>NC_039358.1:34575042-35266576 GCF_003573695.1 Papaver somniferum | reverse complement strand
GCCTACGATTCAAGTTGTTACCAATGCTAGGGTGAATTAGAGTGATTGAGTTACAAAGAAAAAAAAGGAAAAAAAAAAGAAAGAAAAGACCAGACCAGACCAATTAGACCAAACGGATCAAAAAAAAAAAGAGAGAAAAAAAGAAAGTAAATAAAGTCGACCACTGGTACCCTTGTATATGCCAGTTGTGTTGAACTAGAATTAGGATTATCGATCACTGGTTCCCTTGTATATGCCAGTTGTGTTGATATTAGTCAGACTAGTATCTCAATTCATTAGGATAGGTTCATTTTTGCGGAGGCCTTCAGACAGATATGGGAAACGTCGTTCACTTAGTAAACATCAAAACCATCTATGTTTTTCTCTATATCCATCTTCTCGATCTATCCATGTGATTAGTTTTGACTCCGGATATTGATGTCCATAGTGCGACTATCTGAGTAGAGCTCTGTCACTTTATATGAATTTTAGTATGCTTGAGTGCAAACTCGTGTACAACAATTGGAATTTCGCATCAGGGTACTTCCTCCTGTAGTCAATAAGTATGCCAACCAAGGAGATTCTTTAGTGCCTTCCAAGGTTCTGCGTAGATAGTTAAGGTATGGAGTAAAGGTTTTGAGGGTATACCTCTTGTAAGCCCTCCAGAGACAACACTCCGCCACTAGGGACACTTAGGGGTTTAAAGGCTTATTGCATACGCTAAATGCAATCGACGATGCCTGCGTCAGTGAGTTAGGATTTTATTTTATTTTATTTTTGCTCGAGGACTAGCAAATAATAGGTTTGGGGGTATTTGATAGACACATTTTTGTGTCTAATTTGTCTCGATTCTATATATTGATAGTGCTCATTTTTGTACTTATTATGGTGTTTTATGTGTGTGTAGGTATTTTTGGCCAACAAACATTTTTGGAAAAATCGGCTCGAAAAGTTGCGCGGGGTACCCCCGGAGGACACTTGCTATTCGGACCCCTCAAATGGATAAGGGGTGACCAATTACTAAGGGGCATCCATTTCCAGGCAGCTGCTAAAGGGATACCAGCACATGATAGGGGGAGGTCATCTTCTTCGTTTAAATTCAGAAAAATGCGGGAAGAAATAACCAGCGAAGAACCAAACTTTCGATTGGATTTCGAAGATGTTTTAGTGAGATTCAATCACTGAAATTTGCTGGGCTGGACGTGATTCAACTAAAAAGACTTGGTATGTGCGCTGGAATCAATCGAATCGGGCTGGATAAGCCGGAAAAAGGAAACAGAGTTTGAGTTTTGCACGGAAACTTTGTGGAATTATTTTAGGAATTCCAGGGAGACTAAACGCGTGATATTTGTTCCAAAGGTAGTATTCTATCTAAGGAAGAGTTTAGGATGGTTTGGAAGTCTCAAAAACGATTAAGGAAGTCGGCAGAAGAGCTTATTGTCGTGGCTTGCACGAAAAGAAAAAGAGAGAATTAATCGCTATTTTTAGGTTTCTGAGTAGTATAAAAGGTGTGTTTAAGTCCCAGGGAAGGAAACTAAGTTATTGGAGCAGTCGCAGAGGAGTTTGTAACACTACAGAGGCGAATTGTTCAAGTTGCAGGAAACCCGTATTTCTGCTGCTGCTGCTGAAGACATCCGTTGCAAATAAGAACAACTTCTCAAATTTGTAACTCTGCTACAGTAACTTCTTTGTAACAGTCAGTCATTCGTTTTGCGACTCCAATACACCGTTGCAAAAAATCGGTTTTATAGTTTTTCATCTTTTAATCAACTTTTGAACCATAAACAAATATTTTGAGCAAGTGATTAATATGAGGAGCTAAACCCCATTGCTGAGGCGACGGAGGAAGCCATTTTTCCAATTATTATGTGGTAAATTCTATTTAATTTAATTTTCGTAATTCTTTTATGATTATTTGCACTAAACTGAAATCGAATATATGATTCTGATTAAGTGGTTGTGTTCTCAATTGATGGGTCATGCTTAGGTTAAATCTTTTGATGGTCCATTCTTTCGATTTACAACTATTTGTTTGAGAATCTACTTGTCTAGGCGAAAATATTAGAATCACTTTAAACGTAAAGAGTTGCATAAATATTGACTAGATTAAATCACATAAAAATTGGAGATTGGTGGAATCCAAAGTCTCAGTGCTTTTTATAAACTTGAATACAATTTCTTTTTAAGTTTTCTATTTTAATTTGAGTCTAAAAATCGAGTCTACATAATCCGAGTTGAACGAACTTTACTACCACTTAAAAACTACATCAAGTAGTTAACCAAACGGTTAGCCATATGAGCACTTTTATATCAACCATATTCTTTTTTACCATAACTAGTTCAAATGACTCAGATAAACTAGTTAGAGAGTTATTCAATTGCTTAGATCTTATAGAAGTATACAAGACAAAATCGAAGAAAAAATAATTTGATTCACTCGAATGATTCATGAATTTTATAGCCACGATTTCCAAATATGCATTCCTTAGTTTATATAAGTTTAAGTTCACGAATAATTGTTTCCAGAAAATTACCAACTTAAGTATGCATACTGGTGTTGATGGTGGTTTTTAGCTTAAGGTTAAAATCGTAAAACCATACATCTGACATGACGTCACTACGACCATTAGCGCCTTTATTGAATCAATCAACATGCCTACGTAAGAATTACCAGGGTACCTTTTTTCATATACATGTGTCATGTTCCACGGCATAACCCTTAGTATTGACCGACATCATCTTCGTATTTACCAAAACCAAATTCTCACACCGTGCCAATGGAAAACCATGCCAGCCACATCTTCACGCCAAGGCATGCCAACTATGCCAGCCGCCCCACTGTGCCAATGGAAAACCATGCCAGACACATCTCCGCGCCAAGGCATGCCAACCATGCCAGCCGCACCACCGTGCCAATGGAAAACCATGCCAGCCACGTCTCCGCGCCAAGAGATGCCAACCATGCCTGCCGCACCACCGTGCCAATGACAAACCATGCCAGCCACGTCTCCGCGCCAAGGCATGCCAACCATGCCAGCTGCACCACCGTGCCAATGGAAAACCATGACAGCCACCTCTCTGTGCCAAGGCATGCCAACCATGCCAGCCGCACCACCGTACCAATGGCAAACCATGCCATCCACGTCTCCGCGCCAAGGCATTCCAACCATGCCAGCCGCACCACCGTGCCAATGGCAAACCATGCCATCCACGTTTCCGCGCCAAGGCATGCCAACCATGCCAGCCGCACCACCGTGCCAATGGCAAACCATACCAGCCACGTCTCCGCGCCAAGGCATGCCAACCATGCCAGCCGCGCCGCCGTGCCAATGGAAAACCATGCCAGCCACGCCTCCATGTCAAAGCCAAGCCGACCCTAAACTATGTCGTTGGCTTCCAAACGAAGGGTTGCAACAATCAACGGCCACCCTTCCATCTGAGATGCCGATCTCAGCTGTCCAAGTTCGCCACCAAACGCATGTCAACTTGCGGCCCAAGGCCAAAAATCACGGTTTGCACCAAACCCTAATTTTGGCCGCGCCTACACTATGCCAAAGCCATGCCGGCCCTAAACCATGCTGCTGGATGCCAAACGAAGGGTTGCAACAATCAACGACGACCCTTCCATCTGAGATGCTGATCTCAACCGTCCAAGTTCGCCACCAAACACATGGCAACTTGCGTCCCAAGGCCAAACATCACGGTTTGCACCAAACCCAAATTTTGGCCGCGCCTACACCATTCCAAAGACAGGCCGGCCCTAAACCATGTCGTTGGCTGCCAAACGAAGGGTTGCAACAATCAATGGCCACCCTTCCATCCGAGATGCAGATCTCAACCGTCCAAGTTCGCCACCAAACGCATGGAAACTTGCGGCCCAAGGCCAAACATCACGGCTTGCACCAAACCCTAATTTTGGCCGAGGCTACACCATGCTAAAGCCAGGCCGGCCCTAAACCATGTCGCTGGCTGCCAAACGAAGGGTTGCACCAATAAACAGCCACCCTTCCATCCGAGATGCAGATCTCAGCCGTCCAAGTTCTCTACCAAACACATGACAACTTGCGGCCCAAGGCCAAACATCACGGTTTGCACCAAACCCAAATTTTGGCCGCGCCTACACTATGCCAAAGCTATACCGGCCATAAACCATGTCGATGGCTGCCAAACGAAGGGTTGCAACAATCAACGGCCACCCTTCCATCTGAGATGCAGATCTCAACCGTCCAAGTTCGCCACCAAACGCATGGCAACTTGCGGCCCAAGGCCAAACATCAAGGTTTGCAGCAAACCCTAATTTTGGCCGCACCTACACCATGCCAAAGCCAGGCCGGCCCTAAACCATGTCGTTGTCTGCCAAATGAAGGGTTGCAACAATCAACGACCACCCTTCTATCTGAGATGGAGATCTCAGCCGTCCAAGTTCGCCACCAAACGCATGGCAACTTGCGGCCCAAGGCCAAACATCACGGTTTGCACCAAACCCTAATTTTGGCCGCGCCTACACCATGCCAAAGTCAGGCCGTCCCTAAACCATGCCGCTGGCTGCCAAACGAAGGGTTGCAACAATCAACGGCCACCCTTCCATCTGAGATGCAGATCTCAGCCGTCCAAGTTTTCCGCCAAACACATGGCAACTTGCGGCCCAAGGCCAAACATCACGGTTTGCACCAAACCTTAATTTTGGCCGCGCCTCCACTATGCCAAAGCCATGCCGGCCTTAAACCATGCCGCTGGCTGCCAAACGAAGAGTTGCAACAATCAACGGCCACCCTTCCATCTGAGATGAAGATCTCAGCCGTCCTAGTTTGCCACCAAACGCATGGCAACTTACGGCCCAAGGCCAAACATCACGGTTTGCACCAAAACCCTAATTTTGGCAGCGCTTAAACTATGACAAAGCCATGTCGGCCCTAAACAATGTCGCCGGCTGCCAAACGAGGGGATGTAATAATCAACGTCTACACTTTCTCTCAAGATGCAAAATCTCGACCGTCGAGGGTCACCACCGAGCCGACAAGTCTCCCAAGTTCAACTTTCCAAACAACAACAACATGCTACACGTTTTCCACGAAAACACTCGAGACATCAACACATGTCACAAACTAGGGGATGCTCATTGGGGTATTGGGTTGGCGGTTTACAGCGTGCGGCGTACACTACGCCCGTTACAAGACAGTGTCATAAGAATGTGGCGGTTAGTAAATACAGGGAGTAATAGTAAAACACTTTCCTTCATTATGGAACATCAATTCCAGGAGTTACCGGTTACCACCTCCTCTCATTTACTCATCCGTTTCTATTTCTTACGATACCAGAGTACGTTTCACTTGGACTTGTATAAATAGGTCTTACCTATTTCCACCAAAGAACAAGTTTTTGGTCAGGGGCATACAACACTCAGAAATCACTTGTTAGCTTTCCCATCCGTTAGCTTTCACATTCTGATACAAGTCAAACAAGTACTCTTCCAGAATCAACTATTCTGGTCTCAACACTCTCTTCGCTTCCCTCCCCAAAACCAACCCTTCTCATTCACTTTGTGATCGAAGCAAGTCTGGAACGACCATTTCTTGGTTTAGGCCGGATTTGTACAGATTGATCTCTCGAATCTAAAGTACTCCCTTGCAATACATTGTTTAGGGTTTAAGCTCATTTCTCACCCACAACACACGAAATTACCGAAACCAGCAGAAAATGTTTTCACCCTCAAACAATTGGCGACCACAGCGGGAGGATTAATCTCTCGGTTAGAATATCAATTTCTAATTCCCGATCTCATACTTCAACCCAGACATCAAGGTGGTGGAAGCAAACGATCTGCTCAGGGATCGACGACTCAGTTACCTAGCGACTCAGTTACCTGTCATAACACGACAAGGGGTGACTGGGGACTTCCAAGATGGTAGAAGAAAACGATCCGCCCAGGGATCGACGAATCGATTATCAGATAACTCAGGGATGACTGGAGACTTTCCACGATCACGACGGCGCTTCCCACAAAACTCAGACTTGCACCCGGAAGATCCATTTTTCGTTAGGAGATCCGAAAACCTGAGTAAGTCTTGCTAGACAATATACATGGTCTACTACTTCAAATCCTCACAGAGAAGATACAAAACTATATCCATATTGTTCCTATGTTTAATTTTATGCTTTCTACTGTCGCACAACATTCACAATTCCATGGCTTTCCTGAGATACTTATGCTACTTATAGTCATAACCAAAACAACATTATTCTAAAATAATTCATTCCAAAAGAATAATCCAAAACCCTCATAGATAACATTTATCTATCAATTCAAATCAAACCATAAACCAGGCGCTTTGTTTGCCTTTCAAAAAAAAAATAGTCACCTACCCGTAAATGCCTACTTTGCATAATAATGATTACCCGTCACTATTCATGAGGTATCCGATGTTACTACGGTGATATTCGAAGAGGAATTGTCTATGATGAAGTATTTATACAAGTTTATGAAAGGCATACCCATGGCTAGGGTTTACACCAGTTCAGAAGAAAAAAAATTCTACAGATTTATGGAAGGCAAACCTATGGCTAGGGTTTGCACCAACACAAGAAAACAAGAGAACAAATTGAAAGAGAAACGCTGGAGTGCATAACTGGAATATGCTTGCCCACTTTATTGCTACCACGCTACCGCTAACACTAGGACGTGATAACAAAGATACGATATAAAAAGGAGAGCCAACCCCTTTCATAAGCGTAACACTTTTGGAATTTGAATAAGGAAAGGATTTCCTGTTTGATCTACGTATGGAAAGATGAAACTGGGCCTGCAAGAACAAGTCCGCGCCACGCCAAGCCAGCGTCGTGCCAAGCCAGCGCCGTGCCAAGCCAACAGTCCGCGCCATGCCCAACCAACAGTCCGCGCCATGCCAAATCCAAGACAGCGTCCATGCCAAGCCAGCTTCCACGCCAAGCCAGCGCCCATTCCAAGCCGATCCAGCGCTAACAGCTTGCATCTTTCCATTGCCAGCAGCTTGCATCCTTTCCATCCCTAACAGCTTGCATCCTTCCAGCGCTAACAGCTTGCATCCTTCCAGCGCTAACATCTTGCATCTTTACCGTAGCTTGCATCTTTCCAGCGCCAACAACTTGCATCCTTTCCAGCACTAACAACTTAAATCCTTCCAGCGCTAACAGCTTGCATCTTTACAACAACTTGCATATTTCCAGCGCTAACAGCTTGTATCTTCCCAGCGCCAGCAGCTTGCATCCTTCCAGCGTTGCTCTTGAACGCCTAGTAGAAGGGAATCAACAATCTAATTTCATCACACGTAAAGATCAGGAACGACTTCTCCAAAATTGAAGCAAAGAAAATCAGCAACCCCCCCGAGTTCACAAAGACTCTTTTCCTGTCAGGAGATGCATGATTTCTGGGGATTTCTCCCACAAAATCGTGCAGTCTATGATGAAACATTTATGTGAGATTATATATTTACCCAAGGCACAACGTCAAGATATATTTGCATCCCTCAACCGCAAATCAGGAAAGCAGCTGTTTCCATCCAGGAAGCCGTTCCCAAACCCCAACCTCTCTTGGAAAGCACGATTGATATATGGAACTGGGGACTCCTAACGACTGTTCGCTTGAAGGGTGTCCAGTTTGACAACACACTGATTGACGCAACCTCTCCGCTTTAACGTTCGCTCCAGCAGCCGCTCCGCTTCAGCGTTCTCGCCATAAGCTGCTCTAGGATTCGAAGACGAAGCTTTAGCGTTTTTTTTTGCTCTATAAGTTTCAACGTCCTCTCCAAGAACCGAAGACGCTTCAACGCCCCTACCCGCCAAAGCTCGTGGTCATGGACAGTTTGCTCGCTTTATGCATCCAGCCAACCTACTTTGTTCCCATGAAAATGTACTCTCTTCTGATCACATATGCTGCCATAAAACCGGTGCCGCTCGTTTGTTGATACGAGCGGGAGCTTCACCAAAGCACGATCACTACGAAGATGGAAACATGTAAACCACATTTGGGGACTAAGGATCTACACAGAATCCCTTCATTGTCAAATCTCAGAAGACACGGTCAACCAAAAGGTCATAGTCACGACGAGGTCATTTACTCTTCAAGGGTGCAGCGTAAGAATATCATCACATGTATGTCTAGAAGACGTCTGCAACACTTTACAAGGCCGCGGTGGATCCCAAGCCTGCTTAGAAGAAACAACTTCAGAAACTAAAGAAGAGTGTGACTGGGGACTGCTCATCGCAGTCCATCCCGATGACCATCAACGATTCATGAGATAACCCCAGAGACGCGGCTGAAACATTTTCCTGAAGAAGCAGAGGGAGCCACGATAAACAACATAACTCTCTCATTTTTACCACTTTACTATCCAGAGTATTTCATCCATGTGATATTCTGAGTATCCCATCGTCACATTCAGAAGAGTATAATAAGCTTGTATCAAATCCCGTGGACGTGGATTCAAGGCGATGCAATGAAAGTAGGCTACACATGGGGACTACCAGCACGGGGCGCTTTCACCCCCTCAACCAGGTTATTTCTGATTTCAACATCATCATTGTCGAAGTTTTACGAGCGCAGGAATTTCTCAACACGAAGCCGTACATGTGTATCGAAGACTCCAAAAACACGTCACAGAGATACATTCACATGTTCGGACGTGCCATCGGATCTAACAAAAATATAACTGGGGACTGCTCACCGCATCCCATTCCATACGATAGTCCAAGATTCAGAAGATGGTTTAAAGGATGTCTCTTTGAACAAAGTCCTTGAAGACTTGATAGAAGCACGTAGGCAACGAAACGTCTCCCAACTCATATATTTCATCCAGTGGCCCCGGAAGATTTCGACCATACAAGCATCCACAACATACTGTCATCGCGATCAGAAGGTCCAGGCACTGAACAACCTAAAATCAAGGATGGACCGACAACGCAACTACATCCTTCCGTCCCAAGAATGCAATGGAGTTTGGAAAATTTTGGAATCCACTGGAGAGACACTGCAAATGAAAGCACGGATCCGGACGAGCATCAGAAAATAGAAGAAGGTCAATACCTCTTTTCATACGGATGGAGTTTCTAGAGTTTGCACAGAATAAAGTTTCCTTCTTGCTCCATGAACGGGAATAGATAACTCGGCGCGACTATGCTACCCCGAGCCCGCAACATCCCTCCTCAATTCTTCCTGAGTTTCACTGTCGGGACTTTTTCACCTCCTAAACGAGCTCAAAACCTAAATATTCCCGCGCTGGAAGATAGGAAATTCTTTTCCAATTAAAATGGATGGGCGGACCGTTAAAATCCGAGTTCGTACGAGAATTCTACAACGGTTCTAGTAAGGGGAGCTAATTAGGGTTTCGGCATGCTAAACCCCTAATTTATACAAAGTTGTCATTATCCCACGGAACTGAAGCAAGTTGTTATCTTCCCGAAGACGTCATCACCTTCCCACGGAACTGAACAAAGTTGTTATCTTCTCGAAGCCGTCATCACCTTCCCACGGAACTGAAGCAAGTTGTTATCTTCCCGAAGGCAACGCTCACGCCATGCCAGGCCAACAGATCAGCACCCGCGCCAAATTTACGCTAGCGGATCCATTCCAAGCCGGTCTAATGCTAACGGCTCACTCCAAGCCGACCAATGCCTGCGTCTCCTCGTCCAAGCCGCGCCAAGCCAAGTCGCGTCCGAGCCCAAGTCAGGGCCCACGCCAAGTTTACGCTAAAGCTTCCTTTCCAAGCCGATACTATGCTAGCGTCTCCCTTCCAAGCCGCGCAATTCCTAGGGCTCCTATTCCAAGCCGACAATATACGTCACACCACTTCACTGTCTAGCCAGCAACACCACAAGTAGAATTTATGCAAGACCGCCAACACGAGAATCACGAACTCTCCTTACCTCTCGGAAAAGGTTAGACGGGTCTTCTTGACCATCTTTTCACGCCTTGTCATTTCGATTTTGTCCTTACCTGTCACCATCTTATGCTTACCTCGCAACAATACTCATGTTCCGAGTTAAGCAGGGGACATAATGTTGATGGTGGTTTTTAGCTTAGGGTTAAAATCGTAAAACCATACATCCGACATGACGTCACTACGACCATTAGCGCATTTATTGAATCAATCAACATGCCTACGTAAGAATTACCAGGGTACCTTTCTTCATATACATGTTTCATGTTCCACGGCAGAACCCTTAATATTGACCGACATCATCTTCGTATATACAAAACCCTAATTCTCACACCGTGCCAATGGCAAAACATGTCAGCCACGTCTTCGCGCCAAGGCATGCCAACCATGCAAGCCGCACCACCGTGCCAATGGCAAACCATGTCAGCCACGTCTCCGCGCCAAGGCATGCCAACCATGCCAGCCACACCACCGTGCAAATGACAAACCATGCCAGCCACGTCTCCGCGCCAAGGCATGCCAACCATGCCAGCCGCACCACCGTGCCTATGGCAAACCATGCCAGCCACGTCTCCGCGCCAAGGCATGCCAACAATGCCAGTCACACCATTGTGCCAATGGCAAACCATGCCAGCCACGTCTCCGCGCCAAGGCATGCCAACTATGCCAGCCGCACCACCGTGCCAATGGAAAATCATGCCAGCCACGTCTCCGCGCCAAGGCATGCCAACCATGCCAGCCGCACCGCCGTGACAATAGAAAACCATGCCAGCCACGCCTCCATGCCAAATCCAAATCGTCCCTAAACCATGTCGCTGTCTGCCAAACAAAGGGTTGCAACAATCAACGGCCACCCTTCCATCTGAGATGCAGATCTCAGCTGTCCAAGTTCGCCACCAAACGCATGGAAACTTGCGGCCCAAGGCCAAACATCACGGTTTGTACTATACCCTAATTTTGGTCGCGCCTACACTATGCCAAAGCCATGCCGGCCCTAAACCATGTCGCTGGCTGCCAAACGAAGGGTTGCAATAATCAATGACCACCCTTCCATCTGATATGCAGATATCAGTCGTCCAAGTTCGCCACCAAACGCAAGGAAACTTGAGGCCCAAGTCCAAACATCACAGTTTGCACCACACCCTAATTTTGGCCGCGCATACACCATGCCAAATCCAGGATGGCCCTAAACCATACCGCTGGCTGCCAAACGAAGGGTTGCAACAATCAACGGCCACCCTTCCATCTGAGATGCAAATCTCAGCCGTCCTGGCAACTTGTGGCCCAAGGCCAAACATCACGGTTTGCACCAAACCTTAATTGTGGACGCTCCTCCACTATGACAAAGCCATGACGGCCCTAAACCATGCCGCTGGCTTCCAAACGAAGGGTTGCAACAATCAACGACCACACTTCCATCTGAGATGCAGATCTCAGCCGTCCAAGTTCGCCACCAAACGCATGAAAACTTATGGCCCAAGGCCAAACATCACGGTTTGCACCAAAACCCTAATTTTGGCCGCGCCTACACTATGCCAAAGCCATGCCGGACCTAAACCATGTCGCCGGCTGCCAAACGAGGGGTTGCAATAATCAACGGCTACCCTTCCTCTCAAGATGCAAAATCTCGATCGTCAAGGGTCACCACCGAGGCGGCAAGTCTCCCAAGCTCAACTTGCCAAACAACAGCAACATGCTACACATTTTCCACGAAAACACTCGAGACATCACACATGTCACAAACTGGGGGATGCTCAATGGGGTATTGGTTTGGCGGTTTACAGCGTGCGGCGTACACTACGCCCATTACAAGACAGTGTCATAAGAAAGAGGCGGTTAGTAAATACAAGGAGTAATGGTGAAACACTTTCCTTCATTATGGAACATCAATTCCAGGCGTTACCGGTTACCACCTCCTCTCATTTACTCATCCGTTTCTATTTCTTACGAGACCAGAGTACGTTTTACTTGGACTTGTATAAATAGGTATTACCTATTTCCACCAAAGAACAAGTTTTTGGTCAGGGGCATACAACACTCAGACATCACTTGTTAGCTTTCCCATCTGTTAACTTTCACATTCTGATACAAGTCAAACAAGTACTCTTCCAGAATCAACTATTCTGGTCTCAACACTCTCTTCGCTTCCCTCCCCAAAACCAACCCTTCTCCTTCACGTTGTGATCGAAGCAAGTATGGAACGGCCATTTCTTGGTTTAGGCCGGATTTGTATAGTTTGATCTCTCGAATCTAAAGTACTCCCTTGCAGTACATTGTTTAGGGTTTAAGCTCGTTTCTCACCCACAACACACGAAATTACTTAAACCAGCAGAAACTGTTTTCACCCTCAAACAACTGGTACGCGGACTTAAGTACCCGGAATAAGTTTATTTTCAGTTCACAAACTCCAGAAGAATTTCACGGGACGTGAATTTCCAATAGTGCGCATACTGGTACACGGACTTTAGTTCCGGTTTTCCTGAGCAGCAAAGTACGCATACTTTTGTTCAAGGAATAAGGACTTACACACGTATGAGTTATCACACAATGTTTATATCGAACTATGGTTATATATTCTAAATTCTCATTTCAATCATTGAAACATTCTTAGAGGACGTTATATAGTTTTTGTTCACAAACCATTTTTCGTCAAAGTATTTTTCGAGTAATTGAAACTTAATATGACTTTCTCACTAGTAAAGATGAACTTGGCCAAAGCAAAAGCTTACCAACACATATTTCGAGAAATAGATAAGCGAGATAAACTCGGATCGAAATAGCAAATGTGTATAATCAAAGTCTATATAGCAATACGACTTTTGTCTCAAGATAGGAGATAGAGTAGATAGACTTTTGAGTGATAGATAAGTTCAAGTTTCCACATACCTTTCAGTCGATGAAGTTCCACCAGTTACTTGAGTAGTTCTTCGTCTTTGTATGATGATCCCCACGGAGTCTTGAGCTCAACTACACTTTCTATCCTAATCCGAGACTTAGCTATAAGTAGACTAGAAATCAAGACTTATAGTTTTAATCAGTAACATTGATAAATATGCTTGAGATAGCAACGCATGAGAGTTCGACCGAGCAGTGTTCTAACAATTAGATTGATCCTCTCACTTGCAGTTCATAACGATTGGTTGGTTAAACAACTTGATGTGAGTAATGCTTTTCTACATGGAGATTTACAAGAAGATGTCTATATAGCTCAACCTTTAGGGTTTGTGGATCCATCAAGACCTAATCATGCTTGTAAACTCAATAAATCTATCTATGGTCTTAAGCAATCCCCAAGAGAATAGTATGAGAAATTAATGGATGCTCTTTTAGCTCTTGGTTTTCATACTTCACAAGCTGATACTTATCTGTTCATTCACCAATTTGGCTCTCAACTCACCATTGTGCTTGTCTATGTGGATGACATATTTATCAATGGATCTTCTTCAAGTTTCTGCAATGAGGTTATTCAAAGTCTTAGTCTTTCCTTTCCTGTCAAAGATATGGGAGCTATTCATTATTTTTTGGGTATAGAAGTCAAGAGAAACTCTACTGCTATGCATTTATCTCAAGCCAAATATGTTCTAGATCTACTCAAAAGATTCAATATGTTGGATGCTAAGCCATGTTATACTCCTGTTGTAGCTGCAACAAAAATGAGTAAATTTGATGGTTCTCCTCTCATTGAATCAGAAGCTAGTGATTACAGGTCTCTTGTTGGCGCATTGTAATATGTTATTTGGTCTCGACCTGATATCTGTTATGCAGTTAACCAAGTTTTTCAGCACATGAGTGCACCTACATCAGTTCTTCTGGTTGCTGTTAAACGTATACTCCGCTATCCCAAACTCACAACTGACTATGGTATTATTCTGCATAAAGGTTTGATAGTACTATCCTCTTTTTCTGATTCTGACTGGGCAAGTAATCCTTGAAAAAGCGGGGGTCTAACAACACCACCCAATATTTCTCATAGCAATCTGTATGGATTAACTCCGAAATACTTTGCTAGAGAATCAACTAGACAGTCAGACTCAATCTAAATAAAAGTATCACAAGGAGTCAATATCTCTCTCTTGATTTGATTTTTACTCAAGATAAAAAAAATAGCGAGTCTTTATCAAATACAAGGAATAACTTGGACGGTACCAAAGACCAATGTCCAAGTGTTAATAAATGAAATCGACAACCACAAGGTCGGATCTCCAATCGATTAACCTTTAACGCACAACCTGTATTATTTCAATTATAAAGATAAACAATATAATACGGAAAATGAAATAACATAGACACCAGAAATTTTATAATGAGGAAACCGCAAATGCAGAAAAACCCCGGGACCTAGTCCAGATTGAATACACACTGTATTAAGCCGCTACAAACACTAGCCTACTCCAAGCTAACTTCGTACTGGACTATAGTTGAACCCCAATCAGTCTCCCACTAATTCAAGGTACAATTGTAGTCTTACGCCTCTGATCCAAGCAGGATACTGCGCACTTGATTACCTTAGCTGATCTCACCCACAACCAAGAGTTGCTGCAATCCAAAATCACATACATGATAATAAACAAATCTATCTCACACAGAAAAGTCTATCAAAGGATAAATCTGTCTCCCACAGAAAAACCCTAGGTTTTTGTTTCGTCTTAAGATATGAAATCAAGGTGAACAGGAACCAATTGATAATCCAGTCTTATATTCCCGAAGAACAGCCTAGATTAATCAATCACCTTTCAATAGTCTTACTTGAATACACAAGAGGACGTCGAGGAATCACAAACAATGAGACGAATATGTTTGTGACTTATTTATCTTGCCTATTAGAGAAGTCTCACGATCTCAAGCCAATCAAAGATTGTACTCGTACGATAGAAGGTGCAAGATCAGATCACACAACTACGATAAAAGTGGTATCGTTCTGGCTTCACAATCCCAATGAAGTCTTTAAGTTGTTAACCTGGTTTTAGAGAAGAAAACCAAAGGTTAGAGGAGAATCGACTCTAGAGAGCGCACTAGTATCAGACAGACGTGTGGGGATTAGTTTTGCCCAATGCTAGATGTCTCATATATATAGTCTTCAAATCAGGGTTTTGCCTTAGGTACAATGAAATCACTATTCACCATTAGATGAAAACCTGATTTAGATTCAAGCTAATATTTCTCAACCGTTAGATCGAAAACTTATCTTGTCACACACACTTGAGATATACGTTTACTGGGTTTGTGAAAATCGTTCCCAAATGTGTACGTGTATGTTGGTTCAACATAGTAACCCAAAAGGTCAACCATATGAGCATTTCATATTAACCTTGTTCTTCTTCACCATAACTAGTTCAATTGACTCAAATGAACTAGTTAGAGAGTTGTTCAATTGCTATGAGATCTTATGTAACTACACAAGACACAATTGAAACAAAGATGATTCGATTCGATTGAATCGGCTCATGAACTTTATAGCCACGGTTTGCATACTGCATTCCTTAGTAATTTAAGTTTCATGTTCAGAGAACATCTTTAGATCATAACCCACTCAAGTACGCAAACAAGTTCGCGGACTTAAGACAACCGACAGAGTTTTCCAAACTCAGCATAAAATCTCGGCAAGGAGACTTATGCCAGTTCGCGGACTAAACACGCAAACGAGTTTTTGGAAAATCCAGCAGAAATTCTCGGCAAGAGAACTTCCGTCAGTTTGCGGACTTGGCAAAGACAATTCCTCCGGTTTCTCTCAATCAACAAAGTTCGCAAACTTCGGATTAAGGAATAGGATTTATGCACATATGTATTTCCACACAATGCTTATATCCATCATTGGTTATATAGACCTAAACTCTTATTCCAACCATTGAAACTTTCTTAGAGGACGTTATATAGTTGTTACACTACTTCTCGTCAAAGCGATTTTGAAAGTGATTGAAACATTATGACTTTCGTCATTAGGTGAAGATAAACCCGATCAAAGCGAAACGCTTTACCAACACATGATTTCGAGATATAGATAGACGAGATATACTCGGCTCGAAATATCAAATGTGTATGATCCAGTCTATATAGCATACGACTTTTGTCTCATAAGAAGTAGGAGATAGAAGAGATAGACTTTTGAGTGATATATAAGTTCAAGTCTCCACATACCTTTTTGTTGATGAAGTACCACGGTTCCTTGAGTAGATCTTCGTCGTTGTATGATGAATCGCCATGAAGTCCTTGAGCTCAACTACACTTTTCTATCCTAGTCCGAGACTTAGCTATGTAGACTAGAAATCAAGACTCATAGTTTTTATCACTAACATTGAAAAACATGCTTGAGATAGCAACGCATGCGAGGTCGACCGATCTATGCTCTAACAATCTCCCCCTTTGTCGATTTTAGTGACAAAACTATTAATACATATGGAATACAAAAAAGATAAACTTTAGTGGCTCCTATTCCATAGTCTAATCTTCAACGTTCCCTGAAATCTTCGTCCTTCCAAGTACTCCAATGATCCCAAAGGTTGTAAGTTTAGCATCACCGTTGTTGAAGATCCGTAGCTATAACAATGAGAGAAATCGAGATTTTCGATCATCACATAGTATTATTATGTAACATCAAAGTCCAATTGCATCACGACTTTAACAATAATACTACGGTGATATGTATCACTCCCCCTTAGTCAATACTCCATCTCACATGGAAACCACCCCCCCTACACAATGATCCGAAAACCATATGTATATGTAGTAGAACTACACATTAATTCTCCCCCTTTTTGTCAATAAAATTGGCAAAGGTACAAGAACGGGATCCTAATGAAATTTCCGAGAAGAGACGTTTCATAGAATAAAAGAAAAAATACATACCAAATTAATTTAGATGCAATCATAAAGCCGAAGCTAAATGAATTCATCAAGGAGTTTTAAGATACAAGATAACCCCTATAAAATTCCACGGCCGCACACCCCGCAAGATATTACCATTAAGCACAAGTTCAAAAGAACTCTCCCCCATTTGATGTCATTCCCGAGAGAACAACAAGAGCGACCTTAATTTCGAAAGAAAAGAAGGATTTTTAATTGGACACCAAAAACCATAGGAAAATGATTTTCTATATCCAAAACTCAATCAAATTAATCACAAGTAAACCCATGATTAATTTAATTGGAATACGCAACTAAATCAAACCAAAAAAGTGATCAATTTAATTGATTGTGCTCAACATAAGTAAACTTATGGAGCTACGACTAAGGTAATCATACGGAGATGACTAACTTAATCGTTCACATACTCGACATAAGGAAAACCTTACTGAATATACGACTGCATCAACCAATAGAAGATAGTTAGTATAGCCGTTCATATACTCAATACAAGAACTTGTGGAATATATGAAAACTCAACTAGACTAATTACAAGATAACCCATAATTAATCTAATTGGAATACAAACAACCAAACTAATCACGAAGGTAATCAATTTAATTGTCAAAAGTTTTTCTCGACAAAAGAAGACTTTCGGAGCAAATAACTAAACAACTAACCAAGATGATTAATTTAGTTCATAATGCTCAACATATAGCATCTTATTGAACAACCAACAAAGCCAATAAGAATAATCGACTTAGTTGTATCGTGCTCAACATAAGACACACAATGGAGCCTTCACGGTAATACAAAAAGAATGGATCAATGAAGATCAATACCGTGAAATACATACAAGGATCTATTCTATCTTTACATCACTATATGCATAATGACATAATATACTTTATCCTTGTCAGACAAAATATTTTATCCTATTTTCCATCAAATAAATGACTGCATAGGCATAACTTTTGTATTTGTCAAAAATCCATTCGTCCTTTCATCAATACGAAAACCAATTCATGAACGACTTTACTTTTGACAACATATGGGACCTTCAAGTTCACGGACGCAAACAATACATATCCCATAAAAATATTGCAATATCACAAAATCATAAAGATTAATACTGGAATAACATCACCCTCCAAATATTTTTATAATTTAAAACCAATAAACCTAAAAAATAAACATAATAAGATGAAAACAAAATAGCTATGTGTAGTCATAATCTTCGCTATTGAAAACGCTAGTTATTCTTCCAACTACTCCAAAAAGAAGATATATTAGGAAACAATTCCTTTGAGAAATTATTTATCATTTCCGAACTCCTTGTTATCGACAGCCATCGGGACATAAGGTTCACGGAGATAAGTGTCAATACCCACGAACTGTCTTGGCTGAAGAAGTCGAATTAGGGTCCTCTGAATTTCCAAGGATTTAGACACGAAAGTCTTTATTTCACAAATCTCCCTTCTTATTTCCTTTAACTCATCAAGAACATCGGAAAACTTCTGAGAGTTAGAAGGAACAGCCCTGGATTTTCTTGTATTCCTTCTTTTTCTTTTCAGGGACTTAGAAACAGGAGATTTCTCTTTTTCCTTGATTGATGGCTTAACAATCATGTTGACATCCTTTCCATCTGATGACATAGTGCTTTGAGAACAGTTATGGACAACTAGATTTATGTGATGGAATCACGTAACTCAACAAGCAGTCTTATAAAGGATGTCAAAAGGGAAAAGGGAATGTAGGGTTCGAAACCTATTGACAGGTTCACATACGCCCAACTCTAAAACCCTATAAAGAGTAGAATTGTCGATAATAACCCTTTCTTTTATTTGATAGACAAAAATAACAAATCTAAGAAAAGAAGGAAAAACTTTTCTGAAGCCTGGATCAACACTCAATCTTGTCTCTTTTCGATCAGGCACATGAGACAAGATTTTCCTAACAACACAATCAAGTTGTGTTGCGATGAACAACGATTTGTCCATATTTTTCTCATGAGAGGAATCCTCTGATCTCTGTCTATCAAACTGATTTGACCATATTTTCTTTTTAAATGGTCTTATTCTATCTCTGGAAACCAACTTCTTAGACGAAGATAAGATCCTACATACCTCGACGGTCTTCTAAGCAAGTTTCAGATTTCTTGCTGATCGATTTGCTCTTCGTTGAAGTTTGCTTGTGTGCCTTATTTGGTGCTTGTATTTGTAACACCTTGATAGTTCATGTCCCTTCATCGAACAAAACGAGCACGTCAATCTTGGATAGTATTCAGACATCTGAGATGTGCAAGTAGCAAGAAATATTGTTGATCCTGAAACATCACTGATAGGGTTTCCAGTTACCGGATTCAGTGAATCTTCCAGCTTTATTGGGTTTCCTTATTCTCCGAACCCATTGAGGTTGATATATGTATTGCTACAAGTATCAAAATCGATGTTTTCACAAAGAAGCCCTACACTTGATTTTCTATCTTGATCAGAATCATAGGTTTCAGACATTTCATCAAGTGTTACAGCTAGACCTTTGTTCCCAGTGTATTTTCTACGATTTGGGCATTCGTTAGAAAAATGGCCAAAACCCTTACACTTAAAGCACTGAGGCATGTCCTCGTCATCAGCCTTGTCAGCATCCCTGTTTTTAGGAGGTACGCGACCGTGAGGTTTGTCTGATGACTTAGGTTTTTGTCTTGAAAACCGTTTACTTCTCTTCAACAGAAGATCCCTAAACTGTCTTATGATCAAGGAGACTGATTTGTCAAGATCTTCATATGAAAAATTATCCTCAGACTGATCATCCTCAGAGACATGAACACTTTTACGTTTGACAAGTAATTTGGTGTTCTTCTGTGCTTTAAAGGAAACATCCTTACCTACTTTGGATGTATGCTCATGGTCAAAGATCATTAGCTTTCCAACCAAGGTGTTTCTGGAAAGATTATCGAGGTTATTCCCCTCAACAATGGCATGCTTCTTAGACTCGTATCTAGATGGCAGCGATCTGAGAATTTTCATCACAATGTCCTTTCCAGGAATAGTCTTACCCAATGCAAAAGATATATTAACAATTTCATACACTTTGTGATTAAACTCATCAAATGATTCTTCATCTGCCATACGAAGGTTTTCCCAATCAGAATTAAGGTTTTGAATCCTAGCTTCTTTTTCACTGGAGTTAGCTTCAAATACGCTTTCTAAGATATCCCAAGCATCTTTAGACCTAGTGCAATTAGACACATGGTATTGAAGACTTGGGGCAATGGCATGTCTGATAGCATTTAACCCTTCAGAATTCTGCTTTGCAGCAAGAATCTCGGCGGCATTATATTCACCAATATTCTTGGGAACGTTTATGTCTCCGGCTGCAACAACAGGCGCATCATAGCCATTGACAACATATACCTATGATTGAAAATTACGCGAATGGATGAAGGCTCGCATAGAAATTTTCCACCATAAGTAATTAGAGCCATCGAAGTCTGGTGGTACGTTAGTAAAGATAACACCTCTGTCCATAGAATCAGATCGCTACAAACACAGAATGATGAGGTCTTAGTATGTTTTTCTGCTCTGATACCAATTGAAAAAGCGGGGCTCTAATAACACCACCCAATATTTCGCTTAGCAATCTGTATGGACTAACTCCGAAATACTTTGCTATAGAGTCAACTAGACAGTCAGACTCAATATAGATAAAAGTATCTCAAGGAGTTAATATCTCTCTCTTGATTTGATTTTTACTCAAGCTAAAAAAAATAGTGAGTCTTTATCAAATACAAGGAATAACTTGGACGGTACCAAAGACCAATGTCCAAGTGTTAATCAATGTAATCGACAACCACAAGGTAGGATCTCCAATCGATTAACTTTTAACGCACAATCTGTATTATTTCATTTATAAAGATAAACAATATAGTGCGGAAAATGAAATAACACAGACACCAGAAATTTTGTTAACGAGGAAACCGCAAATGCAAAAAAACCCCGGGAGCTAGTCCAGATTGAATACACACTGTATTAAGCCGCCACACACACTAGCCTACTCCAAGCTAACTTCGGACTGGACTATAGTTGAACCCCAATGAGTCTCCCACTAATTCAAGGTACAGTTGTACTCCTACGCCTCTGATCTCAGCAGGATACTGCGCACTTGATTCCCTTAGCTGATCTCACCCACAACCAAGAGTTGCTGCAACCCAAAATCGCAGACTTGATAATAAACAAGTTTGTCTCACACAGAAAAGTCTATCAAAGGATAAATATGTCTCCCACAGAAAAACCCTAGGTTTTTGTTCCATCTTAAGATATGAAATCAAGGTAAACAAGAACCAATTGATAATCCGGTCTTATATTCCCGAAGAACAGCCTAGATTAATCAATCACCTCTCAACAGTCTTACTTGAATACACAAGAGGACGTCCAGGAATCACAAACAGTGAGACGAAGATGTTTGTGACTTATTTATCTTGCCTATCGGAGAACTCTCACGATCTCAATCCAATCAAAGATTGTACTCGTACGATAGAAGATGCAAGATCAGATCACACAACTACGATAAAAGTAGTATCGGTCTGGCTTCACAATCCCAATGAAGTCTTTAAGTCGTTAACCTGGTTTTAGAGAAGAAAACCAAAGGTTAGAAGAGAATCGACTCTAGCGAGCGCACTAGTATCACACAGACGTGTGGGGATTAGTTTTGCCCAATGCTAGATGTCTCCTATATATAGTCTTCAAATCAGGGTTTTGCCTTAGGTAAAAAGCAATCACTATTCACCGTTAGATGAAAACCTGATTTAGATTCAATCTATATTTCTCAACCGTTAGATCGAAAACTTAGCTTGTCACACACACTTGAGATATACGTTTACTGGGTTTGTGAAAACCGTGCCCAAACGTGTACATGTATGTTGGTTCAACATGGTAACCCAAAAGGTCAACCATATGAGCATTTCATATTAACCTTGTTATTCTTCACCATAACTAGTTCAATTGACTCAAAAGAACTAGTTAGAGAGTTGTTCAATTGCTAATAGATCTTATGTAACTACACAAGACACAATTGAAACAAAGATGATTCGATTCGATTGAATCGGCTCATGAACTTCATAGCCACGGTTTGCATACTACATTCCTTAGTAATTTAAGTTTCATGTTCAGAGCACATCTTTAGATCATAACCCATTCAAGTACGCAAACAAGTTCGCGGACTTAAGACAACCGACAGAGTTTTCCAAACTCAGCAGAAAATCTCGGCAAGGAGACTTCCACCAGTTCGCGGACTAGGTTCGCGGACTGAGATCGCGGACTAAACACGCAAACGAATTTTTGGAAAATCCAGCAGAAAGTCTCGGCAAGAGAACTTCCGTCAGTTCGCGGACTTGGAAAAGCCAATTCCCCCGGTTTCTCTCAATCAACAAAGTTCGCAAACTTCGGATTAAGGAATAGGACTTATGCACATATGTGTTTCCACACAATGATTATATCCATCATTGGTTATATATACCTAAACTCTCATTCCAACCATTGAAACATTCTTAGAGGACGTTATATAGTTGTTACACTACTTCTCGTCAAAGCGATTTTCAAAGTGATTGAAACATTATGACTTTCGTCATTAGGTGAAGATAAACCCGATCAAAGCGAAACGCTTTACCAACACATGATTTCGAGATATAGATAGACGAGATATACTCGGCTCGAAATATCAACCATTGAAACTTTCTTAGAGGACGTTATATAGTTGTTACACTACTTCTCGTCAAAGCGATTTTGAAAGTGATTGAAACATTATGACTTTCGTCATTAGGTGAAGATAAACCCGATCAAAGAGAAACGCTTTACCAACACATGATTTCGAGATATAGATAGACGAGATATACTCGGCTCGAAATATCAAATGTGTATGATCCAGTCTATATAGCATACGACTTTTGTCTCATAAGAAGTAGGAGATAGACTTTTGAGTGATAGATAAGTTCAAGTCTCCACATACCTTTTTGTTGATGAAGTTCCACGGTTCCTTGAGTAGATCTTCGTCGTTGTATGATGAATCGCCATGAAGTCCTTGAGCTCAACTACACTTTTCTATCCTAGTCCGAGACTTAGCTATGTAGGCTAGAAATCAAGACTTATAGTTTTTATCACTAACATTGACAAACATGCTTGAGATAGAAACGCATGCGAGGTCGACCGAGCTATGCTCTAACAATCCTGAAGATCGCAAATCTACTTGTGGGTACCGTGTGTTCTTTGGCTCTAACCTTATTTCTTGGTCTTCCAAGAAACAACCAACTGTAGCACGCAGTTATACTGAGGCTGAATATCGCTCTGTATCACACACAGCTGCTGATGTTCTTTGGGTTTGCCAACTCTTAAAGGATTTGGGTATTTTTCTTCCTACTTCTCCTCTACTAGGATGTGACAGCAAGAGATCCATATCTCTTGCTTCTAACCCTGTGCTTCATAGTAAGATGAAACATGTCGCGTCGGATTTCCATTTTGTTTGTGAGCTTATTCAATCCAAGACTCTTCGTATAGTATATGTTTCAACGAATGAAATTGTTGTAGATATCTTCACTAAAGGATTGTCTTCCCAACAGTTTGATTTTCTACGTCACAATCTGAGTCTTCAGTCTACTTCTCAGCTCAGCTTGAGGGGGGATATTAGTGAATAAACACAGTTATAAACAGTTATAGGTGCCTGTAGTATTTTCTATGTCTGCTGTAATATTGACAGACTGTATTGACGTGTTGGACAACCTGTCTGTACGGACTCTGTCACTCTACTGCTTATAAATAGTGACTGATCATCACGTTAAGCCATTGGTCTTACCTTGTTTCTTTTCAGTTCAATAATACATCATTACCATTTCTGTAATGACTACAAGCTCATCAATTCTTTCAAATCACAACAACAGCTTCAGTTCCTCCTTCCAATCGATCTGTCTCCATCTCTGAACAAATATAAATCAGACCCATCTTCAATTTCCGCTTCATTCAATTTTTCTTCTAAACCTTCTGCTACTGCATCTCACATCTCATGTTTTCCTGCTGATTTCATCACGTCGAGCTCCATTAATGGCATCATCTCATCTCTTGGTTTCATAAGCAGTAACCGCTGGTTTTTTTTCTCACATTCGGGAAAATAGAAATGGGAATGATTGAGAAATAAATTCTCAATTTAGGGTTATAGAGTAGGTTATATTCGATGCCTGGTCACCTTGATAAGGGATACCCATCTAGCAGCCCCCTAACCTTGACTGGGCTCCAGATAGTATTCGTCTATGAGATGACAACTTTGCCTTTTTTGCTCAAATTGGGTGATTTCTTCTTCTTTTCCTCCGTATGACTCCAGAGTACCTAATAACTCAAAAACACACGTAAAATACATAATCACAAGAAAAATAGCAAAGAAAGCGTAATCAATAGATAATAAATAGGGTGTATTCTACACCTATGAATGACCAACCTATCAAGACTTATTATCCTAACTTGTATGCATTGTCAAGAGCTTAGCATCTTTATGTAGCTGAGATTTGTAATTCTGGTGGTCATGCTTACTCTTGGAATTTACAAGTTCCAACAAGACTCAATGCAACTGCTAGAATTGAGTATCACATCCTTTCTTCAGATTTATCCTCCTTAAGGCTTAATAATGACCAAGATGATGAGCTCCAATGGCCTATGACAAAGAATAAGTGTTACACAGTCAAATCAGCTTGTGAAAAACTTTCTCTGGAAAATGGTATTACTCAACACACCTCTATCTTTACTTTTATTTGGAATGTTAAGTTCCCTCCAAAAATTGGCTTTTTCTTGTGGTTGATTGCTCATGATAGACTCCCCACAAGAGAATTGTTGAGAACAAGAGGTATTGATGTCCTTGCAACTTGTGTTTTCTGCAACTACAATGAATCTAGTGCACATCTCCTTCTCCATTGTTCTTTTGCTAGATATGTTTGGAAAAAAATTCTGAAAAAGCTTCAATGGTTTTATTGTGTGCATATGGATATTATTCCCTCTCTAAAATATAGCATCTTTCTCCAAACAATGCAGCTAGTATGGAAGTTTGGAATTTAGTTCCTGTTGCTATCATTTGGAGTATCTGGAAGGAGAGGAGTTCAATAGTGTTTTCTACAACTAGAAATACTGTCATTGGAGTTGTTAAAAAATCCATTCACTGTCTGTTTACTTGGGAACTAGCAATCAAAGAGTTTGAGTATGTAACTCATCCATTGTAATGTCTGACTGGTGTAACATTTACTTTGCTCCTTCTTTGGTTGGTAGCTCGCTACCTTCCTTTTCTTTTCTTGTTTTCTTTTGTCCTTGTTTAGGGTGGTATAGCCTTTATACCCTCTCTTTTTTATCAATAAAATCTTCTTTAGGCCTATTCCTATGCACATGCCAAAAACTGATATTTGGCGCATCCACTATGGGTATGCCAAACTGCCAAACTCTTATGCCTATATGTCAGGAATAACATATACGCATACACGATGGAGTTTCCAGCGAGAGATAGAGAGTCCATCGCTCGATGGTCTTAATAACGCTCGGTGGTCTTTAAGGCGCCAGCGCTAGTCAAGCTATCGCTCGCTGGTCTGACCATCGCTTAACAGATCTTCATCCTACGGCTACCAATTTTCTCCTATAAATACCTAATTTCAACTCATTCCAACCCAACTTCAAATTCATTTCAACATGCCTAGTGCTCGCATAACCGAAGTGTATAAGTAACAACCTATCTAGATATGGTGGATATAGTCTGTACATCCCAAGAAAATGCGTCATCCGTCTCTGGTGGAGGTTGGGAAGGAAGAAATTCATTGGCAAGTGGCATCCTACGTAAAACTGGAAAATCTATCCGAGCCAAACTTTGCGGTTGCAATAGTGTTATACCAAGATAGGTAGTCATTTATATTCATTGGTTGATGGATTAATTGATCAACTTCTTGCCAATGATGACCTTCCCTTATCAATTTGAAGTGATCGTCTTCGGAAACCTGTGAACTTGGTATGGGTTGACGGTATCATTGATCTTATTTGCAACTGAAGAAGTTGTCTTTCACCATAATACCAAACACCCTTTTCAGAAATAGGGATGTATAAGACCATCCTTGTAAGGCTTAGTTGTACCATTCTCTGAGCTTGTTCTTCTTCGAACTCAGGTATTGCTTCATACGGCTGGGAGATAAGGTTAAGGCTTGTTATACACAACTGCTGAATCTTACGAACAATAGCAGTATGTTGACCATATTCAATCTGTATAGGATTCCAATTCTCGGAATCGTACTTTCGTATGATCGGAAAAACATTGGTGTGATTCTTAAGAGAAGGTTCTGAAACACGGAAATATGTATACCACCAATACTGAAAATAATAACACTATTGGTTACAAAATTTTTCATGTGAAAATGACAAACAAATAGTGTGAAAAATATTGGTTCTTACCTCCAGAACTCCCCAAAAGGCATTAAAACTATCTTTGACACACGTCGAGCAATCACCGAGGTCCATGTAAAACTCTGATAAAATCGGAGACCACCAATCATATGTTGGTGCTTGCTCTAAATCTTCTAATGCTCCGAGAAAACCAATTAATACCACTTAGCTAGCATTTGGAAATAAACATTGGCCTAGTGTCCACAATAAAAACAGACGTTCGAGCTCCTCATAATGGTCAGGGAAAAAATAGACATTACCATCTACCCTGTTTTCATCCATTTTCCTAGCATAACGCTTAAAAAAACTTTTCAACCCAACCACCTTTAACCCATGCGCATTTATTTGTCTATATGTATCATTTCCTTCTAATTCATTTGAGTATAAAGGAAGTATTTTTTTTCCATCTATCTTCTGATAACCAAATTAGTTTGTTAAATGGAAGTAAGTTTCCAGCACATGGAATTCCCGTTAACATGTACAAATCTATCGGTGTAACTCCTATTAACAACAATTATTCATAATTAGAAGTTTGTTGATTTTTATTAAACAAAATACATAATTTAAAAATTAAATTACTAGAAAAAACTAACTTACCGCATTCAAAGTCCTTGAAAAAGAATGTGTTTTTAGTCTTCCACCATCGTTCTACCATAACTCGAACTCTTTGAGTCCTGTGGTTTCTAGGTTGTATATGATATAGGTGTCGCCAAGGATATCTTCTAACTCTCTCTTGAACAACAGGGGAAGTAATTGAAAAATCGTATGTAACTCAGTCCATCCACCTCTTAGATTTACCGAATTAACTCGCTCCTCATGGCCAGATTGGTGATTAGAGAATATATCTTCACCGGCTACTTGTCTAACATTATCAAACTCATAATTTGTATCCACAACAAAACTTAATCCACTGGCTTGGGTACAAATAAATCCTTTGACTTTTCTGTTTCTTTCTCCGTATTTGTTTAAGAAGTAGAACGAAAGATAATTATTAGAACATAAGAACGAAAGATAATTGTTAGAATAGAAGAGTTGAGAAGGGAAGTGTGAAGGATATCTAAACAAGGTATAATATTTATAGGTGTTAGAATGTTGTATGCTGGCGATATTGATTATAACGCCAGCGACCGAGTTATCGCTGGCGATATTGTCAATAACGCTCTCTAGAAACTCGGTCGCTAAGTGGTTTCCCCATAGTAGCACAATTGATTTTCCATGCCAGCTGGTATGCCAAACAACTTTTTTTTGGCATGTGCATAGGAATAGGCCTTACCGATCAAAAATAAATAAACATAGTTGGATTCTCAATTCCGGATTTCCTGTGCTAAATCTAATCTTTTCGAAACAAGAGTACTGAAACTTAAAGCAAGCTGTTGTACTAAGATAAATTAGGTGAATTGCCCAAATATTTTTAAAACATTGTTCTAATGGACGAGTAAAAATTAGTATGGGTGGAATGGACACAAAAAAAATAGTAAGAATGAATCTGGATTCATCCTGGCTTAAACTTAAAAAATAGCAAGGATGGAACTGGATGCATCCTGATGTAAATTAAAGAAAAAATATTTAGAAATGGATAGGATAAAACTGTTTACATCCTGATTATTTTTACATTCTCGTCCGTTTAAACAATATCAAATTTATATGTCTTTTTCATCCAGAAATTGTTATTAATCGACCAATTTTATGTTGTGCTAATCAGTTGAGTACATCACAACCATCATCGATTTTTTTTTATCTATGCATTCAGATTCTCCAATAATACGTTTCTTAATTGGTCAAAACTTGTTTGTAGTTGATTGGTTTAACTTTATAAAGGTAAGATATGAATTTTTTTCTTTTGACTTAAAAAAGGGAAGATATGAATTAGTAGATACTTGACTCGAGTTATGGAAGCTGTCACAAATCCCACTTAAGTACTATTCCGAAAGTAAAGAAAAAGATAATGAAGGAATTGGTTAGGAAACTAGACAAAAATATATGAAAAGTAGTGCAAGTTTCTGCTTTATTCTCCACCAATGTCGTTTCATGAAGTGGTATTCGGTAGGTTGCTTTGTCTTTATGGATAATTGAAAGCACTACTCATCCATAATCCTATTTTTATGATGACCTAATTTGATCTTACGTTCGTTCCAAAAACCAAAACAAAACCTGATTCTGTTCATTAAGCATTACGTTTTCTTAGCTACCGGCCCTCAAATGTATATTTTATGTCTCCTCAAAATTTAGCAGCGCTTTAAAAGTCTTTAACTCGAGTTGGCACTATTTAATATTCAAATCTAGCTAATCGATTCTTGCTGTCCAAACATTTGGTTTGGAGAACTTATAATATGACAAAATCGGGTCATCAAATAGTAATCAACAAAATCCCTTATTTCGCTACTTTTATTAATGCCTAGAATACCATCAAATTAATTAGTGTTAATGATTGATTAACTAGCTAATGATTGGTTAACAAAATAAAAGAGATATTTTGATATCAGAATTTAAACATAAAAAAAAAATCAAAAAGTTTTGATTTTTTTTCTGAAAAATTGAGTTTATGGTTGGGAAACCTAACCGTAAATAAAAATATGCGGTTGGGAGTTTATTTTTTTCCCAACCGTAGACAAATCCAGGGTAATTTACAGTTAGAAAATTTTGAGGAAAAAAATTTGAAAATTTGAAATACCGTTGGGTTTCCTAGCCGTGAACCGTAAATACGGTTGGGAGTTCATGTTTTCCCAACCATAGACACATCCAAGAAAAATTTTAAAAACGAAAAATTGAAAGTTGAAAATACCTAACCGTAAACCATAAATATGGTTAGAAATTCATGTTTTCCAACTGTACAAATTTTCCATGCTTTAGAATTTCTATATTCCAAACCATAAGATGGGTTTACGGTTGGGAAATCTAACCGTATTAAGTTTTAAACTTAATTTCTAAATTCTTAGTTTCATCAAATCTAACATAATCATATAAATAAAAACAAAAAAGAAGGGTAGGTTTGTAATTTTCACTCAATTGAAACCATTACTGGCTGAGATAATCGTTGTTGAAGAAAAAATAGAAGAAAAGGCGGTGGAAATCATGAGAGGGGCTGAACCGTGATTATAATGTCTATCTAGTTGGTTAGGGGGGTCCAAGTGGTATTATAAATTGTCTAGATTACTCACCCCAAAGTTAAATTGAAAATCTGTTTTCTTTCTTCTTTTTTTATCTTCTCTTCTCCACGAGCCCAAGGAACTTAGAATAACTTCAATGATTGTAGCGATTATAATTAACTACATCCTCCAATAGTTGAAGAACAACAATTTCAAAGCCCTAATCCATCAGAAAAATTAACTGGAATGACCTGTATAAGATATGTTTTGACAAACCCACTTAGGGTTTTGTTTATTTTGTGTTCGATTTTGGTTAGAAAATTTAAATTTCAATTGCAAATTAGTGTTGGAGATGAAAATTGAAGTTCAAAATTGGGGTTCATGTGTGTTAAGGTTGGTTATAGTTCAATTACCAACTGTAATTTTAGTTGTTGATGCGGTTACGGTTTGTAAGTGATGAACTACGAACCGTAAACGTGAAAATCTAAGAAAGAATGTCCCGTTACGATTTGTATTTGCAACCGTAACTTCACTTGCGGTTGGTGTCGACACCACCATTACGAACCGTAAATTTTCCTGTATGTCTCACAAAAATTCTACGGCTAATACCTATCAATTGTAATTTAGTTACGGTTTGTAGTTTTACCACCATTACCAACCGTAGAATTTCCTTGAACTTTGTTCTCAAAAACCATTTTACGGTTCTAAATTTTAGTTGATATACGGATCGTAAACTAGTTACGGTTGGTCTCGATACTTTATTTACAAACTGTAATTGGTTACAGTTGGAATGAAGGTTACAAACATATCAACCGTAACTAAATTACGGTTCATCTCGAGGAGACTAACACCAAACGTAACTGGTTTTACGATTGGATTTTCCCCAAATTCAACCAGTTACGGTTGGTAGTTCATCAATTACGAACCGTAACTCACACTTACAGGGTTACGTGAAAAACACCAACCGTAAGTCTCTCTGAAAATCTAAGAGTTTTGATATTTTTATGTATTTTAGATAATTTTGAGCAAGAAAAAACTAATTGGATCTTTTTATACATGGTCATATAAAGATTCACCCATCTCAAATTTGTCACTTGAAATCACTCATTTTGGTCGAGTGAATCAAAACCTAGGATTTCAAAATATCACAAAAGCTTTTCTTTATTTTTCCTCCGCACTTTTTGCTCTCTCTAAAACTAATCTGATTTTGTTTTAGAGTAAATATAATAGAAACTTGATTATCAACACTAAACTACATAAGGGTTAATTAGTCATTATCAAAATTCTTTCAATAAATGCCACTTAAAATTACCATGTAATGATCCTTTTTATCCTATTATATCAGCCCCTCTAATAATTTCTTCAGACCTATAACAAGTTACAACATTAAATTATTCGGTATTTTCTGACATTAATACTTCTACATTTGGGACGGTGTAACGTAGTCTTAGAGCAACTGCAGTGGTGCGAGTATAATCAAAGACCAAAGAGGAAAAAAAAGACCAAATTTTGGGTTTAATCTGGTGTGTGACCCTACGGTGGAAAAACTAAATTTGGTCAGACGGACATTATACCAACGCCTGGTGTGGGGCGGGGAGTATACGTTCGCCCGGTGTAGAAAAAAAAAATAAAAAAAAAAAGTGGGGCGGAGGTATTATGCCCGCCCCATGCATTTGAAGTTTGTAAAGAGTGGGGCGGAGGTATTAAGCCCGCCCCACACAAAAGATTAAAAAAAAAAAGACAGGCGTGCATTATACGTCCGCCTGGGGTGGGACGTGGACTATACGTCCGCCTGGTTATGGGGCGTGGACTATATAAACGCCCGACTATATTTGGGTTTGGTCTGGATTTTAATCTTTGATCAAATTTTGATTGATGGTCCGTCCCACTACGCCTATCAACTAGACACTATATTTGGGTTTAGTCGTCCATTGTGGACGCTCTTAGCCCCTAATGATGACGGACGATTGTCGATGGTTCTCTTGTTTCTTACCAGTGGACCCCAAGTTTTAGTTGAATTTACGTTCCAATTTGGTGGATTGATCGATTGTCTCGCACCTAATGCGGTCTCTTATCTTTTCAATTGCAAACCATCACAAAGATAAAGAAAACATAAATTGTTGGGTTAATAATCACTTGCCACTATCACAGTTATAGTTGTTATTTAACTAAACTAATAAAAGGACTTACTAACTTCTTAGACTTAGTGCCTAAACAACAGCAAAGTGGTCTACCTTACCTTTTGATTTTCATTTTTCAAATAATTTTTAAATGATAAATAAAGCATGCAAATAAAGTTTGATTATTATATATTAAAATTAAACCAATGCAATTATTTTCAAATTTATCTTCTAAGAAAGATGGTATTGCTTTTTTCCCAAAGAGCCTTTAAATGTACTTGATAGTTTTAGAAGGAAAACTCCTTTAGTTTCTTAAAATCCTTTGATCAAACTCTGCTTGACATTTATGCGTTTCATGGCCATGAAAAAGATTGTCAGTCTGCTATTTCTTCTCATCATCTCTTCATCACTATGTGCGACTTCATCTGCAGGTACATATGATATATATGTAGGTTCACTTCTCATGCATGCGCCAACTACTACACAAACCCTATCAGCAATTTCATTCTCGTACTATGATATGAACGAATGCGCTATATATGTCCGTTGTTTCATAATTTTGTATTTGTTAAATTCTATTTTTCCATTATGTTGTTGGTTGCTTTTGCAGGTCGTGAATGGAAGTTTGTTGAAAAACCCGCAGCCATGGATTTGGGTGCAACTAATAAGCAGGTATTTATGTGTTCTCTCAAATTCTCAGTCACTTGGTGAGCCTAGCTTTTTCATCATTTCTTACTTCTCATATTCATATATATGCTCTCGTGTTCCTTTTTAATTGCCGCCTGGTGATTCACTTGAGTTTCCTTTTTTTCTCGACACTGGCAGGAGATGTCATCAAGGAAGTTGGTACAGCATAAGAATGAAGCACCTTTGACAAGTGAAATTCATGAGAGGCTTTTAAGGGTAAATACAAAAGATTATGGAAGATATGATCCTTCTCCTACTCTTGTCAAGCCACCTTTCAAACTCATTCCTAACTGATGAATGAACAGTAACATTACTGATGAAGGATGCACCGCCAAGAAAAAAAACTAGCTATAAATGTGTGCGTTGAGTACGTAGTAAAACATTAAACTCTGAAAGTCGTAAGTAGTATATACAGAATATTTGTAAGAGCAAAGTAGTATATATGGAATATTTGTAAGAGCAAGTCTATGTTTGTACGTATTGTTGCAAATATGTACGTCTATGTGTGCATAAGTACTACTAGTAAGTTTTGAACAATAAGTTTGTTTCAAGCCTTGGCACAAGTTGAGAGCCGTGTGCGTTGCACATCAGCAACCACTAATTTTCGGCAAACGCTAAGAGCCTGTTTGGTACCATTTTCAGAAACAGTTTTCAAAAATAATTTTCAACTGTTTTTAAAACAGACCCCTTTTCATTGTTTTCATTTTCTGTTAAAGTTGAAAAGATGTTTGGTAGGAAAATTAAAAACTGTTTTCAAAAACACATTTTGATGAAAATCAGCCAAGTGATATCGAACTGTTCACATTATTCATTCATTTTCAAAAATCTAAGGACAAGCTAACTGTTAGTATCTTCGATAATGTCGCTGCTCTAGTGAAATAGTTCTATCGCAATACAAACGTCAGCAATACAGCTAAAAACAAATGTTCTTGCATCTCATTCATGGGAAATTTTCCTAGCTGCATATTTTCCCAAAACAAACTAATGTTCCATTAGCAAATCAAGTTTAAGCCGTATTTCCAAGAAAGAAGAACATATATAACCATTAGGAATTGCATCAAATTAACTCAATCGGTATCTCAAATAATTTCAATGATTCACTAAATTATTTGGTTTGCACATAACCCATCTATGCAACAATATCTCGTTCATGCATTTCATCAAACGCTTTGCTGGCATCTACTAGATTACCAGGTTTTGAGTTAAAATTCATTAGCCATGTAACTGAAAATGAATCCCAAACCCGAAAGATAAAGTTTGAACATGTTTACTGTCACGGGATTCAAATTTTGCATTTACAAGGATATTACAAAGAAAGTAATCACTAGAGGTAGTAACTCTTTCAAAGTTTGAAGACCAAAAAATCGAGGTTACCTATCTGACCAATATGTTTGAGCAAATGAGTTTTGTAATTGAAGACTTCCGTTGAACCAATTGGAGATGGCTTTCTGCTCATTCATTCGTCCACTGTAGTTCTTCTTCTTTTCTTTTCTTCATAAGCAGAAAGCAAAAATAGGAAAGACAGAAAAAAAAAAAAAAAAACAGTGAAAACGATAAATTATCGTTTTCATTTTTCTCGTTTTCTAAAACGGAAAACACCTGAAAACGTTTTCAAAAAACTTGCCTACCAAACTAGTTTTCTAGTGTTTTCTGTTTTCAGCGTTTTCAACACATCAGTAAAACGAATCATATTTTTTTCTCATTCAAAAGCTAATATTTCAACAATTCTGTCACATAAGTTAAGACATCTGGATAAACATTTTTGGTACACGTTCCAGCGACAAAATGTATGGTATAGTTGAATCCCAGCTGCATCAACGCAGCTGATGGGTGACAGGCTTAATCGTAAAATTCTTCTTTGATAAATACCTAGGACCCAAACATCTCACTATCATCCAAAGAACCCAATCCTCGCTAATACTTTTGCCGATTAATGCTACAAAACATACAAATCCAGAGAACCATACACAGTAATTAACCAAATACCAAATATACAAATTTGAAACTCTATATATACTAATTTACGTTACAGCAAAGATACATGAATAGTAATGGTCTTAGTCACCAGGAGCGGGAGCGAGGTCTGAATAGTAATGGACCTAATGGTTCTTTATACCAACAAATGTTTAAAAAGTGGAAAGTTTCCAACTACAGATGTAAAAGCTACATGTGAAATGTTTTAAATACTTGATTAAAAGAACACTTCAGCAAAAGAAATGAAACTAACGTGTGGCAAGTTCCTGTTAGGGGAATCGGTACAGAAATTAAAAAAAAAGAAGTAAAAGAAGGCAGTAATAGTAGGAAAAGAACACCTCAGGAAGCCAGAAATGCACCTCTGTTTTCAACGTATACCAATCTCTTGCGCAGATCATTTCATAACAATCTTAAAATCTACTTTGGCATTCATAAATTTATGAAAGGCTGCAATGACCTGGGCCAATTTCATTTCATGTGACAATACAAAGGCAGGCAGTAAGCAAAGAGGGATGCTACTAAAATGTCTGTTGCAAGATACAGAGACAATGGTACACACACTTTTATGAATAAGTATAAAGTCTATACTTAAGACTAAACGCAGGAGTTGGGTGCAAAGTGCGAACCAAAATTAAAATATGAATAAGTATAAAGTCTGGCCGATAAGCTTTGAAGTTTTTGCATGCTGGTGCAAGGTCAAGCATCATGAAATCCATATTGTCTGATGGCTCTTATTATTGCCAGATGGAAACTGAAACACATAAACATCTGCAATGGAATTCATCGATGCAATATCACTATGATATCTTAGAGCAAGGTAGAGTTCATATGAACAAAAATAAATCTAGAGTCTAGACGCAAACACGCTTAAAATGAAGATAACAATGCAGGAATTTTAGTTTTATTTCCTAATTCTTATTTTGATAATCAAATCAGATTCGGTTAATTGCAGTGAAACACATACATTTCTTTCCCAAACACCATATACAGTTAACAGTCTTGATTTCTACTAACTTCATGAACAAATAAAATGCATAAGAATACCAAACGGACTATGATCTATACAGATCAAAGAATACACTAAATTGATATTGTCATTCATTAAAAAGCCCTAGAACATCATTCATAAATTCACTGGAAATTAATAAAATGAATCATAAATAGATGTTATATTTGCAACAAATCAAGCAAAAGCCGTAAATTTTACAAAACCCTAAAGCAAATTCCAGTACAAAATGATTTTACATACCTAATCCAAGAAGCTAAAACGAATCGAGTGAAGTCCTCATCTCCATTATTCATTTTTTTTTGAAACCAAGATAAAATTTCATTTCTGGATTTCTGAGGAACGGGGAGAGAGAACATTTTTCTGGTTTAGATTTGTTTTTATATATTATATTTTTCACCTTATGGTCCTCGTAAAATTTAGTTATACCAAACGAATAGCCAAATCCACGGGATCTCCTGAAATCCAAAGCACAATATAATATGTTACAGGTAAGGCAAATATTTAAATTAGATTAGTTGAAAAAATAGAACTAGAGACTCAGATACAAAACCACCCATCGGACTGGTCAAATCTCCACAGCCAATTAAATCAGGCGCATCCTCCACCAATCTACGAGATGGCAAGCACCCTGACAGCAAATAAACCACAGAAACATTAACTTTTTCACGATACTGAGGGGAGGAACTCAAAAAGAGACAAAAGACAAACTGTAACCAAAATTTCTTTTCAAAGCAAAGAAGTAGAGAATTCTAACAGGGATTATCTGGTCAGGACGGTGGAGGAAATAAACCTCAGGTATCTACATAAAAACTCAGAAGTTAATGACAAACCAATGGTCCTAAAAGATACTGAACAATTCAAAGGTCACCCTGACCTAAATGATCGTAACAGGTTCACAACAGTTTAAAAGAAGCAAACTAAACTAGGTCAAAGAACAAGGAACTCCCTATCTCCTCAAAAGCTTAATGTAGCAACCTAATAGACCTGTGAGGGGTAGTGACCAAATATACGTGAGAGGGGAAAAGCAAACCAGCCTGATGAGTTGGCAACAAGAGAACATTATTAACAAAGACACGATAAGTTTTATGCACAAATGTTGCAAAAGAAACCAGAAAACTAGATAAGTGAACTTCCCCATTAGCATACAACTTAGAAAGCATCCGTCACGCTTTGCACACTCTAAAACCTGACAGAGGAAATTAAAAAGAATCGAACGGTTTACTTACTCAACACAAACTCATTGGTAAAAAAACAAAAAAAAAGCAAGAAATAAAGCTAAAGCTTCCTTAGCAAAGAAGCTGTACCAATTCTTTACAGATATATGACTACCACATCCTGCTACTGTCTCTACAACAACCCTCCTGATATGGTACCTTCACATTGAGTTCTTCCCTGATACAGGCGATCTAATAACAAAATTAAAATACAACTGAATTTCGATCACCGGAGAATCACAGTTATTAACTCCAACATATGTATAACAATGAGGAAAGCAGACAAACATAAAATGGTAAACGTTTCATAGCCCCCGTAACCTGAATCCGGTTCACTTCCTTCCCATTCTAAAAGTACAGTCGCTACTTTACATCCCAGTAAGAAAGCGAATCCATCAAACTATGACAAATAACAAGCTCCCTTTCCGATCCACAGGCTCTCCTGAAATCCAAAGCACAATGTATACATCACAGACATAATGAAATTTGATTAACTGAAACCTTAAGTCCTAGAAAACATATCATCCTCCCGAAGGAAGAGCCAAAAATTAGAACACACCAATATTCAACGAAAGACCCATTTAAGTTGGGGGAATACTCGGGTAAAAACAGCGCCAACTTTCCAAGCCTTCACCAAGTGACTGTCTTCTCCCGGGGAATAAAATGAATGACCAACAGGAGCATACCAATTATAACCAATGGAATCAACATAAATCTCAAAATTTTGATATAAAAAAAATAGAAAGCCAGAACGCAATAATATGGGACTTGTACCTAGAAGTTGGAAGCTCGCGCAGAACAATGTTGAGTACCTGAAGGACTATCTGAGGTGCATCTGCCTGTTTACCTTGTAAAAACATTCCCAAGTGGTGGAGAGCGGCTTGAGCAGCATATTTGAACACTCTCTCTCTAGTAGAGATATAAGCTAACATCACATATATGCAAGCAGAGATAAATGGAATGAGAGGCATCAAAGCAAGAACCTAGGAGATCCAGTGCCATCACCCAAGGTAATTGAAAATCCTTACAAGAAAAATTTAATGTCCCAGGGTATAAAGACTCTTCCTTGCACAGCCCCCATCAACAAATACAGGTGAAACAAATAATTTAACAACACTTACCAGCCACCACCAAATTTCACCACCAAATCAACAGAGTTAACCTCCTTCATTTACACAGCCGCCATCAACTATAACAAGAAAAGCAAAAATGACTGTATAAGCAACTTAATTAATCATCATGAACAACCCCATTAATCAATTTCAAACATAAATAGATGAGTAGAATAAGTAAGACGTAGGGTTTTGTTAAGATAAAACCTTGAAAATCACCAAGTAAATAAAACCCAAATTGTTGACTTAACTTCTTCATAAGATTGACATAGATAAATTTCAGACCTGAGACTTTTGGTTGAGGTCGATATTTAACTATCCAAAAGAAACTTGATTCACAAATCAATAACAATGAGGTAAACTCATTTCAGATTAGAGAAAATCACTTTTTTCACATTTCTAGGGTTTAAAGCGAAATTTGGGCAAGTGAATTGGGTTTAATTTCTGAGGGGTTTTGGTTTATAGAAATCGAGTTTGATTAATTGACTTATGTTTTACAAAAGATCGTTTAGATATTTTTCGAAGATTGTGCTTGATTTTAACAAATCTAGGTTTAGGCTAAGTCTTATGGGAGAGATTGGATGGAGAGATTGGTCAAAATGTGTTGCAAAATGTGAATAAACCGTTGGGAAAGAGTTAACACTCAATCTGGCTACTTTTCTCTCCTAGTATTTGCTCGCAGTTTCACTAGCAGCGAGATAGAAATGCCGAATGGTTCGGCGCTCAAAAAGTGTCCAAAACGCTGAATGGTTCGGCGTTAAGAAAATCTAACGGCTGAGATTTAAAGCGCCGAACCGTTCGGCGCTAAAAGATTAACCAAAACGCCGAACCGTTCGGCGCTAAGAAAAAGTGCAAAACGCCGAATGATTCGGCGCTCCCTGATGACGTGTATGGCCAATCTCGCAACTAGATATCTAGCCCATAGGACTTAGGAGATCGCCCAAACTGACGTGGATGGCCAATCTAGCAGTTTCCAAACTCTCCCATAAGACTAAGCCTTAGCAACGAAGAGGAAAAAGAAAAAAGAGGGGAGCTAATACTGGTTCACAAGTAAGTGTTGGATGAGGGAGAGGGATTTGATTTCTAATTAGGTATATCACTTTCGATGGACATTTAAGCCCGCCAACTATTCCAATAAAGGCAAGCGTGTCCCTATTCATTTTTATTTCTAATATTCCAGATTTGCTGCAACGTATTTGTGGTTATGAGCAATGGATAATAGTGTCCAACGTTAATAAAAGTTGCAAACCTAAAATCCAAAACGTTGCAAAATCCTGGATACGATGTAGTGTCATTTGATATTAACTTGGGAAGTTTTGTAGTGATCGATTAATTATTTGAAAATTGCTTGAATCTAGTGGTATGTGTAAGATTACCATTGTCGTCTTCTAAGAATGTTTCAATGATTAAATGAGAGTTTAGAACGACTACCAATACCTGGATATATCACAGTATGTATACTTTGTATGTGCACTGTGGAAGTCTAGTTCAGGTTCGGAATTATCATTTGCGAACTTTTGTTTACGTATACAGTTTGCGAACATAGTGGTCAAATTTTAAAATCGGTAAAGTGTGATTTTCATACTCATGAACTCAGTTTCGTTCTGGAACTTTAATGATTAAGGTATGCGAACTAGTTTTACAAACCGTGACATTATAATCATGAATTAGTACTCGTATAAGTACTTTGTACAATTACAAACCAAGTCGATTTTGTCTCAAATGGTTCATATATATTTCTATGAGATGATGAACATTTGAACAACTCTCTTGAAACACATTTAGATTCATTTGATTATCTATCATGATTATATTGATTTATCATAATATTTGATCTAGAATTGTTAGATTAATATGTATAAGTCATAAGTGTTAATATGGCTAACTTCGGTTAACTATTATTGAGCCAATAAGGTATACACGTTTGGGTACGGTTCATCCATATCTATATATATATATTTCATTTGTGTGTATCAAGCTAATACCACCTAACGGTGGAGATTGATTGGTTAGTTTCTAAGCAGATTTAGCTTGAATCTTAAATCAGGAGTTCATCTAACAATGAATATCGATTGCTTTGTTACTAAGATTTCTTAGCTTTGATTGTAAGCAACCCTGATTTGAAAGTTTATATAAGGGAGAATTCTATCAGCTGGGAAACCTAATCCTGACACACTCATGTGTCCTAGTTGTAAACTAGAGTCGATTCTCCTTTAACCTAGGTTTTCCAAAACCATTATTAAGTTAACGACTTGAAGACTTTATTTGGGATTCGTGAAGCCAGATCCAACTATTTTCTCTCTAGTTGCATATTCTGATCTTACTTGTTCTATCGTATTGAGTTTTATCTTCTCTAAGATTTACTCGAGAATCATCTCCGGTTGGTAAGATATAAAATGTAATTACAACAGTTCATCATCTCAGACTCTTGTGATTCCGCAATAACTTCTTCTGTTAATCAGTTAGGTTATTGTGAGATGACTAATATTTCTAGGATGCTCTTCATGAGTATAAGACCAGATTATTGGTTGGTTCATGTTCACCTTGATCTTTGTATCAAAAGACGGAATAAAAAGAATAAAGGATATACATATCTGTTGGAGACAGATTTGTTTATAAGTCTTTGAATTTGGGTCGTAGCAACTCTTAGTTGTGGGTGAGATCAGCTAAGGGAATCAAGTGCGCAGAGTCCTGCTGGGATTAAAGAGGCGTAAGGAACGCAATTGTATCTTAATCAATGTGAGACTTGGTTCGGGATCAACTACATTCCAGTCCGAAGTTAACTTGTAGTAGGCTAGAGTCTGTAGTGGCTTAATACAGTATGGTGTTCAAATATGGACTAGGTCTCGGGGTTATTCTGCATTTGTGGTTTCCTCGTTAACAAAATTCTTGGTGTCTGTGTTATTTCTTTTCAACATCATATTTGTTTATATAATTAAAATATCACGGGTTGTGCGTAGTTCAATCAGTTGATAAATTCGACCTTATTTGTTGGATTGAACTTGAATGACACTCGACCATTGGTCTTTGGTACCATCCGAGTTATTCTCATATCAATCAGTCTCGTGGATTTCTATCTAGTTGATTTACTTATTGTATTAAGAAAGATATAAAGCTCTTTGATATATTTCTTGATTGAGTCTCACTTTTAAGTTGGTGCTATCGAAATTATATTGGAGTTTATTCCATACATATTGCCGAACCAAATATTGGGTGTGGTTGTATACCCCCGCGTTCTCAATTGGTATTAGAGCAGGAAAAAACGCTAAGACCTCATATGTTTGTGTTTGTAGCAATCTGACTATATGGACAGAAGTCCTATCTCTATAAACGTACCACCAGTCTTCGATGGTTCGAATTACTTATGGTGGAAAATTGTTATGCGTGTGTTTATACAAGCGCGTGATTTTCAATCCTGGGTTCGTGTTGTTAATTTCTATGATCCTCCAATGGTTACAATAGACTGTGTAACTGTTGTAAAGGATATTGGTAAATATAGTGAAGTCGAGATTAGTGTTGCAAAGCAAAATTCTGACGGATTAAACGTTATCATCCATGCCATTACCCCAGATTTTCAGCATCATGTGACTACGTGCACTAAGTCTAAAGATGCTTGGGATATCTTAGAAACAGTATTTGAAGGGAATACCTCTAAGAAAGAAGCTAGGCTTCAAAACCTAAATTCTAATTGGGAAAACCTTTGTATGGCTGATGAAGATTCATTTGATGAGTTTAATCACAAAATGTATGAAGTTTTTAATGCATCATTTGCATTGGGTAAGACAACTCATGAAAAGCACATTGTGATGAAAATTCTCAGGTCTCTACCAGCTAGATACGATTCTAAGAAGCATGCCATCGTTGAGGGAAATAACCTTGAAAATGTTTCCAGGAATACTCTTGTTGGAAAGTTAAAGATCTTTGATCATGAACATCTAACCAAAACAAGAAAAGGATATTGCGTTCAAAGTAAAAAAAAACACTAAACTACTTGATAAAAGTAAAAGTATTGACAACTTTGTGGATGATCTTACTGAAACTGAATCATCAGATGAAGATCTTGATAATTCAATTTCCCTGATCACAAGACAATTTAGAGATCTTCTTTTGAAGAGAAGTAAACGGTTCACCAGAGATAAACCTAGATAATCAGTTAAGCCTCATGATCGTGTTCCTCCTAAAAACAAGGATACTGTCGACACTGATGAGGATATGCATGCCACAGTGCTTCAAGTGTAAAGGCTTTGGTCATTTTTCTACTGAGTGCCCACATCGTAGAAAATAAACTGGGAACAGAGGTTTTGTAGTAACTCTTGATTAAACATATGATCACTATGATTCAACTGAAGATGAAAAATAAAGTGTGGGTGAAAGCATCAATTTTGATAACTGTAGCAATACTCATATCAACCTTGATATTTTTCCTGGAGAAACATCATCGACCGCTTTGGAGGATAAAATCTATTTTTCCCTGTCTAAAGAAAACTCTACCTCTTATGATTCAGGTACTTTGCTTTGTTTAGCAGCATGTTCGGCTATCGTACCCGAACCATCCTCCACATTGACATGTCCTTATTGTACCATTAAGGGTCATGAGATCTCAAATTGTTTCAAGTACAAAAATAAAGTAAGATATGTCAACAAACTGCAACTAAGTGTCAGTCTATTAGCAAAAAAGTTCAAACTTGTTCTAAAATCAAATCCATCCGAGGTGTGTAAATGTAACTCGTCTCCTAAGAAGTTAATTTCTAATGAAAAGTCTAAAAAAAAGGTTAGAACAATACAGAAAAGAATTAGGTCTAAACGATCTACGAAAAGGGATGTTGATAATTCCGTGAAGGAATGTTGATAATTCCCAGTTTAATTCCGTGAAGGGATGTTGATAATTCCCAGTTTAATTCCGTAGTGTTCTAACCTTTTTGATAATTCTACATCCAAACCCAAGTACGTGGAAAAGATATTGGTTGAACATTTTTAACTTGGTGGAGACATGTTTTCTTTGAATTTGAGATATTTTATGTTGTTAAAATTGTAACCGTGTTCAAATTTTAATATAAAGTGTATTCAATTTCATGTTCATTGTCAAAGTCGTCATTTTTTTTCAGTTTAAGATTCAGCTGAATCAGTTTCGGAATTCAACTGAATTCTATTGAAATTTGAATTTTGTTATTTCAGCCCAGTCAGAATGGCCACAATCAATAACTATAGGGTCATCTAAGTAGGTAGGAAGGAATCTCACACTCTATGAAACCAAAATTCATTCTTAAATGTTGGCAGCACCAACCCACGAAAAGTATGACTAACCAAAATTCATTTCAAAATTCTATTCATTCAGCACACGTATGTTGTATCTACCATCCCCTCCTTATTTCGATACTTCACCCTTTTTACTCCCAAATATTTTAACACTAGCAGCACAATCACTAGATCCATTAAAATCATTACAAAAAAAAGAAAAATCACTATCCCCTAGATGGAGGCTTTAATCTGTATTGTATTTTTTCTCATTTGTCTCTCCTCCCTATCCATCTCTACCTCTGATAAGTATAACCTACTTTTATAATTGATTTCTAATTATATTTTTATTGTACAGGTGCAAAAATCAGAATAAACGACTCGAGATTGAGATTTAGATGGTTTCTGGGAAGAGCAACCATATATATCCCCATGCTCCAGGGGCTCAACAAATTCTTTGGTATGCAGTTTGTTTTCTGGTTTTCTTTTTGAAGTTTCCGATTATAACTAATTTTAAAATATTGATCCATCTGTGCAGATAAGCAGCTTAACCACAAAGATTGACAAAAACTGGCCTAATTGGGAAGACGATCGCCCCAATGCTAATATGGATATTTGGAAGGAGGAGTGGGTGAGGCATGGATATGTATCAGCGTTCAACGAGTTTGATTTCTTTAATGAAGTTCTGGGGCTGTATGTGCATCTACCAGTGCAAAAGCTAAATAAACTCGTCGATCTCGTTGAACTGCACAAGCAGCTCCAGGCACAAGTACAGTTTACAGAATCAAGCGGGGCTGATCACGATAACTTCCTATGTGAGTGTTGCACATGTTTAAACGATTTGTTCATGGTGTTCGCAAAACGTACATATTGGTATGTAAAAAGGGTGGTTGTTCAACTGACTCGGCTCACCGGGCTGAGTTGGGACTGGGGCACATCGACTCGTGATCCTTCCACTGTCGAGAGCGGGAGGTGTTCGTTGCTCTGTGAAGCCATCCTGACGCAGTGCCCTCCGCTATAGTGATGACACGGCCCAAGCCTACGACCGAACAATGCAACCAACTCCCAACTTGGAGCGGGCAAGTCAACATATTGTGCGCACCAGCACCTACCGGGTGAAACCCGACCAGTGTTCAACCATCTTAATGTCCCAGTGCAAAAGCTAAATAAACTCGTCGATCTCGTTGAACTGCACAAGCAGCTCCAGGCACAAGTACAGTTTACAGAATCAAGCGGGGCTGATCACGATAACTTCCTATGTGAGTGTTGCACATGTTTAAACGATTAGTTCATGGTGTTCGCAAAACGTACATTTTGGTATGTAAAAAGGGTGGTTGTTCAACTGACTCGGCTCACCGGGCTGAGTTGGGACTGGGGCACATCGACTCGTGATTCTTCCACTGTCGAAAGCGGGAGGTGTTCGTTGCTCTGTGAAGCCAGCCTGACGCAGTGCCCTCCGCTATAGTGATGACACGGCCCAAGCCTACGCCCGGACAATGCAACCAACTCCCAACTTGGAGCGGGCAAGTCAACATATTGTGCGCACCAGCACCTACCGGGTGAAACCCGACCAGTGTTCAACCATCTTAATGTCCCAGTGTAAAAGCTAAATAAACTCGTCGATCTCGTTGAACTGCACAAGCAGCTCCAGGCACAAGTACAGTTTACAGAATCAAGCGGGGCTGATCACGATAACTTCCTATGTGAGTGTTGCACATGTTTAAACGATTAGTTCATGGTGTTCGCAAAACGTACATATTGGTATGTAAAAAGGGTGGTTGTTCAACTGACTCGGCTCACCGGGCTGAGTTGGGACTGGGGCACATCGACTCGTGATCCTTCCACTGTCGAGAAGGAGAGGTGTTCGTTGCTCTGTGAAGCCAGCCTGACGCAGTGCCCTCTGCTATAGTGATGACACGGCCCAAGCCTACGCCCGGACAATGCAACCAACTCCCAACTTGGAGCGGGCAAGTCAACATATTGTGCACACCAGCACCTACCGGGTGAAACCCGACCAGTGTTCAACCATCTTAATGTCCCCACTTGGGTTACAAGCTCGCGCGACCAAGCTCGACGTTCATTTCTCGAATCTTGAGATCTAAATATCAAGTAAACTTTTCAGTTTTGAGTGATGTGGGACTAAATCCTCCTCTGCACGTGATTTTTATAGCACGGGAAAACATCGCGCATTATAATGGGCTATATATATATATCAGAGTTGAGGAAGCCCAACCTAAACAAAAGAGAAAGAAACAAAAAAAAAATCATCCTCTGCAACATTCCAAGATATCTGATTCATGGAATAAACAGATATCTTGTCACTAACAAGATTGAACGGATATATGATCTTTGCCCAAATACCTCCAAAGAATTGCCAAGAAAATTTGACTCAGTTTTGCACTCAACATAATTTGTACCCGTTTTACTTGAAGAGATTGAACTTAACTGACTAAAGAGAATGCATATTACATCCCGCCTACTACAGCCGAAGTGCCAGGAACTCACCTGGTTTTCATGGAGTTGCTGTAGTCTACAATGGTTAAGTGCCGTCGGTCCATGAATTCCTTACCTTTTAGTTATAGCGATCATTCCAAGGCCGTGGCACCTGAGAGTGATGACACCTCATTCATTCACGTGTATGTGACACGTATCCAAAATGACTGCCATGTGTGTGAACATAATTCACGGCGCCACAGGGAAACATAAGAGCTTGCAGTGAACACCTGGAACTCAACATAGTATGGAGTAAAACAAGCTCCAAAGAATTGCCAACAGATCTGACTCAGTTTAAAATTCAACTTAATTTTACAAGATGCAGTTTACCAGCTTTACAATCATGCTGTTACCAACAAGGGGCCATCACCCATTCCATAGAAAGATGAAATCCCACACTAGTACATTTGCTGCCCGCGGCGAAATCTGAGTTTGTTTTTCATTCCAACAAAAATTAAGAACGGAAAACTCACAGATGGATTTACAATTCAAAAAGAATGTACAAATTCCGAAACAGGTTAAAGACCAATACACTCACCTGTGATACATACATCCCCTGTGAGCCCAGATAATTCCCCCTTGTTGTGACACTAAGAAAACGTGAAAGTCTCACCCGCAGCCACACCGAATGCAAACTCAGTAGACATATAGCAGCAGATATGGCATTCCTTGATGCCCAGTTGCTTCTTGATGAATTTCTTGGTGTGGGCATTCACTTTGTCAGTCTTGTTGCACAATATTCGCACTGGGCATTCATCTTCACTACAGGTGCATGGGTCAAGATTTCATACAGGTTGGCAAAAAATCCAGAGCATCCATGACAAAGATACGGCCAGCTGCTTGAGGCAAGTATTCGTCAAGCTTTGGTCTGAGTTGAGAGTGTCCAGGAACATCAACTACAAGGACTAGCTTTATCTAGCCCTTCTTAGAGAATTCAGAGTGCACCACAAAACTTCCTTCATTTGGATCCAGGGATGAAAGAGAACAGTTTTCCCACTCCCACTTAACCCAGCAAGAACAATCTTGTTGACTTTGGACGCTTGAATAAGCCAATTAACAAGAAAAACACAAACGTATGTACCAAAACACCAACAGCGGCATAAATCTGTTTACTTTGTTCCAACGTTTATTAAATACGACCATAATTTATAGACAATGGAGGGAGAAGTGTTAAACTTATTGAGAAAGGTGGTCATGATGACTAACAACATGCCCATTTATCTTTCAGCATAGCCTGAGAAGATAGCACAACAATGATTTCTTGGCCCTTGGAACAGTTCCGTTATAAGGATTATACTTACATTAATCATACAAGTGCAGGACTATACTAACATTAATCATACCGTTATACAGTTTCGGAAGTTGCTTCGCAGAAGAAGTTGTGTCAGATTGCACTAGCTTAGGTTATGGCTGACGGGTTGATTTCCTGAGACCTTATCCCGAGAGCTAACTGAAACAAAGACATCAATTTAGCACGGATAGATAGAACATGTTTCAGCAATTCAGCTACTAAATCATGCAAGAAAACAAATTTACAAAGTCATAAATTCAATTACAATCTGGGCACACATATTAGGTGGCAAACTAACCACAGTTTCACAAATATCATAAATTCGGCAAATTCATGCTTTTTGCTTCTTCATTTGAAGACTCAAAAGTTCAAAACATATCATAACATTTGAGTCAACAAATATAGAAAACTTTCCATCCAAATCATGAAAATATTCATACACCAATAGCAGCAAGAGCATTATCGGATAAATAAGCAACGGAAGATTACATCATGCTTGAGGAAGGAAATGGATTGACATGGTGTATATATTAACTTTATGCCTGTCTATGGTACACAATGAAATTGGTATAAAAGAGGCCTATGGATTTTACAGTAACCAAAGCAGTGAAGTACCCAAATAGATAAAGGGTGTGGATTCATAGCCTTTGCTTTTTCAAGAAAAGTTAAAACTAAGATGAGTTTTTGGCGAAAGGTCGTTTAAGCCAGCAACACGTGGAATTGACAATTCATTCCCTATGAAACAAAGAAAGTTTCATTTAGCATCCATCCTGCTCATCCACATTGGCCTCAATCATGGTAATAAGCAAACTCTAATATGTTTCAGGAAATGAATGATAGGATCCACCTGATTTTTTGGCACAGCTCTAGGTTGATTCATGGTTCCCTCCTTCGAAAGAACTCAACGCCCTGATCACAGATTCATATATCTTTATTCCTCTCATGTAGACGGTTTCCTCTAGGTACTGCAAAAAATACAAGTAGAAAAAATCGGGAGATAATGATTAGCAAGCACTACATGTGGAAAAACACAAATGTTGAAAATTAATCATGATACCTCATTGTGCTCGTGAAGCAGGATCGGAGTATTCGTCATTGGGGAGAACCCAAAGTAGGAATTCCCAACTCTCTCATGTAACGTGCATCAGTTGTAGAAGCCAAAATTTCAGGCTTAGAGAGCGTTCCACCAGCAGAAACTATGGCTTCCTTGAAAACACCCCACCATGGATTGGTATCACCGGTTGATGTCATTAGAGGACTCCCCATCTTGTCTTTAACAGGCCCATCCTCCCTTAACTGTGATAATAAACCAAGATGTTCAGATATTCTTACAGACACAAGAAAGGCTGCTTCGTACAGTTTATCAGTGCACTCATTTCATCCCAGACCAGTGAGTTGACTAAAGTAATATCTAAGCAGACTGAGCCAAATAATAACTAAACGAAGGGTGGGTACACAGTACGTAAAGCTTAACTGCCCAATTTTGGCATAGAATTTCAAGTGTTTTTAAGGCTCTTTACCTATAGCCTACAGGTATGCGACAACGGCAATTGCATTGTTAATGCTATAAATTGGTATAAGCTACATCAGTAAAGTTCCAAAAGTCTCCGCCTAATAAATCTTTAACAGATTCAATCTTGCATAGATAAACTATAACTAAGCTAATATAAGAGTTTCCAAAAGCTCACCTCATATGTCATATTTCTATAATGTGGCGCCTATTCATCAACAATTCTCTTTCTCAATAGCTCTGGGTCTGCTGTAGGCGGAACTCGAATATTAAATCCTGCTTTCGCTTCTGAAGGTTGCATATTCATTTGATAACCCTGTTTACACAAAACCCCTTCTGAGCACCCAAAATTCAAAAACATTCACACCAAACCATACAGCCAAACAGATATAACACAACTCACCGTAGGCGAAGGAGTACCAGCTTTCATATACACAGGATTCACAGATATAACTTCTGAATTCATTGCCAATCCAGCTTTAACCAAATCAAATCGTCCCTCTCTATATTTAGTTATAATTTCGACACTCTTCATCAAATTCTCCATAGCACTATTATCAAACATCCTTGACCAATGTCCAGGCATACCTGATACCTGATGACATATATAAAAGTTGCTAAACATATCCAGTTTCACCTAACTCTCGCTTACGACTTTAACACCATAATTAATGATAAATGAAACATTAAGAGATTGCTCGATAATCATAACAAGAGTTAGCAAAAACATTTCAGAAGGCTATTTAACTAACTAGAAGTTTCAAAAAGGTAATATTAAAAGCACAAGATCACAAAAGGGAAACTTTGGAAAATGCCCCAATATGGGGTGTAATGTTGGAAATCTGCCCTAACGTCAAAAATAGTTGGAAAAATGCCCCATTCCCTTAAAATTGCCATCCAACCCAGTTAAGTCACATGTGTATGACAACCATCACCACCAGAACCACCACTAAACCGACGCCACCACCACCCGAACCTTAAACCTTGAACCCTAAACCTTGAATCCTGAATTTTGAACCCCAAACCCTGAATTCTGAAGGATATATTTGGCTTTTTTTTCGCATGTATAAGCTCACACATGTGACTTAACTGGATTTCTAACGGAATGGGACAGTTTTCCAACTTTTTAAATGTTGGGGCAGATTTCCAACATTGCACCCAGTTTTGGGGCATTTTTCCAATTCTCCCATCACAAAATCCATGCTAGCAGTATAACTTAAAAACAATGTTCTGAAATGACAAATTTATTACAATCTCCGGTGATTTTCAACTTCTTTCGGGCAAGTTTTGTATTAATGCACACTGGATATGAGATGGCATTATCCAGCTCCCTAATAGAGCAGTAAGGAAAAGGAGAAATCTTTCCACTTGTCTTACCACTGGACTTGAATTCATGTGTTTGCGAATTGTTCCCATCTCATTATGAGGTAATAGGGCTTGTCATTCCACGGGAATAGCGGAGAGACAACCAGCATACAAGAACCAAACACATATCATACACTAACACATATTGTCCATCAAGCAACAACCATCTCGAATAGAACTAGCAGCTCAAGCCAATTAAGGTAAAGTAAACACGAGCGGAGGCAGAGACCTATATTTCGAGTATATTCCTCTCTCCATCTCTGAAGATGGGTCTTTTTGGTTTATGCATAACTTTTTGTCTTGATTTTCCTTGCATTGAACTTTTCTTTGCCTTTTAACTTCAAATTGTACTTAGTTAGCATCCAAAAAAGACTCATATGTTTGTTTTTTAACAACTATCAGGTATCTTGTTAATAGTAGCTTCAAGTATGACTCTGAAAAAATCAAGTTGCGTTGTAATTTGTGTCAATTGAAAAACAAAAACTGTCAATCAGCTGCAATAAAGTTGAAAAGAATATTAGGATCTTTGTAAAATTTAGCATCTTGCTCAAAGAAGAAGAAGACAGTCTGCTTAGAGAATCCCACACACCTGCACATTCTCCTTCCCAAGTGGAATAAGCCCATTGTGTATCCTTGAGACAAGATTCTTCTGTTCCTTGGGTGAAACTCCAAGCATCTGACCATTCATTCTCACCTACAACAAAATTGGTTTACTTTCCATTAAAACTACTACAAGTAATTACAACTCAATCCGGCCCATAGTCAATTTCTAGCAATATGCAATGTTACTGCAATGCCAAAGAAGGGGACAACCCTTAAGCGGCATTATTTATGGTTCGTTATACTACACTCTACGACTAGGGCTCATATCCCTCGTTCCTATACCTCCTGACCCCATGTGTGCAGCTATAGAATGGTGACTTATGTGTCATCTAGTAATCAAACCAAACCCAAAAATCTGCTATAGGTGCAGATAAGGGGTCAGGAAGAACAGGAAGAGAGAATCCGAGCCCCTTCGGCACCCTCTAGGCTCTAACTCTGCCACATCATGATGCTCAAGGTATTTTCGGATGTGAGACGTAGGAGAAAGTTACTAAATTAATCGAGTAAAACGAAGTAATGAAGTCTCAATTTAGTTTTATCCAATCCTCACTTCCGAAAAAGAACCATTTTCTTTCTCCAAGTACAAAGTGAAGGTTGCAGAAGAAGAGTTGCAGAAACTTGAACCATGCATAGTGCATACTCCATTAAATGATCAATACCATCTGTACAGGTTCAATTTTCTGAAACTCTCATCTACAGCTTTAACTGTCTTCTTTCGCTTCTGCTTGGTGCTTAGAATAGAGAATGAAATTTTCTATCAGTATTAGTGTGCACTGGATGTGAGATATTGGAGGAAACTAAGTTGATTGTAAACAAAGGTAAATAATCAAATTTAGTTTCGTCCAACTCTCACTTCCAGACATTAATCATTCTTCGTGTTCAAGATCCGAACAAGTTAAGGTTGGAGGTGAGATGTTGGAGGGAACTGGACCGAAGTTAAAGCATACACATGCATAAAAGGTGCTCGAAAGGTCCAGTTTTCTACAACTCTCTCTTACAACTTTAACACCATAACTAGTGATGGATGAAGCTTGAAGATTGCTTGGTATTTATAACAAGAATTAGCAGGAATATTTCAGAAGACTAGTACCTAGAAGGTTCAGAAAGGGAATATTAAAGCACAAGAGTACCAAATGCATGCTAGCAGTACAGCAGAAGAATAACGGTCTAGAAGGACAGGTTTGTTAGGGTCTTTGGTGGTTTGCAACTTCTTTTGGGCAAGTTTGTATGTTTACAGGAACTTGACATACATTTGAAACCCCCTAATAAATTTGGGAAATTCTTGTGATCTGACTTTAATAATAAATCAAGGACTCTGGACAGTTAAGTCAGTCTTACCTGAGCTTGGTCTAACTTTCCATGAGTTATGATTTTGATCAAGCTTCAGCTATTCATGCTTAAGAAACCTAATCGCAAGACAGTTTCACAAGTCGTGTCAGATTGCACTTGTTTAGTTCCCTGATGGTTAGATTTCCTGAGAGCTTATCCAGAGAGCTAACTGAGACAAAGACATCAATTCAGTATAGATAAGATATAACATGTTTCAGCTAGTAAATAATGCAAGACAACAAATTCGGTCATATATAGGTGGATTAGAAATGCCTATATTGGTTCGCGGAAAAAAGTAGCATTGTGGTTGGAAGTTGGAACTTACAATCTGGGCACGCATATAAGGAGGCAAAATATCCACAGTTTTATAAATATTGCAAATTCATGCTTTTTGCTTCTTCGTGTGAAGAATCAATGGTTCAAAACTTATTACAACATTTAAGTCGAGAAAAATAGATGTTTTCGCATTGAAATCATGGAAATATTCATACACCAAAGACAGGGTAGATTACATCATGTTTGAGGACTGAAATGGATTGACATGGTGTATATCTTAGTTTTATGTCTGTCTATGGTAAATATTGAAGATAATGAATTTTTTAAAGGAGGCCTACCGATTTTACAGTAACCAAAGCAGTTAATTTTCCAAATTGATAAAGGCTATGAATTTCCTAACTAGTCATATGTATAGTTTAGAACTGGCATGATTTTTTGGCGGTTTCAGCCAGCAACATGTGGAATTGACAATTAGCTTTCTACATGTCGAAGAAAGTTTCATTTAGTACTCTTCTTGCTCATCCACATTGGACTTAATCATGGTAATAAAAAAATTCTAACATGTGTCAGGAAATGAACAATAGGACCCACCTGATGTTTTTGGCACAGCTCTACGTTGATTCATGGTTTCCTCTTTCAAAAGAACCCAATGTCCTGGTCACATATTCATAAGCCTTTATTCCTCTCATGTAGACGATTTCCTCTAGGCACTGCAAAAAAATATAAGTACCAAACATCAAAAGAAAATTATTAGCACTACAAGTTGAATAACAAAAAACTAGCATAATTAATCATGATACCCCTCATTGTGCTCGGCGAAGCAAGGTTGGAGTATTCGTCATTGGGGAGAACCCAAAAGTAGGAATTCCCAACTCTCTCAAGTAATATGCATCAGTTGTAGAAGCAAAATAAAATAGTTCCTGTAGACAGATGTAAACCTTGTTCAACTTAACGCCACCAGCAGCTGCATCAGCTCCACCACCATTGCCATGCACCAGCTGAAGATGTTCCAAAAGCTTTGTTCCGGTCACTGTATATCAGCTGCGTATATTAGGATCTTTTTAAAATTAGCATCTTGCTCAAAGAATATGAACACCATCTGTTCGGAGAATCTCGCAAACCTTCAAATTCTCCTTTCCCAAGTGAAATAAGCCCATTTCCATATCCTTGAAACAAACTCGGCATCTGTTCGTTCTTTATCACCTATTATGAGAAAATTTACATAAGCTCAAACATTGTACCATAGACTGTTATATGTTAAATGGCGACATACAAAATTGAGCTATGCGGCCATTGTCATATGTTAAATAATTGTGTCGCCATGAGAATGAAAGCTGGAGCCAATGCAATAAAAGCTGAGTCATTTTTAAGGAGGTGCTGTATTAGATAAATACTGATTAAAATCTTAAACTTGCCATGCTCTTAGTTTCATCTGGTACAAACAAATAACGTTAGCGAACCTCTGAGGTTGAGATATCAACTTGAGAATAAAAGACCTACTACATGAGGTTAATCTTCAACAAAATTGGGTTACTTTTAACTAAAACTACTACCACAAGTTATTACAACTCAATGCACATAGCTTTAACAATATGCAATGCTACTGCCATGTAAATGAAGGGAAAAACAATTATGTCGCATTAAAAATGGTTCAGTCTCACTTGAGACTTGGGGATGTATCCTCTGTCCCTATACCTTCCTGACTCCATGTATGCACCTACAGAATGGTGACTTTGGTGCCATCTAATGACCAAAACAAAGTATAAAATCTGTTATAGGTGCAAATAGGGGATAGGGAGACATAGGTAACAGACGATTCGAGACCCTTCAGCACCCTTTAGCTCTGCCACATCTATGTAAGGAATTGTCGGATGTGAGATATCGGAGAAAACTAAACTGATATGATGAAACTAAGTAATAGAATCTCAATTTAGTTTTATCTAATCCTCACTTCCGAATTTAGTGTTGGTGGCCCTTATTCATGCAAAGGGGGAAGAATATAGTATCAATCAACCGAAACACACCCCCCCCCCCCCCCCCCCATTTAGAGTTTAGGGGAGGAAGATGTCTCAATCTCTTCTCTGTCTGGCCTGGTCGCTGTAAGTACACTACACTACATCTGCAAACACTAACCCGATAAATCATAGAGGAGATGGAACCAACACCAGCATCAATAATAACCGGTATGTTTTTTATTTCGGATCCGATTTTTTTTTGCAATCAATTACTTCAAACCCGGTATGAATCTGCTTGTGTTTAAGTCATTCCCACTTGAGATGTCTGTTGCATGGGCATTTTGTTGATTGGACCAAACATGACCTTACCTAGTATTCTTCTTCTTCTTCTTAGGTCTAGCAGCAGCAATCTGTTAAACAATTCAGATTAGATCCATGGATTCAAAACATTACAAACTAATCAGTTAAAACACTGTTAAATCAATTACAAAGACGAGGTGGCGTTCGTAGCTCGTATGTCTAAAGTTTTTGCTGTTCATAATTAAGCTACGACATAAACTAATCTAGTAATTGGCCGACCAAAGGGAGGCCTTCTATGTGATGAGAAATATGCATCCTGTCAGTCACAACATTTGTCCACCATCAAATCTACTGTCACTAGCACTGTTTGTTTCCCTAAATCCATCACCACCTAACATAATGTACAGGAAAAGCAGTAAGATTCTAATGTAGAGGAAGGAGGTGGTGAAAGCGTGTAGAAGTGGGGGAGGAGAAGAAAAAAAAAGACCTAAAACGTTAAAGTTCAGGGATTTTATATGAAGATGGGTAGGATCAAATTGAACCAAATATACGGCCAAGATTAATTCAGATATGTTTTCGTCCGGTTCGATCTAAAATGTAGCTTCCGATCAGGTCAATTTCTTTGTCGGCCCCCCACCGTGCGCCGTCATCTAGTTCTAAAACCGCAAAAACTCGACTCTTGCCAAGCTGTATTCGGCTATTCTACAAAATATCAGATGCAAATTCTACAAAAACATAATCCAAAGAATCCTATCATTGGGGTTGTAGGGGGCTTTGTTTTTGGGGCTTAAAATGATAATTATAACCAAAACTTGGATATGGGACCTAATCTATGTACAATATCAAAACTACCCGATTAAATTAAACATATTATCTTATTATCCGGTTTAATCTAATTAAAAAAAAACTAAATCTATTATTCTTATCCTTCTCTTCTGTTCTCCTTCATCAATTATGATCAAAATCATGAACTCAATTTTTTGTTTTTCTGACGGGATCAAAATCAAGAAATCGAAACAACTAAACAACTTTATAGTCTTCCATCCATAACTTTTATTAGGTAAGAATCGACAAACCCGTTAATTTTTTTTTTGATTACTTAAATACGTTAAAATGATCAAAGTATGATTTAATTTCAGTTTCAGAAAATACTTACGGCGGCTAGGTGTTCATCTTTTCTGAGCCGTAAGTAGTTTATTTACAGCTAGGAAGCCGATATTTTTCTCTACTTACGGCTGGGAAATGATGAATTCCCAGACATAGTAATGTTTACGGCTAGGAGTTCGTAACTTCCTGATAGACACATTTTTGTTTTTAAATTGTCCTCAATTTTCTCTATGTTGGTACTCCATTTTGTACTTATTTTGGTGTTTTGTGTGTTTGTAGGTATTTTTGGAAGAATCGGCTCGAAAAACTGCTAAAGGCACCCCCGGAGGACATTTGCTAAGTGGACCTCAGATTTGGCTAAGGGGAACCCGCGGTTATGTGCAGCCCAAATTTGTTCTCAGCACCCAAATTACTATCGGCACCCCAACAGAAGGATAAGAGGCACCCTTCATCTTCAACATTCAAAAAGAATATTTGCGGGAAATTTGGTTCCACCGGTAAAGGATTTATTATCTTTAAAATAAGCATATCTTCTTGCCTTATAAACCGGAAGAATTTGAAGAAAAAGAAGAAGATTTTGGAGTTATGGAAGAATATATTTGAGTAATGTGTATTTGTGTGTATAAATAAAGAGCTAGAGAGGGGAGAGAAAATAAAATCATTGCTTTAATAATTTTCTCCCATTTTCATTATTTGTAAACACTTTGAGCAATGAAATTATAATTCGAGCGTGTTTCCAATCTAATGAACTAAACCCAACATTGGGATGATGGAGGAAGCTGGATGTCATCAATGTAGTAATTTGATTAATTCTTTTATTTACTTTTTGCACCGATTTTAAATGATTTATGATTTCTATTAATCAATTGTCATCTTGTTAGATAGTGTATGCTTAGTCTTAGGTGCTTTAGATACACTATGCTTGTAATTTACAATTGATGTTTTACGAAATCTTTCCTTAGAGTTGATATTTCTTTTGTTTGAGCGATAAATGTTTAAGATTAATTTTTGAACCACTTGAATATGAAAACAGTGAAATCCTGAGTCCCAGTGAATTCTTCATCCCGTGACATATTTTGTATATAATTTCTTATTTTTAGTATTTTTATATTTAAGCCTAGAGTCAATTTCAACAAGTCCGAGTGAACGACAACCTTATTTACCATTATTCAAAATTCGATCACTTCCTAGCCGTAAGTTGACCAAAAAATTCAGAATGAATATTTGAAGTGAATTTTATGCCAATCTCAAAATGAATAATGAGTATATGTATCACTTTATACTCGAATTCAAATTTAGAATGAATTCATACTCGATTTCAGAATGGATTCCAAATGATAAGTTTATACTTAATTTCAAAATGAGCATAAAGTTGTACGCAGTTTCAAAATGAATACAAAGCTACAAGCGGTTTCGAAATGAAGAAACGTTAATACTCGATTTTAAAATGAGTATCACTTTATACTCAATTTGGAAAAAGAGTACAAGTTCATACTCGATTAAGATCGAGTATGAAGTAATATTAATTCTTAGATTTACTCATTTTAGGAGTATCAGTAGGTACTCAACCTTAAAATGAGTTCAATTATATACAAATTTTTCATATTGAGTATAGACGCATTACGGCTGGAATAATGTTGAATTTTTAGCCGTAAAGCAGGTATACGGCTGGGAAATGTTGAATATTTAGCCATAAAGCGGGTATACGATTGGGAAATGTTAAAATCCAATCCTTAATTATATGTTTACGGTTAGAAATTCCTAGCCGTATGAACTTCTGATTATCATGAAAAATGAAAAAAAAATAGAGGTGGTGTTGCGGCAAGGTTTTCCCTGCCGTAACTTATCATACGACCGGGAAACCCAGCTGTAATTTGTCCTGAAAATACAAAAAAAAAAAAAAAAAAACTTTCGGCTGGAAGTTCTTTATTTCCCATCATAAAGTGTTGATTTCGGTTGGGTCAACAATATTTCCCAACCGTAACTTATCATACGGCTAGGAAACCCAGCCGTAATTTGTTCTGAGACTTTCGGCTGGGAGTTCTTTATTTCCCGCCGTAAAGTATTGATTTCGGTTGGGTCGAAAACATTTCCCAACCGTAACCCCCGTAAAAACCCAGATATTTTTTGATTTTCAACTGATTTGGATCAATCAAAACTGTAACGGGACATGTTTATAAGGTTCTCTTGACTATTTTTCAGGATGTATTTCATCACTTTCTTTAAAAAATTTCAGAAAATTTCATCAAAAATCTCCTTCTCCTTCTTGCAAATCCCAAAAAAAGGAAAATAAAATTTTTGATTTTCAAAAGTTTAATCTAATGATTAGTATAATCCTTTCACTAGTCTTAATTAGTTTACTTAATCATCCTAATTAATACTAATTTAATTAAGGATACATTAGGTATTATAGAAAATAGGTGGTTAAGTGGTTTAATGGTTTACTATTTCATAACTCTATAAAGCCCCCAAAAACCTAGCCGTTTAAAGCCCCAATAATAAGATTCAATCCAAAGCAACCCTGTGATAAAGGTATAAAGTATCTTAAACAACTACTTTTCAACCTAATTCGTCTGATTAACTCAATATTCATCTTTCATTCATGCACCCAATTCAAATTACATGCAAATATCCCTACCTCATGCTTAAATAAAACCCATCACTAAAATTCAGCTCATCAATCAAAATTCACATGAATAAATCTGTTAGCAGATCCAATGGTCACGATATATTAACACAGATATCTTGTCAGCCTGTCTCAACTGTACGAACAATTCATTTATTGTTCTGTTGTTATTTTCTTGAGTCACATGTATTATGTGTAAGTCATGTCTATATAAAGGACTCAGTCACCTGTACTTCTCTTTAACTTTGATAATCAATACAATCACATTCTTACATGGTATCACATACCACAAAGAGAATTATGACTTCTCTCTGATCCTATATTTTCACCATTAAATCTGCAACTTTCTGTTTCAATGACATAAACAACACAAACTCATCAAGATTCTTCCGTTGTATCACATCAAAGATCTCAAAAATAGGTACACAATCATGACTTGTTTCCACCTTTACCTTCTCCAAATAGATCCCAACATGCGATCTCTTCTCAACCACCACCCCCAACATCTTCATCTCATTTACCTAATCCACCTATTACATCTCCAATTTCACCTACTGTTTCTCCAACATCACCATCCTTACCTCAACATACACCGATTCAATTTCCCTCTTATACTTCAGCCTTTTACAATTTTACTCAACAATATATACCTTTACAACAACAAATACCTAATTTTGTGTCTTCTCAACATTCACAACAACAAGACCAAAATCATCATCAACAATTTCCTCCTTAATTTCAACACCAAACTTACAATCCTTTTCATTTTCAAAGCAAATTTAGTATTCCTTTTCCAAATATTGCAAATTTTGTTTTTGAAAAGTTAAATAGTTCCAACTATCTTGTGTGGAAAGATTAGATGGCTTAGATCTTAATTTGTATAAATCTTTATGGCTTTGTTGATGGATTAGTTCCTGCAGAACAACCTACAATCATGATCAACAACACTCAAGTTCCAAATCCTACCAATCTTGAGTTGTGGCAGTTCGAAAAATTTGTTGGATCATATATTAATGCCTCTGTTGATAAATCTTTATCATCAGAACTTCTTGGTAAAGTTTCTGTAAGAGAAAAATGGCTGCATCTTGCGAAACTCTTTACCGAACAATTTTTTGCCAGAAAATCGATGTTACGATCTCAATTACATTCCATCAAGAAAGGATCGTCTACAATCAGTGAGTTATTACATCAACTCAAAACTATTTCTGATTCACTTGCAAAGATAGGTGAACATGTTCCAGATGCAGATCTTGTCATGTATGCTCTTAAAGTTTTAGGAAGAGAATATATTCACTTTGTGGTAAGTGTTCAACACAGAGAACCTCCACTTCCTTTCTCCGAGTTATGCTCTAGATTGATCAGTCATGAAAAATTTCTGAAAGAACAAGATAAAGATTCATTCTCTTCTCTTGTTTCTGATCCAACAAACTCAGCATTCTATGTCAAGAAGCAGAAATTTCATTCAAATTCTTCTTTTTGAAAACCTAGTATACCTCCTGGTTTTCCTTCATTTCATAACTCCAATACTTCTCAATTACCTTCTTCCTCGTCATCTCCATCTGTTTTCAAAAAAACTGAGTTCAATCCAACTCAGAAACAGATTATTGATCCATACAGTGTTCCTTGTCAGATGTGCCTTAAACTTGGTCATCTGGCTAATATATGTAGATTTCGCTATATGCCTTCAAAGAATAGTGGTCCACCTCAACACAAAGCTTTTCTTGGACTTGATCTTAATACTGGAAGCATTTCAGATCATTCACCTTGGTTCATCAATGAGTTTGACTGCAACGTTCAACCACCATCGAATGTTTTTGAATCTGGAGGTTATTGGGGACATAGTGCTTCTGGTCCTGTTTGGATACCAGATTCTGGTGCATCTAGTCACATGAAAAATAATGCAACTTTGTTGAATCAACCTACTTCCTACACTGGTCATGATCAAGTAATGGTGGGTGATGGTAAGCTTCTTCCTATCTCTTTACAAGGCTCCTCTACTCTAAATACCTCAAATACTGAATTTCATCTCAATAAGGTTCTTTATGTTCCCCATATTCAGCACAACTTATTATCTATAGCTCAATTTACATTATATATTCATTGTGCCTTTATATTTTATCCACGGGGCTATGAAATAAAGTCATTGAAGAACAATCATATTCTGGCTAGAGGAAAGGTACAAGATGGTCTATACCCAATAAGAACTGGTGCAAATGATCAGCATGTGGCTTTCTCATCTTTAGTTCTTCTCCAACTATTTGTCACTCAAGATTACATCATCTTGTTCAAAAGATACTTCAAAAACTTGATGGTTCTTCTGTTACCAAGCTTTCTACTAAGTCATTTAATTCCTTTTGTGGTTCTTGTCAGTTAGGAAAAAAATAAATGTCTTCCATTTCAGTCCATTGGTTCTGTGTCCTATGGTCCTCTTGTTCTAGTTCATTGTGATATATGGGGACCTGCCCCTATACAATCTCATTTGGGATTCAAGTACTATATCCTTTTTGTAGATGATTGTACAAAATTCAGTTGGATTTATCCTATGAAGAATAAAACAGATAGCACTCAATGTTTCAAGGTCTTCAAGTCTCTTGTTGAGAATCTTTTTGATATAAAAATTAAACATTTTCAATGTGATGGAGCACTTGAGTTACTACAGGTCCTTTTAGAGAATTTCTTGATTCCTATGGCATTGATTTAAGAATCTCTTGTCCTTACCTTCATCAACAAAATGGATCTGTAGAAAGAAAGCATATACATATCACAGAGGTTGGCAATACTTTATTCTTTAATGCTTCTATGTCCAGAAAGTTTTGGTTTGACTCCTTCTTGGCTGCTGTTTTTCTCATCAATAGACTTCCAACTAAAGTTTTGGATTACAAGTCTCCTTATGAAGCCTTATATCACACAGTACCTGATTATGCTATGCTCAAGGTGTATGGTTGTCTATGTTATCCAAATTTAGTAGCTTATTGGAAGGACAAACTTAGTCTTAAGTCCTCAGCTTGTGTATTCTTGGGTTATAGCATTTATCAAAAGGATATAGGTGTATGGACTTAAAGACTCATGGGATTTATGTCACTACTAATGTGATCTTTGATGAGAGTAAATTTCCATTTGCTACTACTACTTTTTCTCCAAATATGCCTTCTACTGATGTTGTTATTTCTATTTCTACTGAGGCTCATGTCATATTACAACCATCTACTTCAGTTGATTCATGTATTGATGCTTCTCCAACAACTACTTCCAATGTGGCTTCACATGATATTTCTTCACCAACTGAGCCTTGCATTGCATCCTCTTTACCAACTCTTAAAGGTACTTCTCTTCCTTGCTCAATGAATCCTTATCCAATCTCAAGAATGCACACAAGGTCTAAGTCAGGTATTCATCTACTTAAAACTCTCTATAAGGATTTTGTAGTAAATAATTCTCTTAAGCATCCAGTTCCTTTTGCTCTTCTTAGTAAAGAAACACTTATTTCTGATCCAAAAACCTTCAAAGAGGCTATTAAGAAACCTGTTTGGATCAAGGCTATGCATAATGAATATGAATCTCTCCACAATAATAACACTTTTATTCATGTTCCTTATGATCCCTCAATGAATGTACTTGGTTTAAAATGGTATTCAAGACTAAACTTAATGCAGATGGTACTGTTGAGAGATATAAAGCTAGACTAGTTGCTAAGGGATATCATCAGGTTGATGGAATTGATTTTGAAGAAACTTTTAGTCCAGTTGTCAAGGCTACTACTATTAGATGTGTTCTCAGTCTTGCTTTGTCTCAAAACTGGTGTATTAGGCAACTAGATGTAAGTAATGCCTTTTTGCATGGGAACTTAACTGAAACTGTCTGCATGGAACAACCACCAGGATTTGTTGATCATCAACATCCTAATCATGGTTGTTTACTTCAAAAATATCTCTATGGCCTTAAACAGGCACCAAGAGCTTGGTATGAGAAGTTTAGTAACTATCTTTTGTCTTATGGCTTCTCCAACTCTGTGTGTGATACTTCCATGTTTCTCTATCAAAAAGGAAATGCAAGAATGATTCTTTTGGTATATGTGTATGATATAATCCTGGTAGGGTATTCTGATGCTCTTCTTACTTCTTTTATTGCTTCAATCAAGTATGAGTTTGCTATGAAAGATTTAGGCCCTTACACTACTTCTTGGGTATTGAAGCTACTTTTGATTCCAAGGCTAAAAAGTTGTTGTCAACACAGAATATATATTTTCTTGAACTATTGAAGAAACATGACATGATTGGTTGCAACCTTGTAAAACTACAGTTCCTCAAGGCAAAAGAGTATCAATCTGTGATGGTACTGCTTTATCTGATGTTGCTTCTTATAGAAGTCTAGTTGGTGGTCTTCAGTACTTAACTCTCACTAGACCTCACATCAGCTTTGTTGTTAATTATGTCAGTTAATGTTTACAATGTCCCACAGATGTTCATCTTCAGCTTGCCAAAATAATATTACGTAATATCAAAGGTTCTCTTGGTCAGGGTCTTACACTCAGTGCTGGTAACTGCTCAGACTTACAAGCTTTTAGTGACAGTGATTGGGCAGGTTGTCCAGATACTAGAAAATCTACTTCTGGATATTGTGTCCTTGTAGGTGGAAATCTTGTTTCCTAGTCATCAAAGAAACATCATAATATCTCTCGTTCTTCCGCAGAAGCAGAGTATCGTGGCTTAGCTAATGCAGCAGCAGATCTTATGGCTTTCTTACCTATTTGAAGAATTATTTGTTACTCTTTCTGCCTTGCAAATTATTTTGTGATAATCAAGGTGCTGGAAGTCTCACTGCTAACCCCATTTTTCATGCTCGCAACAAACACATTGATGTGGATTATCACAAGATTCGTGATCTGGTTCGATTTGGTTTCCTTCGTGTCTCATATATTCATACTTCACATCAAATAGTTGATTCATTCACGAAGGGTCTCTCAAAATCTTAGTTCAGTGTGTTGAAAGACAAACTAGTGCCTCATGTACAAACGTCAGTTGAGGGGGGATGTTAGCAGATCCAATGGTCACGATATATTAACCCAGATATCTTGCCAGCCTGTATCAGCTGTACGGACAATTCATTTATTGTTCTGTTGTTAGTTTCTTGAGTCACATGTATTCTGTGTAAGTCTTGTCTATATAAATGGCTCAGTCACCTGTACTTCTCTTTAACTTTGATAATCAATACAATCACATTCTTACAAAATCATTTAATAGAAACCGTTAATTTACCTTTTCTTCAACCTCCTGAGTTTGAATCGACACTTAATTTAGCACCACCACCATAAATCAACAAGGTTCTCAACTGATTCTACATCTACTCTTGATTTCTTCCTCTCAAGATCAAAACCCTAATTTCTTTTCTTCTCTCAAAACTCAAACACTGTCACCTCCCCCTCGATTAATCAAGCTACAAGACTTCTATGAGTCACTCACTTCATTAAAACTCAAATCTTCCGATGTGAAATCGACAGAAAGACAACGAATAGAAGCTAGGGTTTATCATAGTTGTAGATCCAGAATAAAAGAGAGGAGATGATGAAAGTTCTGTAGCTGAGAAATGAGAACAAAAAATCGAAGAAGGAAAGATAAAGGCAGATAAGTATTGAAGGGTGGAAAAAAAAGAAGAAGAATACTTGACCAAACTTTGACTTGGGTGTATTTACTAGTCTTAGTGTTCCCGACCACACGCGCGCTTCGCACTCTTGAACACATCACTGTTGCTATTCGCAACCTACCATTCGCCAGGCCATCATCCATCTTTGTATTTCAGTTTCAAAATTCGAATATCCATTTCATAATTTCCAATTATAACAATAGAGGTGGGAGTTACATAAAATAGGTTGAGTTGGACAATCAGAATAAATAGCGTCATTAACGTGTGATTTGTACTATCAATTGAATCAATTACAATTCAAATGAATCCCTTTGTTTTTAATTACTATCTATTTTTAAGAAAAATGCTAGCTTCGAGTGTTAACATACATAAGTATGATGAAGCAATATATGGTTTTCCAGTTGACATCATGTTTAGACTAGAATCCACACCTGTTGATAATTAAGAGACATGGAGAACACATATCTCCGTAAGTTGGGAAAACAAGCAGCGAAATGACCGGAGAAAACAGGGAGAGAGAAATCCACTACCCTAGAGGAAATGATAGGAATAATTATTAAAGAACAAAATAATGTCAATTCCCATTACTAAGCACGATTAAGATTCAAGATGGAACAAAGAGCAGCTGAGTTTGCAGCAAAACAAGCTGAGCATGCGGCAAAAATAGCAAAGGAAGTTGCAGAAAAAGAATTTCTCATCATTATGATGGACGTCTCTAAATTGGATCTTGTACAAAAAGATTACTTCGAACTTCGAAAGGCGGACATAGTGCGGAATAGAAGAAACCAAGCTTAAAGCATAAGCGGAATAGTTCAAAACTTAATTATTATGATTAATAAGTGACCAATAGTTTTAGTAGTTTAATTTTTTTTAAATTAGTTGTGTTTTAATTATTATTTTCTTATATTTCATTTGATGAAAATACAAAGTTTTTACAAGAAACTTGTCGGAAGCCTAGCAACAAGTTGGGCTCCGACACCTTTTTGAATAGCTAAACCTATTCTAACGAAAAGAAAATTAACAACTTTTATATTTACATCATGCCTAGCTATGTAGGTCTTCAACCTTTTCAAAAACTCGATAGTTTCAATACCAAGTTCATCCAAAGTAGTAAAAGCTAGGGTACCAAAACTATAACCATTAGCACTACATACATCAAGGTATTTAACCCGCTTGCGCTCAATAGCTTTAGTAAATGCAAGGCCCGGAGTAAAGGCTTGCACACCACCCCCAGCAAAAGGAGAAACCCTGGTCACATCAAAAAAAGTATCACAACCCTCCTCCCAATTATAGACCAAAATATCTGCCGGCCTAGCATCACCACCATCACGAGAAAGGAATCCCAAAGCTGCTTCTACTTTAGAAGGTACACTAGCACGATAACAAATATTAGCAAAAGTATCTCTAACAATATCATGGTGGAATTTAATACCAACCTCACTAGCACAATGAAGCGCGTGATCACCATAAACATTCATGTCTCTATTGTGTTTTGATATTTATTATTATTATCATTAGCCGTTTTAATATGTAAGTTTTGGATTTTAATTTTATTTCTATTGAACTGAATTAACTTTAACACCTTTTGAAACACCGGTTCTTAATTAAAATCTGATGATGAGTACATAAAGAAGAGACAATACATTTAAATAAAATCATTCGTCAAGATTATGTTGTTACAAAATATTCGACATTGGAAAAGGTCCTACGAGAATATTCGTACAAGGCCCTTCTAGACATAGGAACGGCTTTGTATATAACATTAACAAAACACTACAAAACGTGGTACAATACATCACATTTCGTGTATATTTCATATTCCATAAAAGTGCCTTTACTCTAACCAAATTGTGACATTTTATCTTCATTGTATCGACTTAACACGTAGCATACTAAAACATAAGTTTTCCAAATGATACTTTGCAGAAGCTTCCAATTGTTCAAGCCGTTTCCCATTCTTTTCAGAAGCTTCCAATTGTTCTTGGGCAATCTCGAAATCTCTCAATAAATAGACCATGAAATCAAGTGATATGTGATTTCTCTTATGTTCCCTTGAGTGGTGCACTTCATTTAAGTGGGAGGACATGTTTCAAGCTTCTGTAGTTGAGAATCAATATCAATAGTATTTTCACTCATCTTGAACTGCAGAAAAAACACAGAGGAAATAATCGGTTCTTAAGATGTTTTTATATATCAAACAGAACTTGGTTTCCAAGTTTTGAGACACCTAATCAAGGTATTTTTATTTGATAAAATTCGTGAAAATATACACTTTCGGAAATAACAGTAAGAGTTTTCCGGAACAATATGGTTAAGAGGGTCCAAAAATATCTTGCCCAATTTTGTCATGAACTTTCTCAAAATCAAAAGTATTCTTCTAAAAATAGAACAAATATTCCAAAGCTAGAAAAATACTTTAGATTTTCATGATACAGATAGATTGAGTACAATATATATTTTTCTCATATTCCAGTACTCCTTTAAAAAAAATTCCCATTTATTTAAATTGAGCACAAAGATCGGAAATTCCGATCAACAAACTTAGTTGTTGAAGTGAGCACTTGATGGATCTTTGATTGTGGAACTCGATCTATCTTGATGATTTCAGACATTTTTTTTCGTTTCCTGCTTTGAAGCAGATTTTTGAAGGATACCGGTGTATCAATATCACTGGATGTTGTTAAATCCTTCTTGAGTCTAAAAATTAGACGTTCATAGTCATCTTTATCTAAGATTACAACAAGCTTGTTTTTCTTAGTACTTGTTTTAGATGACCCCCTTTTTGCTTTCACTTCAGACTTTGGCATCCACTTTGTTAGGGTACCAACCCTAAACTCGTCATAAGCCCATGGGTAGAACTCAACTCGAAAACCGGTTGACTAGAAGAGGGAACGCATTGAATTATAAACTACCAATTAAGCCTCATATAACCAATGTGGGACTAGGATCCCAACATCCCACCACGCTTCCAGACGCAACGTCCTCATTGGCCCACTCTATCGATACTGACCCGAAGGTAGCCCTTTCTCTCATGGTGGCTTCTCTCCCCTATCAGTATTCAATGCGGGTGACAACTACGCCCATACGTAGGTGCCCCAACACTTTAATCTAGCCTATATGTCACCCCTTCTATGGAGCGGGCATGGGTCGTGGTGGTTGGCTCTGATACCAATTGTTAGGGTACCGACCCTAAACTCGTCATAAGCCCATGGGTAGAACTCAACTCGAAAACCGGTTGACTAGAAGAGGGAACCCATTGACTTATAAACTACCAATTAAGCCCCATCTAACCAATGTGGGACTAGGATCCCAACACACTTGTGGATGGATTTTGAATGAAGGTCATTCATCTCTTGCAACATTGCATTTTTCCAAGCTGAAACATCAGATCTCACATTCTCGTTGACAAAACAGGAAAGTGGTGATCTGAGGGCTTTTTAGAGGTGAATTTACTCAGTTCTTTTTAGGGCTGCACAGGAACCGTCCCGTCCCATGGAACCGTCCCGGAACCGCGGTCAGATGGGACAGGTACACGTACTAAAACTGGTACCGTGCCTAGAGGAGGTACGAGTAACGGTCATATTCTATTCCCGTCCCGTCCCGTCCCGTAGTACCGAGGATCTATATCAGTTGAAATTAGGGTTTAAATCCTAGCCGTTGATAGTAGGGGTTAAACCCTTTCTCTATCGTATTCTCTTCATTTTTTTTTCCTCTCAGTTTCATCTTCCTCTCAGAGAAGAGGCGAGAAGAGGCCGTCGACGCACCAGTCACCACCATGTTCTAATCATCATCACCAGTTCTAAGTTCTAATCATCATCACCACACCATCTTCTAGGCCACCGCACCACCATTTTCGTTTTCTATTTACTGCAAGTTTAACCCTAGAAATCAAACAAGATCCTTCTCGTTATTAACAAACCCTGACATTTTCGATATAATTAAAAAACCAGTTCGTTTTCTATTTGCTGCAAGTTTGTCATCCTGGTACATCTTCTTCAGGTATAATTAACAAACCCTAACATTTTCGATAGTTTCATTTTTTTTATTCATGTATCCTGGTTGGCTTTACATAGTGTTGTTGTTTACTTGTCTAATGATTTAATTGAAAGGGTTCAAATCGTGTAATTTGATGTATAGATTTGTGCAATTGCAAATGAGATATGGATAAATAGGGAATATCAGGGTGTATTCATATCTCCCTGCATTTTTGGTACTTTCATTGATGCATTTGTGTAACTGTGTAGAACCTGCAGGTGTTTTATTTTTCTTAAATTTGTATGTGTTTGTGGGTTCTGCTTGAAATTCATGTTAGCTAGGTGTTTTGGGTTTAATTTGGTGTGGACTTGGTAAATTGTGTAGTATCCTGTGAAAAGGTGTGAATTCGTTTCTGCTTGAAACTCTCATATTGGTTTAATTTCTGCTTGAAACTCCCGTATTGGCATCAAAAGGTGTGAATTCATTTATATACTTCACATGATGTCAAGTTTCTAGAAACATTGATGTGAAGTAAATCTGTAATTTGTGTCAGTAAATCTGTATTTTTGAATGAATTTTGTTTTTCAAACCATTTCTTATGCAAATGCAATAATCTGTATTGATGAGCTCTCAGTTTAACACTTAACTTGTTTTTTTCATTTCAGATGGATGCAAATGCAACTCAAAGTCAAAATGCAACTGAAGTTGGTTCCTCTATTAACCCTACATCTGTACCTGCACCTTCTGCTGATGCACAACAAGTTGTACAAGGAGATCCAAATGAAGCTACAACTCCTGCTGTTGATGTAGCCAAGAATCTGAAATCCACTTCAAAATCTTGGAAGGATTTTATAAAATTAGATGAGGTATGGGCACAATGTAAGCATTTTCACAAGAAATTGAAATCTGGTAGTCAAAAGAATCGTACGTCTGGGTTATGGAAACACTTGAGGCATTGCACCCAGAATCCTAATAAGAAGAAGGTGGAAGGACAACAATTATTGATGTTTGAACCCCAAAAGCCAGGTGAGGATAGTAAATTGATTGCATCTAGTTTCAGTCAAGAAGCGTGCAGAAGGGCTCTTGTTGTGTTTATCATTGTTGATGAGAAGCCATTCAGAATTGTTGAAGGTGAAGGGTTTAGGGCCTATTCGCAGATGTTGGAGCCTCGATTCAAAATGCCGAGTCGTATGACCATTTACAGGGATTTGTTACAACTCTATGTTGATGAGAATTTTTTTTTGAAGCGTTACTTTGCAGCTACCAAAATGAGGGTGTCCTTGACAACTGATACATGGACTTCTCCTAACAATTATAGCTACATCTGCGTAACTGTTCATTTTATTGATCAAAATTGGAAGTTACAAAAGAGAATCATCTTGTTTTGTCAAATTGAAGGTCACACAGGCAGTGATATTGGTCAAATGTTAGAAAGATGTTTATTGGATTGGGGTCTTGAGGATGTGTTTGGGGTTACTCTAGACAACGCTAATGATAATAAGAAGGCAATTGAATATTTGAAGCAAAGTGTGATTGGTTGGACTTCAGCTCCAGTTAGAGCCGAATATTTGCACGTAAGTTAGTTTTTCTGATTTGTTCATTTCTAGATTCTAATATTTGCATGTAACTCTGTAACTTTTAAATGCATGTGTTCATTTCTATGTATGTGTACATTTCATTTCTGATTTGTTCACTTCACTCTTACCAGGTCAGATGTGCATCTCATGTTCTTGCCATTATGACAAGAGATGCAGTAAGACTCTACAATAAGTCGATATGTAGGATCAGGTCAGTTATCAAATATGTAACTAGATCTCCTGCTAGGTTGAGTAGGTTTAAAACTTGTTGTGAATTAAAAAAGATTGAATATAAGTAAGGTTTGATCTTGGATGTGAGAAGTAGATGGAATAGTACTTATATAATGTTAGATTCTGTTGAAAAGTATGAAAAGGTTTTCAAAAGGTTAGAAAAGCATGATAGGGACTATAGACAGAAGTACATATTTGAAGAGTCATTCCAGTATCTTCGGTTGCCTCTGAATCAGCTTTTAGCACCGGAAAGCGTGTTCTTAGTCCATCGAGAAGTTCTTTATCTCCAATAACAGTTGAGGCTTTGCTCTGTTGTCAAAGCTGGTTGAGCAAACCCATCGATCTTGATCTTTTAGTTGATTATGTACCAGATGATAACTCCAAGGATGAGGAAGGTAATATAAACTTTTCTTTGTTTGTTTACTATTTCAGTATTCATGTGTTTGTTCGATAATACCTTGCTGATTACTCCCTCTTCTTTCTGAACAAGAACATTACCATTGGGTTTTAAGTCTTACTCTACATGCCTTATGTTATTCACTGACAATCAAATACCCTCATTCCTACCTGATAATGCTTAGAATGACAATGTATTTTTTTTATTATTATCCTTTAACAGAGATTGCTGGTTATATGTGCCTGTTGTTAGATTTCGACTCATGCCTTTTATGCATAAACTGAAATATAAATTGCTGTTGCAGACATCTTTGGTGTGGTTCAATTTTCAGAGGTCTTGGATGCTTGATGCTTGGAGATGGAGTTCGTTTTTTGTCGCACCAAACTTATGAAAGTGGTCAATTGCCAAAGAGAAATGCTGTTTTTTTGCTTTGCTTTCTGTTTTTTCTAGTTGAACTCTTAAACAGTTAATGCTGTTAAACTTAGAAGTTTAAAGATTTTTCTTAAAGTATGTATGAATTCAGGTCTTAAGAAAGTCTTAACAGTTAAAGTTTTTAAACTTAGAACTCTCAAGATTTTTTGCTTTGCTTTCTTGTTTTTTTTACATATGCATTATGCAGATATGCTACAGGTAAAGAACCGGTCCCGTCCCGTCCCGTACCGAGTTAAACAGGTACAGGTCCCTTACCGTACCGTACCAAACAGGTACAAGGTATAGGTACCGGCCATAGGGAGGTACAGGTACTGAGCTAGGCAAAAACCCGTACCGTCCCGTCCCATGTGCAACCTTAGTTATTTTGAAACAAAAGATAGAGCGTCTTGCATCTTTCGAATTTTACAATTCCTTTGCATATGACTTTTATCTATACAATAACAACAATACTTATTGAAGCGAATAAAAGTTTTAGTCTTACCTTTTTGAAATGTTCTGCCCTTATGCTGATTCTTACTTGGAGACTTATTCTAATTGCTTTCAGAGATGTTTTTTGCTAAAATCTCACTTGAGATCTTAGGAGCATACGGCCTTTACAAATTTTACTTCTTTGTTGATTGAGGAGGTATCGATACCATGAAAATGTACGCAGACGATATATTCTTCAGAAAAACACTCAAACAACAAGTTCTGAGAGAAAAGAAAATGATGTTTCACACAACAGTGTTATTGTAATGAAATAAAGTTTGATGGCGAGTGAAATATGAGATGAACCAAGTTCTGGTGAGATTTATACTCAAAACGATGACTCTGAGTAGTACACGTATAACGTAACATATTATGCTTAATTTTTAGTTTTTTCAGTGGTAAAACACTAAAAGAACCCCCACCACCACATTTTCCAAGGAAAAATAATTATTACTACCTGCTAGTGTACCGCCGGCCTGTGTAGGTTATTCCGAAATAATCATATTAATCCACTTCAAAAATACTAGCTATCCCCTACCGATGTCCTCAAAAAATAAATGATGGCTGTTAAATTAGACATGTCCAAGGCTTTTGACAAAATAGTGTGGAAATTTATACAGAGTACTTTAAAATTTCTAGGAACATGTGATGACTTTTGTAACATGATTAGCCAACGCATAAGTATTGTGTCCACCATAATAAAATTATACAACAGACATCTCAAGTGGGAGAACGACTTAAACACAAGCAGATTCATACCGAAGCTAGGGTTTGAAGTAACTGATTGCAAAAACAAAAACGAATTCGAAATAAGAAATTCATACTGATTATTATTGATGTTGGTGTTGGTTCCATCTCCTCTATGATTTATCGGATTAGTGTTTGCAGATGTAGTGTAGTGTACTTACAGCACAAGTATACATAAAAGGTTGGAGGTGAGATGCCAAAGCAGCCAAACCAAAGCTAAAGCACATGCATACATTAAAGGTGCTAAATAGCTCGAGTTCCCTCTAACTCTCACTTTCAAGTTTAACACTACAACTATTGATGGATGAAGCTTGAAGATTTCTTGGCATTTATAACAAGAATTCAAAAGACTATCTAACTAGCTAGAAGGCTTAGAAGAATATTTAAAACACAAGGAACACCAAAGGCATGCTAGTAGTAGTAGTGTAGTACAGCAGAAGAAGAATACTCAAAAAGGACAAGTTTGTTACAGTCTGGTGATTTGCAACTTCTTTTAGGCAAGTTTTGTATGTTTACAGAAACTTGAGATACCATTTCGAACCCACTGAATGATGCACATATTTCAGACTGATAAAATTGGGACATTCTCAGTGATCTGGCCTTAGTGATAAATCAAGGACTCTGGACAGTCAAATCATATAGTTTTACCCGAGCTTGGTCTAACTTTTAATGGACCTGGATGTTGGGTATTGGCTCGATTTTTAGGAAACGTCAGTGTGGTTTCCTAAATCAGTTTTTACTGATTTTTGGAATGTGTTTAGACTTCTATCTAAACAAGGGTTTCCTATCTTAGTTAGTTTGGATTTCCTAAATTAGAGTAAAGCTTGGTTTCCTATTTGAAGTATTGTAAGCCTATAAATAAAGTCATAACCTTTAGATTATAGGTATCTACATAGTCTACATCAATATTGTCTAAACCCTTAGGTTGTAGACATCTCCTCACAAAGAAGAGAAGTAATCTCTACATTAGCAAGATGTAGATCCTCTCATGGCTTTGGAGCTGAGAGAGTTGGGGGAGATTTGAAGGTGAGTTGAGAATGTGAAGAAGAAGAACAAGTGTTGAGTGTCATGTGCATTGTGTATTCTCTGATATATGAAGTAAGTGAATTTCTGCCCGTGGACGTAGGCCATTTCCGAACCACGTAAATCTCTGTGTCTTTTGTGTTTATTGTGCATTAACTTCCGTTGTATGTGTAATTTTTCGTTTCTGATGCCGGATCCTGGAATGCGTTGAGGAACAATATGAACCTCTCGGCACAACAAATTGGTATCAGAGCTTAGGTCTAGGTTCTTGAAATCTAGGGTTTGCTCGTTTGAATTGGGTCAGAAACGGTATGTGAAGATATCAAAGAAGATGTCAAACTTGAAGAAGAACACAAAGACAAGGTGACGTTTTTTGACTGAAATTTGTGGTAGAAGAATCGTGATAGTTCTGAAAACTTGTGGTGAAGATTGGTAACAGTTTTAGAACTATGGTGCAAAGTTGTAACAGTTTCGTCAGAAAACGTGGGAGAATTTATGGAAGAAGACATACTTGGAGATTGAAGTAAAAGCCTAGAAGAAGATGCATCAATAGGCATGTTGTAGAATCAAGTTATGTCAATTTGAAAATCAGAGTTACGTTGGAATTCAGAAAATTGTTGTACAACCTCATATGAAGAATCTTAGAAACAAGATCGTTTGAATTGCATCAAGGTGAAGAGGTGGATTTTCTGATTTGACAAGCACCGTTTAAAGCATCAATTACTCATAAACGAATGTATTTGAAGCGTTTCACATTCGTTGATTGTTGATTGATACACTTTTGAAGTTGAAGCTCTACATGAAGGGAGGATTTGACGTTGAAATACTTCTTGAGGTATAAACCCTATGTATTTTGCATAGCTTCGGGTAAGTATTTTCATAACCTTATTAACTAGTTTGATAAAGGTGTTTAGTTGGTTTTTGGTCTTTACCTCGTTTGTTTGATACTTTTGTGGACTATTTGGAAATACCTAGTCGGTTTTCCTTTTGATTGTGCTTTTTTTGCAAGCCAAGTTGCTAGGAAACAAGAGTATCATGTTTGAAGTACAATTTGAATGGTTTGTACGCTGGAAGAGGTAAAGATGCAAAAATTGAAATCGTCAAAGATCCTTAGAATTGATCAAAGTACCAAGGGGAACGATTGTGAATATTAAAGGTTGTCATTAGTTCGATCATGTTGTCCTTGACATAGTTTAAGGAATTGAAGAATAAGTTAAAATCAAGTTTGCCTCAGTTGGATGGTGTAGCGAGGATTGCAGAAATCTATTAGTAGGTTTCATGTGATAATTATCAATCATTTGAATGTCTTAGTGTTGTGAGAGCACTAGTGGAGGATTGGTAAATTCTGGTCGAAGATGCAGTAATTGAATTTCCTATATGGAGATATTGTGTGTGGTGGAGCTGTAGTTTCTTATTCTGTTTTAAAGAGAAGCGTTTGAAGATGAAGTTGACACAATCTTTGGCATATGCACCTTGGGCATATGATTGAAGAAGGGTTTATTTGAATGTGTTGAGTGTGCAACTTACTTGAAGAGTAAGCTTATGAGCATTGAATTTCTGCAAGCTTTTGTTGTTTACACAACAATATAGGAGCATAGCTTTTCGTGTTGTTGAACACCGCAAATATGGTACGCTTTGAATCATCCACTCGGATGTTTGAAGGCATCTCTTTTATTTTTTTTTAAAGAGGAGCTAGGTGGTTTGTTACCTTTATTTTTGGATGATATTTGGCGGAGAATTAAGGTGTTTACCTTTTGAAGTCATCAAGGTGAAGAAGTGCAAGACCGTGGTGGAAAAACAGATAGGTCGTGAAGATATGTTTCCGTTTTTTTGAGTTAAATCAGTTGCAAGGAACAATTATCATTGTGGCACTTCACAAATGTAAGGTACGATACTACATGTGAAGTATATGATTAGGCGAAGACTATTTGAAGAACGCGGTATGTGAATTGAACTTCCTTTTGTCGTAAGGAAAGGCATTGGAAAACAAGGAAAGAAGTTTCAAGTTCAGACGTGAACGCAGATCTAGTGATGGTGTGGAATTTCAAGTTTGAATGCTTTTATCATAGGCATTCTCTAAAGAATTTTCTGAATTTTAGGAGTTGGAGTTTGAAGTTGAAGATATTAAGCATTCGTTTGAAGTACTTAGGTACAACTCGAGAAGTTTGAATAAGAATCTGGAATCATTAGATCCATTCGACTTCGGGTTTAAAGTTGTTTAAACGGTGGAGTATTGAAGAAGTTTTCCAATGCAGTTGATGAAAGGATTGAAGAATAGAAATCTGTATTGCTGAATATGGAAGTAGAAGTATTAGATAGTGCGCTAATACATTTGAAGACTAAATCATGCAGCTAAGGCCTGAAGTTGAAGAACGTATAATCACGCAGTTTAGAATTTTGTGAACATTGTGTTAAGGTGGAGAAAGAATCAAGCTTAGAGTTGGAGTAAAAAGTTCTAGTTTTATGAAGATATGAAAATATCATGATTATCACCACATATGGAATACTGGAATGTGTTCACACAGATGTTTGGGAACTTACTTTGTAAGGTATGAATTATTTCATCTTTGAAGAAAACTTCGTAGTTATGGGGTACACCATACATTTGCATGTGATGAAATATTGAAATCCGCCTTGAAAGACGAAGTGTTGGGATTTGAAGAAGTATGATGGAGGAAGAGCTCAAATTTGACAAGTGCAGTTGTGAGTTGAAGTCAAAGACTATATCATACAAATTGAAGTAAATGTGCAAAGAATTGAATCTTGCAAGTTTGAAGAATATGTGCATGTGAAAATCTATGAAGTTGAAGACGCGTCAAGAATTCATAGATAATTGGATTTGCTGAAAAATTAGCAAAGTAACAAAAGAAGTGGTGGAATTCGGGTAATTCCTTCCTGGACTTAATCATGTCTTTTGAGTTTGCTACACCGTTTTGGTGTATTGGTGTCTTAAGACACAGTTGCAGACCTGTTATGGGATTGAATTTGTGAAGCACATGTTGAAGCACATTGCATCCTTAAAAGGGATTTGAAACACCTTACGGTGTGTTGGTGTCAGTTGACACATTTGAACCTTAGACAAGGATTTTGGAAATTGTACCAGTGCAACGTCTTTGGATGAATGAAAAATTGAAGCCCATTTGTGGGAGTGCAGCATCTTTAGGATGATTGAAGTATGAAGGCATCATTAGATGATTGGAGAATTGGAGCCCTATGAGGGATTGAAACATCTTCGGATGGGTGGCACCTACGGGTGAGTGAAGTATTGAAGTCCTTTTATGGAAGTGAAACATCTTCGGATGGTTGGCACCTATGGGTGAGTGAAGTATTGAAAAACTTTAGTTGAATTGAAGCATCTACGGATGATTGGCACCTCCGGGTGATTGAAGGCAGTAGAATATGAAGGCGCGGAAGGTGAATGTCGAGATTTCATGACAAGGTGGAGAAATCAGAGAATAGTGAAGTTGAAGTTGTCATGGAAATCTTGCCAAGGTGGAGAATTGTTGGATATTGGCTCGATTTTTAGGAAACATCAGTGTGGTTTCCTAAATCAGTTTTTACTGATTTTTGGAATGTGTTTAGACTTCTATCTAAACAAGGGTTTCCTATCTTAGTTAGTTTGGATTTCCAAAATTAGAGTAAAGCTTGGTTTCTTATTTGAAGTATTGTAAGCCTATAAATAAAGGCAGAACCTTTAGGTTATAGGTATCTACATCATCTACATCAATATTGTCTAAACTCTTAGGTTGTAGACATCTCCTCACAAAGAAGAGAAGTAATCTCTCCATTAGCAAGATGTAGATCCTTTCATGGCTTTGGGGCTGGGAGAGTTGGGGATATTTGAAGGTGAGTTGAGAATGTGAAGAAGAAGAACAGGTGTTGAGTGTCATGTTCATTGTGTATTCTCTGATATATGAAGTAAGTGAATTGTTGTCCGTGGACGTAGGCCACTGCCGAACCACGTAAATCTTCGTGTCTTTTGTGTTTATTGTGCATTAACTTCCGTTGTATGTGTAGTTTTTCGTTTCTGATGCCGGATCCTGGAATGCCTTGAGGAACAATATGAACCTCTCGGCACAATACTGGATATAATTTAAATCAAGCTTTAGGCAAGTTTGAAACCGTTATTCATGCTTGAGAAACCTAACCGCATAAGCAAGAAATTTGTTCTTTTCAATTGTAAAAAGCTTTAATTTCATAAATTTCATTATTTGTCAAACTACCAGCACTATAAGGGTACTACGGTACACTAACCCTAAACAAGAATCCTAAACATTCAATGATTAAAGGTATAAAACAAACCAAATGACCCAACAAAGCAGATAACCATAACTCTGAACCCAATAACCATGGGAAGCGGAGCTATATATATGGGCAAAGTAGGGGCTAACTGACGCCCAAAGGTTATTTATGCATCTTCACAAAAACCCTTCTAAGCTTTCCTTTTGATTCATTGTTTAGCCTTTAGAGGGATTGTTTTACATTGTTTGCCCCCTCCTATTTATCATTCCTAGTTCCGCCACTGAAACCATAAATTATGTGCAAACTTGGTATTAATTTTCCATGAATGCAAATATATTTTAATAGTCAGATCTATAAGTTGTCTCAAACTCAAACAACGATCTCACAACATTGCATTATTTATGTATGCCAAAATTTCCAAACCAAGACAACGAACACAAAGAGTGTGATAATAGAACAAGATGTTCATAAATAGTTGGCCTAAGTTGCTACATCAGTTAAGGATCCAAAAAATTTCACTTAATTGAGCCTTAACAGATTAATAGTTTCAAACATCTCACCTTATATGTCATGTTTCTGCAACGTGGCGCTCATTCATCAAAAATTCTCTTTACTAATAGCTTTGGGTCTACTGTAGGTGGAATCCGAATATGAAAACCTGCTTCAGCGCATGAAGGTTGCATATTCATTTGATAACCCTGTACAAGAAATCACTCCTCATCAACCAAAATTCAAAAACAATTTTATTAGTCAAATCTATAAAGTTATCTCAAACTCAAACAACGATCACAAAATTGCATTATTTATGTATGCCAAAATTTCCAAATTCAAACAACGAACAAAAAGAAAACTCACAGAACCGATGCATGACAAAAGTAAACTATAGAGTATAGATACCTGGGTTTGTTTATTCATTTCAGCATTTTGGTGCATAAGTGGGAGTCGATAATGAGGTTTGTTAAAATGATGAGAAAACCATTTACTAAACAAAATGATAGACAACCTCTTTTTAGGTACATCATTTTATTAGCTTATATTATGACAAGGCACCCCCGTGAACCACATTATCTTCATTCATTCATTACTCTATGCTAATTCAAACCCTAAAGCTACAATGTAAAACAAATCCTAAGCAGCACATAGATACACACAAAACTAAGACAAAATCCTAGCTCATATTTGCAACCTTACAATCACACTTCATATATTTTAATGACAGTAGGAAGGACTATTCAAGGAAACTAACTTCTGCAAATGTGCTCAATTAAATGTAGACCATTAAGTGATCATAATGGCCAGCAAGAAACTTATATTGCTCTCAATCCTGTATCCCCTACCATAGAGATGAGAGGTCCATCAGGGATGGTAAATTTCTGAAGAAAGAGCAGCATGTTCTCCTAGTCCCTTCCAGACCCATTTGGACCTTGAATTTATATCAAAATACACAGAAATGCTTCGATCCAGAAACATGGGTTTATGGCCTATTGAAGGTCCTAGCAACAATGTACAAGCCTGATAATCGAGGGAGTCGAACAGAACAAGGTCTTTAGTTGGGTGGGTTGAATATGACATCTTCCGATTAACCAGACAACTGCCCACCACGATTCCAATACCCAAAAATAAGCAAACAGGTTGGTCATGGCATGCTGGACTAGATGGGAAACTCTAATCAATGCGAAAATATGAAACAGGCAAGGATGGTTGGGTTACCTGGTCACAGAAGATATACCCAGCACCAATTCGAAAACTCTGGAGGCAGAAGTACAGAGGAATCTCCAGAAAGAAAAGCCCGTCTGCATCAATGAGGATATTCTTTTTTTTTCTAAGGACATGCACCTTCCGCCTTTACCAGAAGGGTACTAATTGTTTCCATGACATATACCTGCCAAATTTTACAAGATGAAATCACAACTTCGACAGCATTGAAGACTCCACAGGACCAACAAACACTGCGGTTTCTCAATTTTAATTACTATAAAGATGAGCCAAATGCTTCCAGCAAACATTCAGTATCCTTCAATATCTGCTTTTCATATTGAGCCAAGGGCATAAATTTATTAACTATAAACTGTAATCAATGCGAATATTGAATCTGTTAACCTTAAATTTATTAGGTAATTTAGGTATTTCCTTATGTGTTAAATTAAACAACAATTGAACATAATACCTAAATATTTGAATTGGGAAATCATCTCCATTTCTATATTAACAGCATCGTCTTCTAATTCACACACTGAATCATAACCTTCAAGAATGAGAAAATGGGATGTGATTAGGGGGGCATACCAAATTCTTGCAAACAGATTAATTGATTCACGGCACATCTCCCCCGGAATGCTTGACATTATAGCTGCTGGTTCTTCATTCTTCTTCTTCCGATTAATGCAGAGAGGTTGGAGGATGGAGAGTAAATAAATGGTTTATTTCTTTTTATGCCCTGCCCCTTGCCCAACCAACCAGCTCGTACCACTCGGAGGCTTGGCTCTGGGTCCGGTTTTGCTGCCCCCCCCCCCTTTTATTTTTTTTTTTTGGTTTTTCATGTTTCAACCAAGGATGATTTTTGTTAGCTGCTAAAGTTAAACCCAACAAGAATGAAATTTTTTTGAAGACGGACTTTGAAGGAAGATCTCAAGCCAATTATGCTCTGTCCGTCAAGATAATGCAATGGATCGATTGCTCGCCACTAGTGTAGAGAATTTTGCTAGGCCTGTACTGTAGATATACGTAGCCACAGGAAGGCTGTTTTGGGGGCTGCAAGAGGATTATGACGCACAACAATTCATAATCCTCTCCCACAAGAAGGCTGTTTTGCTAGGTCTGTATGACGCACAATAATTCCTAAAACAACTTGATGATTTTTGTAGCTTGAACTTCCTAGGCCTCTCCCAAAGACATTGTGCACTTGAAAAACTACTGTGGCCTTTCATTTTCATACAGTTTATGCTAATTTAGGAGTACATTTTTGTGCTGCATGGTAACTGTGCATTACCACAGACAGTATTGCAGAGATAGCTAAAGCGTTAACACTGGTAGATTTGGTACGTACAGGGAGTTCTGTAGACTAAATAAAAATAGTTCTCGTAGATCACTTCCATCTATGTAATAATCATAATATAACGCCACCAGCAGCTGCATCATCTCCCCCACCACTGCCACAACCACCACGAAACTGGACCATCTTCACATTATAAAGTTCTGAGGACCCTTGATGGAGTCAATAGCTCTATGTGCCATCACAAAGTTTTCAGCATGTTCCAAAAGCTTTGTCCTCTTTACTGTACGTACATTAGCTGCAATAAAGTTGAAAACAATATTAAAGTCTTTTTACAATTTACTTGTTCAAAGAAGAAGAAAACCATCTGCTTAAAGAATCTCACAAACCTGCACATTCTCCTTTCCCAAGTGGAATAAGCCCATTTGTGTATCCTTGAGACAAGTCTCTTCTGTTCCTTACATGTGAAACTCCAAGAATCTGACCTTCTTTTTATCACCTGCAACTTCACGAGGTTCATCCACAACAAAATTGGGTTACTTTTCTTCAAAACTACTAAAAAAGTTATTACAACTCAATCCCCATAGTCGATTTCTAGCAATATGCAAAGTTACTGCCACGCCAAAGAAGGGGACAACGGACAACCCTTATGCAGCATTACTTATGGTTCATTTTACTAGACTCTATCGCAGTGAGAATCTCATTTACGACTTGCGCACATAACCTTCGTTCATATACCTACTGACCCCATGTATGAACGCACTTATAGAATGGTGACTTGTGTGTCATTTAATAATCAAACTAAACTCAAAAATCTGTTACAGGGGCAGATAAGGGGTCAACAGGGAGAGGAAGAAAGAATCCTAACCCCTTTTGGCACCCTCTAGGCTCTAATTCTGCCATATCATGTTGCGCAAGGAATTTTCGGATATGAGACATTGGAGAAAACTAAATTGACCAAGTAAAAATGAAGTAATAGACTCTCAATTTAGTTTTATCCAATCCTCACTTCCGAGAAGAACCATTTTCTTTCTACAAGTCCAAAAGTGAAGGTTGCAGATGTTGGGCTGTAGAAACCTGAGCATGCATATTCATACAAATGATTAGTATCATCTGTACAGGTTCAGTTTTCTTCTGCAACTCTCATCTACAACTTTAACTTTGTCTTTTTTCCGCTTCCGTTAGCCAATATAGAATGAATGTTCGTATCAGTATTAATGTACCTGGATGTGAGATATTGGAGAAAACTAAGTTGATTGTAAACAAAGGTGAATAATCAATTTAGTTTCATCCAACTCTCACTTCCAGACACTAATGTTCTTCAAGTTCTGCATCCAAATAAGTGAAGGTTGGAGGTAAGATGTTGGAGGAAACTGGACCAAAGTTAAAAGAACACACAGCCATGCATGCATTAAAGGTGCTAAAAATAGGTTCAGTTTCCTACAACTCTCACTTACAACTTTAACTAGTGATAGATGAAGCTTGAAGATTGCTTGGTATTTATAACAAAACTTAGCAGACGCAATTCAGAAGACTTAACTAACTGGCTAGAAGTTTCAGGTAGGGAACATTAAAAAGCACAAGAACACCAAATGCATGCTAAGTAGTACAGCAGAAGAATAATGCTCTAAAAGGACAAGTTTGTTAGGGGATTCTTTTGTGGTTTTCAACTGCTTTTTGGGCAATTTTTGTATGTTTACAGAGCTTGACATGCCATTTTGAACCCCATAAATGATACACAATTTTCATATTGATAAATTTGGAACATTTTTAGTGATCTGACTTCAGTGACTGGACAGTCGAGTCATAATCTTTACCTGAGCTTGGTCTATCTTTTCATGGGCCTGGGTTATGATTTAGATCGAGATTTTAAAGCAAAGTTGGAAACCGCAATTAATGATAAGATTTCAGGTGATTTCCCTCTGTTGTGGTTAAAAGCTGAACAAAGCTCTCTTCTGAGAGCTTCTGGCCCCACCGTGGTATATTTCAGCCAATAGGATCATCCTGTTGTTTCACATCACCAATACTTAGTCCCGTAGCACCCCCATATTTCTTTCCAAACCCTTTTTTGTTTCTTTGGCCGCATCTCTTTTCTCCTTAGTTTGATTCTTTTATTTCTTTCTCGCCTTTCTACAGATCTTTTTCATTCATACTCTAATAGAAACCCCTTAACAAGGCGCACTTTCCGTTGTGTTCTTATATATTCTGATCTTATGTGCTAGGGATAATTTAAATTACAGTATAATTCATGTTAATTCATGAATTATGATCTTTTTTTTGCTAAGCTAATTATGATCTTATTTTACTCTTACTGTTTGGGTGATCAATTACCTAATGGCTGACATATAAAAAGTCTTTTAAGAATGGTTTTTATTTTTTTTTGCTTTTTTTTTAGTTTCGATTCTGCAGAATTTGATATTGATTGTTGTCACTTTTGTAAGGTTTAATGTTTGATTGAAATTTTGTTTTGATATATTTTGGTTAGGTTTACAGAAGATTATGATTAACTGCAACGGGAGGTTCTAACTGCTGAATGGTAGGTCAGTCTATCTCACTTTCAATACAAGATTGTTGTAATGATTAATTAGTTTGGATTACTTAATTTGATGGAACAGATGATATGGATGATTTTTCAAGTGATTGCACTAAGTGATGGGATACAAGGTTGTTGTAATGATTAATTAGTTTGGATTACTTAATTCCTTAATTTGATGGAACAGATGAGATGGATATGAAATTGAGAAGCATAATTAGTGAAATCTCTCTTCTCATGAGTTTTACATTTGTTTGTTGTAACACTGGATAGTTTGAGTACATCGAAGGTTGAATGCTACAACTCTTCTTGGGATCGAGTTGTATACAGTGAGTAGTGAGAACACGAAAACTAGAAGATGAGAAGAAACTAACTTATGTGAATGAATTACTTTGCTTAATGTTGTCTTTTTTATGTGTTGGGTGTTCTAATGAGTTTATTGTTGTTGTTGTCCAGCAAAGTTGCATAGAAAGACCAAATTGTTGCCTCTCAATCAACAACGATAAAAAAAACCTAAAAATAAGAGAGACTTGCCTAACAACGATAATTTCCCCGCTGCAACTAAACACCAATCACTAATGGTGTGTCGCAGTGGTCGCGGGAGACATGTTGCGGATATGAACTCAACACCATCTATATCGAGAGATCAAGCACGTTACAATCGATATTCCAGGTGGTGAATTTCCTTGATTATGCCAAGACCTAACTAATAATACTGTTGATGAACTTATCAATCTCTTTGGTTCCAAGGGATTGGGTGTCGAAGATTTAAAGGAAAAATTTCCCTTTCAGAAGCACAAACAATAGATTTCGCTCATTGTAAGAGCTTCCTCCATGGGCTTGACGATCACTAGGGAACAAACAAGCCTGACCCATCCATCGATCCAAGACTCCTGAAATCTTTAAGAACGACATGTCCATGTTCTGGTAGTAGCAATAACGTAGTTGCAACATTCGATGTACTTCCTCATATCATTTTTTTTCATGTTAGAACTAACCGAATGTACCATGTTGGTCATCGTGGTGTTAATGCACTTTCTTTCTATAGATAATGATCTTTAAATTCTGCTAAAATGGAGTTAGATTAATTGATGTTTTGTTTCTTGCAGGAGATTCCCGAGAAGGTGGTAAGAAAAATGGGAAGGACAATGTCTGATATTGTGCTCTGAAAAATGATAATGGTAGACTTCCGTATGTGCAACTGAAGAGATCTGAAGGAAGGGTAAGGTTTTACAATGGTCGGAAGGCATTCACAGAATATCACTTTTTAAGGGATGGTTATACATTGGAAGTCAGTTACAATGGAATTTCACAACTTTGTTTGTGTATTACCAATTTTGGAAACACCTACCTCTAGATCATGTTTTGTAAGTCTCTCCTATTGAGTTCTTTTCCTTTGTTGTTTCTTTGATTTTGCTACGATAAATGGAAGCAATGTTAGATTTTGTTATTTCTAATTAATTTTGTTGTTTCTAATCTTAATTGATTAATTGACTACTTTTAATATAATCATTTTTACTAATTGGATATTTGATACTTTTTTTTTTCCGATTTCATGTTTCAAACTAAAAATTCCCCAACACAAAATACCTAGGCCCGTGCAAAGCACGGGCGCAACACCTAGTATATGTAATCTTGAGAAAAGTTGTAAAACTATCTTCTAAATAGCTTGGTATTAATTTCCAGCAAATTTGGATACTTTCCATTAGTCAAATCGCCAATTTAAACGAGCACAACGAGAACCCGCAGGAAAAGAGGACGAATGCATGACAAAAAAGAAAAATATATATATATATATATATATATATATATAATGCATTTTGATGTATAAGTGGGAGTCGATACCCTGAAACAGAGTAGTCAAACCTATTTAAATGAGGTTTGTTAAATGATGAGATGAACCAGAAAGAACCCATTGATTAAACAAAATCATAGACCAACTCTTTGCAGGTACATCGTTTTATTTATTAGCTTATTCTGATGACAAGACCCCCCTGTGAACCACATTATCTATATTCATTCATTACTCTACTAATTTAAACCCTAAAGCTACAATGTCAAACAAATCCTAAGCAGCACATTGAGACCCACAAAACTAAGACAAAATCCTAGCTTATAATATCTTAATCCACAAATTTGTTTTAGTTTAATTTGATATGTTCTGTATAAAGGTGTACTTTCCTAGTAGTTAATTAATCAAATAACTAAAGATTAACTATCTGTAAAAATTACTTAATCAGAAAACATAATATGTTACGTTACGTTATCATCGATCGGCATATACTGTTAAGTCGTCTATAAGTAAGGTTCATTTTGTGTCTTTTTCCCTTAGCTAAGTAAGATTAGAGGATTTTTAATGCATGAATCAATCATACTTAAGTTTTAAGCTTCTGCATTAATCTTAATCTGATTGTAATTGTAAGTAATTAGTCAACAGGCAGGAAGCTGCCTATATCCAGTAAGCCAGTTCAGATTTAGAGAAGAAAATGAACCAACTTTTTACTGTTTGATTGTTTCCCAAGTTTTCATGGCATTTGCGCAAACAAATCTTCCATATGCACAAATGTACAAGAATCGAGATCAATTATATAGCTAGTACGTGCAAGCATCGAAATCAAAAATCAATTATAGAAGTACTTGCAACGAAATATAGCCAGCTAGACATCGTCTTTTAGTTTTGTTTTTAATGCCTAGGTGTTTTCGCAATGGAAATTAAGCAGGGGCTATAGCTATACGAGTGATGCTACTAACCAGCAGCGATTTCTCCCGTGAAGCGCTGAGAAGCAAAAGCACGACTGCTACACAAGATTACCCAAATTTTATGGGGAATTACCAATCCAGCGGATGCCGTGGCAAGAATTATCTAATCCTTTAAAATTCTCACCTTCTCAAATCGCTTAGAAACTCTCTCTTTTTGTGTCATGTCATCCCTGATAATTCTCATTAACAATCGCCATGTCATTCCTAAGTTTGCAAAACCTAATATGCGTAAAAACCTAAACAAAAATAATAACTCAGTTAAGCCTATAACTCGCCTCCGCCTCTCTTCGCTATTTTCTTCCGCCGGTGGAGAAAACTCTGCATCTGCCTCTCCACCACCTACACATCTCTATTTAAGTTTTTGCTGCAATGGTGTTGATTAGGAGCTACAGGTGATGGTGCTAACGGTTATGATAGTACTGTGGAAGATGGAGTTAAGGGCCTGAATTAGAGAAGAAGCAGGGATATGAAGCTATTAATGTTGAATCTCTTCAGTGATTCATCTGTTTGATGTTACTAATCTGTTCTTGGATTTGTTTTGTATATCCCGTAAGTTCTTTTTTTTTTCTTTTGATCCTAACCCTTTTGTATATCCCGAATGTTTTTCTTCTTCCTATTTTTATCCCATTTATTTCTTTCGCTTCGCAGGATAGCTATGATCAATAACAAAAGGAAGAGGTCAAGAGACGAGATAGTTTCGTGATGGGATTTCAACTTTACATATAAAAACAAAAGGGTAATTATCAAACTTTGTACATAGCAGAGACCATAATCACAAAAATGTAAAAGGCCTTTTGTTATGTTTTTTTTTCCAGTTTACCTTCCACAGTACTGGAATGTTAAATGTGATACTTTCTTTTGTAAAACTTTATTGAATAGAAAGAAAGAGATGATACATGCTGTTTTGCAGCAGTTCAAAGCTTCATAGAAGGTTCTCTATTTAGCCTGCATCAGTTGTTCAGGTTCTTTTTTTTGCAGTCAATTGTTTCTCAATTATGTTGTTATTTAATTGTGGTTTCATATCTCCTTATTCCCAGGTTCTTAGCGACAAACCCCTAATTCCCTTATTCTTTTTTAAGATTCTGATTTATGTTTTGATCCGTAAAAATTCAGAGAGCTTCTGCTGTTGCAAATATGTAATTCTCTACATCAGTTGTTCAGTTGATTGGTTTAGTTTTTTTTAGAATGCAGGTACAAATGGAACCAAGAGCTTGAGGTTAGCCAGTTTCTCTTTTCATTATAAGAAAAAGGGAAATTAAGGTGAGATTCGGGTTTAGTTGGTTTCACTCATCACTTATGAGTTATTTGATTGTGTCCATTTTATTGTTTTCTGATGCTCATCATATTGCAGGTGCTGCTGATAAACTTGCAGATTGTTGATTTTAACAATGTAAGTGTTAGTACAACTAAGTGCATCGGTTTACTTCTTCTTCTTTTTTCTTTGAATGGGTGTTTTACATATTGAGTTCATTCTAACATTGGGTTCTCTATTTATAGTATATGGGTATTTGAAAAATGAAAAATGACTCTCATAAAATCAGAGACTGAACCGAGTGGTATTGATGGACTCATTGGGTTCCCTGGATTAAGAATTGGCAGCAATCAAAAGAGATTTGATGATATCTTCATTGGTGAGATTCTACTATCTTCATATCATTTACTATCCCCAATAGTTTTGATTTGTTGCACTACATTTTTTCAAGACTTCTCAAAAAAAATCTGAAGTAAAATATTTTTTGATTGGTCCTGAACGGGCCGAGATCTATTGCATCATTAATAAAATTCTGGATATTATTGCATCATTATCTATAGTATTTTCTTACCCTTTGTAAAGCCCGCAATTCTTTTGAGTAATTCTGGATAAATATAGTTTGATCCCATGGGTGAAGTTTGATGCAATTTTGGAAATTGATAAAAATTGCTTGAGTAATTGAATCATGGATTACTAGCTAATTTATAGATTGTATATTTTTCCTTGGTAATTATGTCGTTGGATAACCCTGATTTTTAGTTAATAGTTAATACACACATTGTGCCTATCCAGATTCAACTACCAAATGTTTTTGATTTGAAATTCAAGTTTCAAGAATTATATATTTCTAAGTGGTTATGGCTATCTGTAACTTTTGTTGGGAAGATTCCATCAAATTCAAGGTTTAGTGGATAGGTTCTAAAGTGAAAATTTTTCTTAGCCGCGTCTGTTCGCAAGTAAACTTAATGAAGCTATACTTTGCTCCCTGAAAACCATTACTAAAAAGCACTTAAAGCACCTACTTTTGAATTATAACTATATCAACATATTCTGATATTAGAGAGTCATGTAAGAAACCAAGAGTTTGTGGGATATAGACGAACAAAGAAGTAGACAGGTATGGTGGGAAGAAGATGAAACAAGGGATTAGGAGAATACACTAAACTCGGTTGTGGTAACATCAGATCATGCACACAAAATGTTTGAGGAAGGCCTGAAAGACCAGTTGAAGCTGCAGTCTACAATAAAGGTTTAGTATATCATGATGGATAGAGCTTCCATCAAATTCAAGATTTAGTGGATCGCGACGTGGCGGGGCGTGTTAAGTGCTTAAACTTATTTGATCAGGTGCAGTGGCAGTGGACGTGTTAATGATTTAAAATTGTATCATTTTGATTGTATCTTCATTTAAGACCATGATCCTCAACTCTATGTTTCTACGGAAAATACTGTTGGCATTGTTAACAAAGACATGAATCACAATTTTTTAGTTTTCCCATTCTTTTAAGTTTAATGTTTGTTCTTCTAAAATAGTGATCATGGATGTTTCCCAATCTAGAAGACCCTGAGAAAGGCATGGTATGTTTATTTGGACTGCTTTTTTGACCATTCATGTGTTGGTCATCGTAATGTTGTTTCTTTAGTCTGTTGAAAACATAATGTTTCTGGCAAGAATGATACTAGATAGATTGATACTCGGATGAACCAAATAAAGGTGTTGTTGCTGGCCAGAATGACAAAAGGTGTTGGTGTTGGCAAGAATGACAAGATCAAGGTGTTGTTTTGACGGGTTTATTTTAAACACTTCAAAAATCCAAGGCATGCATTGGGATGGGGCGAGGCGAAGCCGAGCCACACCTAATCAAAATCAGAAATCCTAAGCGACGGGGAGAGGCGAAGCCGAGCAATAACTAATCGAAAATATGGTTATAAAAAAAAATGATGGTTGGTTTTCAAATCCACCCAGTGCGTAGCACGGGCACGAAATCTAGTATTGTTTATAGGGATTTGCCAACTTTTTATGGAATTTGTTAATTCCCTCTGGCGACCTTGAAGTAAAAGAAGCTTGTTTGTACTAAGAAATATTTCCAGGCACAGAACACAATCGGTTTGATGATAATGATGAAAACTAAGGTTAATAATACAAAACAAACAGGTTTAACAGAGACAAAAATTTAACGTGGTTCGGCAAGTGTTTCCTGCATCAACGGACGAATCCCCGTAATGAGAGATATTTCATTGATGTGATTAATACAATTGATTTTTTATCCCTTTTAGGGTTTGCTGGTGTATTTTCCTCTATCAGGGCGTGTCCTTTTAGAGTTATAATTCCCCCTTATTTATACAGTTAAATAACTGGGTTAAATCCTAATTTCGAGAAAAACTTCATATGGAAGAAACTTGGTCAGCAAGCTTCCAGAATCTTCTTCCAGTGTTCTTGCACTGGATCGATTAAAACAGGCTAAATTTACATGGGCTTGCGGATTTGACCAACGACCTTGACTTTGACTGACATGGTTGACTTTTGTTGTTGACTGCGACTATCGATCTTTGACTGCCGGACTGCCTTGACTGGAGGCTGGATGACAGCGCGGCAGAGTACTTGGATGGAAACTAGTTAGCAGCATTACTGGCAACTTGGATGGAAACTGGTTGGCAGCACCGTTGGCAACACCATTGATGGAAATTGGGTGGCAACACCGTTGACCGGTGGTTGACCATTCGTTGACTTTGACCATTGACCAGCAGTAGACTTCGTGCTTGACTGGAAGAATGGTGGGTTGTGTTGGTTGACTGGATGTCATACTCGCATGACAGCTGAATGGTGGTCCAAACAGCATTCTGGCCTAGTATGTGGCAACTTGATCATGGTACAAACGAGGTTTTCGCTCTTATATTAGTTATAAGCAGTTGCAAGCTGAGAACTCTATCATCTTCGAGTGGCAAAAATAATATCCATGCCTGGTTTATCGTTTGTCTTGGAATTTATTTTATTTATTTTTTGGAAAAGAGAGGGGGCTCAGGAGAGCCCAACCAATAGAAAGAAAAAGAAAAAAGAAAAAAGACAAAAACCTACACTTATACAACACAACCCAAACTAACAAAAGAAAAAACTCAACACTTCCTATAATAGACCTTACCTGCCGCATTTTCCGCCACTATATTTTTTAAATCCTCAGCAAAGAAACTTGGAACGATCTCAACAACTCATCAGTAGGGTGATAGCTAGTCAGCATATCCTCAGCTCTATTTGTTTCTCTATAAGTATGAACAATTGAACATGACTGAAACTGGATGTGATATCTTTTAATGGATTCCCACACATGATGACACTGCCATGGAGGTTTGGAATTGTCCTTGGAGATATAGGACAGTACTGCCATGGAATCTGATCACAATGAAACTTATGAGCACCCTTTGATAATGGCTAGTTTCAGGCCTGCTTCCGCACCTTGTAATTCATGTAACGTAATGGAACCAGGTGTCGAGCTACCAGCAGCTACCCTGATGGGGTCACCAGTTTCATCTCTGAAAATAGATCCAAACCCTGTGAAAAAGAGGGGGTACAACAACCACACCCAATATTTCTCTTAGCAATCTGTATGGACAAAAATCCAATATACTTTATAGAGAATCAACTAGATAGTCAGACTCAATCTAGATAAAAAGTATATCAAAGAGTTTATATCTCAATCTCTCGATTTGATATATACTCAAGCAAATAGAAATCTGAGAGTCTTTATCAAATACTAGATAGATAACTTGGATGGTACCAAAGACCAATATCCAAGTGTCAATCAATTTAAATCAACAACCAAAAGGTCGGATATTCTAATTGATTGAACAACACACAACCTGTGATATTTCAATTATATAACAAAATATAATGCGGAAAAGAAATAACACAGACACCAGAATTTTGAACACACACTGTATTAAGCCGCTACAGACACTAGCCTACTCCCAATTAACTTCAGTCTGGAATGTAGTTGAACCCCAATCAATCTCACACTGATCCAAGGTACAATTATGATCCTACGTCTCTGATCCCAGTAGGATACTATGCACTTGATTCCCTTAGCTGATCTCACCCACAACTAAGAGTTCCTACGACCCAAAGTCGAAGACTTTAATAAACATATTTGTATCACACAGAAAAGTCTACGGTAATAGATAAATCCGTCTCCCACGAATATACCTACGAGTTTTGTTCCGTATTTTGATAAATCAAGGTGAACATAAACCAATTGATAAACCGGACTTATATTCCCGAAGAAAAGCCTAGTATTATCAATCACCTCACAATAATCTTAATCGACGCAGCGGAAAAAAAATATTGTGGCATCACAAACGATGAGACGAAGTGTTTGTGATTACTTTTATATCTTTCCTATCGAAGATATCAATCTCAAGCCAATTATTACAGTTGTACTCATACGATAGAAACAGCAAGATCAAATCACACAACTACGAGAAAGCAGTATCGGTCTGGCTTCACAATCCCAATGAAGTCTTTAATTCGTTAACCTGGTTTAGAAGAAGAAACCAAAGGTTAAAGGAGAATCGACTCTATCTTAGCACAACTAGTATCACACAGAAGGTGTGGGGATTAGGTTTCCCAGTTGCTAGAGTTCTCCCTTATATAGTCTTTCAAATCAGAGTTTGCAATCAATGTTAGCTTGGTAACAAAGCATTCAATATTCACCGTTAGATGAAAACCTGATTAGATTCAAGCTAATATCTTTCAACCGTTAGATCGAAAACTAGCTTGTTAAACATAAATGAAATGCACGTTTCTAGGCTTGTGTAACCATACCAGAACTTGTACATTTGTTGGTTCAACAATAATCAACCAAATGGTTAGCCATATGATGACTTTCATATCAACCATATTCTTCTTCAGCATAACTAGTTCAAGTGACTCAAATGAACTAGATAGAGAGTTGTTCAATTGCAAGGAAATCTTATGTAACTACACAAGACACAATCGAAGCAAAAACGATTTGATTCACTCGAATCGGTTCATGAACTATATAGCCACGGTTTGCAATTTGCATTCCTTAGTTTATATAAGAATAAGTTCACAAACATCGTTTTTAGATGTAACCTACTCAAGTTCGCGGACTTAAGTTCCCGGACGGAGTTCACAAACACCAGCAGAAATTCTCGGGAAGAGAACTTTTGCCAGTTCGCGGACTTGGCTCACGCCACCATGCCGGTTCTCTTGATCAACAAAGTTCGCAAACTTCGGTTCAAGGAATAAGGACTTATACATATATGTGTTTCCACAACAATGCTTATATCCTCCAATGGTTATATAATCTAAACTCTCATTTCAATCATTGAAACATTCGTAGAGGACGTTGATATTCTATAGTTGTTATTCACAAACTATTTTTCGTCAAAGTAAGCAATTTTCAAAGTGATTGAAACTTGTCATGACTTTCGTCACTAGGTAAATATGAACTTGGTTAAAGCGAAAGCTTACCAACACATATTTCGAGAAATAGATAGGCGAGATAACCTCGGCTCAAAATAGCAAATGTGTATAATCTAAGTCTATATAGCAAAACGATTTTTGTCTCAATATAGGAGATAAACAGACTTTTGAGTGATAGATAAGTTTAAGTCTCCACATACCTTTTAGTCGATGAAGATCCACCGGTTCCTTGAGTAGTCCTTCGTCTTGTATGATAATTTCCATGGAGTTATTGAGCTCAACTACACTTTGATTTCTATCCTAATACGAGACCTTAGCTACAGTAGACTAGAAATCAAGACTTATAGTTTTGATCACTAACATTGACAAACATGCTTGAGATAGCAACGCATGCGAGGTCGACCGAGCAATGCTCTAACAATCTCCCCCTTTGTCAATTTTAGTGAAAAAAACTATCAATACATATGGAATACAAAAAATAAATAAATTAACTTTTGTAGCTCCTATTCCATACGCCTAATCTTCAACATTACTGGAAATCTTCGTCACTTCCAAGTACTCCAATGATCCCAAAGGTTGTAAGTTCAGCATCATCGTTGTTGAAAATCCGTGGCTATAACAACGAGAAAACAAGAGTCATCAATCATTGTTATACAGTGTCATAGTATCATTACACAGCGCCAAAGTTCAATTGTATCACAACTTCAACAACAATACTATGGTGATATGTATTACTCCCCCTTAGTTAATACTCCATCTCACATGGAAACCACTCCTCCTTACATAATGATCCGAAAACCATATGTATTTCTAGTGTGAAATACATATTAATTCTCCCCCTTTTTTTCAATAAAATTGCAAAGGTACAAGAACGGGATCCTAATGAAATTTCCGAAAGAGACATTTCATGAGAAAAAGAAAGTAAAAATATATCGTCTTATTTAGATGCAATCATAAAGCCGAAGCTAAATGCATTCATCAAGGAGTTTATAAAGATACAACATAACCCCAATAATATTCCACAGCCGCACTCCCTACAAAGATTTGGCAATTAGTGCAAGTTCAAAAAGAACTCTACCCCATAAAATGTCATTACCTAAAGAACAACAAGAGCGACCTTAATTTCGAAAGAAAAGAAGGATTTCTTTGGACATACAAGTATGAATTTGAATCCAAAATATTAAATTAAACTAACCACAAGAGAACCCATGATTCATGATTAATTTAATCGAAAAATGCTCAAACATAAGTGAACTTATGGAGACTCAAAAAATATACAATTAGATTAATCATAAGAGAACCCATAATTAATCTAATCGAAATACACAACCAAACTAATCACAAAAGTAATCAATTTAATTGGTCATGCTCATCATAAGAAAACTTACGGAGCAACAACTAAATAACCAAACAAGATGATTAATTTAGTTGAAAATGCTCGACATAAAGTACCTCACGGAACAACAATATAGCTAATCATCAAAATAATCAACTTGGTCTTTTTAGTGCTTAACATAAGACACTTTACGAAGTAATACATAAAATATGGATCAGGGAAGATCAATACTGCGGAATACACAAGGATTCATTCTATTTTACATCACTATTCGCATAATGACATTCAATAGACATAATCCTTCCAAACAAAAGATTTTAACCTATCTTCCATCAATAATTGACATAATAGGCTTAACTTTTGTATTTGTCAAAAGTCTATTCATTCTTTTATCAATACATGCATATCGACATACGAAAGACTTTACTTTTGACAAGATATGGGACAGTCAAAGTTCACAGACGTAAACACACATATCCCATAACAATATTGGAATATATAAACCATAAAGATTAATACTGCAAAAATCATCTTCCAAACAGATTTAGAATTTAAACCAATAAATCTAAAAAATGAAGATTAAAACGTTGGACATAGCTATGTGTAATCACAATAATGTCTATTCCAAACTCTAGTTATCCTTCTCAAAAATAAGAATAAATTCTCATAAGAAGTTTCCTAGGCAACAAGACAAACTCGTAATGCACATACAAGATGATTTGTCCTTATAGGGTAGAATCAATGTTTTTCGCATGGATTTACACCAATAATAGCTACCAAAGGTGTATAAAAAGATTTTCTTAACAAAGAAGGACATACAAAGTCAATAACGACTATGCACCATAGTTCACAAAGGATGATTGTGAACATTCAAGAATTCCATAGCACTGCGTACTACTTTCCATTCTTGAACTTCCTTCTTTGTGATTCACCAACAACATTCTTGTAAAAGCTACAAATTAGCTTAGAAGAATAGTACCCAAGAATCCAAGTTCCCAAGTTCAAGAGAAGTGGATCAAGTGCAACGAAACGGAGCAAAATACTCAAAAACACGAGTCAGGACAAATACCAATCTTCACTCATCCAAATTCAAGGTTTCTCATCTCCATTTTGAATAGAAGTCAAAGAGGAAGAGAATGCAAAAAGAATGAGGTCAATTAGAGTTCGTACGAAGAGGTTACGGCTAAAACAAGTTTACCGAATATCGACATCAAGTATGCATACGGGTTTGCAAACAAATTTTCATATCCTGGAGCAGTATGCAGACGGGGTTTGCGAACTTAAACCCCTGGATTTTGGTTTTAAATGATGTTATGCATACTTGGTATGTGTACCATGAAGTCCAAACATCCCGAATTAATGTTTTCAAACCTAAACATTTAAGAACCTTAAACACAGATCAAGTCAGGTAGAAATGAACGATAAGCAAGGTACATGGATCATTATCAGTACTCAAACAAGTAATAAAAACATAAAACTTGCTCAAGTTTATAGACATACCTTTTTAGAAAAGTCCAATTGAATTCTACAGCCTTACCGAATATAATCTGTGTGCCCCAGTTGTTGTGCTTCCCTCACGTATACATAGCAGGGCATTTCTTGGTGAGGATGCACTTTCAACACAAACAAGTTGTGTTGAGGTGAACAATGTCTTGCTCACCATGGCACCAAGAAAGAGTATCTTTCCAACAACTCTTAAATCTTGTAGTGTTGAGAAATGCCCAGGGAACTGTTTTTATAAGTCCATCAAAGAACTTCAAGAGAACCCAAAAAGATTTGTGTTTCTGATTTCTTGTTTTCCAATTGATAAAAAACAGTTTCTGCAGATAGTTTTTAGTACTGCGAAGGAAAACTCTTTTGATAAAAAGAGACGTCCTAGATTCTTTATAAAAGAAGACAATACTACTATCTTGATAGTAAGTATCAGGAATTGAGAAACGAATCAATTCATGCTTTGAGGTGATACACTCAGATAACTGAGATTTAAACTCCTCTTGTAATTCGTTTAGTTTATCACAACTAATTGGATTACGCAGAGGAGGAGCATTGATCTCACTGATTAGTAAATCAATATCAACCTCAACATGAATATTATTCATCATAACTTGATTTAGCCTTCAAGAGATTCTTGCTCTTTCTGGAGGTATAACTCAACATCAAGAGATAAGCTCTCAAGCTTCTTTTCAAGACCTGAAAACACTTCAAGGGATTTTATACCTGGTGGAGGTTTAGATAGAATTTCTTCTACATATTTTTTTAAATCAATCATGGAAGAGAATTCTGAAATCCCTGGATCTGGTGGTGCATTTATTGAGATAGCACTACTGTCCATAGAGTCAGATCACTACAAACACAGACTTGTAAGGTCTTGAACATGTTTGCATGCTCTGATACCAATTGAAAAAGCGGGGGTACAACAACCACACCCAATATTTCGCTTAGCAATCTGTATGGACAAACTCCAATATACTTTCTAGAGAATCAACTACACAGTCAGACTCAATCTAGATAAAAAGTATATCAAAGAGTTTATATCTCAATCTATCGATTTGATATATACTCAAGCAAATAGAAATCTGCGAGTCTTTATAGATAACTTGGATGGTACCAAAAAACAATATCCAAGTGTCAATCAATTTAAATCAACAACCAAAAGGTCGGATATTCTAATTGATTGAACAACGCACAACCTGTGATATTTCAGTTATATAATGGGGAAAAAAAATAACACAGACACCAGAATTTTGTTAACGAGGAAACCGCAAATGCAGAAAAACCGCGGGACCTAATCCAAATTGAACACACATTATATTAATCCACTACAGACACTAGCCTACTCCAAATTAACTTCGGTCTGGACTGTAGTTGAACCCTAATCAATCTCACACTGATCCAAGGTACAGTTATGCTCATACGTCTCTGATCCCAACAGGATACTGAGCACTTGATTCCCTTAGCTGATCTGACCCACAACTAAGAGTTGCTACGACCCAAAGTCGAAGACTTTAACAACCAAATTTGTATCACACAAAAAAGTCTACGGTAATAGATAAATCCGTATCCCACGAATATATCCACGAGTTTTGTTCCGTCTTTTGATATATCAAGGTGAACAGGAACCAATTGATAAATCGGACTTATATTCCCGAAGAACAGCCTAGTATTATCAATCACCTCACAATAATCTTAATCGACGCAGCGAAAAAAGATATTGTGGAATCACAAACGATGAGACGAAGTGTTTGTGATTACTTTTATATCTTGCCTATCGGAGATAACAATCTCAAGCCAATTATTACAATTGTACTCGTACGATAGAAACAACAAGATCAGATCACACAACTACGAGAAAATAGTATCGGTCTAGCTTCACAGTCCCAATGAAGTCTTTAAGTTGTTAACCTGGTTTAGAAGAAGAAACCAAAGGTTAAAGGAGAATCAACTCTAGCTTAGCACAACTAGTATCACACAGAAGGTGTGGGGATTAGGTTTCCCAGTTGCTAGAGTTCTCCCTTATATAGTCTTTCAAATCAGGGTTTGCAATCAATGTTAGCTTGGTAACAAAGCATTCAATATTCACCTTTAGATGAAAACCTTATTAGATTCAAGCTAATATCTTTCAACCGTTAGATCGAAAACTAGCTTGTTAAACATAAATGAAATGCACGTTCCTAGGCTTGTGTAACCATACCAGAATTTGTACATTTGTTGGTTCTATGATCACTTTCATATCAACCATATTCTTCTTTAGCATAACTAGTTCAAGTGACTCAAATGAACTAGTTAGAGAGTTGTTCAATTGCAAGGAAATCTTATGTAACTAAACAAGACACAATCGAAGCAAAAACGATTTGATTCACTCGAATCGTTTCATGAACTATATAACCACGGTTTGCAATTTGCATTCCTTAGTTTATATAAGAATAAGTTCACAAACATCGTTTTTATATGTAACCTACTCAAGTTTGCGGACTGGGTTCGCGGACTTAAGTTCCCAGACGGAGTTCACAAACTCCAGCAGAAATTCTCTGGATGAGAACTTCCGCCAGTTCGCGGACTTGGCTCACGCCACCATGCCGGTTCTCTTGATCAACAAAGTTCGCAAACTTCGGTTCAAGGAATAAGGACTTATACATATATGTGTTTCCATAACAATGCTTATATCCTCCAATGGTTATATAATCTAAACTCTCATTTCAATCATTGAAACATTCTTAGAGGACGTTGATATTCTATAGTTGTTATTCACAAACTATTTTTCGTCAAAGTAAGCAATTTTCAAAGTGATTGAAACTTGTCATGACTTTCTTCACTAGGTAAAGATGAACTTGGTTAAAGCGAAAGCTTACCAATACATATTTCGAGAAATAGATAGGCGAGATAAACTCGGCTCAAAATAGCAAATGTGTATAATCTAAGTCTATATAGCAAAACGACTTTTGTCTCAAGATAGGAGATAAATAGACTTTTGAGTGATAGATAAGTTCAACCTTTTAGTCGATGAAGATCCACCGGTTCCTTGAGTAGTCCTTCGTCTTGTATGATGATTTCCATGGAGTTCTTGATCTCAACTACACTTTCTATCCTAGTCCGAGACCTTAGTTATAGTAGACTAGAAATCAAGACTTATAGTTTTGATCACTAACATTGAAAAACATGCTTGAGATAGCAACACATGCGAGGTTGACCGAGCAATGCTCTAACACCCTGCACTATCTTCACCTAAGGAGCCATCAATATTCACAGCGACTTCTCCAATATTTGTTTTCTTCCATGAGGTTTAATCTGTTTAAGAAGAGTAAACTTGGGAGAGCACCCTCATTGAGCGGAAAGGTTCCTACTCTTATTAGTATCAGCCATAACATTATCAGTAAATATCATCTTCATCTGCACATCATCACATACCATTTGAAGAAGCACTTCAGGTGGGATGCAATTCTGAGTGAATATACGAAGATTCCTTTCTCCCCCACACATGGTAGATACAAGTATTTAAGGATAGCTTCCTCGAGGTACCCACAAACTTAAGGACGGAGAACTGAGTTACACACCATTTTACTTGAGCATCCCAATTAGATAGACTAGAGTACCTGCAACTTATTAGAGGACACAATATTTCCTAGATTTGAGAAGAGTAACTACACTTGAATAGTAGATGCATGTCATCTTCAAGCATTAGGTTGCACAACACACACACTGGATCCACCTTCATACCCCAAGAGAGAATCTTGAATCTTGTTTTTAACCCCCATGTGTAGAGCCACCAAACAATGAAACACTTCCTTGGAATGCAGTGAGTAAACCAAACTAAAGAATTATCATCTTTCTTAGAAGCGTGGGTCCTCAGAGTATTGTAGGTATCTTTAAGAGTGTAATCCCCAAATTTCCCAGCAGTCCACACAACCATATCCTGAATCAAATCATTAGTCTTGACACTTAGCACTTCCCAGTAAAAACTAACTAAAGCATTGTCCAAATTAGGTGTACTTGACCAAACTCCATTACTCAAACAGCTACTCACCTTGGCCTCACATGATTAGTAGAATCATATTGCATATGAGGAGGAAACTTATTAAGGGGATTGCCTTTGGGTACCACCTATCCTTCCATAGCTTAGTGTTTTCTCCATGCATTTCCTAAAAGATGCAAAACAAATTTACAAGCGACACACCTATGATCCAATATGTGTCTCCAATACCATAAAGCATTATCTAGTGGTTTAATGTGACAAAAATGCTTCTCTTTTATTAGATTCTGCATAACCCATAAAACCCAAATATTATTTTTGTTTAACAAAATATCCCATATATATCTAAGGTTAGAGACGTTATTAGGTGGTATCAATGCATTTTATTCCTAATCCACCTTCACTATATGGGAGGAGAGATATAGACCATTTAACTGAAGGTTGTTTATGTACCAAATCTATATATGCTTGACCAAAGAAACTTTTTAAAGATAGAATTAATAATATTGACAGTCTTCTTTGGGAGAAAAAATCAAGAGATACAGAATATCAACATACTACTCAGAATAACCTTGATGAGAAGAACTTCCTGCAAAAGACAAGGTTCTGGCTTAACAAGATTTTATTTTAGGAACAATGTGATCTACAAAAGGGGTACAATAATTGTGACATATCCTAGTGGAGAGCAGCAGGTGAAGACCAAGGTACCTGACAGGAAAGACCCCATCTTCAAACCCTAAGATAGATTTCATGATGATTACAGGAATGAGATCGACAGATGACATAAAAATGTTACTTTTCCGATTGTTAACCACCAATCCAATCTTGTTAAATACAGGGGGACAGAGGGCATCCTTGTCTGATGCCCCTCTTACCTACAATATACCCATAATAAGAACCATTCACCATGATAGAGAACTTAGGAGAAGTAATAAACACGCTAATACAATCAATTATGAGCAAGGAATAACATATAATACAATCATATGCTTTCCTCAGATCAATCTTAATAGCACACTTCGGAGTACCATTGTTTCTGTGATAGTTTCTAAGGATCTCATGTGTAAGCATGATATTGTCTTGAATTGACCTGCCTAATATAAATGATGACTAATAGGGGATAACGAAATTCTTCTATAATTTTTAATACGATATGTAAGATCTTGGTGATGCACTTGTACACCACATTACAACAAGCTATAGGTCCACTCTTAATCATTAGTAATCTTAGGAATTAATGAGAGAATGGTGGCATTTACCTAACCGAGGAGTTTAGCACTGGAGAAAAAAACTCTTTACAGCCTTAAAAAAGTCTGAGCCAATTATCCTCCAGTAACACTTGAAAAAATGGGAAGAAAAGCCATCCGGGCCAGGTGCTTTATCTGAGTCAAGATAATCATCTATGGTGACTGGCAAAGTCAGAAGGTCAGCTTCCTACGTAGAAACATGATTGCTCAACTCAATTTGGTCCCACGCAGAGGCATCAAAAGGCGTGACTGATTGTGGACCAAAAACAACAGTATAGCGGGAAACACATTCTTGGGTTATATCTTCATCAATAGTGATCTTAATACCCTCAACAGTATAAAGAACAATAATTATAATCCTAGTTTTTTTTTTTCAAAATGGATTTATGAAAGAAAAAAAAAGAGTATTGTTATCTTCCAATTTAAGCCATTGGACCCTTGATTGATGCCTCTTTGTTGATTCCTCATACCTTACCTTCTTAGCATAATCTTGCACAATAATTCTCCCATGAGAAATGGTAGCAGGACAAAAGGGACACACCTGAAGAGCTTTCTGCAACTCCTAAAGATGAGTCTTGACTACACCAACTTGAGCACCGAAGTTTGTGAATTTGCACTTCCTCCAAGCAATCACAACCCGTTTAACATTCTTTAATTTAGATGAACATATATGAGTTCCCTGAACATCCAACTTCTAAGCCTCCTCAACAACAGCTAAGAAACCAGCCTCTCATCCCAAGTATTGTAGTATCTGTAGGTCTTAGGACCATTGCTTCTACCACAGAAAACACTAAAAATCATGTGGGGGAGGGGGGGGGGGGGGGGGGGGGGGGGGGTAGTCAGAGACACCACTTGTTAGAAAGTACGTGATAAAGTTAGGAAATAAATCCAGCCATTGTGGGTTAATAAAGACCCTATCCATCTTGCAAGTGACTCTAATTGAAGCATCATTCTTGTTAGACCACATAAAAAAATAACCTACATGAAGACAATCAAACAACTGAGCATCTTGAACACACCCTTGAAATATGCTGAGATTTGAAGTACTCAAAGAAACACCTCCCTCCTTTTTATGAGAATAAAAACATGCATTAAAATCACTCAATATGCACCAAGGTAAATTATTAGAAGCATCAAAGCTAGAATTTCTTTTCCACAATAGGTCTCCTAAGTCATTAGAATTACGGCCATAAACAATGGTAAGAATGAACCAAAGATTATTTTGAATTGACACTCTAACAAAAATAAATTGATCATAACTACACAAGTGATGAACTCTGGCACAATGGGGGTCCTACATAAGCCAGAAACGACCAAGATCATGATGGTTACAATTATCTAAAACCAACTATATAGGTTGAATGTTATTTCTAACTCTGTATTTATTCATATTTTGAACACGAGTTTCAACTAAACCACATAACTTAACATTATGAACTCTAATTAGATTCCTTACCTCCACCTATTTCAAAGGGTCATCGAGCCCTCTGGTGTTCCAACAACCGAAATTAATCAAGAATGGCAAGATTAAAGCAAGAGCCTAACCCCGCCAGATTTTTTAAGGTCACTGCCTCTAACAACCATAAAAGAAACAACTGCATTCTTGTTTGTAGAACTCTGTGAGCTATTCCTAAAAATATATCTTCTCTGTTCAAAACCAGGCACACCCAAAAAACAATCACCTCCCCGGCAAGTATTAGTGATTTCGTTCATAACATGGTTACCCAGAGGCTCTATCTCTACCTCCTCAACAACTACATCTTCACATACAGGGGAGAAAGAGTTTTGAAAAGTTTGAATCTGACCAGAATCAACCATAGTCCTGCTCGGCTCAAATCCAAGCGGGTAAATGGGATAAATCTGAGCCTCATATGGATTTCCCTTATCATTCATATCGCCACCAAGCTTCATGGATTTTCTTTTATGAGTAATAGGTACCCAATACTTTTCAACATTAGGCATAACCTGCATCACCACGTCTTGCTAACCAAAGAAAGTTGTAATAGTCTTCTCTTCTAACTTGGGGGTGATAATTACAGCAGGTGGCGGAGGAATCACCTTCTTATGACATTTGTTTTCATTATGGAAAAAAGTCGAACACACATTGCATTTTGGAGGCTTACACACTTACTCTACACTTACAGTATATTGCTTCTCATTTTCAAAGACTACTGGGATAGTCTTCTTCAAATCATACTTAGAAGTAATCTCTACACAAACACGGGCATTTACCACTTTTGTAATGATACTCAGCCCCTCAGGATTAAATGCATGAAGAGGGACTCCTCTATTGGTCATCCATATAGGGACAAACTGAATATTCTCTAATTATTCTTCAATATAAGGTTCCCATGAACGAACAAAGAAATGACTACCAGAAATAAAAATAGGACCATGCGCAGCAATATGATCTTCATCGATAAAAACCTTGATAAGAAAGGATTTCTCGCCATGGAAAGTCATAGAAAGGTTAATTTAATCCTCCAAGATTTTTTCATAGAGATTTTAACATAATTTAGTGGAAACCTACGCCCCACAAACCCACCTACAACAAGTTTTTTGTACCCATCCATGTGATTAACAATATCAGAATCCTTAGTCGAAGCTACTGCAACTCTATCAATCACCATAGGAGGAAGATAACGAAGATCCACTGATGAAATCGGCAAAACAGTTTGGATCGACTAGCAACACCACTCCAATTAGGGTTAGGTGGATAGATAGAAGGAGAATTCAGAGTTGAGAACTAGAATATTGATGATTAAAAAATAGCATGGGGGAAAAGATCAGCTTCAGCATCAATACCTGGATCTGGATGAGGAGGAACATAATCCATGGATGCTCCTGAGAAAACCCTAATCTCTTTGATAATTGGTCAAAATCGCCTGACCAAGGTCAAAGAGAGAGAAAACTTTCTGACGGATCAATTACCTGTCTTTTTGTCTAGGATATTTATTTGGAGTAAATGATTTTTTGGCCATTAAACCCAGTAAGTGGTAATCTTTGGGCCATGGTGGTGGCAGGTTTTAGATCATTAAATAAATTTTGTCGTCTGGTACAATGAAAAACTTTCTATTACGGGCAGGTATATATATGGTCATGATGAGATTTTGAGGCACTAAGCAGATTCTAACGAAAAGGTTTCAAGTTTCGTGATAAATTTTGATATCCAAATTTCAAGGCGCAATAGAAAACTTTGGGTCAGGTAATAAATTTTCAGCCTATACGAAAATTTACACTTAGTGATTTTTGATCAATTTTCTAATCTTTTGGGCGCATTTAAGATTTTAACTACTATATATTTTTGGGTCTCGAGTAGACTGAGGTTGCAATAGTAGATTTTGGTACAAAAATTAAGTTTTGGTTCTCGCAACACATAATGTGTCACAAAAGGTCACAAGATAGACATTAGGTCATAAAAAAACTTACCCAACAAGGTATGTAAGCTTAAAATTAAAAAATAATTGAATTGCTTATGGTGATAAATTTATTTACATGTGGCAAATTTAAGGTCACGGTGGCAAATCTTGCGTCACATATAAGTCTAGGGTCACATCGAATAAATTGTGTTTTACAATGATGATTTTTGATTTTCGGTGCACATTTCAGGTCATGAGGCTAACTTGTCAAGAGGAATATATCTTTTTCTTTTTGTCATGCAGCAAAGATTTTTTGTTATAGGGTAAAAGTTTGGCTACGTAGCAAATTTTTGGTCACTTAGATTAGCAATTCCAGATCACCGGATATATTTCTAGTCATGGTGCTATGTAATCTTTAGATGTATTGATTGTTTTAGAAATCTTCTTTCTCCACACAAAAAAACTACCGATGAAATCTTCTCCTGCTCAGATCGGCTAAGGAGCCGATATGAGAAGATTAACCAACACCCAAGCCCTCTTGCTACTTGTTTCTCTAGCCCGATTATCTTACATCTATTTTAATTTCGTTACAAGTCTCTGTTTTATTGCTTGTTTTTTAAGAGTTTCTCCTCTAGATATGTGGCAATTGAAGAAAGTATGGTTAGTGATTTGAGAAGAAATCAGATCATATATATCATTATCTTTTTACAATAGAATTTCAATAAATTAATCTTCGATAAATTAATTTCTTCGCTAAAATAATAATTTTCTTCGGTCCCAACTAGGCTTGTATAGGCTAAATTTTAAATCGATAAATTAATAACTTCGCTAAAATAATAATATTCTCCGGTCCCAAGACTGTTAATTTATCGAAGTTTTACTGTAGTCTTGATTTATGAAGAATTTGAAGAAACAACAACATCTCTACCAACCCTAAGCAGATCTGAGTTTTTCTCTGATTTGAGTGATGATTTGATTTAAGTTCTTGTTGTTTTAGGTTTATTTGATCTTCATGCTCCAAGAAATTTAACCGATCTAGTTTCTCTCAGAAATTTTAGTCTAATTTCGGTTAGTAATTATAATTGAAAAAACGGTGGTCTAACAACACCCCCCCCCCCCCAATATTTCGCTTAGCAATCTGTATGGACACACTCCAATATACTTATTATGAGAATCAACTAGACAGTTAGATTCAATCAATAAAAAGATATATCAAAGAGTTTATATCTCAATCTCTCGATTTGATCTTTACTCAAGCAAATGGAAATCTGCGAGTCTTTATCAAAGAGAGATAACTTGGACGGTACCAAAGACCAATGTCCAAGGATCAATCAATATCAATCAACAACCAAAGGTTGGATTTCCAATTGATGATCTTTAACGCAGAACCTATATTATTTCAATTATATAAAAATATAATGCGTAAAAAAAATAACACAGACACCAGAAATTTTGTTAACGAGGAAACCGCAAATGCAGAAAAACCCCGGGACCTAGTCCAGATTGAATACACACTGTATTAAGCCACTACAGACACTAGCCTACTGAAAACTAACTTCGGACTGGACTATAGTTGAATCCCAATCAGTCTCCCACCGATCCAAGGTACAGTTGTACTCCTACGCCTCTGATCCCAGCAGGATACTGCGCACTTGATTCCCTTAGCTGATCTAACCCACAACCAAGAGTTGCTGCAACCTAAAATCACAGACTTGATTATAAACAGATCTGTCTCACATAGAAAATTCTATAAAAGGATAAATCTGTTTCTCACAGATAAACCCTAAGTTTTGTTTCGTCTTTTGATATAAAATCAAGGTGAACAGTAACCAATTGATAATCCGGTCTTATATTCCCGAAGAACAGCCTATATTAATCAATCACCTCTCTACAATCCTTCCTGACTACACAAGCGGATTGTCTAGGAATCACAAATAGTGAGACGAAGATGTTTGTGACTTCTTTATCTTGCCTATCGGAGAACTCTCACGATCTCAAGCCAATCAATCAATTGTACTCGTAGGATAAAACATGCAAGATCAGATCACACAACTATGATAAAGTAGTATCGGTCTGGCCTCACAATCCCAATGAAGTCTTTAAGTCGTTAACCTGATTTTAGAGAAGAAAATCAAAGGTTAATGGAGATCGACTCTAGCGGGCGCACTAGTAGCACACAGACGTGTGGGGATTAATTTTGCACAATGCTAGATGTCTCCTTTATATAACCTTCAAATCAGGGTTTTTCCTTAGTTACAAAGCAATCCTTATTCACTGGTAGATGAAAACCTGATTTAGATTCAAGATAATATTTCTCAACCGTTAGATCGAAAACTTAGCTTGTCACATACACTTGGGCAGACGTTTACTGGGTTCGTGAAAACCATGCCCAAACGTGTACGTGTATGTTGGTTCAACATAGTAACCAAAAGGTTAACCATATGAGCATTTCATATTAACCTTGTTCTTTTTCCCCATAACTAGTTCAATTGACTCAAATAAACTAGTTAAAGAGTTGTTCAATTGCTATGAGATCTTATGTAACTACACAAGGCATAATTGAAACAAAGATGATTCGATTCGATTGAATCAGCTCATGAACATTATAGCCACGGTTTGCATAAAGCATTCCTTAGTAATTTAATGTTTCATGTTCAGAGCATATCTTTAGATCATAACCTCTTAAGTTCACAAACAAGTTCGCGGACTTAAGTTAATCGGTTGAGTTTTCCAAACTCAGCATAAATTCTCGGAAAGAGAACTTCCGCCAGTTCGTGGACTGGGTTCGCGGACTGAGTTCGCGGACTTAGCACACAAACGAGTTTTGGAAAATCCAGCAGAAATTCTCGGTCGAGAACTTCCGACAGTTCGCAGACTGAGTCTGCGGACTGGGTTCGCGGACTTGGCAAGCCAATTCCACAATCCTCCCGATTTCTCTTGATCAAAAAAGTTCGAAAACTTCGGTTCAAGAAATTCATGGTTATGTAATCTAAACTCTCATTTCAATCATTGAGACATTCTCAGAGGACATTATGTAGCCGTTATTCACAGACCGATTCACGTAAGAGCAATTCTCAAAGTGATTGAAACTTTTCATGACTTTTATTCACTAAGTGAGGATAAACTTGATCAAATCGAAACGTTTTACCAACACACGATTTCGAGATAAAAGATAAGCTATGAATGCTCAGCTCGAAATGTCAAATGTGTATGATCTAGTCTATAAAGCATACGACTTTTGTCTCATAAGAAGTAGGAGATAGAAGAGATAGACTTTTGAGTGATAGATAAGTTCAAGTATCCACATACCTTTTTGTTGATGAAGTTCCACGGTTCCTTGTATAGATCTTCGTCGTTGTATGATAAATCGCCATGAAGTCCTTGAGCTCAACTACACTTTTCTATCCTAGTCCGAGGCTTATCTATGTAGGCTAGAAATCAAGACCTATAGTTTTGATCACTAACATTGACAAACATGTTTGAGATAGCAACGCATGCGAGGTTGACCGAGCTATGCTCTTACAATCTCCCCCTTTGTCAATTTTAGTGACAAAACTATTAATACATATGGAATACAAAAAAGATAAACTTTAGTGGATCCTATTCCATAGTCTAATATTCAACGTTCCTTGAAATCTTCGTCCTTCCAAGTACTCCAATAATCCCAAAGGTTGTAAGTTTAGCACCATCGTTGTTGAAGATCCGTAGTTATAACATGAGAGAAATCGAGATTCTCGATCATTATTATACAGTGTTATAGTATTATTATATAACATCAAAGTACAATTGTATCACGACTTTAACAATAATACTACGATGATATGTATCACTCCCCCTTAGTCAATACTCCATCTCGATCGTGGAAACCACTCCCCCTTACACAATGATCTGTAAACCATATGTATTTGTAGTGTGAACTAAAATATTCCTCCCCCTTTTTGTCAATAAAATTGGCAAAGGTACAAGAATGGGATCATAATGAAATTTCCACAAGAGACATTTCATGACCAAAAGAAAAATACATACCAACTTAATTTAGATGCAATCTAATAGCCGAAGCTAACAACATTCATCAAGGAGTTTTAAGATACAAGATAACCCCAATAAATTCCACAGCCTCACCCCCCGCAAGATATTACCATTAAATACAAGTTCAAAAGAACTCTCCCCCATTTGATGTCATTCCCGAGAGAACTACAAGAGCGACCTTAATTTCGAAAGAAAAGAAGGATTTTTTATTGGACACCAAAAACCATAGGAATGATTTTCTATATCCAAAGCTCAACCAAATTAACCACAAGTAAACCCATGATCGATCAATTTAATTGGAATACGCAACTAAATCAAACCACATAAGCGATCAATTTAATTGAAAGTGCTCAACATAAGTAAACTCACAGAGCTACGACTAACTCAATCACACGGAGATGACTAACTTAACCGTTCAAATACTCAACATAAGGAAAACCTTACGGAATATATGACTACTTTAACCAAAGAACATGATAGTGCATCCTTTCATATACTCAACACAAGAACTTGTGGAATATACGGAAACTCAACTAGATTAATTACAAGAGAACCTATAGTTAATCTAATTGGAATACAAACAACCAAACTAATCACCGAAGTAATTAATTTAATTATTTTTGGCTCAACATAAGATAACTTATGGAACCCCGACTAAGTTCATCATAGAATATGACAACCTTAACCGTACATGTACTCAACATAAGAAAGAATACTTATGGAGTACTAACTAAACATCCAAACTAGTTGATTAATTTAGTTCCTAATGCTCGACATATAGCATCTTATGGAACAACCAACAAATCCAAGGTAAATCGACTTAGTTGTAAGGTGCTCAACATAAGACACACAATGGAGCCTTCACGGTAAAACATAATAAAATGGATCAATGAAGATCAATACCGTGGATAACATACAAGGATCTATTCTATTTTGCATCACTATTTTCATAACGACATAATAGACTTTATCCTTGTCAAACAAAAGATTTCATCCTATTTTCCATCAAATAAATGACTGCATAGGCATAACTTTTGTAATTGTCAAAAGTCCATTCGTCCCTTCATCAACACGAATATCAATTTATGAATGACTTTAATTTTGAAACAATATGGGACCTTCAAGTTCACGGACGCAAAAAATACATATCCCATAAAAATATTGCAATACTTCAAAACAGATTAATACTGCAATAATATCATCCTCCAAATATTTTTAGAATTTAAAACCAATAAACCTAAAAACAAGAAGATGAAATCGTTGGACATAGAAATGTGTAATCACAATAATGGCTATTCCAAACTCTAGTAATCCTTCTCAAAGATAAGAATAAATTCTCATAAGAAGTTTCCTAGGCAACAAGACAAACTCGTAATGCGCATACAAGATGATTTGTCCTTATAGGGTAGAATCAATCTTTTTCGCATAGATTTATACTAATAATAGCTACCAAAGACGTATAAAAAGATTTTCTTAATCAAAGAAGAACATACAAAGTCAATAATACCTATGCACCATAGTTCACAAAGGATTATTGTGAATATTCAAGAATTCCATAGCACTGCGCACTACTTTCCATTCTTGAACTTCCTTCTTTTTGATTCACCAACAACATTCTTGTAAAAGCTACGAATTAGCTTAGAAGAGTAGTACTCCAAGAATCCAAGTGCCCAAGTCCAAGAAGTGGAACAAGTGCAACAAAACGGAGCAAAACACTCAAAAACAAGAGACATGACAAATACCCATCTTAACTCATCCAAATTCAAATTTTCTCATCTCTATTTTGAAGAGAATTCAAAGAGGAAGAGAATGCAAAAATAATGAGGTCATTCCGAGTTCAGACGAAGAAGATACGGCCAAAACAAGTTTATCTAATATCGACGTCAAGTATGCATACAGGTTTGCAAACGACTATTCAAGTCCGCGAAATTAAACCCCTGGATTTTGATTTTAAAATATGCTATGCATACCTGGTAGGTGCACCATGTAGTCCAAACATTCAGAACTATTATTTTCAAACCTAAACATTTAAGAACCTTAAACACATATCAAGTCAGGTAGAAAAGAATGATAAGAAAGGTATGTGAATCATTATAAGTTCTCTAAGAAAATAAAAGTACAAATATTGCTCAAGTTTATGGACATACCTTTTCAGATGAATCCAATCGAATTCTACCATCTTACCGAACATAATATGTGTGCCCCAATTCTTGTGCTTCCCTCACCGTATATAAAGCAGAGCATTCCTTGGTGAGGATGCACTTCCAACATAATCAAGTTGCGTTGGGGTAAACAAAGTCTTGCTCACCAAAAGTGACCTTTGGATTATCATGAAAGAGATCACTTTTAAAACCTTTCACATCCATTTCCATTTTTCCAAAAAACTTGTTAAGTTCCAACATCAAGCTACGTGCTATAGGTCACTATATTCAATAACTGTATCCAGTGCCTGAGTGGGTGATGAAGGTCTTATCCTAAATACCCATGGATGGAACCTTCAATCAAGAGCATTCATGGATACTGCCTTTTCCATAGTCATGGAGTTTTCTGGAAGATCATTCCTTTTCACACTCAAAACATCATTGTCTTTCTTCGGTATCCACTTCTGAGTGCGTTTAGGAACAGTCGGAACCTTCTTCCCATCACTCTCTTCTATAATTCTTGGAAGAGAATTGAATTGAATATTATTTTGCAAGTTAGTCTTTCTCCAATTGGGAGCATCGGATCTTGTCTTCGTCTTTACGAAGTTATCCTTTTGAGAATTTCCCAATCAACAGTTTTTACATCAAGAGAATGTTTGGATATTGACTTAGATGTGATAGTTCTCTCAGGTGAATCCAAGCTTTTAGAATCATCTGGTAATTTCTGAACTGGTACGTTATTAGAGATAGACTCGTCCATAATCAGATCGCTACAAACACAGACTTATAAGGTCTTTAACGTGTTTGCCTGCTCTGATACCAATTGAAAAAGCGGGGGTCTAACAACACCACCCAATATTTCTCTTAGAAATCTGTATGGACACACTCCAATATACTTTTTATGAGAATCAACTAGACAGTTAGACTCAATCAATAAAAAGATATATCAAAGAGTTTATATCGCAATCTCTCGATTTGATCTTTACTCAAGCAAATGGAAATCTGCGAGTCTTTATCAAAGAGAGATAACTTGGACGGTACCAAAGACCAATGTCCAAGGATCAATCAATATCAATCAACAACCAAAGGTTGGATTTCCAATTGATGATCTTTAACGCAGAACCTATATTATTTCAATTATATAAAAATATAATGCGTAAAAAAAATAACACAGACACCAGAAATTTTGTTAACGAGGAAACCGCAAATGCAGAAAAACCCCGGGACCTAGTCCAGATTGAATACACACTGTATTAAGCCACTACAGACACTAGCCTACTGAAAACTAACTTCGGACTGGACTATAGTTGAATCCCAATCAGTCTCCCACCGATCCAAGGTACAGTTGTACTCCTACGCCTCTGATCCCAGCAGGATACTGCGCACTTGATTCCCTTAGCTGATCTAACCCACAACCAAGAGTTGTTGCAACCTAAAATCACAGACTTGATTATAAACAGATCTGTCTCACATAGAAAATTCTATAAAAGGATAAATCTGTTTCTCACAGATAAACCCTAAGTTTTGTTTCGTCTTTTGATATAAAATCAAGGTGAACCGGAACCAATTGATAATCCGGTCTTATATTCCCAAAGAACAGCCTAGATTAATCAATCACCTCTCTACAATCGTTCCTGACTACACAAGCGGATTGTCGAGGAATCACAAACAGTGAGACGAAGATGTTTGTGACTTCTTTATCTTGCATATCGGAGAACTCTCACGATCTCAAGCAAATCAATCGATTGTACTCGTAGGATAGAAGATGCAAGATCAAATCACACAACTACGATAAAGTAGTATCGCTCTGCCTTCACAATCCCAATGAAGTCTTTAAATTAACCTGATTTTAGAGAAGAAAATCAAAGGTTAATGGAGATCGACTCTAGCGGGCGCACTAGTAGCACACAGACGTGTGGGGATTAGTTTTGCACAATGCTAGATGTCTCCTTTATATAGCCTTCAAATCAGGGTTTTGCCTTAGTTACAAAGCAATCCTTATTCACCGTTAGATGAAAACCTGATTTAGATTCAAGCTAATATTTATCAAACGTTAGATCGTAAACTTAGCTTGTCACACACACTTTGGTAGATTTTTACTGGGTTCGTAAAAACCATGCCCAAACGTGTACGTGTATGTTGGTTCAACATAGTAACCCAAAAGGTTAACCATATGAGCATTTTATATTAACCTTGTCATTCTTCACCATAACTAGTTCAATTGACTCAAATGAACTAGTTACAGAGTTGTTCAATTGCTATGAGATCTTATGTTACTACACAAAACACAATTGAAACAAAGATGATTCGATTCGATTAGATCATCTCATGAACATTATATCCATGGTTTGCATAAAGCATTCCTTAGTAATTTAATGTTTCATGTACAGAGCACATCTTTAGATCATAACCTCTTAAGTTCACAAACAAGTTCGCGGACTTAAGTTAATCGGTTGAGTTTTCCAAACTCAGCATAAATTCTCGGAAAGAGAACTTCCGCCAGTTCGTGGACTGGGTTCGCGGACTGAGTTCACGGACTTAGCACACAAACGAGTTTTGGAAAATCCAGCAGAAATTCTCGGTCGAGAACTTCCGACAGTTCGCGACTGAGTCTGCGGACTGGTTCGCGGACTTGGCTAGCCAATTCCACAATCCTCCCGATTTCTCTTGATCAACAAATTTCAAAAACTTCGGTTCAAGGAATACATGGTTATGTAATCTAAACTCTCATTTCAATCATTGAGACATTCTCAGAGGACGCTATATAGTCGTTATTCACAGACCGATTCACGTCAGAGCAATTCTCAAAGTGATTGAAACTTTTCATGACTTTCGTCACTAGGTGAAGATAAACTTGATCAAAGCGAAACGTTTTACCAACACACGACTTCGAGATAAAAGATAAGTAATGAATGATCAGCTCGAAATGTCAAATGTGTGTGATCTAGTCTATATAGCATACGACTTTTGTCTCATAAGAAGTGGGAGATAGAATAGATAGACTTTTGAGTGATAGATAAGTTCAAGTATCCACATACCTTATTGTTGATGAAGTTCCACGGTTCCTTGTATAGATCTTCGTCGTTGTATGATAAATCGCCATGAAGTCCTTGAGCTCAACTACACTTTTCTATCCTAGTCCGTGACTTAGCTATGTAGGCTAGAAATCAAGACTTATAGTTTTGATCACTAACATTGACAAACATGCTTGAGATAGCAACGCATGCGAGGTTGACCGAGCTATGCTCTAACAATAATCTTAGACTTTCAGTAATTATAACCGATCTAGCAGCAGAAACAGGTTCTAAAACACCTGCAACAACACTGATAACATTGAAGATATAAAATACACAGAAGATACCAACAACTTATAGATACAGACCGATCCAGATGAAGCCTGTATCAATTCAGACCGTTTTCGCTTTTCGATGACCGATTCAGGTTATCTATGTTACCTTTACTGTTACTTTGGGAAAAAAAACTTTGACAAATGGGTGGATTTTTTAATCCGTTTATACCCAGTTCATCAGTTTTACCATATTTTTAAAAAAAACTTGACAAATTGTTTGATTTTTGGATCCTAGCATCCCTACTGACTGTAGATTTATTTTATGGTTTGGATGAGTTACTGTTAATCCAAACCAGGCCATTTGAACCTGTTCTGCTACACAGAAAATTGTCTGGAATGCTTAGCATATTCCATCGGGTCAAGTCTTGTAACTGTGTTGTTAAGTTGAATTCTTATAGTTGTGTTTGTTGCCTGGATGAAATACCTGTTACGACGGGAAATCCCCTGATCAGTCCTGTAAATGACTACGATTTGGAATCGGAGTATGATTATCAATATATTTGAGGTTTTTCCTCTTTTCCAAAAAATAAATAAATATCCACTCATGTACCATTTTCACCACCGATCATGACAACAATCAGAAAAATATTAAAGTTATTCTGAGTTAAATTCCTTTTCTCCATAATTTGAATAACAAGTAAATCGTTGACTTGTTTTTCTAACTAATAACCCTTTTGTAGATGATAAATATGGAAATATGATGAATTTTCAAAAGGACTTTTATCGTCTCTCATGATGCTCATGCATTGAATATTAAGATTATTGATTGAGAATCCCATTGATTCTCCGGTAAAAAGAGAGAGGATATAATCACTATATTTGTTTTTCTAATTGGTGTAAAAATTTGGACATGCCTTAACATTTATATACATTTTATATATTGTAACGGTCAATACCAAGTTGTATCATACATATCCGCTAAATATAGTGTACCAACGGATACGAAAATAATACTCGGAGATACAAATGAGCGAACCGTGGATTTCAAATCAGTGTCAACAAATTCAATACAAAACACTAGATATGGAAAACCACCCGACCGATCTTGGATAACATTTACAAAAATCAATGGTCGTGAGTCAATTGTTTTGGTTGAAATTCAAGTTTTATGTCACACGGGAGTTTTGTGACAAGATGCAAGTTCAATCTTGCTACTTGACCAACTAGTTAACAGCTCTTTGACAGCTGATCCTACGTGGATGGTACAGTTGGGGATGAAGTGTATGTTCTTTAATTCCACGCTATCAAAGAAAAAATGATATCTTACTGCTAAGTTTCAAATTACTTTTTGTGTCTCCACTTCTTCTCCTGCAACAAAATGTTACGCATCTGAAGAAAATCATCTTCACTACTGAATTTTGAATCCTATATATATTTTGATTGACAATCAGAAGATCAAAAAATCTTCTAAATTAATAAAGTGCAAAAATCTTCTAAATTACAGGAATAGTTTAGATTATTGTGATGATTATAAAGAATGGATCTCTAAATTTATCTGAATTTATTCAACCAAAATCCTCTCTTTACGTTTTTTTACGATCTTTAAACTAAAAATTATAACTGAGAATTAATTGATCTAGGTTTAATAATTAATATAATCTCAATTTCATTTTAATTCACGAAAGAATAATAAATATCCATGTACAAAAAACAATTGACCAACATACAATACTGTACAAGGTTTGGAAAGGGAAAATAATCTTTACGGTGCCTTATCTGATTTCATGGATTAAACACCCTTAAGATTAAGGAGAAAGTGTCACACCCCGTTAATTCTGCGGCTAGAACCTAGTCCAGAATACGGTGATGCAACTATCGTAGGTCCAGATTTTCCTTTTTTAAAAATAAGAACAATTTAGAACTACGAAAGAAATTCCAATAAATATTTTGATTAATTAAAATATTTACAAAACAATTTTAAATGATTACAATCCATAATTAAAGTAATCAACAATTCAAGTAAAACACATCGATGATATTGAAATACCGATTCCCAAATCCCCGTGATAAATTATAATTTCTTTTCTACAGCTAGTGTCTCTGTATACTCTGTAGAGAGAGTGGGAAAAAGGGTGAGCAACCACAGCCCAGTAGAGAATTTCCAAAAAATAATATAGTGCAGTGGAGATACAAACCAAACAATGCATCAAAGGCGTAATTAAGCAATCATAGTCATTCAACTATTTCCTGGTTTTTATTTCAAACTTTTCACTCGAGGACACTTCAAATTTAAGTAATAAATATCTTAAATTATTTTAGAACATTTTATTAATTTTCGTTCAACACAAATATCACTTAATAATTTCTTTACGTGCGTTCCAAACTTCGTAACTTTTATATGTTTTTCAATTCATTGTCTTAACTACCACTGCCTACCGCGACACACACTATTTGAATAGTTGTGGCCTTGAACTCGATTACCCTAATTCTTTATCCATGGACCGCAGTCCAAAACAAAATCAACTTATAGACAACCCCATATCATTATCCATGGACCGCAACCCAAATCATAATCAACCTCTAGTGCCCACCGGTGCTCACAAGGTATTTCTTTCTATTGTGGCCCTGAACTCTTGGATCTAACACCATCTACTGCCCACCGCGACACACGTACTATTTGAATAGTCGAGGCCCTGCTCTCTTAGCAAGTAGATAACGAAATTTCACTATACCATCGACCGAATAATATTCTTCGGACAAAAGACTATCTTTAATTCTCTTCTTAAGATTAATTTTCGGACCACACCGTATCATCAATTTCCCCTTTTAAGCCTTTTACTTAAAAACTGTGTATTTTTCAGTTTGTCCATCAACAACTTTTCGTTATAGTTCGACACTCTAAGCTTATTTTAGTTTTCTTAACAACATTTACCATTTCTTAGTCTTTCCATAAAGACTAGGACGTTGAAACTGTTAGAGCACTGCTCGGTCAAACTCGCATGCGTTGCTCTCTCAAGCATGTTTGTCAATGTTAGTGATCAAAACTATAAGTCTTGATTTCTAGTCTCTTATAGCTAAGTCTCGGACTAGGATAGTAAGTGTAGTTGAGCTCATGGACTTCATGGTGATTCATCATACAAGTAGAAGATCTACTCAAGGAACCGGTGGAACTTCTCGACAAAAAGGTATGTGGAGACTTGAACTTATCTGTCACTCAAAAGTCTATCTATTCTATCTCCTACACTTTGAGACAAAAGTCATATGCTATATATATAGACTAGATCATACACATTTGGTATTTCGAGCCGAGTATACCTCGCCTATCTATATCTCGAAATATGTGTTGGTAAGCTTTTCGCTTCGACCAAGTTTATCTTTACCTAGTGACGAAAGTCATGAATGTTTCAATCACTTTGAAAATTGTTTTGACAAGAACAACTGTACAACGTCCTCTAAGAATGTTTCAATGATTGGAATGAGAGTTTAGATTACATAACCAATGGATTCCTTGAATCGAAGTTTTCGAACTTTGTTGATCAAGAGAAACGAAAGTATGGCAAGTGCCAAGTCCGCGAACTCAGTCCGCAAACTGCCGAAGTTCTCAAACCCGAGAATTTCTGCTGGAGTTGACAAACTACTTGCGTGAGCCAAGTCCGCGAAACCAGTCTGCGAACCTGCGTAGTTCTCGAACCCGAGAATTTCTGCTGGAGTTTGTAAACTCTATCCGGTGTCTTAAGTCCGCGAACCTAGTCTGCGAACTTGAGAAGGTTATATATCTAAAGATGATTTCTGAACTTAATCTTAAAAGACTAAGGAATTATTTTGCAAACCGTGGCTATTAAAGTTCATGAACCGAGTCGAGTGAATCAAATCATCTTTACTTCAATTGTGTCTTGTGTAGTTACATAAGATTTCCTTGCAATTGAACAACTCTCTTAACTAGTTCATTTGAGTCAATTGAACTAGTTATGGTGAAGAAGAACATGGTTGGTATGAAACACTCATATGGTTAACCTCTTTGAGTATACTATTGTTGAACCAACAATGTACACCTTTGGGTGTGGTTAACAAACCTAGAAGGGTACAGTCATTTGTGTATGACAAGCTAAGTTTTCGATCTAACGGTTGAGAAATATTAGCTTGAATGTAAATCAGGTTTTAATCTAACGGTGGATATTGATTGCTTTGTAACTAAGGAAAAACCCTGATTTGAAAGGTTATATAAAGGAGACATCTAGTATTGTGCAAAACTAATCCCCACACCTTACTTGTGATACTAGTTTGCGTGCTAGAGTCTTTTCTCCTTTAACCTTGGGTTTTCTTCTTCTAAAACTAGGTTAACGACTTAAAGACTTCAGTGGGATTGTGAAGCCAGACCGATACTACTTTTATCGCAGTTGTGTAATCTGATCTTGCATCTTCTATCGTAATAGTACAATCATATTGATTGGCTAGAGATAGTGAGAGTTCTCCGATAGGCAAGATATAAAAAGTAATCACAAACACCTTCGGCCTCATCGTTTGTGATTCCAAGACATCTTGTTTCTTTACCATACGATTAAGATTGTTGTGAGGTGATTGAATAATCTAGGTTGTTCTTCGGGAATATAAGACCGGATTATCAATTGGTTCTTGTTCACCTTGATTATTATCAAAAGACGGAACAAAAACTTTCAGGATTTTTCTGTGGGAGACAGATTTGTTTATTGTTAAATCCTGCGATTTTGGGTCGTAGCAACTCTTAGTTGTGGGTGAGATCAGCTAAGGGAATCAAGTGCACAGTATCTTGCTGGGATCAGAGGCGTAGGGAGTACAACTATACCTTGGATCAGTGGGAGACTGATTGGGGTTCAACTATAGTCCAGTCCGAAGTTAGCTTGGAGTAGGCTAGTGTCTGTAGCGGTTTAATACAGTATGTATTCAATTTGGACTAGGTCCCGGGGTTTTCCTGCATTTGCGGTTTCCTTGTTAACAAAATTCTGGTGTCTGTGTTATTTCTATTTCCGCATTATATTTGTTTATATAATTGAAATAATATAGGTTGTAAGTTTGAATCAATCAATTGGAAATCCGACCTTTGGTTGTTGATTGATATTGATTGATCCTTGGACATTGGTCTTTGATACCATCCAAGTTATTCCTTGTGTTTGATTATAGACTCGCTGATTTCTATTAGCTTGAGTGAATCAAAACAAGAGAGAGATATTAACTCCTCGAGATACTTTATCTAGATTGAGTCTGACTGTCTAGTTGATTCTCTAGAAAGTGTTTCGGAGTTAGTCCATACAGATTGTTAATCGAAATATTGGGTGGTATTGTTAGACCCCCGCTTTTTCAGAAACTTCATTATTATTTTCAATTAATAATTTCGTAGCTTATTAACAAATGTGTATGGTAATTCAAAAGAGACTTTCCATTAGTTCTACCATATCAATTATCTTCTTAGTTTAGCGTGAAATCAATCATCTTATTAGTTTCATATTCAATAATTATGTATGCGCAAAACTATATTTAGACGTCTGTGACCATGTAGGCTTTAGCCGAAATATGTTTTAGTTTCATATCCAATATTGATGTCTGTGAAAAAACTCAAGACTTGATCCAAAAAGTACCGACACCAAAATACATGCATAGTAAGGTGTTGTTTGCAAGACAGAGGTCAACAAAACTATTTTGATTACTTCTCTTTTAAAATCACTCAACTAAAGATTAGCCAAACAAAAAGGGATGACATAGTAGCCATTTGTATCCATCGTATATCAAAACAAGAAAACGGACTCAAATCAAAACCTTCTTCTTTTGTATGCAGTGGACAATTATATACTTTAAACTCAGCCCATATAAAAACAACGTAATCATAATTCATATTACATCTAAACCAAATATCGATTTAATGCCAAAGAATAGATTTTTCTTTTACATTAGACGGAAGTCCCCTACACATCAAAAATAGAGTATGATGCAAACAAAAGCCGTGCCAAAATAGTTTAGTTGTTAGTATTACGTAGAAACTCCTACCTCGATCGCTTAAATCCAAATACGATGATTGCACACGATGGGAAGAAAAATATCATCCTCGATGTGCCGCATCCAAAAATCCATTACTTGGTCTTCCATTAGTTTTAAATGAAAAGATTAATTACAACAAGAGACAAGGATCGGTCACTGCTGCTTTGGTTTTGAGCTCAAAAGTGAACGAAAGGAGATCTAAAGGAAATTAAAAGGAGATGATCTATTTAGGGTTCGTGTTCACTGTGAACAGAAAGGGAAAGAAGAGTCGGCTATCTCTTTCTCTAGGTTTAGGTGGTGCTTGCGATCATAGAACCTAAAAACTCTCAAGCCTTAAAACGTGTGCATGCAAAAAAAAACAAGAAAACAAGAGTAGCCAATTGGGTCAAGGAAAATTTAGGCTTGATGGACATTTTGTTTTAGCCTTACATGTCCAAAACGTGAGGATAATAGCTCATGAATTAGGTTTGACCAAAAGTCAACTTAGAAAAACTTATTTCAAAATGTTTTGGTTATATAGATTTCTTAGAATTATATCATTATTTTCTTCTTTAATCCATTATTCTATTTAAATTTTACTTTAAAAATACACCATAAAATGTGCACCCATCTCTAAGAGAATCGGTTTTGGCGAAAGCGCATTTCAAAAGGACGGATTATGACAGGATTTTTTCACTTCAAATTGATCAAGGAACTATCTATATTTAGGGTCTGAAAAAACCCAGAAGAAGAAAGTGAAGAGACTTATACTATTTGAAGAAGAAAGGATTTTGCAAACATGCGATTCATGGAGTTTTTCGTGGTGCTGTGTTTTGAACTGGAGAGAGAAAATGGTAAAATAGAACCAGTTACATATGACGTGGTTGAAGGGAAAAGACACGTCTTCCGTCCACTATGGATGCCACGTATGATCAACTGTCAAAGAGATGTTACTTTGTTGTACGGCTGGCAACGAATAAATATCCGCCGGATATTGGCAGTATCGTTAAGGTTAAGGTTAAGGATTATCGGATATCCGATATCTGATAATATTCGGCGGAATCCAAAAATTCCATATCGATAAGGTTAAGATATCGGATATCGGAATTTTATCCGATAAAATCGGGTTTCTGGTACTAAGAATTATTCTAATGGCGATCTTTATGATGGCGAGTGGCGTCGTGGTTAGGGTTTCACATGGGACGGGACGGTACGGGTTTTTGCCTAGCTCAGTAGTTGTACCTCCCTATGGTCGGTACCTGTACCTGTGCAGTACGGGACGGGACGGTACATGTATCTGTTTAACTCGGTACGGGACGAGACGGTACCGGTTCTTTACCCGTAGCGTATGTAAAATTATAAAAAAAGAAAATAAAGCAAAAAATCTTCTAAGTTCTAAGTTCAAATGAAGTTATGAACCACACCAAATATTCCAAAACCCTAAAATCACAAACCAAAAAATTACAATCGGTTTCAAATCTAAAGAAACCATCAAAAACTAAATAGAAATGAATAAAAACTAATTAATTTTCAAAAACCCTAACTATTATTAGACGTTGTTACTTGTTGTTTAGTACTATGGGACGGGAATAGCCTAGAACCGTTACTTGTACCTACTCTAGGCACGATACCAGTTTTTGGTACTTGTACCTGTCCCATCTGATCGCGGTTCCGGGACAGTCCCGGTACGATTCCTGCAGTTCTGGTACGGTTCCCATGCAGCCCTAGTCGTGGTAGCCAAGATGGTAACGGTCGTTACCCATGGAAAGATGGTTCCCATTATGTGGGAAAATGGAAAAATGGTGCTGTTTCAGGTACTGGTTCTTTCATATGGAACATATGAAATCGTTACGATGGTGATCCAAAAAAAAAATCGTTACGATGGATCTTGGGATGATGGAGTACCCAAAGGAAATGGAACATATCGATGGGCAGATGGAAGTTTTTATGTGGGTGTTTGGAGTAAAGATCCATCAGAACAAAGTGAGACTTTTTACCCATCTCCAACTGGTACTATTGATGGTGATCCTGACTGGGATCCTCAAGAACTTTATAACGAACTCAGCGATTACACTGTTTGTCCTACTGAAAACATAATTATATTCTTCCGACAGATAATACGTAGGGGTAGGAATTACAAATGCATCCCTAGACTATCGGATGTTGGATATTAATCTAACGGAAGCAGCCTATTCCGATTCCGATTATATTCGATTCCGATTTTCGATATGTCGGATTATATCCTATAGGATGCCGGATTTTCGGAAACGGATCTCGGATTTCGACTATCCGTTGCCAGCCCTAGTTGTTCATATAGCAATTTCGAGGCAAGACCTACGACATTTTTTTCCAAACAAAATAAATTTTAGATCACAATAGAGAACTTCGGACAATAAGGTAGAGTTTTTATCACGATCATTATATATTTATTCCCGGTCAAAATAATAACTTTTCTGAATCACATCACGAATATTAGGTCGTCTACCAATTTTTTGATCGAGATGCATATTTTGAATCACACAGCATAACTGGATGACGACGCAAATTTTGGTAGTAGTATCTCATGTAGGTTTCAGTATGTCATTCAGGGTAGACAAACCTTGGTTGTAGATGAAGTCCAACAAATGTATTTGACAAGATCAATGAAAATGTGAAAGTTTTCTTTCGAAGAGCAATAAAAACATATGTAGGGATCAGAGTCAGTAGAAAAACCTAGTTTAACGCAATCCAAACTTAGTTGGTTTTAACTGCAAGGTATTCAAGTACCAAGGTGAAATGGTACTTCAACCTCGAGTGGAAACTATGGTTTAAAATGTTCAAAAATATGAAACGAATATTGTTTTGTATAAGGGGCTTAAAAGATGAAAATGGCAACAAGAGTTTAAGCAAGCCATTTGAACTGATAAGAGGGAAATCTGATATGATATTGCCAACCAATCCTTGCATGCAAAGAACTCCATATGATTTGCCAACCTAGGACTAAGCTATGATCATTTAAACATTACAGATACTTTCACAGCTAAGATCAAACCACAGTTTATGAAAAAAAAAAACTTGGGGTAACAAGACTTTTGTTTTTTTTGAGTAAGCGAATAATTGTTCTGAACGTATCTCTGGAAACAATTTACTTCTTTACGGCCTATGCACGTTTAGGGTGTCCTGATCGTATTAAGTGGTACCAAGTGGTTTAGATGAAAGCCAAAAATCAAAAGTACAAACACATAACGGTAATCGTATTTAGTGTTAAGCCTAGTGGTACAACTAGGGCTGTTCATGATCGGTTTTGGTTCGGTTTCTAGCCAAACCAAAACCGAAACCAATATTATTGGTTTCTAAAAATCTAAACCAAACGAATCCATTAACCATTGGTTCGGTTTTCAAATGGTTCCAGTAGGTTTCGGTTTGTCCCAGTGGTTTTTGGTTAACCAATAATTATGTCAAACCAAAAAAAAAATACACAAATTTACAGATAAAAAAATTGTAGTTGCCGATAGTATTGGTTTACACAAATTTAAAGCTTACTCTAATTCTAGAGATCAAAAGAAGATATATAATATATCTTAATTTAGTTATTGACAAATAAAAAAGAAGGAAGACGGAAGAAAAAAGTCGAGTAGCAGCAGCTGTAGTTGGGGGTGGAGAAGGGAGGCGACTGAGAGAAGGAGAAAGAGAAAGAGGGAGAGTATCATAATGAAATATTAGATTTAGGGTTTCTGTTTATCTTCTAAATCAATGGGTAGAATCTAATACTTGTAAATCGACGGTAGAAACTAAGTCTAAAAATAATCGGTTTTCCAATGGTTTTTGGTTCGATTTTAGAGGTCAAACCAAACCAAAACCAACACTATCGGTTTCCCACTTTCTACACCGTAACCAATCCATTAATAAATGGTTCGGTTTGGTTTCTTCCTAATTAGTCTGGTTTGATCCGGTTCCAGCGAAAAACCGAAACCATATTCAGCCCAAGATACAAGGCCTACTTAACTCTCTGTCTACTACCTCTAACATTTTGAGAAAAACCTAATCAGCCACATATGTATTTAAAAACCTCTCGGGTCTTGTATTGTACATATCCAAATTCACTCAAACTCCGAGAAATTTAATGAAAAAGATGATGCAAATTAATAGTCTAATACAGTCAAAACTTAACCCAATACATATTAAAAAAACCATAATGGTAAACCGTGCCTTAAAATTTTATATTTACCACCTTATCTCTCATGTGAGTGATGTAAATATTTCCCCTCTCCCAAAACGCACCCACCATTTCTTTCTTGGTAAACCAAAACCATCTTACCTACTTAATTTACCACACTCTCCCCCACAGCCACAGTAGTAAAGATAACATTGTAAAAATTAAATGTTTGGAAAGAACAGTGAGTATGGGACGCCAATGCCTAACGAGGGGTAATTACTAATTATTCATCTTAGGACTAATTTAAGTAGGAACCCATTTATCTTTTTTTTTTTTTAGTTTGTTTGGTTCCATCATTTTTGGTGTTTAATAATTTTTATCAATGAAAAATTAGTTATAGACAAATTTGGAACTCAGATTATTGCATCATCATCCAACAATTTTACTGTTGTACAATGTTGACATTTGTTTTGTTAGCGTAAATTACTTATGACAGGTGTTCATAATAAAAATCTTCTAGAAAAAAAGGACATTATCATCTGGCATATATATTATATCACGTAATTTACACTATTTTCTTCATAAAACTTAAATAATAATGAATTTAAAGTTAATATTTTGATGATACGTTGTTCTTACACGATCTACCAAAAATGAACACAAATCTAAGATATCAATCTTAATTTCAACATTTTTTTTTTTGAACAATTGATTTTTAAACTGGTAGAAGGTAGTGTTGTACGTCTCGTATCATATTCATTTTTTTATAGGAATATAGATTTTTTATAAAAAAGAACATATTATCAAACCAATTGACTAGCAATTCATTGTCGTTTGAATTTCATGAAAAATAATTGCACAAATCATCTGTGGTAGCATGTATATGAGAGTGTCAAAAAAATCTTCGCTTAGCTAGAATGAAATTTGCATGTATCTGTCTAGTTCTACAGTGATACTTATCGTACTTAAAACCGACAAGAGCCAGAACCAAATGATTTAATAAAATTCAGACTTCGAGTATTACTCGTTTAGTAATCGAAATGGAACCGACGCGTTGACACCCATACTCGATAATATGGTCTTAATTTTTCCTTAATCTTACATCTTCTTCAAGTTAATTTTTCTAAGTTCATACTACTTCACATCTCCCAAACCACAATCCCATAATTAGGATGATCACGTTTCATCAAATGTTGTTTACATCTTGCTTAACATCATAATTATTAACTAATATTGTTATCATAATACAGTATAATTTGAAAAATTAAATTTAGATAAAGAAATTAAATTAAAGAAAGAAAAAAATAAAGACATTGAAATTGTTGCTTAACTCTAACACCCTTTTAACTTTCACAATCTCCTAAGCTGCCTTACTCCTATTATCATCAAATCTTATGTTCCCTATGCACACTGCCAGCTCCACCGGAATCTTTTTGTACTTAATTATCGTTTTTTTATTACTGCATTTTTTAACCCTTCTTCCCGGAATCTTACACAAATTCATGTATCTTGCCGTGAAATCTAGACTAGTTAGGTAAAAACTCATTACATTTGCTAATCTACAAAACCTATTTCTCAAGTAAATCTTTAGAGTTTAGAGTCTTTGAGAAGATGGGTAAAAAAAGGTCCAACAAGACGTTTAACTACTATGAATGCTATTCTATGCTCTAATCAAATCCTACGTGGAAATCATGCAGGACCATATGAACCAACTCTAACAAATGATCACAGCCGTTGAATTTCTGAACAGATGAATAAACTAAAAATGTTTTCAATTTTCACAGCAGAAAAACATCAAAACACTGTTCTTCTAATTTTATTTCTCAGTTTTTTTTTTCAGAAACTGATAATTATATTTCTTAATTGTAAGATTATGGTTTTTCTTATTTTTAAGAAAGAAAGACAGGGTTCAGATAAAGATATGAAGAGATCTTAAAACCTAAACCTTTAGAGCAGCAACCACCATTTTTCCATCTTCATCTCTCTTCTGTGTCTCTCAATATGCAAACCCTAAACCCTCATTCTTTGGTGTGCTGGTGGAACTGAAACATTAATCAAACTCATACAATCATCACCACTTCCATCAATTAAACAGAAAAACAGCTTGGGGTTCTACTCTGTTTTTTCAGAGTACTTTTTGACAGTCAATCACCATTTAATGTGAAATACCTTCAGTTCATTCATCTTTGTTACAGTATTTAGTATTGTCATCACCAAACTTGGGTTTTTATCCAATCCACCATTAAAACACAACTCTGGGTTCTTCTATTTCATTACCATTAAAGGAGTAGTACTACTCTTAAGTTAAAGAAAGTTGAAACCCCAAACTCCATTTTTTTGATTTCTTCACTTCATCCATCACATGCAAGTTTTTAAAACTTAGTGTAACATTTAAGCATTATTACAGCTCCATTTCACATGTTCTTGTCTCATTTTGAGTAGACTTTACTTTCTCCCATCTCCATCAAACTTCAATCTCATATACACACACTCAGAGAGTTTCAGAAGAAGAAGAAGATCAAAACCCACTTCTCTAATGGAGAAAAAAAAAGGGTTCTTCTTCACCACAATCACCAAATCATCATCATCATCCATCTTCTTCTTCTGCTTGTTGTTGTTCTTGAGTTCTCATCATCAAGTGTATTCACTTTCTGAAGATGGACAAGCACTTTTATCTCTTCTTACAGATGCTGATTCATCTTCAACCATTCTATCTTCATGGAATCCATCACATCCAACTCCATGTTCATGGCAAGGTATAACCTGTTCACCACAAAATAGAGTCATTTCACTTTCATTGCCAGATACATTTTTGAATCTTTCTTCAATCCCACCTCAACTTTCTTCACTTTCTTCTCTACAACTTCTCAATCTTTCTGCAACCAACATTTCTGGTTCCATTCCTCAATCTTTTGGTTCATTTGCGAATCTTCGGCTTCTCGATTTATCGTCGAATTCGCTTTCGGGTCCTGTTCCATCAGAGCTTGGGTTACTCTCATCACTGCAATTCTTGTTCTTGAACTCAAACCGGCTTTCAGGTCGTATACCACCACATCTTGCAAACCTCACATCATTGCAAAGTCTTTGTCTTCAAGATAATTCATTCAATGGAACAATTCCTTCACAGTTAGGTTCATTGCAGTCTCTGCAAGAGTTTAGAATTGGTGGGAACCCTTATTTAGTTGGTGAAATTCCATCTCAGTTGGGATTACTTACTAATCTCACAATATTTGGTGCTGCGGCGACGGGACTTTCCGGTGAGATACCAGCTACATTTGGGGACATGGTTAATCTCCAGACATTGGCACTTTATGATACAGAGATTTCTGGTTCAATACCACCTGAATTGGGTTTGTGTTCAGAGCTTCGGAATTTGTATTTGCACATGAACAAGATTTCTGGTTCTATTCCAGCTGAATTAGGGAAGTTGCAACAGCTTACTAGTTTGCTTATATGGGGGAATTTAATCACTGGAGAAATTCCGCCGGAGATATCAAATTGTTCGGCTTTAGTAGTTTTTGATGCTTCTGCTAATGAAATCACTGGTGAAATCCCTGGTGATTTGGGGAAGCTAGTTGTTCTTGAACAGCTTCATTTATCGGATAATTCGTTGACAGGTACTATTCCATGGGAGTTAAGTAATTGTACTAGTTTAACTGCGCTGCAGCTCGACAAGAATCAGTTTTCTGGACCAATACCATGGCAGATAGGAAATTTGAAGTTCTTGCAGAGTTTCTTCTTGTGGGGTAATTCGGTTTCGGGAACTATACCGGCTTCTTTCGGAAATTGTAGTGAACTTTATGCTCTTGATCTTTCGAAGAACAAGCTAACAGGGTCAATACCTGAAGAAATTTTCAGTTTGACAAAGTTGAGCAAGCTTTTACTCCTTGGGAATTCGTTATCGGGTGGATTGCCTAAAAGCATCTCAAATTGCCAGTCCTTGGTGAGATTACGCCTCGGTGAGAATCAACTCTCTGGTCAGATTCCTAAAGAGATAGGTAAATTGCAGAATTTAGTCTTTCTCGATTTATACACGAATCATTTCAGTGATAGTCTGCCAGCTGAAATTGCTAATATTTCAGTTCTTGAGCTATTAGATGTTCATAATAATCATATAACCGGAGAAATTCCGTTGCGGTTAGGAGAACTTGTTAATTTAGAGCAGCTTGATTTTAGCAGAAATGGCTTCACAGGTGAGATTCCTTCAAGTTTTGGGAATTTCAGTTACTTGAACAAGTTGATCCTCAACAATAATCTGCTTACTGGTTCGATTCCGACATCAATAAGAAACTTGCAAAAGTTAACTTTACTTGATTTAAGCTTCAATAGTTTGTCTGCTGAAATTCCGCCTGAAGTTGGTTACATTACTACCTTGACCATAAGTCTGGATTTGAGCTCTAATGGGTTTACTGGTGATATTCCTGAAGCATTTTCGGGTTTAACAAATTTGCAGTCTCTTGATCTTTCTCGGAATCATCTCCATGGAGGAATTGAAGTTCTTAGTCTCCTTACTAGTCTTGCTTCATTGAATATTTCGTATAACAACTTCTCAGGTCCCATACCAGTGACGCCATTTTTCAGGACATTATCTTCGAATTCATACCTCGAGAATTCTAAGCTTTGTCAATCTGTCGATGGGACTTCTTGTTCTTCAGGTTTAAATCGCAAAGGCAAGTCATCAAAAACTGTGGCTTTAATCTGTGCGACTCTTGCTTCATTTGCATTTGCTGTTCTTGCATCTTGGATTCTTATCAATCGGAATAGAAGATACATGGCTGAGAAATCTTCACTTGCAGCAGCTTCGTCATCAGGAGCTGAAGATTTTTCATATCCATGGACTTTTATTCCATTTCAAAAGCTCAATTTCTCTATTGAGAACATCCTGGATTGCTTGAAAGACGAGAATGTGCTGGGTAAAGGGTGTTCGGGAATTGTTTACAAGGCTGAAATGCCTAACGGGGACATAATTGCGGTGAAGAAGCTGTGGAAAACAAAGGATAAAGATGAACACAATGATGCATTTGCCTCTGAAATTCAAATTCTAGGACACATTCGGCATCGGAATATTGTTAAGCTACTTGGTTACTGTTCGAATAAGTACGTAAAGCTTTTGCTTTATAACTTCGTCTCAAATGGGAATTTGCAACAGTTGTTGGAAGCAAACAGGAATTTAGATTGGGAAACTCGGTACAAAATTGCTGTAGGATCAGCGCAGGGACTTGCTTATCTTCATCATGATTGTGTACCCACAATTCTTCACCGAGATGTTAAATGCAATAACATACTCCTGGACTCAAAATGTGAAGCTTATCTAGCTGATTTTGGGCTTGCGAAGTTGATGAACTCTCCAAATTATCACCATGCAATGTCTAGAGTTGCAGGCTCTTACGGCTATATAGCTCCAGGTAATGCATTACTTCCTTTCCATTTTATCTACTCATGTTTCTTTACTGTGTTTATTCTTGTCCATGCTCTTTGTCGTATAAATCATGGCGGGACTTGTTCATGAGTTTTAGAGTGGGAATGTAGTCATTAGTTGGTCTTGGTGTTATCACTAGAACAGTATCTCTCACCTAGTTTATTATCGTAACAAACATTTTAGTGTTTTTTGAAATTTAGTTGTCAATCATTGACATTAGCTCTTATGTTACTCATATTCACAGAGTATGGCTATACAATGAACATAACTGAGAAGAGTGACGTCTACAGCTATGGAGTAGTCTTGCTCGAGATTCTTAGTGGCCGAAGCGCTGTAGAACCTCAAGTTGGTGATGGGTTGCACATAGTTGAATGGGTGAAGAAGAAAATGGGCAGTTTTGAGCCTGCAATTACAGTGCTAGACGCAAAACTTCGCGGCTTACCTGATCAAATGGTGCAAGAGATGCTTCAAACTCTAGGTATTGCAATGTTCTGTGTGAATTCATCTCCAACAGAACGACCTACCATGAAAGAAGTGGTAGCGTTACTGAGCGAAGTTAAAAGCACACCGGAAGAATGGGGGAAAACATCTCAACCTCTAATAAAACAGTCCTCAAATCAGAGCTGAAGAAAAAGATTATTATTATTCTTTTTTTTTTCTTTTTAGCCATAAAGAAAATTCCCCTCATTGATTGGTATAGGAAGTTGATAAGAGAGAGGGGGAAATTGGGTAGTGGAAAATCTTGTTAGGGGGTGTTAGGGAGTAGTGTCCTATTGATTTGGCATATGGGTCTTCCTTTGTACAGTTCAGAAACAACTAGATCATGGTTAAATTTACTTCATGTTGTTTCATTTTCTTTCTTTTCTATTCTTTTAAGAGTGGATTTGTGGGCACACTACACTGTGAAAGGGTCCCAAAATCCCTCTTTCAACATAGCTTCATAATCTGAAATTTTCTCAATAAGACAATTTAAAGGTATAGAATTTGAGAAATCTAGAGGGTAGGGAGGGCAGAAGACCCTACTTGTATGATTTGTAGGTCTGGTTATTCATGCAAAGAGGAGACAATATAGAGCAAACCATGCCCCTAATAACCCTCCATCCTCACATGTAATGGCTTGACTGTGACTTTGTCTCATCTTGTCACAACAATCCTTCACTTGACCCATTTCTTACTTTACTTTCTAGACAACATTCATAGTTTCAGTGGGTAGAAGACAATCTTATAAGATAGCAGCATTCAATGATCCAAGATCTCATTTTGGAAAGAAAAAAAAAAAAATCCTGCAAGTTCTTGTAGGTAAGAATTCAATGCTGCAAATTCCATATCCATCTGAACAATCTGACATTCTAACTGGATTGACAAAACAAAAGGCTGCAATTTAGAAGAATTTTTATCTTCCTTTCAGTAGATATATCATTTACAATGAATGCAGAAATAATTCAGAATCCATTTTGGTGTCAAATAATGTTAAAAGTTAAAACCAATAATTTTCCTGTCTGTAAGATCACTGAAAAAAGATGAAAGGTCTAAATCCAAAGTACCTTGTTCATTGATGGTCCCTGCACAAAAAAAATGAACTTACTGAAAAGATTGAATTGACATTTGCCCATTACCCATATTCAAGACCTTCCCATTGTCTTGTTCCCAAATTTCAACAACATCCACATGGTATTCCCTCACCACTCAATGTTCTGTTTTCCTGCTCGCTATCATTCTCTTCTCTACTTTGTCTAGTTCTATCCCAACTAAAGCTAGTTTCTAGGAAACTACTATCTTCAATTATCCATGAGAATTTTTGTGATCCCCGTAAGAAAGTGGTTTTTACCATGATTTGCTAAGGTTTCATAACTCTAGGGAAACTCATGACTCCTGCCATACAACACTCCTGCAATTCTAGCTTTATAACATACAAGGACTAACTGCATTTCGTTCCGCCTCTTTTCATACTATATCTAATCCAAAGTTGAAGTTCCAAGAATATTTACTAATCCCGAGCCATCAAAGAAACAACTAAAACCAGTAAAGCAGTTCATACACATAATTCTTTAAAAGTTTGAAAATTCTTTATGAACAATTACATTTGCATGTAAATGGAAGAGCAAGAAGATGAGAATCAAATCAGAATGATACGCGCCTAGGAAACTGCACGTGGTGTACTTCTAGTCTTAAACGTTTAACCACAATGATCACTGAAGAAAAAGTCTAAAGCACTGAATTCCATGAAATTTACCTCCCAAATGCTGGTTTTCATGGCATCAAAGATATGAGTTGTCAAACATTGATTGAACGACAATCCCCATTATTGAACTGATAAGTCAATAACATCATTCCTTAATTTACACGATAAGGATAAGGATACAGATTTGGTATTTAAAGTTTTAAACTATACTATCATCTGAAATCTGAATACCTGGTATCCAGCTTCCAGTCAGAATTGCTTAACCACTTATGCTGTAAAACTAAATTAACGGTAAATCAATTTTTTTATAACATGAGGTGGTAAAGAATCTGATAGCTATGAACCCTCAAAAATGTAATCATGACCAAGCTTAGCCTTCTAATCTCCACAAGAAGGAAACTGCAGTTTTGAGTTAATACAGTTAGATCAAAGAAACAAAGACCGTTTCCTACCTCTAGACAACCACAGAGACAATAACTAAAAGGCTGGTGGTCTGCGATGTTATTATGAAAGCAACAAGCTCACTGTTTTGACTATGGTGCCATTTCCTATTTTTAATTTGGACAAGAACCAAAAAAACTAAAAAAAAAAAGAAAAAAGGAAGGAGATGACCTAAGTTAACATCATGTAGTGTGATAATATAAATATTAAATACACAAAACAGTATAAAACAGTATATAACTGTAAGTTGAACATTCCTACTGCAAACCACAGTTACCACACAAATGATAATCCTCACTTTCTGATTGTAGTATCAGATTCATTTATCTGTGGGAACACTTTTTGAAGTATTGCTTCTTATTCCTTAATGCAATGCATGTCGTTTTCATCACTGAACTGGGACTTCGATACCAGGTAATTCGTTATAAGGGCACATGTGACAGCTAGTAAAGAATAATCTACGTATTATCACTTCATGTTGCTCAATGGAAAAATTGACTGTTGAAGGCATATGTTTGCAAAGAACATAATACTTCAAAAATAAGTCATGCCGGTATCAAAGTTCCAGTTCAGTGATGAAAACGATGTGCATTGCATAAAGGAATGGGAATCAATACTTCAAAAAGTGGTCCCACAGATAAATGAATCAGATACTATTATCAGAGAGTGAGGATTATCATTTGTGTGGTAACTGTGGTTTGCAGTAGGAATGTTCCACTTACAGTTAACACTAACTGCATTTCATTTCATTCCGCCTCTTTTCATACTATATGTAATTCAAAGTTGAAGTTCCAAGAATACTAATAAATCCCGAGCTATCAAAGAAACAACTAAAACCAGTAAAGCAGTTCATACACGTAATTCTTTAGAAGTTCAAAAATTCTTTATGAACAATTATATTAGCATGTAAATGAAAGAGCAAGAAGATGAAAATCAAAGCAGAATGATACGCGTCTAGGAAACTGCATGTGCTGTACTACTAGTCTTAAACGCTTAACCATAATGATGACTGAAGAAAAAGTTTCGCAAATGCTGGTTTTCCATGGCACCAAACCTATGACTTGTCAAACATTGATTGAACGACAAGCCCCATTATTGTCATTTATATGACATAAGTTCAGCTAAATATGATGATGAAGGGTAAATCTGGTTACGGAACATTCAAAAAACAGATGCAATCAGGCCTTAACAGAATAAAAACATGTGAATATACCACAACTAGTAGCCTACAGAGTAACGTTTTCCAGTTGAATAGTGTGACATCACTGAGCAATCTCAACAGCTCTTTCTGAGAATTTTTTCGATCCTTTGAGAAAGTTGTTTTTACCATGATTTGCTAAGATTGTAACACTAGGGAAACTCACATGTCCTGTGATAGAATAACCCTACAGTGCTAGCTTTTATAGCATACAAGGATTAACTGCATTTCATTTCATTTCCGTCTCTTTTCATACTACATCTAATCCAAAGTTGAAGTTCCAAGAATATTAACTAATCCTACGCTATCAAAGAAACAACTAAAACCAGTAAAGCAGTTGATACACATAATTCTACAGAAGTTCAAAAATATTTTAAAAACAATTATATTAGCATGTGAATAAAAGAGCAAAAAGATGAAATCAAATCAAAAAAATACATATCTAGGAAACTGCATGTGATGTATTACTAGTCTTAAACGTTTAACCATGGAATCTCATACTAATAATGACTGAAGAAAAGGTCCAAAACACTGAATTTCATGTAATGTACCTTCCAAATGCTGGTTTTTATGGCACCAAAGATACGAGTTGTCAAACATTGATTGAATGACAAGCCCCATTACTGAACTAGTAAACTGATACATGATTCCTTAATATGCAATAAGGATAAGGATATGGATAAGGTATTTAAACTATTACTAGGAATAAGTATAAGCCTATCATTTGAATGAAATCCAACTTCCAGTCAAAATTAGCAGTAAATCATTTCCGTTTTATAACAAGGGAGAGAAAAAACATGATAGTTCTGAACTTTAAAAATGTCATCGTGACCGTGCTTTAGCCTTCACAAGAAGAAATAGAATGCAGTTTTGAGTTCACAGTTGATCAAAGAAACAAAAACTAATTCTTAACACTAGACAAACAAGGAGAACAATACCAAAGTGGCTGGTTGTCTTTGCAGAAAAGTGTAATGTAATTATGGAAGCAACAGGCTCGTCACTATGGTATCATTAAATTGGACAGGAGACCAAAAACTAAAAATTAGTTGGAGGACGATGACTTACTGTAAAGCATCATTTATGGTGATAATATCAGTACAGTGAACAATATATGCACGGGGAATTGAGTGTAGAAATTTTCGGAGTGGTTTGTAAAATTTGGTCGTAGAACTTAAGTACACATGCGTAGTAGACACTGGCACCTTTATTATCACTAAAAACTCATGCATTAGAACATCAACGCAGGAAGCCTACCCCTCAAATTACTTTTATGTTCAACAAGGGGATAATTGTGAGAGAACCATGGGTCTCTGCGCATCTATCTTCCTTCTAAGAAACCTAAAATATAACTTCACCATATAATTGTAATATTTTGGTTCTCACCAAATAGTCGATTGACTAGAAGCTTAATGCAGTGATTCCTAGCACGTTACAAGCGTTAAGCGTTGGGAAACAAAAACCAAACATGCAACTGACAGGGTCATCAGATCCAAGGAAGACCATGAATGGCATAGGTGGCAAGATATAAATGCAAATGGCATCATCTATATGACATAAGTTCAGTTAATAATGACGACGAAGGGTGATTCTGGTTAGAGAATTTTAGGAAACAAAGGAAGAAGTTCTACACGGAATAAAAACGTGCAAATGCATGACAACTAACAAATAGTAGCCAGCAGAGTAATGTTTTCTAGTTGAATATTGCGAGATCACCGAGCAGTCACCCCGAAGGTTTCAGAGATCACGAGAGTTTGTGTAACTCGAGTACTAAGCATGTTAAGCTTTCAAGGATGGATTTGCAAAGTTTAGCAGCAGTGCAGCACAATTTGCTTGTCAGGGTACTATTCTGAACGGTGGGCAAATTAGTGTACCAAAGTCATCCCCTGCATTCTTACCCATAAAGGGCTTACTAAGAAGCCTTCCCTGGCAATATTATTGATGAGTTAATAAAGGACAAGGGCAGCAACTACAAGAGACTCATATACTATCCAACCTCTCACTACATTTCAATTAGCTTAACTGTTTCTAATTATAACAAAAAAAAATTCGTTCACATATCACAGTTGTATGCTTACAGTCATATTTCACATATTCTATACCGTTTTGAGTTCTGTCTTCAACATATTCATGTATTCCTCTACTCTCGAAGTTCAATTCAGCTCTATCTAATGTCTAGTACTTCACTGTATTGGTATTATCATTATATTCATGGGTTCCTCAACTCCTAAAGTTCAATTCAGAGCTATAAGTACCTCTTTACAGTTCACTGAGTTCTTTTATTAACAACCTACAAATCTCCTAAGTGACATGTCCTCAAACAAATACCAAGCACCACCAAGTAAACGAAAAACCCTAGATTTTCTCATTCAAACACTAATCAATTCAAAGTGGCTCTTATAATAATAACACAATTCATTATTGTTATAACCAATATTTCATCAATTCAAATGCAACTAAAAAATATTCATACAATAAAATAATAAAATTTGCATAAAAACCTCATGATTCATTCATTCAACTGGGCAAGTTCAGCTTTCAATTGCTCCATCTTTAATCCCATTGATCTCTGCAAAGCCCCCTTTTCTTTCTCATCCAATTTCGCCATCAACGCATCAAATTTATCCAACACAACCTGTACAGCATCACGAGCAGTTTCAGCTTCTTCGTCGAAATAAACAGTTTCTTTTGATTCTAAAGCTAATTCTATCTCTTCTCTAGCATCTGCAAATTTCAGATTTATCTCATCAATCTCTTTATTCTGATCGAAACTGGGTTCTCCACTAAACTTCCTCACATTGTTTCTGAAATGGGTTCTAGGAATTGAACTGAATCGAGGTATATAAGTGTGGAATTTTGAAACTGGGGATGAAATTGGGTTAGAAATGTATGAATTTGAGAGTAATGAAGAAATGGGTTTTGATTGTTTGGAAAACGGGGTTCTTAAAAGTGATTTACAGAGACAAAGTCTTGAAATTTGATTCATTTTTTTCAGAAGAGAAGGGGAGATGAGAGAGACGAGTTCTGTTTTAGGGTTTAATAAGGGCTTTTCTGTGAAACCTTCACAATAGAAGTCGATTTGTTTGATAATATCACTTATTTTAAAAGAGGTTTCGTTTAAGAGCGTGTTTGGATACAAAAGCAAATGTAACACAAGTAAAAAATAAGTATTTTGCTTTTATACCAAATTAATTTTTTACCAAAGCTATTTCTGGAGATGTATCCATTTAATTAACCGAAAAGGGAGAAGAAGTTAATTTTATTTTTTTTATGGAGCAATTTTTTTAAAGTTCTTTTTGTGGATCTTACAAATCTATTTTATGACTTTTTATATATGAAGTCATATTTGACACTAGTGGAACAAAATATCGTATGCTAAGACCAATAAGAAAAATAATTAGAGTCTGGTTTTGTATACACTTTGGTATGTTCTTCTTACATCTTAACAATGTAGTCTATTTCGGATTCTGATTTGTCTCAATCCCGGTATAATATTATCTCGGGGAGATATCAGTTCCAAATCTTAATGAAATTACGGTTTTTAATTTTATACCTATAATATGTATATATAACATTTTGTTTGTATACTTGTTAAGTTATATATTCCCTTTTAAGTAGGAATAATTATCTAATTTTCGAAAGCCTTTTTTCCAAATTTTATGCCAATCTTATATATATATCAAAAATTTGAAACTAAAATAGTAAAATGTCATTTCTCTAACAAGTTAATACCCAAAACTCACTTCGTACCTGAAATACATGTTGAATAATTAAGGTTTATTTCACACTGCGTATTAGTTAGTGGTCTAAGTGATACCTTTAATTAGAATGTTTTTAAGTTTGTTTAGTCCACCACAAACAGACGTAGTAATTAACATAAGTCCAAGGGTTGTTATGTAGTTTTCATTTCAATAACAAACCCTCAAACTCAGTCGTACATTCTCATTACCAATTGCCCCCGCCTCTTCTTCTGGTCTTCCTCTTTTAGTATTTTTGTTACCTAGCAACTAATTGCTGAAAATAATCGGCTCGTTTTCTTGTTCTATCAACAGAGTTTCTTATTCGTATCCGGTTTTCTACTTAACCAAACGCAAATTTAATTCAAGGCATCAAAACTTGCTCAAACCTGGAATTAAATCCCCTAGAAATATTCGATATACTTGAGATGCTTTTAATTTATTAGAATCATAACGAGATTTCCGTTCAAATCTCGGTTATATCTCGGCCGAGTCAAAGAGTAATTGCACTAATATCTCGTTTCGGCGGAATTGTAAAACTCGTTCACTCTTCAAGCTATAACGAGAATATCGTCGGAATATCGGCCGAGATTGACTACTTTGCATCTCAATTATATAGGTTGATTTCATTTTAATTGTTGAAATTTCTTCGATATCGTTAGTTGTGTTAGCATTTCTAGAAAAAAAGTAACTCGAAACATGTACTTAAAAATAAATATGTAGTTGTTGAAATCAGTGTTGGTATTTTCATGGGGATTTTTTTTCTCCAATGAATGTTGAATATCTTCCAAGTGACCCATTTAGGTTGGTTCAAGTTTCTTGAATTCATCGTGAGGCGCATCATAGTCATATTTAGTACAAATGTATGGGCTACCAACACTTCGTCCGAAGTTATTACCTACATGATATATATAGTAATTTTGGAAAGTTTTACCATCCTGGAAAAAATGATCAATGAAATCAACAACATCTTCAGGAGTTCAAGTTCGTGTACTGACCAATTCAGTTCGTCAACGTAAAAACTAATTTGATGTCTCATATGAACTTTATACGCAATTACGATATGTTGAACAATAAATTGCTCTCATCTTATTATGCAATAAGTTATTTTTGCTTGAATTTATAATTCGAGATTTATCAGGTACTAGCTTGAACTCAAGATTTTTTCTTTGCAATATTCATCATATACTATAGTTGTACGACATTATCTCAACAGATAAAATGGTTGAAAATATGAGTAAATAGGATAATCGGTCTTCACATACCTTTGTCGATGAAATTATCGTAGATGTCTTCGTTTTTCTTCAGTCTTCAATCGTCAAGGTCAATTGGTGAATTCTGATACTCAACTACAATATTCCCATTCCTAGTATGTGACTAACCTTAGTAGACTATAAATCAAGATATAGTTTTGACATACCAAAAATTTTGAGTTTGACCAAGCGATGATCTAACAATAAAAACAATCAGAGTTGTAAAGTTTCACATATCATTCTTAAAATCATTCATACGTTCAGTAAGCAACCATATTGGAAACCCACCATAATTTCATTTACTACAAATATATGGTCAAATAAATATCGTAAAGACCTGTGTTATGAACAAATTTGAGAAACCTAATCAATCCAAGTCCATGCTACTTGCAAAACTCGATGTTTGTCGTCGATATAAATAGTTCTTCCATCATAACTCACATCATGTAGCAAAAGCAAAACTTAAACATAAATTGTTGTCGATCTAAATAGCTCTTCCATTATTACTCACATCAGTATTGTTGGTAATAAACGTTAACCCTAAAAATGTTGGTTTATGTGATTACTTTTTTAATGGATACATAAGAGACGAGTAAAACATATAAGAGATAGTATAAGATACAAATTCAAATAGCCCAAAGATCGTGTCATAGTAAAACATATAAGAGACGAGTTACAAAAATAAGAAACAGAATCATGTACACTTATCTATCATTCTCCAATACTCTAATCATACTTCTGTACGCTAGGAACTCAGCAGCCTCTACGATAATCCAGACCATTCAAATAATTTATCACCATTGAAGAAGAATTGTTGGGACATCACAAGAAAATCAGATATACATCTACGAAATAGTATCTTGATTTTTTGATCTGATCAACTTTTTTTATGAAGAGTACGATGATCATAATTGCTTTCATTTTCAGTTTGTTTCTCATACAAGTATTCGGAAATTCCCTTGGTAGAACAGATCACATTTAAAATTTTGCAACACCTCTAATAGAATGTTGATGCCAATTTCATAAATATGTTTTTCCACATGTCTGACATCCCTAATAACACAGCTCATGAAAACTGGAGTTATTGCTCCGATACAATAGTTGAAGTTGGAAAATTATATACGGCAACAGCTAGTAATAATTAAGGAAAGAAAATGTGACAGTGCTCAAGGGTACTTTATAAAGATAGGTGTAATCATTTCAAATGTACGATGCAAAATTGCATCAAGTATATACGACACATAATTTTCCAAAACACCTATGTACTTGTTGATTATTAGTTGAATATAGGGAAAGAGCCACAAGCTCCCTCCCGTCAGTGACATAACCCTTCAGATATCGTGAGATAAGCTTATTAAACAAAAACAAAAAGTATTTAAATACATTGGAGGAATAGGCTTGTAACAGTGTGGGCAAAGGAAAAAAAAACAATTGGTAGTTATAATATGCATTCCAAACACCCGAAAAAATTACAACGTACTAAAAAAGCCTAATGGAATAAATAAATATCATATTATATATCAATATGCCAATATGGCGAAAACACATTAACTCAAATGACATCAAGCTATCAAGTTAAAGAGCACACTGCTATAGAAACATCTGATATCAAAAGTAAATGTAACTCATACATGCATGTGGATGCATGAAGGTACTTTATAGAATGCCATAGTATATAAAAGAATACTTGATTGAGCGAATCTACGTACAACAATAAAAACATTAAATTTCTATAATTATTCAAAAATTGTCTTATAAGGGAACTCTTTGTACATACATAATCAGAGCCACATTGTTCAGGTTGTGTAAAATAAAAGGAAAAGGGTAAATAGATAACATGTTTAACTCTTTGTACTGGATTGGCTTAACTGATTTTGCTATATAGGTACACAGTTTGATGTAGGTTGTCACTGTTTTGTTTTTTAAATAGATAACATGTTTCTAGTGAGTTCTTCTTACAAATTTGAACTTAATAGCCGTAATCATATATGCCAATGTATTTAGATTACAGTTGGATAAAGGGTAAATATTTTAGACATGTGATACTTTTGTGATAATTTTTCTCGCACTTGTTAGTTAGTATCATATTGATTTGGTGCTCCATTTCTTGAACTCAAATTTTGTATGATCTGATTTTTTTCTTTGTTATTGGTTTGATGCAGACTCATTATATTGATCATGCTGCTGGTGGTGGTGGTGGTCCTGTTGTTCAAACTGATTATATTACTAATATAATGAGTATTATTAGGTTTTTTTCTTCTTCTTTTATTCATTGATCTCTCTCCTTTCTAATTTCTTCTTCATCTTTGGATTCTACTGATCTGATTCTTTTTCTTTGTTGTTGGTTTATTGCAGATGCAGACCTCACTAGTAGATGAGGCACCTGGTGGTGGTGGTCTTGTTATGGGAACTCACTCCATTGCTGATACGGTGAGTAGTATTAAGTTTATTTTTCCTTTTATTCTTGCATGAATTGGGGTTTTGTTTTGAATTAAATATGTATCAGCGTTGTAGTGGATTGAGTGGCCCAAACGATGTACTGCCATTTTATATCTTGTATGCCTAGTATTAAGGTGGAATATGGTTATGTTAGGTAAATAGGGACCGTGAATCCGGGTAATTTGTGATTCATCTAAGAGCATTATGATACATAAATAAGAACAATCCTAGTTAATTAGTTTTATGAATGTAGCATATGTTTGTTTGTGATTTTAGATTGGTGGTTAGTTGAAAATCATAACCAAATTTAGTCTGTGATCTTTTAATATCAATTACATGAATAAATTTGGAAGTAAGAATAGTTATGTATTCGGGGTCATGTATTTTATTCTTAGTCCAAGTATTGGAGCGTGCGATCTAATCACCCACAAATCTATCCCACTGATAAAGTCATTTGGTGGAAAATATGTCAGAAAAAAGATCACCTTTTTTGTACTTTCTTGTCTTGGGAACTTCTTACGCTTCATCTAATGAAGAAATATGAAAAACAAAATTAACAAAAACATAAAAGAGTGTGGTTAACACATTAACAAAAACAATAATAAAGTATTAATTTAGTTCAACAAAAGTATTTTACCAATCGCAAATCAACTATAAGGTAGTCATTTTTTCATCACGTTCTTCGATATCATTTGGATGTTCATGGCAATCTATGTCGTCTATGCATTCACCAATATAATAATAGAATGATAAAAACAACAAACACTGCTTTGAAAGAAATGGTAATAAGTTACCCCTCCATTTCTCTTAGCAAAGGATGGATTTACCTTAAAGGTGAATTTTGTAGTGTCAGCGTCAGCCCTTCTAATGTCTTGAAGGAAAGTTAGTACTTCTATATCACCCGTTGTAATCTATCAAAGAAAACATTACAAGATTTTAGATTACAAACCCCAAGAAATCTAACTATTTATAACTAACTTATTACCTCCTTTTGCAAGCATTTCGTTTTGTAATAATTTTTCCAACCAGAATCTTTTCATTCTCGATTCTTCCACCTTTTGTGAATTGAGTGGTCAAAAAATATTAATTAAAGTTCTTAAGACTAAATATAAGAAATTAATAATGATCCAATGATAAACTCCTTTTCACACAATGGTTTTTATGTCTATTTATCTTTAATTAAGCTCGTTGATCTTTTCGATCCATTTATTCACGACTCTTGGATTTTCTCGTGTGATGAGAATGTTTAGAAAGTTTCTTATATTTAGAATCAGTTCGATTTAGTTTCTTTAAGTTCATTTGAAATATAGTTTGAATAATCTAGTAGAAGAAGAAAATTGAAAGAGTGAGGGAGAATAGTGAAGGAAAATAAGGAAACGCCTTTAAAAGGGTTTAATAAGGGATTTTCTATGAAACCTTGACAATAAAAGTCGATTTGTTTGATAATATAACTTATTTTTAAAGAGGTTTTATTTATTTAAGAGTGTTTGGAATCTGTGTATGTATGGATACGCCTTTAGAAAGTTATTTTTCGACTTAATTAAGTCGAAAAGTAAAAAAATGGTTGAAAGCACAGTTTCAGAAATACAACTAAACATAAAAAAGTATCTCTTTGTAAAGCAAATTATTTTTAGTTTCTAACATTTGGAAAGATCTAAGGAATCTGTTTTATGACTTTTCTATAAATTCATATTGGACACCAATGGAAAAAAGTATTTTATGCTGAGATGTACGGAAAAATATTTACAGTCCGAATTTGTACACTATCTCGGTGTGTTTTCATTACATCTCAATTTCATTTACTGATTTTATTTTAATTGTTACCTATCGAAAATACTATTTTTTAATATAACGAAGCTAGACCAGTTTCAAAAAGCGGGGGGTCTAACAACCACACCCAATATTTCATTCAACAATTTGTATGGACTAACTCCAATATAATTCCAAGAGAATCAACTAGACAGTCAGACTCAATCAAGGAAATATTTCCAAGAGTTATATATCTGTTTCTCAATGTAATCATCAAATCAAACAGATAGAAATCCGTGAGCCTGATTATTATGAGAAACAACTTGAACGGTACCAAAGACCAATGTTCAAGTGTCAATCAATTTCAATCAACAACCAAAGGTAGGATTTACCAATTGATTGATCTACACACAACATGTGATATTTCAATTATATAAACAAATATAATGTGGAAAAGAAATAACACAGACACCAGAAGCTTTGTTAGCTAGGAAACCGCAAATGCAGAAAATCCCCGGGACCTAGTCCAGATTTGAACACCACACTTTATTAAGCCGCTACAGACACTAGCCTACTACATGTTAACTTAGGACTGGAATGTAGTTGATCCCTAACCAAGTCTCACACCAATTAAGGTACAGTCGCATTCCTTACGCCTCTGAATCCCATCAGGACTCTACGAACTTGATTCCCTTAGCTGATCTCACCCACAACTAAGAGTTGCTACGACCCAAAGTCAAATACTTTATAAACAAATCTGTCTCCCACAGAAAAGTCTATTCTGATAGATAAATCTGTCTCCCACAGAAATACCTACGTAGTTTTTGTTCCGTCTTTTGATAAATCAAGGTGAACATGAACCAATTGATAATCCGGTCTTATATTCCCGAAGAACAACCTAGAATATCAATCACCTCACAATAACTTAATTATATGGTAGTAAAACAAGTTATTGTGGAACCACAAAGAATGAGACGAAGAGCTTTGTGATTACTTTTTATATCTTACCTATCGGAGATAAATCTCGAGAAAATCTTAAAGAAGATAGTACTCAATACGATATAACAAGTAAGATCAGAACACACAACTACAGAGAAAATAGTTGGGTCTGGCTTCAGAATCCCAATTGAATTCTTTAAGTCGTTAATCTATAATGGTTTTAGGAAAAAACCTAGGTTAAAGGAGAATCAACTCTAGTCGCAACTACTATCACACAGGAGGTGTGGGGATTAGGTTTTCCAGTTGCTAGAGTTCTCCCTTATATAGTCTTCAAATCAGGGTTTGATAGCTTTGAAACAAAGCAATCAATATTCACCGTTAGATGAAAACCTGAATTAAGATTCAAGCTAAGTTTGCTTAAACCCAAAGAAATATCTCTCTACCGTTAGATGGTCTGAGCTTGTTACACACAAATGAAATATACCTTCATTTAGATATGGGTAACCGTACCTAAAAGTGTATATTGAGTTGGCTCAATAACAGTTAACCGAAGTTAGCCATATAAACACTTTTATATTAACTAGATCAAATGAATCTAATTGTGTTACTCATAGAGTTGTTCAATTGTTTATATTCTTATAGAAGTATACAAGACATAATTGAAACAAAATCGGATTGATTCAAGAGAATCAATTCATTAACATTTAGCCAGGGTTTGCAAAGATTGCATTCCTTAATTTATAAATGTATTTTTTCATAAGTATGAAATCATACTTAACCGAGTTTAGAACTTAAACCAACTCAGTTTGCAAACGGGTATGCAAACTTAAGTTCCTGACTTTGGTCTTGTCCACAGTTCGCAAACCAGTATGCATACTGTCGTTCCGGACCTAACTCAGGTAAAATTGTTTGCATACTAGTATGCAAACTTGGTTCCCGTACTTTAACAGTTAAAAACGTTCACATACTAGTATGCAAACTTGGTTCCCGGACCTGAATCATACCACAACAGTTTGCATACTGGTATGCATACCGTGCTATATCCAGACAATAATTATTTGTTATAAACTCCCATTTCAATTACTGAAACATCCTTAGAAGACGACAATAACTGTCTCACACAAACTATTAGCTTATAAGTAATTTTCAAGTGATCGAAAGATCATTACGAAACATTCCGAGTCTACATCAAATGACTGTCTCGCAGAAATCATGTAAGATGTTTCAAGGCAATTTTCACATGATCATCTTTTGACTCATTATTTAGTTTCCAACAAATAAATTGTTTCCAATTAAACTCGTCAAGAATAATGATGAACGTAGCTAAAGCAAAAAAAAATTCAAACACAAATTTCGAGAATAATAATGAGTTAAACTCAGCTCGAAATATCAAATGTGTATAATGCAAAAGTCTATATAGCTATACGACTTAGTCTCAATAGGAGATAGAATAGAATAGACTTCTTAGTGATAGATAAGTTTTAGTCTCCACATACCTTTTGTTGATGAAGTTCCTCCAAGCTCTCCGTCTTCAATCGATGTACGCCGTGAAGTCTAAATTCTCAACTACACATTCTATCCTAATCCAAGACATAGCTATAAGTTTACTAGAAATCAAGAATTATAGCTTTGATCACCTAAACTTGACAAACAAGCTCGAGATAGAACGCTTGTGAGTTCAACCGAGCAGTGCTCCAACACAGTTGATATCAAATATAGAAGATCCATGGACACTTTTATTTAGACATTATCTCACATGATTTGCGTCAATTTTTCTATAGAATTCAAGCGACAATGAGTTTGAAGCTAATACTTTGATGATAAGTTTCTCTTATAAAACTCTACACTCCTACCAAAAATGAGCGTCGTTGGAAATTAAAGGTCGAAATTAAGATTGGTAGATTCTGAGATTTGGTAGTAACAATTGTCCATGGATTCCCCCTCTTCAACTCGTCTAGCTTCGTTCTTGCAATCCAGAAAAACGCTAACAAACCAAGTTGGAACAACTAATATAATTCCTTCAAAAGTTTCTTCAACATCATTAGTTGTGTTAGCATTTCTGAAAAACAGCTCAAAGTTCCATTGAACTTGTATTTAAAATCGAATATTTAGTTGTTAAAATCAATGTTGGTAATATTTTGATAAGGATTCTTTATCTTCATTGACTTAAGAACTTGGTAAAGATCTTTCAAGTGACCCAATTTAGCTTGGTTCAAGTTTCTCGAATTCGGTTAATATTTCACGCAAAAACATTATCTGATGCATCATAAATTCTTAATATCCGGATTGTATTTCTCTGTGACAAACCTAATAATCAACAACATATCCCAAGTTATGACTTTCTTTTACTTGATAAAGCCAAAATCACTACTATTGTTAGTTTTGTAATCCAAGTGAATGAACGACCAGTAGGATTATATATTAATCATTCTTGTAAGGTCTCCTTTTGTGCTATGTTCCTTCCCGTATTTATATCGGAACTCTTTATATTTATAATCCATACACGAGACATTACAGAACCATTCCTCCACTGCCACGTATTTCCAAAAACAAATCGATTTCAATTATTGTAATTCGTGTTTCTATTTAGATTTCAGTCCACACAAGTCACTCAACTATGAAATTGTATTTATTTGGAGAACTGAGTATATAACGCGTTATAAGAATCAGATGACGGTTTTTTCTTTGAAAACATGTTCATGGAGACTCAGTGGATATGTTGAGATTGATTCTAGACTTTATAACTGCTCTAGTATTTTCCAGAATGGATGTTTGAATTGGATTTGGAATAGAGGAGGGGGGGATACTTTATTTATATTTCAATGTTGCTCAATAAGTACCACAACAAACATCACGGCCTAACGATGAAATGGATAGAGAGTGCATGTGTCATATGTATATCATTATACGTGACAAGGTGTCAACGTCCAATTTTTTCGGGTTCTTTTAAGTGGATATTGATTACAGAGGGTGGAAACCATTATGCCGAGTCGACCTAGATAGTTGAATTGGAAAATCAGTATGGAAATAACAATGTTTCCATTAGTCGCTTGAATTACTTTGTATTAAAGGTAGTCGTGGAAGGAGATGACAATGAAGATGAGTTGAAGGGGTTGATACTTGTGCCTCACGAGATTGTATGTTATGATCTCAGGACAAAGAGTTTCAAGAGATTTGCGCTTATCATTAGACGGGTCGTTATTTTTTTGAACCTTCACGACTGGCTTATACTGGATCATTTTCTAATGCTTGATATATTAGCATTTTTATGGCTTAGCATCAAATCTTGATTAACTAAGTTAATGATATTGTTTTATAAATCTGATCGGTGGTAATCTCACTTCTTTTATTTATACATGGTATTCTTAAGTTTGTGTAGATGGTGGTATAATCTTTTTTTCTTTTTTTTTCTTCGAAAAACCTTAATTTATATTAGAAAAGAAAACCCAAGATGAGATCGGTTACGGAGCTGAGTCGGTTGAATCGAACTCATTGATCTAAAGATCTTACAAACAACACAGATAATTAAAGAGTTACAAGAGATCTTCCTGAACTGTATTCTAACCATTCTATGTATCTGAATTAAAGGTAACATAGGTATTACATGGTTAAATGGTCATTTGTGGTTTGGAAACAAAGCCAAACCTATTAACAAATCTGCATTTAACATAAGTGTTAGGATCATGGAGAGAGCCAACTATTTCTCAAGGTTTTCATCAAGAACAAAGTAACAAAAGTAACACATGTGTCTGAATCTGTTGGGAACTGATGAGATCGTTGTCTGAATCAGTCAAATATTGTTGGAATTGGTCTGAAACGATGTCGGAATCTCAAAATTGAAACTGGTTACTGTTGTTGTTGTTTTTTTTTTTTTTGAAGAAGAAGATATAGATGCAAACCTTAAAACATGATATGAAGATAAAACTAAACCAAGTAATAATAAAATCAGATGATCACAAAAAACTGAGAGACAAATAAATCTGTTAGAGCATTACTCGGTCGAACTCACAAGTGTTTTTATATCAAGCTTGTTGTCAAATTTATTTGTCAAAATTATATCTTGATTTATAGTCTACAAATAGTTAAGTCTCGGTCTAGGATAAAGGTAGTTGAGAAATGAACCAGTCATCATTTGCATTTTACTGTTTCAAGGCGAAGATCAACCGAAGCTTTTGGAGAACTTCATCAATAAAAGGTAAGTGAAGACTGAACTACCTATTTTTCAAGTTATATTCACCTTTCTATCCTTGATACATTTGTCGCATAACTAATTAGACTAGCTTTCATGGACAAGAATTTCGATTCGAGAACTAATTATTTAGTTTACGAATTTCTCGAAATATAATGACCAGTGGCGGACACACAGTGGGGATCAAGTGGGGTCCGCAGACCCCACTCAATTTTTATTTCCATGTGCTAATTAGTTAGATGATTCAATCTTTGACCCCTCTCAAGTTTAAATATTAGTGTTTGACCCCTCATCAAAAAGTTTCTAGGTCCGCCACTGATAATGACTAATCTTAACAAACATTTGTTCATACTTCATCAAATTCAATGGAGAACATTTATTGTTTGGAACCATTTCTTGATTCAAGTTTATCATTCTAAAATAGCATGAAATAGTGATATGTGGCATTCATGTTATTCAGGAATGTTTCAAATTGATTTACAGAAATATAAAACTACTATATTCAGAATACAAGACAGTGTTATCAGTCTTACAAACTGGGAATACTGTTATATGTATGAAGCCGTATTACATGTACTCGGATACGTAGTGGAGTAGTTATATATCGGCTTTCGTCTTTGTGTGATATGCATGAAAAAGCGGGGGTCTAACAACACCACCCAATATTTTGCTTAGCAATCTGTATGGACAAACTCGAATATACTTTTAAGAGAATCAACAAGACTCAATCAATTAAAAGTATATCAACGAGTTTATATCTCTCTCTTGATCTGATTTCCTCAAACAGAAACTGCGAGTACTAATCAAATACAAGGAATAACTTGGATGGTACCAAATACCAATATCCAAGTGTCAATAAATATCAATCAACAACCGTTAGGTCGGATTCTCCAATTGATTGATCTAACGCACAACCTGTATTATTTTAATTATAAAGATAAAACAATATAATGCGGAAATTGAAATAACACAGACACCAGAAATTTTGTTAACGAGGAAACTGCAAATGCAGAAAACCCCCGGGACCTAGTCCATATTGAACACACACTATATTAAGCCGCTACAGAAACTATCCTACTCCAAGCTAACTTCGGACTGGACTGTAGTTGAACCCCAATCAGTCTCCCACTGATCCAAGGTACAGTTGCACTCCCTACGCCTCTGATCCCAGCAGGATACTGCGCACTTGATTCCATTAGCTGATCTCACCCACAACTAAGAGTTGCTACGACCCAAAATCGCAGGCTTTGACAATAAACAAATCTATCTCACACAGACAAGTCTATCAAAGGATCAATCTGTCTCCCACAGAAAAACCCTAAAGTTTTTGTTCCGTCTTTTGATAATAATCAAGGTGAACATGAACCAATTGATAATCCGGTCTTATATTCCCGAAGAACAGCCTAGATTAATCAATCACCTCACAACAATCTTAATCGTATGGTAGCGAAACAAGATGTTGCGGAATCACAAACAATGAGACGAAGATGTTTGTGATTACTTTTTATATCTTGCCTATCAGAGATATCAATCTCAAGACAATCAATATGATTGTAATCGTACGATATAAGATGCAAGATCAGATCACACAACTACGATAAAAGTAGTATCGATCTGGCTTCACAATCCCAATGAAGTCTTTAAGTCGTTTAACCTGGTTTTAAAAGAAAAAACCAGTGGTTAAAGGAGAACCGACTCTAGCACGCAAACTAGTATCACACGTAAGGTGTGGGGATTAGTTTTGCAGAGTTGCTAGATGTCCCCTTATATAGTATTTCAAATCAGGGTTTTTCCTTGGTAACAAAGCAATCAATATCCACCGTTAGATGAAAACCTGATTTAGATTCAAGCTAATATTTCTCAACCGTTAAATCGAAAACTTAGCTTGTTATACACAAATAAAATGCACGCTTCTAGGTTTGTTAACCGTACCCGAACATGTACATTGTTGGTTCAACAATAGTCAACCAAAAGGTTAGCCATATGAGCATTTCATATCAACCATGTTCTTCTTCACAATAACTAGTTCACATGACTCAAATGAACTAGTTTGAGAGTTGTTCAATTGCAAGGAAATCTTATGTAACTACATAAGACAAAATTGAAGCAAAGATGATTTGATTCACTCGAATCGGTTCATGAACTTTTATACCCACAGTTTGCAAGTAGCATTCCTTCGTCTTTTTAAGTTTAAGTTCATAAATCATTTTTAGATATATAACCTTCTCAAGTTCGCAGACTAGGTTCGCGGACTTAAGATACCGGACAGAGTTTACAAACTCCAGCAGATATTCTCGGGATGAGAACTTCGCCGGTTCGCGGACTAGGTTCGCGGACTGAGTTTGCGGACTTAGCTTCACGCAAGTAGTTTGTCAACTCCAACAGAAATTCTCGGGTTCGATAACTTCGGCAGTTCGCGGACTTGGCACTAGCTATTCTTCCGGTTCTCTTGATCAACAAAGTTCGAAAACTTTGGTTCAAGGAATAGGACTTATACATAACTGTGTTTCCACAACAATGCTTATGTCCACCGTTGGTTATGTAATCTAAACTCTCATTCAAATCATTGAAACATTCTTAGAGGACGTTATATAGTTGTTACACCATTTCTCGTCAAAGCAATTTTCAAAGTGATTGAAACATATCATGACTTTCGTCACTAGGTAAAGATAAACTTGGTCGAAGCGAAAAGCTTACCAACACATATTTCGAGATATAGATAGGAGAGGTATACTCGGCTCGAAATACCGAATGTGTATAATCATAGTCTATATATATAACATACGACTTTTTGTCTCAAAGAGTAGGAGATAGAATAGATAAACTTTTGAGTGACAGATAAGTTCAAGTCTCCACATACCTTTTTGTCGAGAAGTTCCACCGGTTCCTTGAGTAGTTCTTCGTCTTGATGAATCTCCATGGATTCCTTGAGCTCAACTACACTTACTATCCTAATCCGAGACTTAGCTATAGTAGAATAGAAATCAAGACTTATAGGTTTGATCACTAACATTGACAAACATGCTTGAGATAGCAATGCATGCGAGTTCGACCAAGCAATGCTCTAACAATCTCCCCATTTGTCAAGTTTAGTGACAAAACTATCAATATATATGGAATACAAAAAAGATAATGAAACTTTAGTAGCTCCTATTCCACATGTCTAATCTTCAAAATTCCTCAAAATCTTCATCACTTCCAAGTACTCCAATGATCCCAAAGGTTGTAAGTTTAGCATTACCGTTGTTGAAGATCCGTAGCTATAACAATGAGAAAACATAATTCTCGATCATTGCTATACAGTGTTATAGTATTATTACACATTGTCAAAGTTCAATCGTATCACAACTTCAACAATAATACTATGGTGATATGTATCACTCCCCCTTAGTCAATACTCCATCTCACATGGAAACCACTCCCCCTTACACAATGATCCGAAAACCATATGTATTTGTAGTGTGAACTACATATTAATTCTCCCCCTTTTTGTCAATAAAATTGGCAAAGGTACAAGAACAAGATCATAATGAAATTTCTGTAAGAGACATTTCATGACTGAGAGAAAGAAACACACATCATCTTATTTATGTGCAATCATATAGCCGAAGCTAACAACATTCATCAAGGAGTTTAAAGATACAAGATAACCCCTCTAAAATTCCACAGCCGCACACTCCTCAAGATATGACCATTAAGCACAAGTTCAAAAGAACTCTCCCCCATTTTATGTCATTCCCGAAAGAACAACAACGAGCGACCTTAATTTCAAGAGAAAAGAAGGATTTTTATTGGACACCAAAACCATATGAATGATTTATATATACAAAAACTCAATCAAATCAATCATAAGTAAACCCATGATTAATTTAATTGGAATACGTAATCAAATTAAACACAAAAAGTGGTCAATTTAATTGATTGTGCTCAACATAAGTAAACTTACGGAGAAACGACTAAGTTAACCATACAAGAGGGTGATTGGATTAATCGTTCATATACTCAACACAAGAGAAACTTATGGAGTAATAACTAAATAACCAAACAAGATGATTAATTTAGTTCTAAAATGCTCAACATAAAGTACCTTACAGAACAACCAACAAATCTAATCAAAAATTAATCAACTTGGTTGTATCGTGCTCAACATAAGACACATTACGGAGCCTCACAGTATTACATAAAATATGGATCAGTGAAGATCAATACTGTGGAAAACACAAGGATTCATTCATTTGCACAAGCATAAACAACATCAATAATCCTTGGATACAAAAGATTTTAACCTATCTTCCATCAAAAATTGACAATATAGGCTTAACTTTTGTATTTGTCAAAAGTCCATTCATTCCTCAATCAATAAACGAATACCGATCATGAACGACTTTACTTTTGAAAAAATATGAGACAATATAGTTCACGAACGTAAACACCAATATCCCATAACAAGTTGAAATATAACAAATCATAAATATTAAATACTGCAAAACATCATCCTCCAAACAGTTTTAAATACTCCATCTCACATGGAAACCACTCCCCCTTACACAATGATCCGAAAACCATATGTATTTGTAGTGTGAACTACATATTAATTCTCCCCCTTTTTGTCAATAAAATTGGCAAAGGTACAAGAACAAGATCATAATGAAATTTCTGTAAGAGACATTTCATGACTGAGAGAAAGAAACACACATCATCTTATTTATGTGCAATCATATAGCCGAAGCTAACAACATTCATCAAGGAGTTTAAAGATACAAGATAACCCCTCTAAAATTCCACAGCCGCACACTCCTCAAGATATGACCATTAAGCACAAGTTCAAAAGAACTCTCCCCCATTTTATGTCATTCCCGAAAGAACAACAACGAGCGACCTTAATTTCAAGAGAAAAGAAGGATTTTTATTGGACACCAAAACCATATGAATGATTTATATATACAAAAACTCAATCAAATCAATCATAAGTAAACCCATGATTAATTTAATTGGAATACGTAATCAAATTAAACACAAAAAGTGGTCAATTTAATTGATTGTGCTCAACATAAGTAAACTTACGGAGAAACGACTAAGTTAACCATACAAGAGGGTGATTGGATTAATCGTTCATATACTCAACACAAGAGAAACTTATGGAGTAATAACTAAATAACCAAACAAGATGATTAATTTAGTTCTAAAATGCTCAACATAAAGTACCTTACAGAACAACCAACAAATCTAATCAAAAATTAATCAACTTGGTTGTATCGTGCTCAACATAAGACACATTACGGAGCCTCACAGTATTACATAAAATATGGATCAGTGAAGATCAATACTGTGGAAAACACAAGGATTCATTCATTTGCACAAGCATAAACAACATCAATAATCCTTGGATACAAAAGATTTTAACCTATCTTCCATCAAAAATTGACAATATAGGCTTAACTTTTGTATTTGTCAAAAGTCCATTCATTCCTCAATCAATAAACGAATACCGATCATGAACGACTTTACTTTTGAAAAAATATGAGACAATATAGTTCACGAACGTAAACACCAATATCCCATAACAAGTTGAAATATAACAAATCATAAATATTAAATACTGCAAAACATCATCCTCCAAACAGTTTTAGAATTTAAACCAAAAACCTAAAAAAGAATAAGAAGATGAAAAATAATAGCTATGTGTAGTCACAATCATCGCTATTCAAAGCACTAGTTATTCTTCCAACTAAACTAAAAAGAAGACATACTAGGCAACAAAAACAAACTAAAGAAAAACGGACTCTAGTGCAATTTCGAACACGGACTGAGGTCAACTGGATGATTCAGAATCCTCATTAAACACGGAGTCTTTGAGCTTGTGATTAGCAGCATTCATTGCAACATCAGAGAGGTGATTCTCTTTGCGAAGATCATTGATGTGAGACTTTATGAGACCAAGGTCAGCAGTAACCTTTTCCAACTCAGTTTTCAATGCATCAAGATTTTTCAGAGTAACAATGAGCTCCTGTTTTGCTTCCCCAAAGTACTTAAGAAAGTCGTGAACAACTTCAGCATAAATCATATCATCTTTTTCAGCATCCTCATGAACATAGGCAAAGTAACATGAAGCATTATGATGATCTTCATCTACAAGGGTTCTTTTCTTCTTAGACTTGACAACAAAACCTTTGTCAAGGAATCCTCTTGCAAAACCACCATAGCAAGATGAAGAAGAAGACATTCTTGATAACCCAGAAACAAACCTAGAGTACGCGTACGTGACTTTCGCATCTCAGTAGGTGAATATTTAAAGGTTTCCTGAGGGAAGGATTTTAGGGTTTAAGCATTCGACTCGTGCCAGAGCAAGGATACCCGAACGAGTGTAACATTACCCAGAAAAGTAAGCCTCACAAACAAAACTCTTGCAGCAACTGAGATTAAAGCTCAGTAGACTCAAGAAGACTAGTTGTACCAAGGACCTGGATAAAAACAAACTTCCTAACAACGAGAAACGAAAATTTAGAGCAAAACCAATACTTTTAAGTATAAAAGGTCTGCAAACGTTTAACTATGGATGATAAGAGAATAGATCCACTCAAAAGACCCAACAACCAAAAGTATACATATTAACACATCTTACTCAAGAGGATTTTTATGAGTAATCTCTTTAAACCTTGTGATTAATTAGCACAAGTATGAGCAACATGCTCATCAAGAGATTTGTGTTTATGGTCAAGTTTCTTTTCCTCCTGAGACTAGAAAGTGATCCCTTGTTATGTGAGAAATTATCATAAAATTCACTGTCATCAAAATACGATACATAGTTTGAGTTCTTACCAGAAGAATTTAGGTTTGATGAGGAAGACAACCTGTTGACGAATTCTTTATACCCTTCAATTATCTTCTTCAGATTATCTCTCATTTCATCAAATTTTCTTCTTTCATCCGAACTTCCTTTCTCAACATGAGCAGCGTTATTTTCGGAAACCATTACACAATCTTCCTTTAGACGATGTTTATTCAGACGTCTGTTTTGTTCTCGAGTGTTTGAGGAACTCATTGAACTGACTTTTATGGTAGTATACACAGGGTAGGTACAAAAACCAATTGGTTTAGACATACGAATGTCAGTTACACCTTTAAGAATCAAATCTAAGGTGTGTTTTGAACCAAAGAGTTTTTCTTCAACTTAGAGGTTCCCTTTCGTTTCACAGAACTCTTTGTTTCACAGACAAGACATACTTTCTGATCATCAGAATGATTAGATAGCACAGTCTTAATATCATCGTTAGAAGATTTCTTCCCTCCATTTGATGTGCAACCTCTTGATTGACGGTGACTTCAGGCACATTCATTTTCAAGGAGGGCTTTCTGTTGTTGCTTCTGAGCATGAATCATCTTTTATGTCAGAAGTACTTGGTGTATTAGATAGCTTTGAGCATCCTTGAATAGAGAGCTTACTCAAGCGATGTTCAATTTCCAAAACATCTCTTCTGAGGCTAGCTTCAAGTGACTTACACGAAGTCTGAACATCAGAATTTCCTTTGGATTTGCAATGTCTTATTACACCAAGTAGAACATAGACATGATCTTTTAACTGATTAAATCTAACAGCTTGGATTCTAGCAAGATTTAGAATCAATTGACTTCCTTCAGCTGTTTCCGGTTCATTTGAAGGGTTGTCGGAAGAACACATGTCGGTGTTAGTATGTCTCGTCAGTATAGAAGGTTTATCTATATTCAAGATAGTAGAACCCTTCTTCTTAATAGAGTTAGACGAGATAGAGCTCTTATTTATGGTAACGTGTTTATTAGAGATAGTACTCTTATCCATAGAGTCAGATCGCTATAAACACAGACTTGTAAGGTCTAAACGCGTTTGCCTGCTCTGATACCAATTGAAAAAGTGAGGGTCTAACAACACCACCCAATTTTCCGCTTAGAAATATGTATGGACAAACTCGAATATACTTTTAAGAGAATCAACAAGACTCAATCAATTAAAAGTATATCAACGAGTTTATATCTCTCTCTTGATTTGATTTCCTCAAATAAAAACTGCGAGTACTAATGAAATACAAGGAATAACTTGGATGGTACCAAAGACCAATATCCAAGTGTCAATCAATATCAATCAACAACCATTAGGTCGGATTCTCCAATTGATTGATATAACGCACAACTTGTATTATTTCAATTATAAAGATAAAACAATATAATGCGGAAATTGAAATAACACAGACACCAGAAATTTTGTTAACGAGGAAACTGCAAATGCAGAAAACCCCCGGGACCTAGTCCATATTGAACACACACTATATTAAGCCGCTACAGAAACTAGCCTACTCCAAGCTAACTTCGGACTGGACTGTAGTTGAACCCCAATCAGTCTCCCACTGATCCAAGGTACAGTTGCACTCCCTACGCCTCTGATCCCAGCAGGATACTGCGCACTTGATTCCATTAGCTGATCTCACCCACAACTAAGAGTTGCTACGACCCAAAATCGCAGGCTTTGACAATAAACAAATCTATCTCACACAGACAAGTCTATCAAAGGATCAATCTGTCTCCCACAGAAAAACCCTAAAGTTTTTGTTCCGTCTTTTGATAATAATCAAGGTGAACATGAACCAATTGATAATCCGGTCTTATATTCCCGAAGAACAGCCTAGATTAATCAATCACCTCACAACAATCTTAATCGTATGGTAGCGAAACAAGATGTTGCGGAATCACAAACAATGAGACGAAGATGTTTGTGATTACTTTTTATATCTTGCCTATCAGAGATATCAATCTCAAGACAATCAATATGATTGTAATCGTACGATATAAGATGCAAGATCAGATCACACAACTACGATAAAAGTAGTATCGATCTGGCTTCACAATCCCAATGAAGTCTTTAAGTCGTTTAACCTGGTTTTAAAAGAAAAAACCAGTGGTTAAAGGAGAACCGACTCTAGCACGCAAACTAGTATCACACGTAAGGTGTGGGGATTAGTTTTGCAGAGTTGCTAGATGTCCCCTTATATAGTATTTCAAATCAGGGTTTTTCCTTGGTAACAAAGCAATCAATATCCACCGTTAGATGAAAACCTGATTTAGATTCAAGCTAATATTTCTCAACCGTTAGATCGAAAACTTAGCTTGTTATACACAAATGAAATGCACACTTCTAGGTTTGTTAATTGTACCCGAACATGTACATTGTTGGTTCAACAATAGTCAACCAAAAGGTTAGCCATATGAGAATTTCATATCAACCATGTTCTTCTTCACCATAACTAGTTCACATGACTCAAATAAACTAGTTAGAGAGTTGTTCAATTGCAAGGAAATCTTATGTAACTATACAAGACACAATTGAAGCAAAGATGATTTGATTCACTCGAATCGGTTCATGAAATTTGATAGCCACAGTTTGCAGATAACATTCCTTAGTGTTTTTAAGTTTAAGTTCAGAAATCATCTTTAGATATATAACCTTCTCAAGTTCGCAGACTAGGTTCGCGGACTTAAGATACCGGACAGAGTTTACAAACTCCAGCATAAATTCTTGGGATGAGAACTTCGCCGGTTCGAGGACTGAGTTCGTGGACTTAGCTTCACGCAAGTAGTTTGTCAACTCCAGCAGAAATTCTCGATTTTGAGAACTTCGGCAGTTCGCGGACTTGGCACTAGCCATTCTTCCGGTTCTCTTGATCAACAAAGTTCGAAAACTTTGGTTCAAGGAATAGGACTTATACATAACTGTGTTTCCACAACAATGCTTATGTCCACCGTTGGTTATGTAATCTAAACTCTCATTCAAATCATTGAAACATTCTTAGAGGACGTTATACAGTTGTTACACCATTTCTCATCAAAGCAATTTTCAAATTGATTGAAACATATCATGACTTTCGTCACTAGGTAAAGATAAACTTGCTCGAAGCGAAAAGCTTACCAACACATATTTCGAGATATAGATAGGCGAGGTATACTCGGCTCGAAATACCAAATGTGTATAATCATAGTCTATATATATAGCATACGACTTTTTATCTCAAAGAGTAGGAGATAAAATAGATAGACTTTTGAGTGACAGATAAGTTCAAGTCTCCACATACCTTTTTTTCGAGAAGTTCCATCGGTTCCTTGAGTAGTTCTTCGTCTTGTATGATGAATCGCCATGGAGTCCTTGAGCTCAACTACACTTACTATCCTAGTCCGAGACTTAGCTATAGTAGACTAGAAATCAAGACTTATAGTTTTGATCACTAACATTGACAAACATGCTTGAGATAGCAACGCATGCGAGTTCGACCGAGCAATGCTCTAACAATGCATATTTGTATGCACATCATGGGAAAATCTTTGTGTTTCGTGATCCAGATAGGTATGTATTTTCGTATAGAAACCATTTTGGAACTGTGGTAAGGGAACCAGGTTAAAGTATTCAAAACGGTATGCGAGCCAATACAGTTATATGTTCTAGACCAGTTTAGTACCCAAACCGGTATGCAAACTGAAAAGGTTCTGTGAACTCCAGATCCGGTGAGGTCTTAAGTTTGCAAACCGGTACGTGAACTGAAAAATTTCTGTCAACTCCGGAAATTAGTGTTGCATCTAAGTTTGCAAACTGGTATGTGAACTTTAAATGTTCTATCAACTTCGGAACTCGGTTTTGCTTGCAAGTTTGCAAACCGGTAAGCGTACCTTGACTCAGTCGATTCATGAACTACTTAAGTATTTGTACTTTGTGCATTTACCAACTATGTCAATGGTGATTCAATTGCGATTAAATTATTTCTCTGAGATAATTTGCATTTGATCAATTCTATAATTAACACTAGACTCATTTGAGCACATGATTGTGACTCAATATTAATGTCTTTGTGTTCATGGAAATGAGTGTTAAGCTTTTAAATTCAAACCGGCTAGTTTTGTCTAACCATGTTGGACATGGTCTTTGTACAAGGTTCAGTTACGGTTTAATTACCTAACCAAAGTGTATATTTTGTTTATGTGAATAAGATTCAAAGCTTTCATCTAACAATGAATATTGTTTGCTTGGTTCCAAAGCTATCTTAGCTTAAACCTAAAGCAACCTAGGATTTGAAGTCTATATAAGGGGAACTCTTGGCAACTGGGATCTTTGAATCCTGACACTACTTTTTGGTGTATCCTAATTGTATCTAGAGTCGTCCTCTCCAAAAACCCTTTTAGGGTTTAGCGACTATCAAAGACTTCAAGGGGACTCGTGAAGCAAGGACTAGTTATCTTTTATCTTGATAACTTGAGTATCCTGATCTTGATTGTTTGTAGAGCTTGCTCCAACGATCAAGATAGATAGTAATCACCAAAATTCTCTTCATCTCATACTTTGTTGATTCAACAAGTTTTATACTTGTGAGGTGAATAAGTCCGTATTTTGAGGATAGACATACTTCTGTCAAGTTGCTATCGATTTCCATCACCTGGATCTTTCATTAGATCTGATCATTCGCTTAGATCATAAATCAGGAAATCAATCATAGGCTTAATCTGTGGAGGCAGATTTGGTTTAAAGTCTTCAATTGAGTTGAAACAACTCTTAGTTGGTATGAGACCGTCCAAGGGAATCAATGGCGCAGAGTCCTGCTTGGATTCAAGAGGCGTAAGGCGCGCAATTGTACCTGAATCAGTGGGAGACTGAGTTCGGGCTCAACTACATTCCAGACCGAAGTTAATTGGTAGTAAGCTAGTATCTGTATCGGCTTAATACAGTTTGGTGTTCAATCTGGACAAGGTCCCGAGGTTTTTCTGCATTTGCGGTTTCCTCGTTAACAAAATTTCTGGTGTCTGTGTTATTTCTTTTCCCGCAATATATTGTTTATATTTATAATTGAAAGATCACAGGTTGTGCGTTGATCAATCACAATAGTTAGGTCCGTCCTTGTTTGTTAGATAAGAATTGATTGATCGTTGTATGTTGGTCTTTGGTACCATCCAAGAACTCTCTTTGAGATTAAGTTCACGGATTCAATTCTGTAAGCATTCTTGTAACGCACCATGTTTTTGCCATGGCGCATGCTGAAAGATGCACCCTGGCCTGAGATGAAGCTTTATCCAAAGCTTCAGTTGGTTGGTAAGAGGTAGATTGGCTTAAGGCCAATATCGCGCCAAAATGGTGCATTATGTTTGGCATTTGGCCAAGTGCCAATGTTGCATCATCATGATGCATTAGGTCAGTTTGGTAAGTGGCCTTGTGATATAGTTTTTTTTCTAGTGATAAGTAAAAGTTCGTTGCTCGGACTTGTAAAGATTTAAAAATAAAAATATATACACAATATTTGTCACAGGATCAAGAGACACTAGGACACAGGATTCCACCATTAATCATTCACACAATTCATATATTTATTCGAAACAATTATAGATCAAATCATAAAGACTCTCATTCTTGCCAAGGTAGATTTTTAGAATATTTATTGTATATCACTAGCATGACGCACCAAAAGCACTACGAACAAGCATACATCATCATACGATATCTCAACCAATTAAGAAAAATCATAAATCGATTAATAAAAAGTGCAAGTAGTCAAAAAAAAGAATTAATATAATTATCATATGCGCAAAGAACGGCTTCCTCCATCATCCCAGTGTTGGGGTTTAGCTAATCATAATAATCATGTTCTCAAAATATATATTTGATGCTCAAAGTATGATTAAAAGAGTCAAAAGTTATAAAACAGTGGTTCCGAGACTCACAAAACACGTCCAAAAAGAAACGATACCAGAAAACTGCAGCTAAACTGCGACACTTTTCCACTGCTGCTGGAACTGTTGAAGAACGACGGTTTTTGGCCGTCCGTTTTTCGTGTTCTTGAGCTCCTCCTTCTTCTTCAGCATCAGCAGGTGAACAATCCTGCAAGTCTCGATTTCTCGCTCCTCTCGGCTCTGGCTCGACCCCAAACTCTTGACACCCATTCTCTGTGATACCAGAAATCTATTTATACTCCTCAGCCTCATTTAATCACGCCATAACTCAAGATAATTCTCTCTTTACTCGGCTTAAAGAGAAAATATTTGTTGGATATTTTCTTCCTTTAATTAGCTCTCCACGCGCTTAAATGATGTATAAACACTCCAAACATGATCTTACACGTTGTAGAATTGATTCAACACTCTCCAAACACATGAGTACACGTCTAAATTTGATGTGATCGTGTGATATTCATTTCTTGAACGTGCTTCCCGATTTCTTGATTGCGATGATTCCAGCCAATTATGATCGATCCTAACACCCAAAATGTCTTCCTCTATCCATATCACAAATACCCATTGAAAATCAGAGGTTTAATCGAACTCTAACCCCTCCAAAAATCGATCGACCCAACTGCCAGTGAGAAGAAATATTTTCCCTCCTTTTTCCAAAATTTGAATTATGAGAAGAAAAGTGTCCTCTCCCTAATCCTGTACGGGTGTCCCTTTAGCAATTGGGGTGGAAATAGTAATTTTAGGTGGAAATAGTACTTTTTCTGGGTTCTTCCAGGATATTTCTGGGATGTTTCCGGTGCACTTCTGGGGTACTTCCGGTGCGCTATCAACGGAGCTCCAAACGCCGCATTTTAAACCAATTTTGCCTCAAAAGATTATTTTTCCAAAAACACCTATAAATAAATAAAACACCATAATAAGTATAAAAATGGGCACTAACAGTATATACAAATGAGATATATTAGAATCATAAATGCGTCTATCAAATACCCCAAAACTTATTATTTGCTAGTCCTCGAGCAAAATTTATTTCTGAAAAGATAAAAAGACTACACTTAGCACGTGCAGCAGGTCGTTAAACCGCTAGGTGGCCCTAGCGGCGGAGTGTTGCCTCCGGAGGGTTTACCAGAGGTGTACCCACAAAACCTTTACTCCTAATTGGTCACAAGTATCCAAAGAGCTATGAGGACATACATATTCTCAACCTATCTCCAAGTAAGTAGAATGCCAGAGAAATTAAAGGTGTCAGCTCTAAAGCTGACTGAAGAAAAGGGGAGACACATCCACACGACTGCTAGATAAAGAGATATCCGCTACACATCTAGATAAACATTGTAAGATGCGTCCGCTGCTTTACAGCTGGATAATATTAGGAGAGAGATAAAAATGAGAGTGACATCTGCTACACAGCTAGAATAATTACGTGTGATGAGTTAAACCAGTGCTAGAAAGATCTTGTGCCAGATTGAAAGCAGACTAACAAAGCAACCAAAATGCATCTTTCTTCGACTCTCTCACAGTGCTCAGTAGAAACAACGCCTTCTTCGGTCTTCAACTGTTGATGATAAACTCTCGAACCTCATAGAACCTTGACAATTAACTCTTCTCTTCGATTTCTTGCTTGACTTATAAATTTCTTCTTCCCTATGGCCTTATTGAACAAAAAGAACGTAATGATGTTTCATTTTTTTTTTTTTTTTTTTTTTTGAAAACAAAAAATTACAAGACAAAAATTTACATGGCCATGAGAGAAGGACTTTCAAAACTTGGATCTTCGCAACTTGTGATGTCTTGGTATCATGGATTCTAACAACTTATATCATTTGCTCTTATAACTTCAACTTTGATTTTTTAATTATTCTCTTCTATTGTTGCTTCTAAACCTAAAACTTCTTCAACTTTCTTCATAGATTTTGATGTCGCTCCGCTTGTTGATGATGATAAGTTTCTACTGAGAGAGAGTCGCAATCCAGTAACTAAGACTACATTGTGAGGTTTCTTTGTCTTTCTGGCATTTCCCTGACCTACTTTCCTTTCCATCATGTATGGTTAGGTCCATCACGGTTACCCTCTAAAAGGAACAAGTTCTCTCCTGAATTTCAAGGATCTCAATGTCTTTTTCTCTAATGTCTCAATAAGTTGTTATCTCTAGTATTCCAATTTCTATCTTTTCGGTGAGAAAGAATATGTAAACTTAGCTAAACGGATACCATGTGACGCTAGAAGTTTCAAAAGTGCAACTAAAAAGTTTCTCTCATACCCCCAAACTTAAATCTAACATTGTCCTCAATGTTCTAAAGATAAAATTAAAAGCATATGAACAAGGAGAAACTGTTACCATTTGAAGCAAAATAGTTAAGTAAAGATATTATCGCGTCGCATGAGATTGGGTTACCTCCCAAGAAGTGCTAAGTTTAAAGTCTTCAGCCAGACATCGAAAGGAATTAGTCACCTCATAGAATCAAAAAGTAACAGCCGAAATAACTATGGGTCTTCAAAACCAAAAAGAGCTGACCAAAGGAAACTACAATAACCCAAGAAAGTGAACAAGGATATCATGCCCTTATCTAGTTTCCTGATTAAGATGTTTATATCTAATTGTGGTTCAGGTTCTAAGAAAGGGTCTAAATAAAATATTTTCATTGGTTGCGTTTCTTCATAGGTGGGATCCGAATCATTAGGTCCTAGAGTCTGGAAAAACTCAAATATGATCTTAGAAGCGCACAATAATAACCTAAATAACTGAGGATCCTCTAAGTCAATAAGATTTGACTTACATAATTGACCACAATGAGAGTAGTGGTCACTCTTAAGCAAATGTGTCGATTCTAATTTCCTAAAGCATTTAGGTTTAGTCTCACAGCTTAATATTCGACACATTTGAAATATAAACGTTCCCACATTTGGAAGAAAACTATTTGGTGGGAAAACAAAGTCAATCTGGGTATCATAGCCTGGGAAAACCACATCAACCAGAGGATGGGTTTCTAACGACTGAACTTCTTCCTGGACATCATTAGGTTCGGGAAAACGAGTATGAAGGTAATCTTGTAAAATTGTCGAGGTAGAGATATCAAGTCCTAAGTGAAGGGACTTTCTGAGAGTTAAAGGTAAGGCACTAGGAAGGTGATAATCACCCCCAAACTTAGAGTTTTCAGTGTCTCTAGATAGACTAATAAAAATTCCTTTAATTTCTGGATCATTAGATTCTTGAAAATGGTCAATTGATTCTTCTAATTTATTATCAGGTAGTGCATCTTTAATCATCTCTACGGGTATATCTTCTTCATCTAATACTATTGTTTCTAAGTCGCTAGACTCTAAAATAGCATTTTCGGAATAAACCCGTTCCTCTAAACCACTATCGGCTTCATAATCAAAAGGAAAAACTACATCGTCTAAAACGGTGGTATCCCTAATCAAATCCTCGTCCTTTTGAATAGGTGAATAATCATAAAAATTATTTGGATTTGAACTAGAAATAATATAATCATTATAAAGATCAATTGGATTAATAGATTCCTGATCACTATGCCTACATATCTCAGATTCTTCATTACTACTATCCTCATCATCATAATAGTACAAAGATGATTGAACCTTATCTAAATAAGTAGTGTCTTTTATTCTAGCCTCGTCCTCTAAATTAGGCAAATATTCACTATTGATATCAAGGGTAGAATTAGAAACCCTATTTTGGAAATTTAGATTATTTCGAGCAGCATTAGCCAACTGTTCATTTTATGCCTCTAGACGTGCCTGAATTTCACTGAGCATAACACTTATACGTTTACCACTCTCGTTTATCATCTCAGAATATCGTGTACACTCTTCTTTTGAACTATTCATTGCAACTAAACGTTTATACGTCCTTTCAATCCGTTGTTGGGTCTCTTCTAGAGATGGAACAGGTTCAGAAATATCATAATCAGGACTAGTTTCCAAAAACGAGTAACTAGTACTACAGTGTTCCTGATTTTCTTGATCGTAAGACCAATTCGCGTGTGGATAGTAATTCGGCTCACCATGGTATGAACCATAACCTTGAAAAGGTTGGCGTTCCCAACTACTATTCCCACCATGGTCATAAAAATGATGATGTCCATATTCAAATTCAGATCGATACTCATTGTATTGGCTTCTGTCATACCAGTTTGACATTCTTAATTACAAGGGAATTCTATACAATCACAAACAAGGATGACTCGACCAAATCAAACCTACTGATTTCTAGCAAACAAAAATCATGATGGCTCCACTTAGATTGTTTCTAGACCAGCTTCTAATCCTTCGAAAGGGAATTCGTTACAATTTAAGCAAACCCCTCTGGAATCAATCCGAGTCAAAGTAAGTTGAATTGAGGCGAGGGAAGCTCAGTGGAGCTTTGATACCCAAGGCTTCACCGCTATCACAAGGCGGCGCAGTCACGCATTCAACTCATAGAAACCATCATGAACTTCGAGGTGTGCTTAAGGAAGTAACCAATATCCTTCGAATTTTTTTCCTGATAAGCGCGATACCCTATCGGTCTCGTTCTAGTCAAGATTTAAGCTTGGGTTCGCGTTAGGTTTCGTTTTCCTAAGGCGGGCAAGAAGGGAGCGGTGATGAAATCCGAACCCTTATCTTGTATTGGCCAGGCCTTGCCCTTTACTAGGAATTTAAAAACAGTTCAAATTCGTACTCAATCAATGAATCACCTTAAGGAATACAGTAAACCCGCTGACAGAGGATTCGCGGGTGTTTCGAAAGCTTACCTCCCGTACCAGACGGGGGATGAACCGTTGAAGTCGACTCGGGCCACTGACTCCGGTGTCAGTGTGCGAACCCGAGGGGCCGAGACGATATTGTAATCGTCGTCCTTCCCTGCACACAGTTTATATTTAAGGGTACCCTTCCGCAGGGTATAAAAAAAAATAATGTCCCAAAATTTAAAGTCCAAAGTCCATAAAAAAAAAGTGCAAAAGAAAAATAAAGTCTAAAATAAAAATAAAAATACAAATATCTCTCTTTTTTTTTCTCTCTTTTTTTTATCAAAATAAAAAATAAAAAAATCTTCTTCTTTTGCCCCTTTCGCTTTGCCTTTTACTCTAGTCTTTAAGTATTCACCAAAAACTTTGGCAAAATTTTCTTTCGCTCCAACTTCCAAAATCTGAAAGAAAAAGACAAAAAACCCAGAAACGTAAAGAAGAACAAAAGTTATTAAAAAAATAAAAATAAATCTATACACAAGTCCGCGTCGGCGGCGCCATTTTGATATAATTTTTTTCTAGTGATAAGTAAAAGTTCGTTGCTCGGATTGTAAAGATTTAAAAATAAAAATATATACACAATATTTGTCACAGGATCAAGAGACACTAGGACACAGGATTCCACCATTAATCATTCACACAATTCATATATTTATTCGAAACAATTATATCTCAAATCATAAGGACTCTCATTCTTGCCAAGGTAGATTTTTAGAATATTTATTGTATATCACTAGCATGACGCATCAAAAGCACTACGACCAAGCATACATCATCATACGATATGACAACCAATTAAGAAAAATCATAAATCGATTAATAAAAAGTGCAAGTAGTCAAAAAAAAGAATTAATATAATTATCATATGCGTAAAGAATGGCTTCCTCCATCATCCCAGTGTTTGGGTTTAGATAATCATAATAATCATGTTCTCAAAATATATATTTGATGCTCAAAGTATGATTAAAAGAGTCAAAAGTTATAAAACAGTGGTTCTGAGACTCACAAAACACGTCCAGAAAGAAACGATACCAGAAAACTGCAGCTAAACTGCGACACTTCTCCACTGCTGCTGGAACTGTTGAAGAACGACGGTTTTTGGCTGTCCGTTTTTCGTGTTCTTGATATCCTCCTTCTTCTTCAGCAGCAGCAGGTGAACAATCCTGCAAGTCTCGATTTCTCGCTCCTCTCGGCTCTGGCTCGACCCCAAACTCTTGACACCCATTCTATGTGATACCAGAAATCTATTTATACTCCTCAGCCTCATTTAATCACGCCATAACTCAAGATAATTCTCTCTTTACTCGGCTTAAAGAGAAAATATTTGTTGGATATTTTCTTCCTTTAATTAGCTCTCCACGCGCTGAAATGATGTATAAACACTCCAAACATGATCTTACACGCTGTAGAATTGATTCAACACTCTCCAAACACATGAGTACACGTCTAAATTTGATGTGATCGTGTGATATTCATTTCTTGAACGTGCTTCCTGATTTCTTGATTGCGATGATTTCAGCCAATTATGATCGATCCTAACACCCAAAATGTCTTCCTCTATCCATATCACAAATACCCATTGAAAATCAGAGGTTTAATCGAATTCTAACCCCTCCAAAAATCGATCGACCCAACTGCCAGTGAGAAGAAATATTTTCCCGCCTTTTTCCAAAATTTGAATTATGAGAAGAAAAGTGTCCTCCCCCTAATCCTGTACGGGTGTCCCTTTAGCAATTGGTGTGGAAATAGTAATTTTGGGTGGAAATAGTACTTTTTCTGGGTTCTTCCAGAACATTTCTAGGATGTTTCCGGTGCACTTCTGGGGTACTTCCGGTGCACTATCAACGGAGTTCCAAACGCCGCATTTTAAACCAATTTCGCCTCAAAAGATTATTTTTCCAAAAACACCTATAAATAAATAAACCATAATAAGTATAAAAATGGGCACTAACAGTATATACAAATGAGATATATTAGACACATAAATGCGTCTATCACCTTGAGATTGTGGCCAATATCGCACAATCATTGTGCATCAGACCATCGAGGGCTGGTCGAGAGAATATTGCGTAATCATTGTGCAATATGCTAAAGAGAATGTCGTGCAATCATTGTGTGCATACGCAATCATTACAGGAAATCATTGTGTGCATACGCAATCATTACACGCAATCATTGTGTGTGCAATCATTGCACACGAATAGTGAAGAAAGCATGTTAATTTGCTCCGCTTTTCCCAGTTGTAGAAATTGCAAGTTAACATATATAGGGAGGGGTAGTTGGTTGAAGGTGCATATGCGGACCATGCACCAAGTAAACTTAATAGCTTAGCCGAAAGAGTATGAATGATGCCTAAGGCTCATTTATAGTTCCGTAGCCTTTTGAAGAGGGCATTTGGTTCTTAGGCATCACTATGCCATGTCGCGGACCCGATAATGCATAAACATTGTGCATTTGACGAAACGGCCTATACGGACGAGGCCATTACCACTATTGCTAGGCCACGGCCTTGCAAACGAGTTTGGCCTAAGTTGTCGGTCCATTTTAGGATGAACTACGGTATGTCCTTGATCCCTTTAGAGTAGGGAAGGGTACGTAGGCATCCGCAATGAGTTGCAGCATTGCCGGTCCATCACTTTGGCCCCTCATATCATCTAAGCTCGGTAGCTCGATGCAAGAGATGATTGTGGCCAGACTTGATGAGGCAAGTTGCATGCCAGTCAGTGGATGCTCATATTTCCTATCAAGCCGTTCGACTTAGGCATGTACCAATAACACATTGGGCATAGCCTCGGAGGTAAACTACATCGATATGCAAGTTAGCGGAGTTTGCATAAGCCTAAGGAGAGTACGACATGAGCCTGATTGATGCACCCTTGGCACGAGCAAGACAAGTGCATGCTCTCAGCAATTCCGAAGCTTAGTGAAGAGGAAGTCCGACGGTTGCTCAGTTAGATAGAAAATTCAGTGATGAATTTCCTACGATGAGGCAAAGCCAGTAAAGCATGCGATATGCATTGGCCTTAGACTTATGGCCTTATACCCTTTTGAGGACAAGGGTGAGTTTGGAACGGTGTGGAATCTAAATTAGCTGCATCATGCTCCACGAGCATGCTTGCAAAGGCGAATGAGCGTGCATTTGCCTAGATTTAAGGCCCAGATCGTAGCATCATCATGGCGCATCGGGGAAGTTATGTCCAACGCCCTCAGGCGCGCCAGGCGGAAAATTCGTCGGTCCATCACAATTTTAATCACAAGAGAGATTGAGATATAACTCTAGACACTTTCCTTGATTGATTTTTAACTCTCAGAGTTGTGTTGAGTTTGTCCATACAGATTGCCTATGAAAAAGTTGGTGGTGTATTTTGGTACCCCCAGTGTTTCAAAATCTACTTTGTTTTGGTGGAACTGATGAAAATACTAAAGGTATTGTTGTTGCTTGGGTTTTTTCATAGATCGGAGTTGATGATAGACTCTGATTTGTTCTTACACGATTCATACCAGCACTAATAAGGTATAGATCCATCGAAAAAATCCCCCAAAACTGCAAGAACAAGCCAAACAGAAACCTAATCCGTTAGTAGAAAACTAAATTAAAGAAGACAAATCAAGGAAACAAAATGAAGGGGATCTTGGGTTGTTGATTTATCTTCTCAGATCGAATGTGAAATAAATTTTTCTTTCTTCTGGTTCTGGAGAGAGAAAATAAAAGTTGGGACTACATTGGAAAACAATAAATGCTTGAATACTACGTAATTGCGGTATAATCTGTGTGGATGGTGGTATAATCTGTTCTGGTAATACTACGCAGTTGCGCACAGGTCAATCGTAATATAGATCGCAAATGCGGTTCGTTCCCACAAGGAGTGTGAAATACTCTACCAACTAATACCAAAAATTAAATAATCAACAAGATAATGTTTTAAGGATTTTTAGAAATTCGGAACAAAATGAAATGATAAATAATTTAAAGATAAACAAAACGAGTGTGGGTTATTAGGATTTTCGGTTTCCACCAATTAATTATGCAAACTCTACTAATCTTTAAAAGTATATTCCATGCTTTTTCAAATACTGTTTTTCCGCTATAGTTGTCTTCGCTTCATGAGTAGTGATTCTAAAGCATTACCTATTTATCCTTGCATACCACGTCTAGGGATTTAACCGAAGCACACAGTATCAATTCAAAAGCATAAATAACCTAGAAAATCACATCAACAATAGAATACCAAGCCAAATGAAGAAAAACTACTAATCAATCAACTCATTATTAAGCATATAAATATAGAGTTTTCATAATAAAATTGGGTTCTACCTAGACCCTAACATAGCTTTAGCTAGCCATGGCTTTCACAAAAAACCATAAAAAGATTAAAATAAATAGCTAAGCAAAAATGGAGAAGAAAAACTCCAAAATCCTTCTCCTGTTTCTCTTCCCGCTCTGTGGTCGGGCGCCCCCTGGTATATTTTGAAACAACATATAAATATAGCTCACAAATGAATTCACGTTTTTCTTCTTCGTCGCCACATCACCTCCCAATAGAAGTCTGCCACATGTCATGAATATAAATTCACCCAATGATGTTGTGCCGCGTGTCATAATATGACGAGACATTGTAAAGTATCACCGAATCTCCACTTTCCATAGTATATGAATTTCATTTAGAAAGCATGATATTTTCTTGCATGTGCTGGGTCCCACCTTAACTGTATTTGCAAAATGACGTCATTTGGCTTCAAATATTCCTTCAGATTCTTTATATAAATATAGCAAGAGAACTTATGTAAGGACAAGATATATTAATCTTTCCTTTTTCTTCATTTGCACGTGGTCATGGAGGTGATATTCTTCCATTCTTATGCTAACAATAATAAAGTCACTCTTGACCAATCTTAGGTGGCATTAGTTTGCTGACATCGACTCGCTTTACCATGCATTAATTGAGATTAAGAATTCTCTGCCCGTTGTGAACTCGTGAGTGCCAAGACAGTGACACTAGCCAACTGAATTTTAATTCTTCCCACGTCTAAAGGAATCGTGAACTTAATCATGTACTCCTTTTTCCTTGCAAGTTCATAAGGCTCCGCTTATGTTTGGTGTCGCGCAGTGGTGCTGATACATAGAAATACCAGGCCAGCCACATTTACCCATTTTAGTCGCAAATGTCATTTGTTGTTTATTTAACCACTTATTTCTCAGGTGATTGGATTTGTTTGTAATTCCTGCAAAATCCTTTAAACAATATTATTAGCCAAAATATCGAGTCCTAACTAATATAAATATGGGCATAAAATGTAGCACTTTCGTGCTTATCAACACCCCCACACTTATAGTTTGCTAGTCCTCGAGCAAAACAAAGAATTGACCCGCTACACAGCTGGTCATATGAATATAGAGACCCTCTACACAGCTGGTCATATTATTTATTTATTTTTGTTTTCTTTTAGACCCGCTACACAGCTGGTCAAATAATAAGATAAAGAGAGAGAGACCCGCTACAGCGCTGATCATAGAAAATACCATACAAAAGACCCGCTACACAGCTGGTCATGACCCTAAAAACCATAACGATAATAATATTTTTTTTAAGACCCGTTACACAGCTGATCATTTTTTTAGACCCGCTACACAGCTGGTCGTATTTTTTTTTTATTTTTTTTAAATCCTAACCAAAGTGTCACTCCCCCACACTTAAATATTACATTGTCCTCAATGTAATTGAGTCATCCAACGTAGAAATCAAGGTGGGAAATTATAAATTGCAAAAAAATAAACAAATAAAATAAAAGATAGAGAAAAGGGAACAAATCTGATGGGTTGACTCCCACGAAGCGAAATGTATTGTTTCCCTGCTTTCAATAGCACATAATCTCAAACAAAATGAGGTTGATACCCCAAAGTAAGCTGCCAATCATATATATAGAGTCTGAAAAGTTGGGGATCAACCCAACCAATCCGGTCAGCTGAAAATATGCACCTGCAAAAACTATAATCATCCAAAGATATATGTGAATCCATTCCCCATAAATAACAATCCTTAGTAATCAATCCATGCATTGTCAGGATATGTAAATCATTCACACAAAGAGGTATAAATTTTTCAATAGCTTCTAGTTGAGGTGCACGCCCTAAATTAGGTTCTAAATCAGCGGAAATAACTTTTATGGCTGATATTGGTTCCAGTTGAGCAAAATAGGGCACACGAACATATGTTGGCTCAAATGGAGCAATAATATCATGACTCATAGACCCGTTATCATCTAAAACAGTTTCATTATTAATATCATCAAGACAAAAAAATTCTGAACTTAATGGCTTAAAGATCATGGTCGAAACTTTTTCGACTGATGGAACTAGTCGAGACTCGAACAAAACTAGAGGTTCTAGTTTGGATTTCCATTTATTAGTGTCTAACAGCGGTGTGGAGTCTAACAAGGCATTGACTTCACAAATAACACTATCGTCATCAAAATCTTACCCAAAATGAGCTAAGAAAACCTCTAATGGATCTCCCAAGTGGCTCTTGCAAATATCTTGCGAGTGCATACTTTCTTTTCGCCCGCACTTCAGACTAAAGTACCTAAAAAAAATCAAACAAACTTCGTAAAAAGAACTAAAAGAACAATAAAAATAAATTATTTACAAAAATTAAAAATAAGCTATATACAATGATATCAACTAGCGAGTATTTTGCTACCACTCCCCGGCAGCGGCGCCAAAAACTTGATGTAGATTTAGATAACCAAAATTAATGATTAAATGAAACCCAGTTATATCTGCAAGCGCACAGGTCAATAGTAATATAGATAGCAAATGTGATTCGTTCCCACAGGGAGTGTGAAATACTCTACTAACTAATACCAAAAATTAAATAATCAACAAGATAATGTTTTAAGGATTTTTAGAAATTCGGAACAAAATGAAATTATAAATAATTTAAAGATAAACAAAACGAGTGTGGGTTATTAGGATTTTCGGTTTCCACCAATTAATTATGCAAACTCTACTAATCTTTAAAAGTATATTCCATGCTTTTTCAAATACTGTTTCTCCGCTATAGTTGTCTTCGCTTCATGAGTAGTGATTCTAAAGCATTACCTATCTATCCTTGCATACCACGTCTAGGGATTTATTCGAAGCACGCAGTATCAGTTCAAAAGCATAAATAATCTAGAAAATCACATCAACAATAGAATACCAAGCCAAATGAAGAAAAACTACTAATCAATCAACTCATTATTTAGCATATAAATATAGAGTTTTCATAATAAAATTGGGTTCTACCTAGACCCTAACATAGCTTTAGCTAGCCATGGCTTTCACAAAAAACCATAAAAAGATTAAAATCAAATAGCTAAGCAAAAATGGAGATGAAAAACTCCAAAATCCTTCTCCTGTTTCTCTTCCCGCTCTGTGGCCGGGCGCCCCCCTGGTATATTTTGAAACAGCACATAAATATAGCTCACAAATGAATTCACGTTTTTCTTCTTCGTCCACATCACCTCCCAATAGAAGTCTGCCACATGTCATGAAAATATAAATTCACCCAATGATGTTGTGCCGCGTGTCATAATATGACGAGACATTGTAAAGTATCACCGAATATCCACTTTCCATAGTATATGAATTTCATTTAGAAAGCATGATATTTTCTTGCATGTGCTGGGTCCCACCTTAACTGTATTTGCAAAATGACGTCATTTGACTTCCAAAATTCCTTCAGATTCTTTATATAAATATAGCAAGAGAACTTATGTAAGGACAAGATATATTAATCTTTCCTTTTTCTTCATTTGCACGTGGTCATGGAGGTGATATTCTTCCATTCTTATGCTAACAATAATAAAGTCACTCTTGACCAATCTTAGGTGGCATTAGTGTGCTGACATCGACTCGCTTCACCATGCATTAATTGAGATTAAAAATTGTCTGCCCGTTGTGAACTCGTGAGTGCCAAGCCAGTGACACTAGCCAACTGAATTTTAATTCTGCCCACGTCTATAAGAATCGTGAACTTAATCATGTACTCCTTTTTCCTTGCAAGTTCATAAGGCTCCGTTTATGTTTGGTGCCGCGCAGTGGTGCTGATACATATAAACACCAGGCCAGCCAAATTTACCCATTTTAGTCGCAAATGTCATTTGTTGTTTATTTAACCACTTATTTCTCAGGTGATTGGATTTGTTTGTAATTCCCGCAAAAGCCTTAAACAATATTATTAGCCAAAATATCGAGTCCTAACTAATATAAATATGGGCATAAAATGTAGCACTTTCGTGCTTATCACTAAATCCAAAATACTAGGTGGACTAAATATTTAACCTATATGTTAAATACAAATGTTTTTTGATGTTTTTTTTTTTAAAATTTGGAGGGCAAGAGCCGGGTTAATCAATCTTGATTTAGGTCATGATATTAGGATAAAATCTGATTTTAGCATAAGGTAAAGTTTGAATGATATTATGGGCAATTCATTTTGATCGACCTACAATTTCCGATTCAAATCAAATGCATCTACCTAACCATTACCTAACCGTGTCCGAGAACAAACTCAGTGAAAGCCAAATGACCATGTCTGTTAATGAAAAATAAAATTTACAGCAATATAGTTATATAGATTATTTACCTGGCTAATTTGGGGCCTATGCCACTTAATTGGGGCCTATAACTACTTGACAAAATAGGGTCACTAACAAGTAATTTCTAAAAACCCCTTAACCACTATTTTTATTAATACCTAATATACCCTTATTAAATTAGTGATGATTAATTAAGTTATTATTAGTTAAATTAATTAGTGTTTGAGTTTGATTATAGTGTTAGGATTAGAGTGGAAATTCATTTCCTCTTTTAAGGTTTGGAGGGAAAGAAGAAGTAGAGGGAAAAAAGAAAAAACTAGGGTTTGTGATTTTCTTAGCAAAAATGAAACTTTATAGTGATGATGAAGACTCTAGTAGTGATGAAGAAGTGGATGCATCAGATTATCATGATTTCGATCCTACCGAATTGGATAATTTGTTGAATGAAGAAGAGAAACTCAACCAAAGAATACTTGAGGATATTATTCAAGCACAAGAACAGATTCGTCGAGAAGAAGAAAGTGATAATGCTTCTAATAAACAGGTATGAGGTGTAACGATCTACAAACATGCATTTGCACGTCTCGATCTCCCAAAAAGGAAAAAAGATTCAAAATCGTTTTCCAGAATCGGTTTATTCGATAGCACCACATAAACCGATTATGTGTAAAATTCCCAAATTGGGTATCATAATCGGGTTTTGTTCCTCACCATATAAACTGGTTGTAGTAACTTTTTGGGGAGTTGGGTACGTGACCAAAACCGGTTTATATTGGTGATGTGCATAACCCGATTCCTTAACTTGAATAATCACGTAGAATACCCGAAGTTGACAATCGGTTTATTTACGTATAAATGTAATCCGTTTATGGGAAAAAAAGTTCCAGGAGAAATGTGAACGAAAATCGGATTACATGATATGATACATGAACCGATTGTATACTTCGAATTTTTTTCTTCAAATCCTCAATCGGACTTTGTAGTTGCGCATATAAACCGATTATTGATAATTGGTTTACTCGACTGTAACATATAAAACGATTTTGAATCTCAACTTGTTGGTTCTTGTTGTAGATTGTTACGGCGTTCGACGAAGATCAGCCCAACCCCATAGGTATTGATACCTCTGCTCACTATTACACCGATTTGGAATGGAAAGAAAGGAATGATGCAAAGCAATGGCTTATAGACAAGGGGATAGAGATCAAATGCGCCTTAGTTTTAGGCCGTCATTCAAGTCAAGATCGTTTGGAAATTGTTTGTGAGAGAGGTGGAAAGCAAGAAAGTCACTGGGCAAAGGAAAGACTGTACGTGAAGAAGACTACAAGGGAATACATTACTAAATCAAAGAATTATGATTGCCCATTTAAGATTATAGTTAATAGACCCAAGAGACCCGATGGTACCAAGGTATACAAGTTCTCCGAAGTGATGAATGGTTGTCACAATCATGATGATCGGGAATGTCTTGTTGGACACGCGGCCGTTTGTGGGTTGAAACCACATCAATTGGAAACGGTGAGGTCGATGAAAGCATGTAGACCAAGTGACATCCTTAGGAAGATTAAGGAGGATGATAAGGATAACTTGTCCACTTTGAGGAAAATTTACAAGGCAAGAGAATCCTTTAGGAGGAGGTCATGGGATGGTAGGGCGGTTATGGAGCAATCTCAATGGTTAGCCGATCAACATGGATACACAATGAGCAAGCAAGTATTGGAAGGAAAAGTGACTCTTATTTTCTTGGCGCATCCGGAGATGATCAAGTTGGCACAATGCTTCTATCAAGTTTTGTTAATAGATTGTACATACAAGATCAACAAGTACAATATGCCGTTGTTAAACATTGTTTGCCATACTTCCGACAAGCAAACTTTCAAGGTAGCATGGGGGTTTATGGATCGGGAGAATGATGTGAGTTTTACTTGGATTCTAGAGACATTGAAGGAGATATATCTTGGCGATCAAACTCCGAGGATCATAGTAACGGATAAGGACCAAGCACTAATGAATGCCATTCGAGTGGTTTTTCCGGACACTAAGCATTTTCTTTGCACATGGCACATACAATGAAATATTAGAAGTAATTGTAGGGGTCATATCCAAAAGCCAAAGCCACAAAAAGGTACCACTCGTGAAAAGGCCGAAGATGAGCGTCTTCAAAAACTAACTACGGAACAAAGAGAGAAGGACAAGAAGAAAAAGCAATCGGACTATGAAGCGAATGGGTTAAAATGGAAGGCTTTTCAACATCATTTGGATTTAATGGTACACTCAATGTCCGTGGCCGAGTTCGAATGCCACTTGGAGAGTTTTATTGGGCTATGGAAGAAAGATTACGAGAAGTGTGTGGTTTATTGCTTGAATGAATTGTTGGATCCGTACAAGGAAAAATTTGTGTATGCTTACACGTACCAACACATGCATTACAACAATGAAGCGACAAGTATCGCGGAAGGATCTCATGGACGTTTGAAAAGCTTGCTCCGAGGGAGCCAAAACACCGTGGTTACATTACAAGAAGCCATCCATGAATACACCAAGGCCGATATCATCAAGATAACCGCTCAAATGGAAGAGAGTAGGATGAAAATCATCACAAGCTACAAGGAACACCATCAGTTGATTAGAAATTTAAATTATAGGGTGTCTCACTAGGCAATCATTTCTATGATAAAGGATTACAAATATTATGTGGATAAGGAGATGGGGAGAAGAAGAATTCAATGCAAATGTATGACGATGACGGCATTCGGATTTCCGTGTCATCACATGATCGTGAATTACCAACAAGGAATTCCTTTTGAAATCATTGATCCGTTTTGGAAGCAACTTACTTTCAAACCACCCAAACCGAAGAACCACTCGAATCTTTTGTGGACACGGATATTAGAAGGTAAATCATCGAGAAATTTGCAAAAAAGGATGGCTTGGGAAGAAAAGTTTTGATGTACGACTTAAAACTAGCCGCGAACCCACATATGGTACCGGTCGGAGAACCAACGATGTTACTGCCTACGGGTAGACCACCTTCCAACATGGATAGGAAGCAAGAAAGGCAGGAGTTTAAGGTTGCAATGAGTACCGGAAGAATCCTTTGTCAACATGAGAATGAAGATGCTAAATATGAAGAGGCGAAGGTTCAAACGAAAAGGGGTCGACCGAAGATGGCGGGACAAGTATCGTACAAGCCAAGACAAATGTTCCAAAAGTTCCTTCACACATTGAGAATGAAGAGGCGAAGGTTCCAAAGAAAAGGGTCGACCAAAGAAGGGAGAAAGCGAGTCAAGTAGCGGACAAGAGAAGACAAATGTTTCAAACGTCCCTCCACAAATTGAGAATGAAGAGGCACCGGCTAAAAGGAAAAGGGTTCGACCAAAGAAAGGAGAAAGTGGGACAAGCGCTCCTTCACAACATGAGGATCAAATCTCTCCTTCGCAACATGTGGATCCAATCGATCCTTCTCAAGAGAGTCAAGCGCCAAACAATCTAATCGTTCCTTCTCAAGAGAGTCAAGCGAGTACAACACGAGTATCAAGGTTACGTGAATGGAAGGGAGAAGCAAGACAAAAGGGTTCAATGGTGACTCTAAGGGCCGCTCTTGGTGATGGAAGCACTCTTAGGGATGAACGAGGTAGACCCCATCGAACTTGTTACACCATATTCGAGGAGTATTACTCGAAACTTCCTGAAATCATTAAGCACTATGTGTTATCCACCGACGACGTGGATGCGGATGGGAATTGTGGTTATCACGTTGCATCGGAATAAATAAGCCATATAAGTTTGGCGGACGATGAGAACCTAACCCGATGTCAATATTTTAGAAAGATGATGGCCTTGCGCCTACAAGAAGACAAGGAATTTTACATATCAATAATGAAGGAAGGAAAAACAATAGAAGACAAAGAAGTGATTTTTGAAAAAATGGTTGTTAGAGTACAAAGGCCAAAGGGGAATGGACCAATTACCCGAGCGCATTGGATGCAGATGCCTCTATGTGGTCATCTCTTGGGTGAAACTTGGAGTTGCATTATTCATCTATTTTGTAAGGGATCATGTTATACATTCGCACCAAAATACACCATTTGGGATGAATCTCTTAAGGATCGGAGAATTGTTTTATTCAACCATAACAACATACATTACATCGGTCTTAGAGTACATGATGATTGTCCATTACCACCGGTATATAAGTTAAATGAGGTCTTAGATCTCACCAAGGAGTGGCTTAAAAAATACGATGCCAACATGAGGCGATGGGAAGAATTGATCAAGCCGAATCAATTCGAGGGTCTCCATTTGTCGGAATGAGTATTTTCCTTATGTTAAAAACTTGATCTATCAGATGCTTATATTTTGTCTCTTTATTGTATTTTGCAAACTTGAACCAAGCTTAATGAATGAAAGTGGTTTTGTTTTTTTGGGAACTTAGTGTTGATGGTGGATTTTAGTTCAGGGCTAAAATTGTAAAACCAAATTTATACGCTGACATCCTGCAAAGGATAAAGCCACTGATAAGTGATGAATACTTCTTCACTTTAATAATTCACCTAGAATAGAGCATGTGGCAACAATCCCAGTATTCTGTGAATTAAATACACAAAATTCATCCAGGTTGGAGCATGTAGCAACAATCCCATATACCCTGTGAATTTACAACATTATTAATTAATGCATGACTAGCCTTGTATTTCCTGTGTTGTTCCCGCAGAACTCTCATTATTAGTGCGGCATGACGACTGAGTGTTGCTCTCAGCAGAGTAACATGAATCTCCAAGTGTTAATAGTGAGGCATGCACGAAATACCCGTACATTCCACGTCTCTCGGTGTGTTATATTAGCCCGATTGAGCCCACCTCTCTCGGTGTGTTATACTAGCCCGATTGAGCATACATCTCTCAGTGTGTTATACTAGCCCGATTGAGCATATTTGAATCTGGACTGACAGTCTCAGAAACAATCACGACCACGCAAGTTGGCCGCATGATTTAACCAACCTAGACGATCCTCAGCAGGAGCAGGCTACCATCTTAATGACCACCAGCGGGCCCGTTTATGCCCTGGTCGGTCGAATACATACCACGCCTCCCAAACAACCACCGAACACCAACCTAGAGTAGGATTGTTGGGATGGTATGGAGCATCTTGGAAAACATGTACGCACAAGACTGCTAATTTCGGTCTCAAACAGATTGCGGCCGTCCAACTTCACCGACATGGTTGGACGGTATAGATCGTCCCATAGCCGGTTGGAAAAGCGTTGTCCTGCACACCGGCGGGCCCCCTTCACGCCTGCATAATCGACCACCTCACAACCTAGCCAGGGAGAAGCAAACGCTCGCCCAAAATTCGACCGGCGTGATGCTTTAAGGGTCGCAGGAAATTCCACTAAAGGTCTTAAATTGATCACGACCATCCAACCTCACCAGCATGTTTGGATGGCTTAGATCAGACCCATAGCCGTCAGGCAGGTATTGGCAAGTTCACCACCGGCCCAATGTGGTCCCCACATGGTCGACCTCCCCAAAAGAGGAACGTAGCTTGCCAATTCGTCCAGCCAAAGTAGCGTGGACATGAAACCCTAATTAGGATTTGCGGCATATCACATGTGTCGCAAATCAGTCGCGACCATCCATCTTCGCAGGCATAGATGGAGGGTGTAGATGTAGACTCAAAGGGTCCCAAGCATGTCAACACAATCGTCGTGGGCCCGTCTACATGCGTGACCAATCAGCCAAGGCCGACCATGGCTAGATGCCTCAATTCGTGCGCCCAAACTAGATGGTCGCGCGGTTCCAATTGCAAACCGATCTCGACCACTCAACTTTGCCGGACAAATCGAGTGGCTTAGATCACATCTCCATGGGACAGTGAGGTACGGACGTGTACACCGGCAAGCCGTCTACACGCATGCCGGGTCGGTCTTGCCAAAAACATCTCTCATGCATGGATTCGACCAAGCTGAAAGAAGGTACTTGCGCACCTCCTAACCCCTAATCTGACGGTCGCATATGTGGGTCGCAAGTCATCTCGTCCTTCCAACTTCTCCAGCTTGGACGGACAGCCTAAGACAGGAGTTAGGCAACCAGTGAGGCATCACCACCATCACCGTCCACCACTCTTCCGCATGGGGTGATCAGCCAAATCAGGGCTTGCATGTATAGCCTCCAAACGATCACTTGAAGATGGCTGGAAGTGATGCTATTTTAAGACGCTTAAATTCGTGACTTACTCCGTTAAGCCTTAAAACAGCGATGCTTCATACATGCTGAATATACTCGATGCATTACCTGTGTAGAATACACACAATATTTCATAAATATCGACTTCCTAAATAACTTAGTTATTTAATCTAGCATCACATGCTACTTTCTGTGGGTCCCACATCCACACATTCGAGACATCAAGCATGTCACAAACTGGGGGATACATACTGGGGTATTGGTCTGGCGGTTTATAGCGTGCAGCGTGCAAGGCGCCATCACAAGAACGTATCAGGAAGTCATGGACGTTAGTGATGATGGGAGAAGTGGGCTTTACCTGATCGTGTGACAATTACCACTACTCCATCACTCCACTACTCCATCACTCCACTTCCTCCACTTCCCATGAGAAACGTGGGTTAGGCACAATGACTTGTATAAATAGGTTCTCCTCCCTATTTCCGAACAAGAAGACGAGACAGAAGCCAAGTGTTGATACAATCGTATTCCAACACCAGAGCTGATAGCTTTCATTCTGCAAGCCAGTTCAGCTTTCTGATACAAGTCATACACAGCCAACACCTTCACAATCTCAACACCTTCTTCGCTTCCTTCCCTAAGATCAACCCCATGTCCTTCACTTTGTGACCAAAGCAAGTATGGAACGACCATTTCTTGGTTTAAGCCAGAGTTGTACAGATTAATTTCTTGAATCACAAGCACTCCCGTGCAGTGCATTTGTTATAGTTTTCACCCATAAAAAATTGGCGACCAAAATGGGAGATTAATCTCTCGGTTGCAAAATCAATTTTCAATTTCATTTTAATTTGTTCATATTGCAAAATGGTGGATCTTAGGTCTGAATCGGCAACCAATCCCGACGGAGCCAGCGCCGAAAACACTCTCGGCATTGATATCCCGATTGGTGGTGTTACCTGTCAATGCAATCAATGTATCTCGTGGAATTACGTCATCTACCACCAGCACCAGCGGAGCAGGAGGAGATATTCCATTGGGTGTGACGCCTCCTATCACCAGAGCTAGAGCAGCTTCAAATCTCGGCGTCTCATCGAGTATAACGCCTCCGTCCGTCACCAGGGAAACTACCAATCCTTCCTTAGGACGAGGGGCCGGAGGAGCCAGAGGAGGACAACACCGTATTACTATGGTGGATTTGATGGAGAGACAAGAAGTCCTTGCTAAGGCACAGACGGACATGGCTGCAACTCAGAAAGAGGTACTCACTTTTCTCAAGGTATTAACTGATCGGTTGCCACAAGATCCAAGACAGCCCCTGGAGCCAACAAGAAACGCATTCAACGCACCCGGAGCAGGTACTTCAGCGGCGCGGGCCTACATGGACCTGATCAAAGAAGCGATAAACGGCATCTCCTCAACAAGATGACATCAGATATGAGTGGTCCTGTCATGGAGACTCCTATACTGAAGACTGATCCTCACAATGATCCTCCTCAAGTCAATAGTTTCACTACGAACCGGAGGCCAGTGGATCAGGAAGCGGCTTCTCTAGTAGAAGTTTGTGTGAACTTTTACACCTCTCGAAGAATCAGCGGGCGGAGACGTTTGCTGCAATCAACCAGATAGCCATGGACATGCACCTAACTCCTCCACGTCCAGAAGTCTCAAACGTACCAGAAACATCTGTGAATAATGTTACATTTACAGAGGACGACATGATGGCGGAAGAAGGTCATGACCAGGCCCTACATGTTACTGCACGCATCAAGGATTCAGAGTTCAAGAGAGCCCTCATCGACACAGGAGCGTCTTCGAATGTGATTACCCTCAAGACTCTCAGGACATCCAAGATATGACCATGAAAGATCGTACGGAAGCCTACCAAAATGACAGACTTTGAAGGAAACCATACTAGCACATACGTATGTCAATCCGAATTTATCAGTAGGACCCGTTTAGTCAAAAGTGAAATTCGAATTCATAGAGAAGGAGCCGGACTACCATATGATACTAGGGAGACCATGGCTTCATGACAATAGGATCGTCCATTCAACATATCACCAGTGCTTGAAGACTATGCTGAATGAAGAAGTCGTTCGTATTCATGCATCATTGTCTCCATATGCACCAATATGCGGAGTGGAACTGTTCGAACCGAGGGAAGCTCCGCAGGAAGAATCAGACAAAGTCTATTGCATCCCACTCCCCACATGGGCGTCAATCCAGGAGGAGGACCGACTCGCATCATTGAGGGTTAAACCCCATGACGCATCTTTGCTGACGAAACATTCTTCTTCATCTGGTGAAGCCGAAACCCATGTTCACACCAAGAGGGAACGAACTTTTGTGGCGAGTCGTGACTAGAAAGGGAAAACGGTATATCGACACTGCTATTATCAATTAGCAGGGGAGACTGTTACCCAATATCTCCACCCAATGGAATGCTACAACAACCACAAGAAGAAGTGCTAGATGCTCCACAACAGCTGTAAGATGGCACCAACTCCACAACTGATGAGATTGAAATCGTTGTGGAATCTCATAGGCCTATCTCCATCAGCTCAACCTTGTGTACGGATGAATGCACGAAGCTCATGGAACTTCACAAAGAGTACCAGGACATATTCGCTTAGAGTCGCAGTTCAGACACGAGGAAAATGGACAGATAAGGTGTTGCATGGACTTGAACAGATGCTGCCCCAAAAACGATTCTCCTCTACCTAACATCGACATGTTAGTAGATGCAACCATCGGAAACGGAATGTTCTCCTCCATGGATGGATGTAGCGGCTACAACCAGATAAGGATGTACGAGCATGACGCAAGTAAGATAGCTTCTCGAACTCCTCTCGGAAATTTTATTATAATGTACTGCCATTTGGTTTAAAGAATGCCGGTACAACGTATGACGCTCTATGACAACAATCTTCCACTGGAGACGATACCTCAAGGGAGCAGCCTCAAGAAGATAACGATGCCCACGCGTCATGTCGAGCAAGATCCGTACGAGTCACTCTATCAGATGATGGTGCATGTCTATCGTGCTATGCTGGAGAATCTGTGCTTTTGGTCATCCTCTCGACTTCGTGAAGTTGTTGAACGCTCATCTACAACAGCATCTTCCCTGCTAGAAAGAACCAACAAGAGGAAAGCCACTGAGATACAACATCCTGCGCGTCCAAAATTGCCAACTTCAACTCTAGTACCACATGCACGACTGCCACAATGATGAAACAACTTCCAAGATATTCCATATCCGGCTCGACATCAACCACATCGATGAGAGACGTGTTCATAATTTCGTCTCCCAAGGAGTGTGACCGGGGACTGCTTAGCACTACCCATCTCAAAGATGCTGAGAAATGCAAGAACGCTATGTTCCAAGATGTCCAAAGACGAGGATATACTCAAGAGAGCAGACGTATTTTCAAAGACCAGCGATATTTCTGGATGTCTATGAAACGCAACACAGACGAAAAGATAGCCTCATGAACCCAGCGTGACAACGTCTATCAAGTCGAAGGCTCAGTGAATGCTCGTGGGCAGGGGACTGTCTCCCTATTTTTCATTCTGTGAGGCAACATCAAGGAAGCTATCACGCCTCTTCCTGCCAGTCTCCTCTGATCACAACTGCTGCTAAGAACCGTTGTTCGTTTGTTGATACCAGTGCCCGAGCTTCACCATGGCAACAACCACTACGAACAGAGTAAGGTACTTCTTCAAAACAAGAGAGATGGTCAATCAAGAAGCATGCAATTCGCGATGGAGAATCAAACTAAGGAAGAATCCTCTTCAATGCTCTCTTCAGAGGAAGACGCTCCAACGCCAGCCAAGGAGAAGCCGCTTCAACACTCTCTCCAGGATCCGGCTCGATGTTCTCTCCAGAAGAATCTGCTTCAGCGCTCTCAACACTCTCTCCAGGATCCACCTCTCGAGTCGTTTCAACACGCAAGCTACATCAATAATCTGCTCTTTGGTCAAGTTATCTGTGATGTACTCATCGCTCAACATACGTCTCATCCATCCTTTATAAGGGCCCAGCGGAGCATGACAAACCTTGAAGTCGATAGGAGAAGCTGTCAACACCTACTGACTTGGCATCGACATTATTCTCAGTGAAGCATGCTCCCTTGGCCGTAGGAGGACATGAACATAGCGGGACCCACACCACGTTCGAACATACAAGGTTGGAAAAGCAAGCACGCCTGGGCCCCACGTTCGAGCAAAGGGAAGACTGATGTTGGTTAGCAAGACTGATGTTAGTCAGCAAGACCAGTGTTAGTCAGCAAGACCGGTGTTGGTTACAGCAGCAAGGTCGGTGTTGGTAGAAGTAACAAAGATGGTGTACGGGACAAGGCTGGTGTTCGAACGAAACAATACAACAAGGCCGGTGTCGGTCGAGGCAGCGATGTCCGTCAGCAAAGTCGGGGTTCGTCAAATCAGCAAGGCCGGTGTTCGTCAGGGAAAGGCCGGTGTTGGTCAAGGGGCAAGTCTGGTGTTGGGTGAGGCAACAGGTGTCTGGTCGAAGCAGGCACAGCCGGCCCCAAGCAAAGCAGGCACGCGGCGGGTCCCACTTGATCAGGCGCAAACAACCCCATATTGGTCGAAGCAGGCACATCCGGCCCCAAGCAAAGCAGGAACGCGGCGGGTCCCACTTGATTAGGCGCAACCAGCCCCATATTGGTCGAAGCAGGCACAGCCGGCCCCAAGAAAAACAGGCACGCGACGGATCCCACTTGATCAGGCACATTAAGCCCACGTTCGATCAAGCAGGCGCACTAGCCCCACGAACGAAGCAGGCGCAGCAGTCCTTCGGTTAGGCACAACCCCACGATTGAGCGAATCAGGCGCATTAGCCCCTCAACCGAAGCAGGCATAGCAAGGTCTATCGAAGCAGGCAAGACCGACATCATGTTAGGGGAACGCTCGCTTAGACGCCTCTTAAACGTGACACGCTCCAAGGACAAGACGACCCGTCTCTCCTGGTAACATCTAACTTTGTCTCATAAGTTTTATCTTTAACTGTCACCATCTCATGCCTACCCCACAATAATGCAACCATTATGCGCTAGGCAGGGGACTTAATGTTGATGGTAGATTTTAGTTCAAGGCTAAAATTGTAAAACCAAATTTATACGCTGACATCCTGCAAAGGATAAAACCACTGATAAGTGATGAATACTTCTTCACTTTAATAATTCACCTAGAATGGAGCATGTGGCAACAATCCCAGTATTCTGTGAATTAAATACACAAAATTCATCCAGGTTGGAGCATGTAGCAACAATCCCATATACCCTGTGAATTTACAGCATTATTAATTAATGCGTGACTAGCTTTGTATTTCCTGTGTTGTTCCCGCAGAACTCTCATTATTAGTGCGGCATGACGACTGAGTGTTGTTCTCAGCAGAGTAACACGAATCTTCAAGTGTTAATAGTGAGGCATGCACGAAATACCCGTACATGCCACATCTCTCGGTGTGTTATACTTGCCCGATTGAGCCCACCTCTCTCGGTGTGTTATACTAGCCCGATTGAGAATACATCTTTCGGTGTGTTATACTAGCCCGATTGAGCATATTTGAATCTGGACTGACAGTCTCAGAAACAATCACGACCACGCAAGTTGGCCGCATGATTTAACCATCCTAGAAGATCCTCAGCAGGAGCGGGCTACCATCTTAATGACCACCAGCGGGTCCGTTTATGCCCTGGTCGGTCGAATACATACCACGCCTCCCAAACAACCACCGAACACCAACCTAGAGTAGGATAGTTGGGCTGGTATGGAGCAGCTTGGAAAACATGTACGCACAAGACTGCTCATGTCGGTCTCAAACAGATCGCGGCCATCCAACTTAACCGGCATGGTTGGACGGCATAGATCGTCCCATAGCCGGTTGGACAAGCGTTGTCCTGCATACCAGCGGGCCCCCTTCACGCCTGCATAATCGACCACCTCACGACCTAGCCAGGGAGAAGCAAACGCTCGCCAAAAGTTCGACCGACGTGATGCTTTAAGGGTCGCATGAAATTCCACTAAAGGTCTTAAATTGATCATGACCATCCAACCTCACCAGCATGTTTGGATGGCTTAGATTAGACTCATAGCCGTCAGGTAGGTATTGGAAAGTTCATCACCGGCCCAATGTGGGCCACACATGGTCGGCCTCCCCAAAAGAGGAGTGTAGCTTGCCAATTCGTCCAGCCAAAGTAGCGTGGACATGAAACCCTAATTAGGGTTTGCGGCATATCACATGTGTCGCAAATCAATCGCGACCATCCATCTTCGCAGGCATAGATGAAGGGTGTAGATGTAGACTCCAAGGGTCTCAAGCATGTCAACACAATCGTCGTGGGCCCGTCTACATGTGTGACCAATCGGCCAAGGCCGACCATGGCTAGATGCCTCAATTCGTGCGCCCAAACTAGGCATGGTCGCGCGGTTCCAATTGCAAACCGATCTCGACCACTCTTTACCGAAAAAATCGAGTGGCTTAGATCACATCTCCATGGGACAGTGAGGTACGAACGTGTACATCGGCAAGCCGTATACACGCATACCCGGTCTGTCTTTCCAAAAACATATCCCATGCATGGATTCGACCAAGATGAAAGAAGGCACTTGCGCACCTCCTAAACCCTAATCTGACGGTCGCAGATGTGGGTCGCAAGTCATCTCGTCCGTCCAACTTCGCCATCTTGGAAGGACAGCCTAAGACAGGAGTTAGGCAACCAGTGAGGCATCACCACAATCACCGTCCACCACTCTTCCACATGGGGTGATCAGCCAAATCAGGGCTTGCCTGTATAGCTTCCAAACGAACACTCGAAGATGGCTGGACGTGATGCTATTTTAAGACGCTTAAATTCGTGACTTACTCCGTTAAGCCTTAAAACAGCGATGCTTCATACATGTTGAATATATTCGATGCATTACCTGCATAGAATACACACGATATTTCATAAATATCGACTTCCTTAATAACTTAGTTATTTAATCTAGCATCACATGCTACTTTATGTGGGTCCCACATCCACACATTCGAGACATCAAGCAGGTCACAAACTGGGGGATACATACTGGGGTATTGGTCTGGCGGTTTACAGCGTGTAGCGTGCAACGCGCCATCACAAGAACGTGTCAGGAAGTCATGGACGGTTAGTGATGATGGGAGAAGTGGGCTTTACCTGATCGTGTGACAATTACCACGAATCCACTACTCCATCACTCCACTTCCTACACTTCCCATGAGAAACGTGGGTTAGGCGCAATGACTTGTATAAATAGGTTCTCCTCCCTATTTCCGAACAAGAAGACGAGACAGAAGCCAAGTGTTGATACAATCGTATTCCAACACCAGAACTGATAGCTTTCATTCTGCAAGTCAGTTCAGCTTTCTGATACAAGTCATACACAACCAACACCTTCACAATCTCAACACCTTCTTCGCTTCCCTCCCTAAGATCAACCCCATCTCCTTCACTTTGTGACCGAAGCAAGTCTGGAACAACCATTTCTTGGTTTATGCCAGAGTTGTACAGATTGATTTCTCGAATCACAAGCACTCCCGTGCAGTGCATTTGTTTAGGTTTTAGATTCATTTATCATCCACACAACCCAAATTACCAAAACCGGCAGAAATAGTTTTCACCCATAAATACTTAGACTCATGAAATTTATTCCAGAATCGGACTTTAAGTTTATTTATAAAGTCCGATTCCTGAAGTAGTTTGTTACAGCTTTTTCAGAATCGGTTTATATGAAGTATAAAGAAATACGATTATCGGATATAGAGACTTTTAACTAAACAATCAGATTGCATATGTCCAAAATGATCCGAACATGAATCAAGAATCGGTTTATTTGTGTATTAACGTAATCCGATTATAGTTGATGTTCATCACATCAACCCAGAATCAGGGTATGTAGGTTCACAGTAAAATCCGATTCTTTACATAATCAGATTACTATAGTTTATATATAAACCGATTCTGTGATTTTCAGAAATCCTTGATGAGCGAATTTCAAAGTTTTAGAGGTAAATCATTATAGAGTATCTCTTAGAAGGAAGGGGTTAAAGGGATTTAACTCAATCACTTGAATTGTCTGTTTTTGGGTTGTTGTTTTTTTTTTGGTAAACCAAAATGAAATTAGATTATAATTGTTGTTTGTGATTGTTTAGGATTTAGTTTTAATTTTAATGGAAGTTGAGTTTTGATTAATAATTTTTGTATTTGTTAATTAAGTAATGATTTTGTATTTGTATTTGTGATAGAATAATTAAAGTTAAGGTTAATTTTGTAATTTTACAATTTTTAGACACCCCTTATCATTCTCTATTAGGTAGATGAAGAAATACATAGGCCCCAATTAAGTGGCATAGACCCCAATTTAGGCAGGATTATTTAACTCATATTTTATTTGTTTACTTCTGGATTGAGAAGACTGTAAGGTTTGGATCACCTAAACCTCAACCCTTTCTAAAGAAAAGTCAGTGGCACCAAACCTTCTAAGTTCGCATAAAAATATCTCCTACCAAATCCCTTGCACAAAATTTTAACCACTCTATAAGTGGAAACTCTTTTAAGTACTTGCAGTTGCTCATCATAATGATCCCATTATTTAAACTCATCAAGCAAAAGCATCGTCGACAGCTCTAGCACACTCCCATAACGACACTCAAACTTAGATCATTTCTCGTACTCACCGTCATAAAACATGCGGACTTCATGGAGCCGCCGATGGTTTTGTTGTTATATCGGTCATTATTCCGAACCCATAATCGAAATCCAACATGCTAATCAAGTTCAGCCTATGGAGGATGTCGATGAAAGCTATGAAAGCGATGGTCATCATGAACAAGGATCGGGTGAAGTTTCATTGTGGCAGCGAAACATACTTATGGGTGGGAAATGTCGATTACCTGCATTTTCCGGTGTCATCGTTTATGATTCAGAAGGAAATCTCGTCGCTCCTAAGAGAGATTCTCGTGTTGGGTTTAGGTACTTCAAGTGAAGAAATGAAGATCAAATGATACAAATACTATGTAGGCACTGTACTTTTAAATGCATGGTTAATGTTGGTTTGTTTAAGTTAATATTATTGTGTTTGGGTGTAATCTGAAAGTAATCAGATAATCAAATTATTATTTTTGTGTAATGTTCAAGAACAACAAGTCAACAGCACCCATGTAGCGATTAGTTGCAAATTTAGCCGGTGTCACTATATATACCAGTGATCTGAGTTCGAAACTCGACAGCACCGGTAAGATCAAATAAAAAATGAACTTCCGATCAAAAAAATTAGTTGCAAATTTATTGAATCACTTTTGGTGTGTCCTAATTGCACGAGACACAGATGTGCCGTGTCCACCGCGTATCTGGAAAGTGTCGGCCCGCAAGTCCACAAGCTTAGAGCCCGAAACCTCGGATGGAGATTTGGCGCTAAATTCCTTAGTATAAACTCGGGATGATGTATTAGAAAAGCTTACACTACGAATCTCGATGAATTTCAACGGTTCAGACCTTAGGGATGACTAATTGACTACTACTCCCTAAAGGTGATGCAACGAAATCAAACTTCTGAGATTTTTGTTCATTTTTATACTTAAAAATCGTTGCCCTAAAATTGGAAATCTAGAATCAAAATATCGACGATCTCCTTCGTCGCTCTTCAATGTTACGAGTGCTCGACAATGCAAGTGAAGCAGAAGAAGAAGAGTAGTAACAAATGGAATTGTGTTATTTGCAATGAAAAACAATCAGTTCGTTAGGTTTTTTATGAAGCATTTGTTGCTAAAGATGTTAGATTATTCGTTCAGGATTTCAATAGGCAATTTAATGATGAAAATAATAAACAAACCCTAATGCAGCTGCTATTGGTAATTACGAGAATGAGAGTTCTCAGAATAATGGTAATGGATGCTTGGGAAAGAGAAGGAATGATTGGAGTGAGTATTTGGAGCCTGAAATTGAAACTAGTGAAAATGGTCAAGATAAAGGTCAGTAACGTCGAACTTAGGTTTTCAATTTTTAACTCTATATTTATGTTAATGTTTATGGATTTGTGTGTAGATTTGCATTTTGAACTTTAAGTTTAGTTAGAACATCTGAAATGCAAGCTTACCATCATCTTGCATTTGAGATACTCATTCTTAAGCTCATATGACGCATACTATCTAATAAGAGACTGAAGCAGCTTTCACAGTCTAGTCAGTTGTACCTGTGCACTCTCACTATGCTCCTGCGCCTTAGATTCTCAATATATGCATTTTACCATTTTCCAATCCATACAGCTGTAGTTTACCTATTGTCAGATGTTAATCTGAGAAGTTCGGAACAATTTTTTTTCTGATCTTCAAAGGTCATTGAGTTGATTGTTGCGGTATTTAAATCCTGTTATGTGAAGATGATACTCAGCCTTCTACCTTGATAAATAGCATATTTCTGACTAGACGACTGTTATACTGCTGTATACTATACATGGTAGAGATTTTGATAATGATTTTCAGTTCTCTATTATAATGATGAACTGCGTCTGGTTGCAGGTGGCCTTGTTTTAAGTGGAGGATTTGTGGGGTTTCTATTTTCAAGAAATCCCTTAACTCTAGCCACGGGGATTCTTTACTGTGCAAAGGTTTAGGTTGAATATTGTGAAAGAACAAGAAAATGAACAAGGATGAATGTTTTTTTGATGCTGCTAGAATGTGTAGGTGGGTGGGGGTAAGAGATAAAAAAAAAGAAAAAAATTATGGGTTCACTCACTTGAATCTCCTCTTCTTCTAAAGACTGTAGAGATTAAATACTGCACGGCAGACACTACACCAAAATCAGGATTTTGTAACAGTGCAACCTGTCACAGTTTATTTTTCAGTTACAGATACACCTGTGATAAGTCCTGCAACAGTTATAACTGTTATTAAATTTTGTATTCGTGATAATAATTAGGAATATTAAATTCTTTTATTAGTCACAATAATATTTGTTGACAATTTTACAGACAATCACAATTATAATTTAAAGTGATGATTCCACCAAAATATTTCACCACATCTAAAACAACCCAAAAATTATAACACTTTGAATTTTACTTGTCACTAATTTTCCCATATTTGTACAAACTAACAATTATATTTCATTTCTATAAATCAAAATACATTTTTTTTTCTTTTTAATTTTCTTATTAGAAAACAGGATCAAGACCAAGTCAACAAGTCATAACTTTACAGAAATTTGACTTTGACATATCTGCTTCTTCCGAAGACTGTGAAAATTACCAAACTACCCTTATCGGAATAAGTGCAATAAAAATTCCGAAGATTGTGAAAATGACCAGACTACCCTTATCGGAAATAAGTAAAGTAAATATTACAGACTGTTAAAATGACCATACTACCCTTAATGGAAAAAAGTGCAACAAAATATTATGCAGACTGTGAAAATGACCAGACTACCCTTATCAGCAATTAGTGCAATAAATATTAAGGAAACTGTGAAAATGACCAGACTACCCTTATCGGAAATAAGTAAAGTAATTATTACAGACTGTGAAAACAACCATACAACCCTTATAAGAAATAAGTAAAGAAAATATTACATACTGTGAAAATGACCATTTTACCCTTATTGGAAATAAGTGAAAAAAATATTATGGAGACTGTGAAAATGACCAGACTACCCTTATTGGAAATAAGTAAAGGAAATATTACACATTTTGAAAACTATACCCTTACTATGACAATGACCATATTACCCTTACTAGAAATAAGTGCAATAAATATCATGGACACTATTAAAATGACCATATTACCCTTACTAGAAATAAGCGCAGTAAATATCATGGAGACTATGAAAATGACCAAACTACCCTTATCAGAAATAAGTAAAGTAAATATTACATACTATGAAAATGACTATTTCACCCTTACTGGAAATAAGTGTAATAAATATTCTGGAGATTATGAAAATGACCTGACTACCCTTATCAAGAATTAGTAAAGTACATATTACAGATTGTAAAAATGACCATATTACCCTTACTGGAAATAAATGCAATAAATATCATGCAGACTATGAAAATGACCAAACCACCTTATCAAAAATAAGTAAAGTAAATATTACAGACTAAAAATGACCATAGTACCCTTACTGGAAATAAGTGCAATAAATATCATGGAGACAAAGAAAATTACCAAACTACCCTTATAAAAAATTAGTAAAGTAAATATTACAGACTATGAAAATGACCACTTTACCCTTGTTGGAAACATATGCAATAAATATTATGGAGACTGTGAAAATGACCAGACTACCCTTATTGGAAATAAGTAAAGTAAATATTACAGACTGTAAAAATGACCATATTACCCTTACTAGAAATCAATAAACGTCACGGAGACTATAAAATGACCAAACTGCTCTTATCAAAAATAAGTCAAGTAAATATTATAGTCTTTGGAAATGACCATTTTACCCTTACTGGAAATAAGGCTAATAAATATTATGGAGACTGTGAAAATGACCAAACTACCCTTATCGGAAATAAGTAAAGTAAATATTACAAACTATGAAAATAACCATATTACCCTTAATGGAAATTAGTGCAATAAATATTATGGAGACTGTGAAAATGACCAGACTGTCGTTATCGGAAATAAGTTGAGTAAATATTACAAACTGTAAAAATGATCATATTACCTTTAGTGGAAATTAGTGCAATACTGTGAAAATGACCAGACTACCCTTATTAAAAATAAGTAAATTTAATATTTGAGACTGTGAAAATGATCATATTACCCTTACTAGAAATTATCGCAACAAATATCATGGAGACTATAAAAATGACTGAACTTCCCTTATGAAAAATAAGTAAAGTAAATATTATAGTCTGTGAAAATGACCATTTTACCTTAGTGAAAATAAGTGCAATAAATGTTATGGAGACTGTGAAAATGACCAGTCTACCCTTATCGGAAATAAGTAAAGTAAATATTACAAACTGTGAAAATGAACATATTACCCTTGACAGAAATTAGTGCAATAAATATTGTGGAGACCGTGAAAATGACTAGACTATCCTTATCGTAAATAAGTAAAGTAAATATTACAGATTATGAAAATGACCATATTACGCTTACTGGGAATAAGTGCGGTAAATATTACGGAGATGTCAAAATGACCATTTTACCCTTACGGTCGTAACAGTAAAATGGTCATTTTCCGGTAAGGGCAAAATGGTCACTTTCACAGTCTATAATATTTACTTAGCTTATTTCCGATATGGGTAGTCTGGTCATTTTCTTTGTCACCATGATATTTATTGCACTTATGTCTAATAAGGGTAATTTGGTCATTTTCACTGTCAGTGATAATTACTATACTTATTTCCGATAAGTGTAGTCTGGTCATTTTCACAGTCTCCATAACATTTATTGTACTTATTTCCCCTAAGGGTAAAATGGTCATTTTCACAGAGTCACAGAATGTAATATTTACTTTATTCATAACCGAAAAGGGTGGTCTGGTCATTTTCACAGTCTCAATAATACTTAATATTTATTGCACTTATTTCCAGTAAGGGTAGTATGGTCATTTTTACTGGCTATAATATTCACTTTACTTATTTCCAGTAAGGGTAGTCTGGGCATTTTCACGGTCTCCATAAGATTTATTTCACTAATTTCCAGTATGGGTAGTAGGGTCATTTTCACCGTCTGTGTGATATTTATTGCATTTATTTCCAATAAGCGTAGTTTGGCATTTTGACAGTCTCCATAACATTTATTGCACATATTTCCCCTAAGGGTAAAATGGTCATTTTAGCATACTGTAATATTTACTTACTCATATCCGATAAGGGTAGTCTGGTCAGTTTCACAGTCTTCATAATATTTATTGCACTTATTTCCAATAAGGGGAGTATGGTCATTTTCATTGTCTGTAATATTCACTTTGCTTATTTCTGATAAGGATAGTCTGGTCATTTTGACAGTCTCCATAATATTAATTGCACTTATTTCCAGTAAGGGTAAAATGATCATTTTCACAGTCTGTAATATTTTCTTTACTTATTTTTGATAAGGGTAGTCTGGTCATTTTCACAATATCCATAATATTTATTTCATTAATTTCTAGTAAGGGTCGTATAGTCATTTTCACCGTCTGTGTGATATTTATTGCACCTGTTTCCAATAAGGGTAGTTTGGTCATTTTGACAATCTCCATGATATTTATTGCACTTACTTCCAGTAAGGGTAGAACAGTCATTTTCACAGTCTATAATATTTACTTTACTTATTTTTGATAAGGGTAGTTTGGTCATTTTCACTGTCTTTATGATATTTATTGACTTATTTCTAGTAAGGGTAATATGGTCATTTTCACAATCTGTAATATTTACTTTACTTATTTCCGATAAGGGAATATGGTCATTTAACTGTCTCCATGATATTTATTGCACTAATTCATAGTAAGGGTAATATGGTCATTTTTACATTTCTTAGATTCTGGGATAAGGGTAGTTTGGTCATTTTTACATTTCTTAGATAGTATATTTATTCTAATAAGGGTAGTTTGGTCATTTTCACGATCTCTTGAATTCGCTGCACTTGTTCAAGTAGCGGTGGTCCGGTTATTTTCACAGTCTCCACAATACTTGCTACATTTATTTCGGCAAGGGTAATTTTATCGTTTCATATAGTAATCTGGCAAACTGAGTTTGTAAATTCTGACATTTCACAACTTCAGTTAACCGGAATGAGAACCACGGCTCTATCTCGAGTAATTTGGCAAACTGAGTTTGTAAATTCTGATATTTCACAACTTCAGTTCACCGGAATGAGAACCTCAGGTCAATTACTAGTAATCTGGCAAACTGAGTTTGTAAATTATGATATTTCACAACTTCAGTTCGCCGGAATGAGAACCTCAAGTCAATCTCTAGTAATCTGGCAAACTGAGTTTGTAAATTCTGATATTTCACAACTTCAGTTCACCGGAATAAGAACCACGACTCTATCTCGAGTAATATGGCAAACTGAGTTTGTAAATTCTGATATTTCACAACTTCAGTATACCGGAATGAAAACCACGACTCTATCTCGAGTAATATGGCAAACTGAGTTTGTAAATTCTGGTATTTCACAACTTCAGTTCATCGGAATTAGAACCTCAGGTCAATCTCTAGTAATCTGGCAAACTGATTTTGTAAATTCTGATATTTCACAACTTCAGTTCACCGGAATGAGAAAAAGGAAAGATTAATATATCTTCTCCTTACATAAGTTCTCTTGCTATATTTATATAAAGAATCTGAAGGAATATTTGAAGTCAACTGATGTCATTTTGCAAATACAGTTAAGGTGGGACCCAGCACATGCAAGAAAATATCATGCTTTCTAAATGAAATTCATATAATATGGAAAGTGGAGATTCGGTGATACTTTACAATGTCTCGTCATATTATGACATGCGGCACAACATCATTGGGTGAATTTATATTTTCATGACATGTGGCAGACTTCTATTGGGAGGTGATGTGGCGACGAAGAAGAAAAATGTGAATTCATCTGTGAGCTATATTTATGTGTTGTTTCAAAATATACTAGGGGGCGCCCGACCACAGAGCTGGAAGAGAAACAGGAGATGGATTTTGGAGTTTTGTTTTCGATTCTTCGTTTATCTTTAGATAAAGTTTGATTTTAACATGTTTATGGTTTTTGAGAAAGCCATGGCTAGCTAGAGTTATGTTAGGGTTTGGGTAGAAACCAATTTAATTGTGTAAACTCTACATTTATATGCTCAATAATGATTTAAATGACTAGTAGTTTTTCTTCATATAACTTGGTATTTTATTGTTCATGTGATTTTCTTGATTATTTATGCTTTTGAATTGATATTTCGTGCTTCGGTTAAATCCCTAGACGTGGTATGCAAGGATAGATAGGTAATGCTTTAGAATCACTACTCATGAAGCGAAGAAAACTAGAGCGGAGAAACAATATTTGAAAATGCATGGAATAAATTTTTAAAGATTAGTATAGTTTGCATAATTAATTGGTGGTAACCGAAAATCCTAACAACCTCCTATCATTCTGTTTTTTCGTTAAAATTATTTATTGTTTCATTTTGTTTCAAATTTCTGAAAACTCATTAAACATTATCTATTTGATTATTTGGTCTTGGTATTAGTTAGAAGTAGTATGTTCACACTCCTCGTGGGAACGACATGTACTTCCCATTGTTCTACTAGTGAGACACTGTGCACTTGCAGTATTTTATTGTAGGTTTCCGAACCTACCAAGTTTTTGGCGCCGCTGCCGGGGAGTGGTAGCAAAATACTCGCTAGTTGATATCATTGTATATAGCTTATTTTTAATTTTTGTAAATAATTTATTTTTATTGTTCTTTTAGTTCTTTTTACGCAGTTTGTTTGATTTTTTTTAGGTACTTTAGTCTGAAGTGCGGGCGAAAAGAAAGTATGCACTCGCAAGATATTGGCAAGAGCCACTTGGGAGATCCATTAGAGGTTTGCTTAGCTCATTTTGGGTATGATTTTGATGACGATAGTGTTATTTGTGAAGTCAATGCCTTATTAGACTCCACACCGTTGTTAGACACTAATAAATGGAAATCCAAACTAAAACCTCTAGTTTTGTTCGAGTCTCGACTAGTTACATCAGTCGAGAAAGTTTCGACCATGACCTTTAAGCCATTAAGTTCAGAATTTTTTTGTCTTGATGATATTCATAATGAAACCGTTTTAGATGATAACGGGTCTATGAGTCATGATATTATTGCTCCATTTGAGCCAACATATGTTCGTGTGCCCTATTTTTCTCAACTGGAACCAATATAAGCCATAAAAGTTATTTCCGCTGATTTAGAACCTGATTTAGGGCGTGCACCTCAACTATAAGCTATTGAAAAATTTATACCTCTTTGTGTGAATGATTTACATATCCTGACAATGCATGGATTGATTACTAAGGATTGTTATTTATGGGGAATGGATTCACATATATCTTTGGATGATTATAGTTTTTGCAGGTGCATATTTTCAGCTGACCGGATTGGTTGGGTTGATCCCCAACTTTTCAGACTCTATATATATGACTGGAAGCTTACTTTGGGGTATCAACCTCATTTTGTTTGAGATTATGTGCTATTGAAAGCAGGGAAACAGTACATTTCGCTTCGTGGGAGTCAACCCATCAGATTTGTTCCCTTTTCTCTATCTTTTTTTTTTTTTTTTTTTTTTGCAATTTATAATTTTCCACCTTGATTTCTACGCTGGATGACTCAATTACATTGAGGACAATGTAATATTTAAGTGTGGGGGAGTGGCACTTTGGTTAGGATTTTTTTAAAAAAAAAATTATGACCAGCTGTGTAGCGGGTCTAAAAAAATGATCAGTTGTGTAGCGGGTCTTAAAAAAATATTATTATCGTTATGGTTTTTAGGGTCATGACCACCTGTGTAGCGGGTCTAAAAAAAACTAAAAAAAATGATATGACCACGTGCAAATGAAGAAAAAAGGAAAGATTAATATATCTTGTCCTTATATAAGTTCTCTTGCTATATTTATATAAAGAATCTGAAGGAATATTTGAAGCCAACTGACATCATTTTTCAAATACAGTTAAAGTGGGACCCAGCACATGCAAGAAAATATCATACTTTCTAAATGAAATTCATATACTATGGAAAGTGGAGATTCGGTGATACTTCACAATGTCTCTCATATTATGACACGCGGCACAACATCATTTGGTGAATTTATATTTTCATGACATGTGGCAGACTTCTATTGGGAGGTGATGTGGCGACGAAGAAGAAAAACGTGAATTCATTTGTGAGCTATATTTATGTGTTGTTTCAAAATATACTAGGGGCGCCCGACCACAGAGATGGAAGAGAAACATGAGAGGGATTTTGGAGTTTTGTTTTCGATTCTTCGTTTATCTTTAGCTAAAGTTTGATTTTAATATGTTTATGGTTTTTGAGAAAGCCATGGCTAGCTAGAGTTATATTAGGGTTCGGGTAGAAACCAATTTAATTGTGTAAACTCTACATTTGTATGCTCAATAATGATTTAAATGACTAGTAGTTTTTCTTCATATAGCTTGGTATTTTATTGTTCATGTGATTTTCTTGATTATTTATGCTTTTGAATTGATATTTCGTGCTTCGGTTAAATCCCTAGACGTGGTATGCAAGGATAAATATGTAATGCTTTAGAATCACTACTCATCAAGCAAAGAAAAGTAGAGCGGAGAAACAATATTTGAAAATGCATGGAATAGATTTTTAAAGATTAGTATAGTTTGCATAATTAATTGGTGGAAACCAAAAATCCTAACAACCTTCTATCATTATGTTTTTTCGCTAAAATTATTTATAGTTTCAAATTTCTGAAAACTCATTAAACATTATCTATTTGATTATTTGGTCTTGGTATTAGTTAGAAGTAGTATTTTCACACTCCTCGTGGGAACGACCTGTACTTTCCATTGTTCTACTAGTGAGACACTGTGCACTTGCAGTATTTTATTGTAGGTTTCCGAACCTACCAATCTGGCAAACTGAGTTTGTAAATTATGATATTTCACAACTTCAGTTCACCGGAATGAGAACCACGACTCTATCTCGAGTAATCTGGCAAACTGAGTTTGTAAATTCTGATATTTCACAACTTCAGTTCACCGGAATGAGAACCTCGGGTCTCTCTCTAGTAATCTGGAAAACTGAGTTTGTAAATGCTGATATTTCACAACTTCAGTCACTGTAATGAGGACCACAGGTCAATCTCTAGTAATTTGGCAAACTGAGTTTGTAAATTATGATATTTCACAACTTCAGTTCACAGGAATGAGAACCTTGGGTCAATCTCTAGTAATCTGGCAAACTGAGTTTGTAAATTTTGATATTTCTCAACATCAGGTCACCGAAATAAGAATTACCTCAAGTCAATCTCTAGTATTCTGGAAAAATGAGTTTGTAAAATTTGATATTTCACAACTTCAGTTCACCGAAATGAGAACCTCGGGTCAATTTTCTAATAATCTAGTAAACTGAGTTTGTAAATTCTGATATTTCACAACATCAGTTCTTCGGAATGAGAACCTAGGGTTTATCTATATTAATATGTTAACCTAAATTCATAAATTATGATATTATACATCCTCTGTTCATCGAAAGTCAATATACAAAGATTTGAAACGAAATATAACGAAGGTCAAGTTCTTTCTAATTATTCAAATTGATTTTCATTTTTATACATACTTCGGATTTGTATATAGGCAAAGGTCAATTTCCAATCTTCATAGATTCGTTTATCGTTCTTCAGATTCATTTTTGCTCTTAAAAGTTCTTCGGATTTGTGTTTAGGCGAAGATTAGTTTCCGATTCTTTGAGTTTCTTTTCTCATTCTTCCACGTTATAGTTTTTTTATACTCCCTCCGCCCCATTATTGATTGAGTTATTTATTTTTAGATTTTGTACCACTAATAGTTGATTTTATATCATTTGATGCTCATGTTTATATTCGTTACATAGGTGTTTTAAAATGCTTTTCAATGGTATAAAATTTACGAACATCTGTGGTATAATTTTAGAGATAAATCATTTCTAAATTGTACTACTAGATCAATTAATAGTGGGACGAAGGAAATATTTTTCGGATTTATGGCTGTATATTTAATTAATAATTAAAATTGTTACATAGTAGGCAAGCGAGCAACAAGCTGCGCCGCAAGCCCTTTTTGAATAGCAAACCCTATTCTCTTTAACACAAACTCTCTCGAATCAGGAGTCATGACATTACTGTGCATGACTCTTTGAACTCTCGCTAGAATTCCAACCGCCTCTGGTGCTAAATACCCAAAAGTGTCAAAGGCAAAGGGAATAAAAGCATGTCCATTATCAATACACGCCTTTTCATGCTTCGCTATCTTACCCGAGACAGCTTTCGAAGCTGCCTGTCCAACTGTGAAAGAGCTTTGTCCGATGTCTACTAATGGAGAGACCCCAGTAAGGTCAACATACACATGTTTTCCGTTGGCCCATCCAAAAATAAGAACATCTGCTGGCCTGAGTGTTGATCTCCCTTCAAGAGGATCCGTCAAAAAGTTGACCGTCGCCTCTTTCTTTGCTGAAATTCCAGCCCTCCATAATATATCATATAAGATATCTCTCACGTGATCATGTCTATATTTAAAACCAGGATCTACCTTACAATGAACTGCATGTTCCTCGTATGCGTCTAAGCATCCTGATGGCAAACCCAATTTTTTTTTGATGGGTTAGTACAATGGTTAGTTGGGGTCCTCAAATACTACTACCAACCCAAAGTCGATATCACTTTTCATATTTAATTTTAAATCTTATGTTCCATATTATTTTAACAAAGGTGATATACACGTGAGAAAAAAAAATGTATATCTATTAAAATTTTGTTCTCGAGACTATGGACCATTACACAAGGGTGTCACATGGGGAGAACCATTCATTGGTTTTCCTTTTGACACGTGGTAAGAAAATACCCCTGATCTCCTATATATAGATCCTCGAGATGCAAATTAAGAGCAACCACAATCATGGAGGGGACTAAATACCAAATCCCATACCAAAAGCTAAATTAATTTAGCTTTGAGAGAGAGCAACCACAGTCGTGACCGACTAAAATATAGTCCGGCGCAAGTATTACATGCGTTTGAATTTGGGCGCAGTTAATATTAACGTTTGAAGTGAGACGCATTTTATACGAGCGTCTGGGTGTGAGCGCAGTTAATATGAACGCTCGATTGAGGCTCTAGTAATATGTCCGTCTGGAAAGGGACGGAGATACAAAGCACGCTCCATAATGGAGCGGACATATAAGTAGCGTATGGTTGGGCGTTGATATAATTAACGTCTGTAATGGGACGGATTCTTAAATAGCGTATGGTTGGGACGTTAGTATAACTAACGCCTAAAATGAGGCGGAGATATTAAGGGCGTTTGCTCTTATGTTTGGTATGCATTTAGTGTTTGGTATGTATCATATGTATCAGTAAAAAGATTTAGTGTTTGGCATGTATCATATGTATCAGTAAAAAGATTTAGTGTTTGGCATGTATCAATAAAAAGATTTAGTGTTTGGCATCAAACCCAAGATCATAAAAATGATACAATGCACACCACCATCCTCAGTTTTGATTTAGTGTTTGGTATTTTGTCCCCTCCATTACGATTGCAAAGGCTATGTATCAGTAAAAAAAGATGGGATAATTACGTCTCACACAGACGGTCATAATACATGCGCGTCACACAGACGCACGTAATACATGTGCCCAGACCTGGCGTTTTTAATAACTGCGCCCCATTGGGACGTACATTCTAATTACGCCTGCTATGGGACGTATGTTTAATCTCCGTCTGGCCTGGCGGTGTTTATAAATACGCCTCATTCATACGCTCTTTATACATCCGCCCCAATATCATACGTTCTTTATACATACGCCCGATGTGAAGCGCCCATTATACTTGCGTCTGTATTCATACGCTCACAATAACCCCGTCCCACTATAACCGATTTTAGTCTGGGTCGGCGACCACATTTGGTCCCAAACCCTAATTATCTGGACTAAATATGACTTTAGTCCGTTCCATTACGGATGATTTGGAGACCAAATTTAGGTATAGTCCCCAAATTTGGTCATGACTGTGGTTGCTCTAAGGGTTTCCATATATTCTAAAGAAGAGAGAGAAATCAAAATCTAAAACCTAAACTCATCTCATACCGCCGCTCTACCCTCTTTCTTTCTCCCTCACTCATTAGATGTCTAAAGCGTTATTGAATCAAGCATTTTGACTGCTTAAGATATCCTAGTTGATCTTCCATAGTATGATAAGTTCATACTTATATTAGTTTCTTGCGTTAATTTTTTTTTTTAAATCGATCACATCAGTACATATAAATCAGATTCAATGGGTTAATGATGATAAATAGACGATTTCAGTGAGAGTTTATCTATGATCTGAACGTTGCATATCCTGAAGCCCGAATTTTCTTTAAGAAATTAATCCAATTATTGATAATCTTTATAAATTAGGTTTTTTCTTATGTTCTTAATGTTTAGGGGTTTATAGTCTTCATTTCCAGATCGAGAAAAAAAATAAAATTGTTTTCATAGTCTTCATTTCCAGATTTTTGATTACTGATTTTTCCTTTTTATTGTTTTTGTTTGGATCTAATTTTTATATGTCTAGGGTTCAGATTTTTTTATTGATTTAAGTTTTAACTAGTACCCACAAGTGAGATGTGGTTTTATTTTATTTTATGTTATGTTTTTCATCTCTTTGTCATATTTGAATTTACAGTTTTGCATGTCAGTGAAGCCATGAAACTGCCATTGCGCTTTGAATCTGTTGATTAGAACTTACTTAGGCTCTTAAGTTTTTTTTTCTGATGATATTCTTTTTTTTTCTTCCCTGTGTGCTTAGCCTGTAAATTTGAATTGTTTTATTTCTGTCTGATATTTGGTCATTTTTCGTGTTTGCAGACAATGCCGGAGTTCTTGTAAACCCATAGGGAGAAATGAAAGTTACAAGTTAACAAAATGCATTGTGTTAGATTGGTTTTTCATGTAAAGCAAGATCTATGTTCTATTTTGTTTGTTTCCTGTGTAAGTGTATGAGAACTTACTTGGACAAGATGCAAAGAGGCGTTTATTAATGTGTGTTTATGTGGTTTTGGAAATGTTGTGTGCAGGTAAAATGGCACTCACAGTGCCCAAGAGTGGGTTGTTTGCTGGTTTAAACAAAGATCATATTGTCACTACTAGAAAACTTGCTACTCGCCCTTCCGCCAGAAAAGGGGTACAAATCATTGTTCTACCCAGTACTGTTCTGTTTTAACAATTTTTATTTGATGTCTGCTTGTTGTTTTTTCAGTGTTTGTGCCCCATGTTGATTGGTTGTTTTTGGTTTGTCTGAATGGGTTGTTGCAGAATACCATCAAGAGAGTTCTTTTTGTTAGGAGTTTGACTAGGGAAGTTGCTGAATTTCCTCCTTATGAGAAGAGAATTACTGAGCTTCTTAAAGTTGGAAAGGACAAGCGTGCTCTTAAGGTGGCTAAGCGAAAGTTGGGTACTCACAAGATGAGGTAATTTCTTAGATCTGTATTTTATTAATGACTGAGTGTGTTTATATAGCAACACCATGTTTGGAAAATATCATAGTTGGTTATACTGTCTGATGTTGAAAAACATGTATGGAATCTTAGCCAAAAGCTTGTGTCCTTAGCTTTATGGTTTTGAGCGACTGAAGTGTACCTTCTTTGAAAAATCATTATCATATATGGTTGGAATCTCTCGTGTTCTTTCGATATGATAACTGAAACAAAGTTCTCTTAGTGTTGAGTCTGAGTTTCTGCTCGTGAAAGAGTTAAATAAATAAGGATACTTTACAAAGTGATTTCTTTTTGTAGGCACTGCAGTTATTCAAAGAAATAATAATAAAAAGCATTGCGAGATAACTGAGACGAATTGTCCTTCTGTAGACTTGGTTGAGGCGTTTATCAAGATAATAGAGGAGAAGGCTAACAAAATATAAGTTTTATCTGCTACTCATTGATACTTTTGCATTACAAGATTATGTTTGTTAGTCCAGTTTTCTATTGTACTTTGGATTACAAGGTGGTGATTCTGGAGGAGGCTTTGATAGGTCTGAGTATGGTTATGAACTTCCACCATTTCCTGATGAACCTGTTCCTAATTATAACCTTCATAGCGATAGTACTAGTCAGGTGTATGGCTGCATAATACAGTAACAAGGAAGAGATCGAGTATGTTAATAATTTTCTTGGCCTAGCTATTTCGCAACCATCTTCGTAAAGAAGTTTAAAAAATAGTGTAGATTTATTTTGATTTCACCAATATAATTATTTGTTTATATAATTGATTATGAGCATCCTGTTTATTTTATTCTTCATCATTCTGAGCAATGCCATATGGTGTATGTGCACTGTCTAATTTATTTGGAATTTCAATGGGATGAGCATTTTACAAATATATATCATGGATGATGAGTGCCTCATGGGCATGGTTATGATTTCTCACTAATGGAAAGCATTCTTTTAAACAGTGATAAGGTAGATCATTGGAAATATGGATGCCCTGCACCGCCAGCGAGCAATTTGTGAACTACTTGGCTCAAGTAAGAATCCTTGTATCATAACTTTGATCATTGCTTTAGATGGTACAAGATGGTCAGTTTCTGTTTTTTCATAATGTAGGCAAAAGATTACTTTACTGATAGATTACTTCAGTGTGGTGTGATACTAATCTGATGTGAACCTTCTATTGTTGGAGTGTTTGAGAAGAGTAGTAAGCTTTCCCGAACAAAAAGACTCTGATATGTTGTAAATTGGCATTTAGATGAAAATTACGCGGAGCCTAGATTAGGTGCTAGCTAGTTAGTAACTAGCATTCCTCTTAATCTCCAGTAATGATGAGTGGCCAAACCTGTACCAAGTTATTTCAGTTGCCAAAAACTGCTTGCTCCCAAGGCTCAAGCCAACACTAGGAAAGCGTACAATTACTGTTCTTAATAAAATTTTACGGAACAATCTGTTTTCACTTTCTTGAATGATTGAATCGGTCATCCTGTCAGTCATTGATTGTTGAATACCATTTTTTCTTCAGCTTGGGTTTACATACTAAAGGCTTGATGGTGAGGCACATGCTGGACAGATTACGCGTCATTAAAGGGTTGTATTGCTTTAAAGGGATGTATTGCTTTATCATAACTAAGAGTGTTAGCTTTGAATTTTTTGGGTTAAATTTTATAACGAGTGGAACGATTCTGTTGTACTTGTGTTCGTAATGAATGTATGAATCTTATTTTGAGAATGCACGAACTGCACTGCAGATTGAAAAATAAGAAATTGTAGGCATGGGTTCCAGGTTTAGTTTTAGTTGTATTACAGGCCTGTAAACTGGAAGCTCAGGTCCATGAAAATGATCTGGGTGACCCATTTTTTTTTACTGTAACTGAAAGAATTTTCACAGAGATAACTGTGACAATAATTGTGAAGTAAGAACAACACGTGTCATCATCTTACTGTTGTTACAAATGAGAGTCACAGTTTAATCGTTACAAAAGCCGTGACAAGAAGATGACAGGTGTCCTATGAGTATTATTATAAAACAATGGCAACGTTAATATATGTTACTTTTATCGTGACAAAAAAGACACGATTCATCGAAACAATCGTTGCAAGGATTCAGTAACATTTATAGTCGTTAAAATAAATGTAACAAATAAGACACTTGTCGTAATCGTAAAATCAGGCCAATTGTGACTATTAACTATTGTAACGCTTGGTAAATGTGACTGTATCTGGAGTTTGTCACAGATAAAAACGTTACAAAACGCCATAACAATTATTAATAACGGCCTATTTACTACAGGCATAATCGTTACAAATTTAATAAGTAACAGGTATAGCCTGTGACAAAATTCCTGATTTGGTGTAGAGCATGAAAGTGAAATATGAGAAAGAATGCTTTTCAGTGATTGGAGACACGTGGGGAAACCTACACCAGTGACTCTCTCCATCATCGACAAGGATAAAAAAGAGGGACCCAAGCAACTTACTCCGGTCGACAGAAACCGCTGGAAGAATAAGAGTACTTCTGTAGGTTAAAAGACAAGTTGGTACTGAGAACCTAAACTAACAAGCCAGACTCAAAATAATTATGATTCTATCTTGATGGTACGTAATTAGTGTCACATGATTTTCAACTTTCGCAAAAGCAGGTGTAGATTGATAAATAAGAAGTGAATGGCTAAAAATTCATATCACATAATCATTAATGCCAAAGTTTGGTAAAACTAACGTGTTGTGTTAGGCTCGGAGGTATCATACAATCTTTTGAAGAACAAATGACAGAATCAAGTGCTTGGAACTAATATAAATAGGCACTTGATGTACCATTTGTCATTAAACCCATAAGTTGATAAAAAAAAAGAGTGGGTTAATTAATTTACAGAGAAAATAGCTCTTGCTTAACTACTAGGATTCTTCTTCAACTCCATTTTCAGTCAGCCATGGCGTATCCAGCTCCAATAATTGATGAAGCCATCCCGGTATTTTAGATCATTGTGTCTTTTTTTGTTGATGCCTTTGTGGAATTTGTACTTGAACTTGATGATTTGGTGGAATTGAATTTGTACTGTTTTTGGAAGACTAATTGAGATTGTTGCTTGAGTTTTTTGTAATGGGTTTCATGGTTTTGGTTAATGATGATGATGAATTGGTTTTCTTCTTTGGTTTAAGAATTTGAATCTCTTCATAATCTTCTTTAGTGAGTTTCTTCTTTGGTTTTTGAAGCTCTTGTTGATCATCTTCTTTAATGGGTTTCTTCTTTGGTTTTAGAATTTGGGTATCTTCATCTTCTTTGATGGGTTTCTTCTTCTCTGGCTTTTGTATTTCTTCATCCTCTGTTTCTTCAACTGAGAACAATTTTCTTGTACCAACAATGCTCTGTTTTCTTTGTTCACATGGTGCATATAGCACTACAAAAAAGAAGGCTTCTAGGGACGGAAACATTTAAAAAAAACGTCCCTAAAGGTTAGCTGTTGGGACACTCCGCTTTAACCGTCCCTAAAATTGTCCATATTGGTCCACTAATAGGGACGCATTCTTTTTAACCGTCCCTAATAGATAGATTTCGACGGTTCTGATTGAATCATCTGTAGTTTAATTATTTTACGCCTGAAAACACAAGAAAACATTTTTTTTCTTGGTTATATCGCCCTTCTTTCAGTTTCTCTTCACCTTCTTCCTCTTCTGCTGAAAATTTTTCGTTAAGTTAAAACTCTTCCGTTCGTGATTTTCCCTGTGAGATCTCAAATTCGTTCCCAGTGAAGAGACACTTGATTCTCAAGTTAGATTTCTTCCTCCTCTTTCAATCTTACATTGATTTGATTTTAGGTTTTGCGAATTTTGATTTGAAAATCTCACGTTGTTGTTTTTTGATTTTAGGGTTTGCAAATTACAAGAGCACACTTTCCGCATCTCCATCGATTTTGGCTTTGAATTCAGGTAAAGTTTTGTATCAAATCTCAGTTACCGATTTCTTCAACAAATTAGTGATGTGTGTTATTTTATTTTGCTTGATATGTCTGCTCATAGTTTTATACTTTGTCGTATCCTGTAATTGATTCGATTTAGATTACTGATTCTAGGAGTTCTTCTTTAATACTGAGAATGAATTAGGAAATGCTGGCATAGTTAGGTTTAAGGGCTCCAATTTCACTTGCACTGTGATTCCAATTAGATGGAATGTTGCTTCATGCCCCTTTCTCATTTATATTACGGAATATAGGATTTTCTTTAATACTGAGAATGAATCAGGGATTGAATCCCACTTGAAATTGAGTTAGTTAAGTGCTTGGTAGTTGTACCAAAAGGTGTACTGTGGGGTTCCAATCCCATTTACATTGGGTAGTATCAACTGAGTACTTATCTGTCTTTTGATTTAGATTTGCTGAAATGTTGCGGCAAGCTTTCATTATATCTATTAGATGTCAATTTTAATTACTATATCCCTGTAGTTGTATAATAGGTTTGATGCTTTAAAGCCTTACTGATTCAGTAGAAATGTTCTTGTATTTATGGGGTTGCTTGTATTCGAGGATAGTAAACTAGGCAAGTTATTGCATATACTGATGATGTGATATGTTTTTAATTGAAAATCTCAAGTTGTTGCTAAATTTGGAGATACGACTCCATGGGTACATGAAGAAAGTAATGGATGGGATTGCTATTAGCGGAATAATAAGGTTGCTAAGCGTAGATAGTCATGACCAAAATTTTTATCATCTGATATGTTTACAGGGTTTAATGGGTGGTACTCATGAAAAAAATACTAGCATTCTGTATGACTATGTCTATAAAAATGATATCCTTTGAGTACTACGTTCTTGGCATATTATCATGGACTCTATTTCCCGTTCTACCTATACCTTACGACCATTATGATCTATGACGATAATTAGGACTTCTTTTACATGCATGAATCTATGACTAAAGTGAAAATATAACTACTAGTACTACACTCCTAGCACTAATAGCTAGTGTTGCTACCTAACCTTTGGAAAAATCTTAATTAGCTACAGTTCTATTGCTTCTAATGAGTTAAAGTTTGACCCCACTATGGTTATGGATTTCTTACACTCAGGGACCCCACTATATCTCTGTCTAATGTATTGCGTCTATCTTCATATCTAGTCTGTACTTATTTTATTTTATTTCTAGTAATGTACTCACTGACTTTAGGTGTGTTGTGCCAGGTGCATATTGCTGATGTTGGCGATTAGGTCTCTCAGGTAAGAATTGTTACTTCTGAAATTAGAGATAAAACTGATTATGTTAAGGTTCCAAAATTTGCATTTGGTGACTTATTATTGTCTGGAAGAAAGGTGAAAAAGATTATGTTAAGGTTCCAAAACCATTGCTGAAGTTAAAATTTAAGAATCCTTATCCGCAAAGCCTCGAGGAGACTTCTATCAGAGGTCAAAGATTGAAGAGAAAGAGACCTTCACCTACTGTGGAGAAGCCCAAAGCCACCATGCTCAAGTCCCAATAAACTACTCGAGGTATCATGCATTATTCACTTTTTTTTGGCAGTATTTCATATAGATCCAGAGGTGTTTTACATAGAGTCAGTTGTGGAAATATCTTTTTTAACAGGCACTCTTAGGTAGTGGTAGTAAATATGACCATATATACTATGTTTTTTTGTCTTTGAATTTGATTAATTTTGCAAGAGTATGAGGATGAAAAGTTCAATGTCAATTGGAAAAGGGCAGCTATCACAAGTGGGTTTGGTTTTGGATTTGTTGGTCCAACTGGCCATTACTGGTATTTACGATGTTCTTTCTCCATTTCATATACTTAGCTTAACCAGTATTATTCAGCTTGCTCTAATTCCATAGCTGCTTATGAATTTATTTTAATTGATACCCATTAAGGAAAACATGTTAGTCGCTTGGGAGTTGTTCCATAACCAGGATTGAGTTTGTCAATCTCATATTGACCAATTGTCTGGCATGCACCAAAAGTTGTGCGAGGAAATGCTGCGAAATCATCTATGTCGCCTGGGAGTTGTTCTAAGAAATCACCTAACAACAACTGAGAATGTGCTATATATAAAATTCTTGGATTCGTTGATGACCCGCTTATGCGAAAATCATGTGAGTTCTATTACTTATTTTTTCAACATGATACTGTATACACCTTATTCTAGAAGATCTTGTGTTATCCAATTTCAGAACGAATGGAATAAAGAATAGCATAGGTATAACAATTCTCTGTGACATGGTTGATGGAATATGCGATTCAAAAATGAGACTGCTAGTAGTATGTCGAGTTCCCTTATACTTTTTTCCCCTTATTATGCCTTCATTAGGATAACTTCTGGGAGATGGGGAATACTGGTCACTTCACTTGGAATTTCAAGTGATAACAATGATGAACCAACATCCATTGAGATATGGAATCTTGTTATTCAGGTAAAAACTTCGCCTATGGAAAATGTTTTGCTTAGTAGTTCATTTGCGATCACTTCATTGTTGTTCAAACAGAGTGTAAAGTATTTTCGGTGGTTATTGGTGGCGCAAATATGGGAAATAAGTGCTAAAGTTTGCAGGACTCGAGGTATCCTACCAAACCTATATCCAACTCGCTTGATCATGATTACGCGGTTACGTGATAAGAAATGCGGCAGCAACTGGGAGCTCGATGGAAATTTTGGTGTCATGTGCCAACGATGTGAGCCTTATCCCAATGTTCTAATTGAGGTGAGTTAGAACTCCTCCAAAGGCATAACACAAACTAGAATTGCAAACCCATAAACTGAGTATTTATTCCTCCATCCCTGTCCCAATACTATTTACTGTTATACCCTATTTGGTTTAGGTTAGATATTTTGGTTTCGTTCTTCATGTGCGTCGATCGATGACATTCTATACTAAGTTTGGTTTGTTGCAGAATTTCGATGATGGTAGATGGTAGGAATTAAATGCTGTGGAGCAATAAAGGTCGTTCTGGAGCAGAAGCAATCAAATACATTTCCAGTGTAGATGGTGCGGTTTACGTCCAAGTTGTATAAACTATGGTAGTCCGAAAACATCACCTTTTGATTGTTTTTACGGAGTTTTTTTTTTGTTGTATGAGACTTGTTATTCTAAATGTTTGAATCATTTTTGTGAACAACTTGATTTCATGAATGAGAATGTATTTTGGGACAAAATACTGTGTGAATAAATGTTCAGAAGGGTAAAGGGAAAGGCATCCTGCCAAAGAAACCGAGGAAGTTCATTACCAATTTTTCAAATTTTAGCAATGCTTTACTGGCGTTAGTATTGGGTCACCGCTACCGTTGGAATTTGCCTCTAGGGACGGTTAGAAAAGTATTTGGGATGGATTTTAAAACCATCCCTACAGCATGGAGCCGTCCCTAGAAGTATTAGTAACGGTAAGTGAGAACCGTCCCTAAAAGTCAAAACCGTCCCTAGTAGTAATAGTGACGGTGGATCTAGGGACGGTAGTGGAACCGTCCCTAATACCTTTTTGGAACGGCTTTAGGCCTTTTGGGACGTTTTTTTGACCGTCCTAAGAGACCTTCCGCTTTGTAGTGTAGACAACGAGTCTACGAGACCATTACGGGCTTTGTGTCTCACACTTGCAACCCATGATATCCTCTTCTCGCTTGAACACAATTCTTCTTCTCTTTGACCTCTATGTTATGCATTAAATAAAAATGATTGAAAGCATTTTGCTTGATTCAAGATTTGATTATAAGGTCGTATACATATGGTTGTTGGTTCTTTATTCATATCATGTTTCCTTTTTTTTTTTTTTTTTTCAATTCATGTGTTTAGACAATGAAATTTCAACGGAGTAGAGTCTGCGTAAAGTTAATAAAGCTCACTCTCTTAAAACTGTATACGAAGACTTCTACTGTGAGATTTATTATCTTTGCGCAGACTTCTACTCCGTTAATAAAACATGATTCAAAGTTATGATTAGAAAGTCGCATGCATATGGTTGTTGGTTTCTTGGGTTATTCATATCATGTTTTCTAAATTTTTTTCATGTGTTTAGAGCATCCGCGATGATGAACTAGACAAGATAAAATGTGTTAAACCTGGAGGACTCGGGAGGATATTCGTTGGAGAATTGAACGGAGTAGAAGTCTGCGTAAAGATAATAATATGCCGAATTAATCTCTTAGATATGTCATACCAATCCTATTCGGGTAATGATTTGTACCTGTAATTATCTTTTTTTTTCGGTCCGCGAGTTATAACTCCAAAGGTGTCACATCCATGCACAAAAACTCCACCAAAACAAAATGTTCACAAAAACCCATTTAACATAAACTGTCTACATTACCCTTTTATTATTTAAATCACCCCAACAAAAACAAAAATCAACCCAACCTTTAAATTTTATTATATTATCACCACGAACAACAACCCACCACCAGCAACATCACCACCGCCCGTCGTCGTCGCCGCCACCAACCACCTTCGCCGCCGCCGCCACCGACCACCACCGCGCCACCACCAGAAAAATGATGAAACCAAAAATTGGTTTCACCAAAATAAGATGAAACCAAATTTTGGTTTCATCATAAAAGAAAGGAGAAAGAAGAAGAAAAAATGAAACACAATAAGATGAAACCTTCCACCACCGTCAACTGCACCGCCCCCATCGCCACCACAACCATAATCACCACAACCACCACTACCATTACCTCCTTAACTAAGACTACTTTCAACAAAAAACAATCCACAATAAGATGAAACCTACCACCACCGTCAACTGCACCACCCCCATCGCTGCCACAACCACCAGCACCACAACCACCACTACCATTACCCCCTCAACTACAACCAGTTTCAACAAAAAATAATCCACCTGTATCCCACCATCAAAAATTGGCTTCACAGATATTAATATTCAACAAAATGAAAAAATGCCTAATTAGGTTTCATCAACTTCAGCCAATTCATTACACTTTTAACAATGCAGACATACACCTCTTTAATTGTAACCCATACCAGTCCTTTATGCAACACCTGAAGCTCAACTACAACTCTCATTGCATTAGCACCACCCTTACTCAGTTAATCCATTCTTTATCACTTCCATAACTTCAGTTAAGGCCACCATTACCAACAAAACTTCTTCATCGATACCTGGAGTACCAGTACCAGACCCTGCTATACACATTCTCCCAATTCATACACACATATAATCAAAACCACCATTGTACATACAATCGAAACCACATATTGTCATTTCACCAACATAACTTCAATGATGAAACCAAACATGCCGTCTTCCAAGTCAGACCAAATAAACTAGACAAAAATCAGGTGAAACCAAAATTTGGTTTCATCATAAACTTAATTTTTATCATTAAAATCTTTGATTTCATGACAGAAAATAGGCAAGTTTATGATGAAACCAAATTTGGTTTCATCATTAGTTTACTGTTTTCACCAACCAAAACTGTCAGAATTTGATGAAACCAATTTTGGTTTCATCATAAATCTGTCATTTCCCAATACAATATTGATTTCTACTTTGAAGATGTATCATCATTTGCTGGTGATGAAAACATCATAAGGTGGTGGTGGTGATTGTAGAGGATTGAACGAGGAGGCGGAGGTGATGTTGGGAGCGGATCTGCAGGTATTGGTGTTGATTGTAGATGAGGTGTTGTTGGTGGCCGATTTGAAGGTATTGGTGGTGGTTTTAGATGATAAAAGGAGGAGGTAGAAGTAGTGTTGGTGGCGGATCTGATGTACTGGTGGGAAAAACAAAAATAAGAGGAGGCGGTGTTGTTGATGGAAAATCTGTAGACGGAGAAGAAGAAGGTGATGATGGTGTTAATGGAGGAGAAGGAGGTGATGATGGTGTTAATGGAGGAGACAGAGGTTCTGTTGGTGGCGGATCTGGACACATCAGTTGGTTTGATGGTGGTGGAGCTACTGTTGGTGATAGATCTGAATAGAAATAGAAGAAAAAGAGACGAAGGTTTCGTGGAGGAGATGAAGGTGTTGCTGCTGGTGGTGACGGAGGTGTTGTTGTTGGTGGTGAGGAGGTGTTGCGATGGTGTTCATGGAGAGATATTTGTTGCTGCTGGTGTTAATGGTGGTGGGGAGATGAAGACCGCATAAATAGAAAAAAGAAAGGAGAGAAGAAGAAGAAGAAGACAAGGTAAAAAGGGTATGTTTGGCTTTTTTTAAAGTAATAAAAACTAAATTTGCACATTATTATTTGACCTGGAGTTTTTGTGTCACTTTTTAATTAAATGGTTTTCATTTATTAAAAATAATATGGCTGGATTTTTTGTACCACATGTTTGGTCACCTTGGTTTTATTTGACTAATTTTGTTTTGTTTTGTTTTTTTTTTTTTTTAGAACAAGGGAATATATACATATATGTATAAAAACTAGTCATAAAAATCCAAGGTGATTAAACTTGTGATACAAAAACCCCTCTCAAATGTTGGGATTCGTTAAAACTCCATCTTAAATTAAATTGATACAAAACCCCAAATTTTAAAAAATTGATACAAAAACCCCAATTTCAAAATTGGTTTCATCAAATTTTATGATGAAACCAAATATTGGTTTCGTCAAATTCTACGAGGTTTCATCAAATTTTATGATGTTCATCAAAAAAAAATCGTTTTGGGTTTTTGTGTTATTTTTGTTTTGGCGGGTTTTTTGTGGATGGATAGTGACACCTTTAGGATTATAACTCGCGGACAGTATATGTATAAAAACTCAAGTTGACCAAACTTGTTACCAATCCGGACTCTCACTACCAATCAGAAAATCAAAGTCGCTTTGGGAGCAGCTCGGGGTCTCCATTACTTACACATGCAAAAATTGGGACAGCTGGCGTTCTAACGAAGACCCTTGGGCCAAAGATGCCAAATGGATGTGATGGACGTCTCAGAAATCTAATTTTGGTGTGCTGGCATCATGAGCCTAACCATCGACCATATAATTCCTCGACTACAAGAGTTGGATCGTCTGACATTGACAAGACAAGCAATGTTCTAGCAGCTACTTTTGGGGTGGTCAGGACTTTGACCCAGTGTTGACTAATTCCCTAAACAGAAAAGTGTGGTTTTCAAAGATCAAATTAAATATTAAGAGTTCCAGGGTCCTAATGTGCGGGGTTGATTGTAAGTTACTAAGTTTATCAAATTATAATTATAATAAACAGAACTAGTGTTCCAATAAAAATTTCCACCCAATTTCTTTCATTCGTTTCTATCGGGGTTGGCATAATTTTTACTCCCCTGACAACTTCATAATGTTGGGCAGCCAAGTCTCGAGCATCGACCTTGTTCTAGATTTGGTAGATGGTTTCTTCCTATTGAAAACAGCAATCTGAGAGGCGAACCCTGGTTCCACATCCCCTATCCCACCAACTCCACTGAATTCGACGCTGTAATTGACTTTAGTGTCTAGATTTATTGACATGTTGTTGTAAAATTTTTATTTGCTGGAGATGATGCACCAAGGGCTGTATTCACTAGTATTGTTGGTCGTCCACGTCACACCGGTGTGATGGTAGAAATGGGTCAGAAAGATGGTTATGTTGGTGATGAGGCTCAATCCAAGCGTGGTATCTTAACTTTGAAATATCCAATTGAGCATGGTATTGTTAGCAATTGGGATGATATGGACAAGATTTGGCATCATACCTTTTACAATGAGCTTCGTGTTGCACCTGAACACCCAGTTCTTCTTACTGAAGCACCTCTTAATCCAAAGGCTAATCGTGAAAAGATGACCCGTATCATATTTTGAGACCTTCCTGCTACGTATGTTGCTATCCAGGCCAGCTTTCAAATGGGAAATCAAATAACTTGTTAGCAGTTCACACCTTTGCAGCACAGGTAAGGTTTTTACAAGGAATATCCACGCCAACGATTTCTTCAACAGCAGTTGGATAATGCAATAGAGAATCCAAAAGAGCACCTGATCTGCAGTTCCTTTGCACCCGAAATCAACATGTGAAATAAAAGCAAAAAACTTCAACAGCAGTTGGATAATGCTACGTATTATAAAATAAAATGTATCAAGTACATTATTTGCATATACAGATGATTAAGATAAAGGTATTGGAACCACGTGTAGAGGTGTCTTCCTTATAGTAGTGATTCCATATCTTTCAGCCATGTCCAGTTGATCACTGCTAGCACCACCAGGCAATTCCCATTCGAACGCGTACAAGAGGTTCGCAAGAACAAGTTCCACCACTGCAAGGCCAAATGACATGCCAGGACAATTCATTTTGACAGTTTCCCATCCAAATCAAATGCATCTACGTAACCATGTCCGAGAACAAAATCAGTGAACACCCAATGGCCATGTCATTGTCTGCTAAAGAAAAATAAAGTTTACAGCAGTACAGTTATAAATTATTTAACTCATACTATTTATTTGTTTACTTTTGTTTTGGATCGAGAAGACTGTAAGGTTTGGATCACCTAAACCTCAACCCTTTCTAAAGAAGAGTCAGTGGCGCCAAACCTTCTAAGTTCGCATAAAAATATCTCCTACCAAATCCCTTGCACAAAAGTTTAACCACTCTATAAGTGGAAACTCTTTTAAGTACTTGCAATTGCTCATCATAATGATCCCATTATTTAAACTCATCAAACAAAACCATCGTCGACAGCTCTAGCACACTTCCATAGCCACACTCATAGCGCTCATTAGATCATTGCTCGCACTCACCATCATAAAACATGCGGACGTCATGGAGCCGCCGATGGTTTTGTTGTTATATCGGTCATTATTCCGAACCCATAATCGAAATCCAACATGCTAATCAAGTTCAGCCTATGGAGGATGTCGATGAAAGCTATGAAAGCGATGGTCATCATGAACAAGGATCGGGTGAAGTTTCATTGTGGCAGCGAAACATACTTATGGGTGGGAAATGTCGATTACCTGCATTTTCCGGTGTCATCGTTTATGATTCAGAAGGAAATCTCGTTGCTCCTAAGAGAGATTCTCGTGTTGGGTTTAGGTAGTTCAAGTGAAGAAATGAAGATCAAATATCATGTACGTAGGCAGTGTACTTTTATGCACGGTTGAGCAATGTTCGCATCGTATGTTTAATTTATTAGTGTGCATTCAAGGTGTAATTTGAAAGAGTAATCAAAGTAATCTTCATCAAAAAATTTGTGTATATGTTCGACAACAACACCTCTCTAGCCATTAGTTCAAATTTATTGAGTCATTATATGGCGTGTCTGCGCGTCCACTACGTATCAGGCAATTGTCGGACATGTGTCGTGCCAACGCATTACTTTTGGCACGGCCGTCAACTCCATACTCATAGCCATAAGTAGGGCTCACAAGTCACAACTCCCAAGAGCCCAAAACCCCGAATGGCAATTTGGCGCTAAAATCCTTGGTATTAATTCGGGATGATGTCCTCACGAGGATTACAAAAGATTTCTTTGCGAATCTCGATGAATTTCAACGGTTCATATCTTAGGGATGACTAGTCCCCAAAGGTAACGCAACAAAATTTTGTTCATTTTTATTTTTATTATACTTAAAATCGTTACCCTAAAATTGGAAATCTAGAATCAAAATGTCGACGATCTCCTTCGTCGCTCTTCAATGTTACGAGTGTTCAACGATGCAAGTGAAGCAGAAGAAGAAGAGTAGTAACAAATGGAATTGTGTTGTTTGCAATGAGAAACAATCAGTTCGGAAGGTTTTTTATGAAGCATTTGTTGCTAAAGATGTTAGATTATTTGTTCAGGATTTCAATATGTCTAGGCAATTTAATGATCAGAACAATAAACAAACCCTAATTGAAGCGGCTATTGGTAATTATGAGAGTTCTCAGGGTAATGGTAATGGATGTTTGGGAAAGAGGAGGAATGACTGGAGTGAGTATTTGGAGCCTGAAATTGAAAATAGTGAAGATGGTCAAGAAAAAGGTCAGTAACATTGAACTTTGGGTGTTCGATTTTTAACCTTATATTTATGTTAATGTTTATGGATTTGTGTGTAAATTTGCATTTTGAACCTTTAATCTTAGTTAGAACATCTGAAATGCAAGCTTTACGATTTCATTTTGGCTATAAAAGAATTTGTTATGCTGCGTAATTACTTTAAAAACTGCATTGCAGAACCATGTTATGTACACTGTAAGTGGTCTAGCACTCTAGTGAAGATGGGATTTAGGTGTGAACTAGTTTACTCCTTTCCAGTAGAAGCCTAACCATTTGAGCGCATGGTGTTTGTTTTGAGTTGACTAAGAGCCTTCCAATAGCTTCTACCCGAAATGTTAGAGATAATTACCGATGCTGGTAACTAGTTGTTAACATAGTTTTTACCCGAGATGTTAGAGCTAAATGGGAACTGAAGTGAGTAACTAGTTAACATCAATGTTGGTGTATCGAGTAACCGAGGTTTAGAGAAGTCGAAATCTGACCTTTCATATCTCTTGCTCTTTCAACCTCATCTTATCACCATTTCATCTTGAATGCATTTATGGTAACTAGTTGTTGTTTCTATCACAACTTGTAATTGGATATGAGAAGGAGAATCGTGTGCTTTTAGGGTCAAATAAATTTGAAACACTAACCAAGAATGTGCACTCTTACTGGTTTTCATTCTTTTGAACGTTTTCAGAACAGAGGCATCTTTGCTATTGGTTTTGCATTGAGTTTGAGTTCTATCACTAGTCGTAAAACTCTAACTGTATGCTTTGCATGAGTTTTTTAGTGTAAATGTAGTTTCGTTAACCAAGATCCTTCCAGTAGCTTCTACCTGAGATATTATAGATAATTATCACAGTGGATGCCAATGGGATATGAAAGAAGCTAGTTAGTAGTTAACTTTAATGTTGGTGTGCCGAGGTTTAGTAAGAAGTGATAGAATATTGAAATTTGGCAGTCCTTCGTTCCATACCTCTTGCTTTTCCAACCTTGTATGTTATCTTATGACCATCTCGTGATGAATGTACATGTGGTAACTAGTTGTTTCCATCACAGTTTGTGATGGTTTTGAATGGATGAGAGAAGAAGAATTGCCCGCTTTTAGAGTCAACTAAATTAGAAACATCAATCAAAGAAAGTGCTGAGACTCTTACTATTTGCTTGTTCAACAAAATGGGGACTGGGAGGTGGTAGTTTCTGTTCTTGTGAATTTTTTCAGAACAAAGGCATCTTCTCCTATTGGTTTTGCGTTAAGTTTGCTTTCTATCACTACTCGTAAAACTCTAGTTGTATGCACTTTGTATGAGTTTTTTGGCATAGGTGTAGCCTGAGAAAGGCAAAAGCTGCAGAACTAGTGTTCTGAAATGGTCAAATGAAAAACTTGCGGATTAGCGAGAAATGAAACCAATAGCAGAACGAATGCTAAATTGGTCTTCTTTTGTAGCTCTTCCTCTATGTTGTGGGAGTACCCTAATTGATGTAAATACATCTCTCAGTACTCTTAAATTATGTTAATCTTGCTCCAGAAAGGCTATTTTTTGTTTCAAAATTTAAAGCGCCAACAGAAGTAGCACCTTAAGGAAGGTATAGCTATGCAGTATCTCAGTTGCACGAAATGCTGTAGCCTATAAGAAATACAAACACTTGCTTCAAATAGTTTTCCTCTCTTTCATGGATTTTCAGATAATTTGACTTCTTTGAAAAAGTGTAAACCCTATTTCGGATATAAATTTTCGTGTTCTTGATAATGTTTCCTTTACTTATGTAGGATGTGAGTTAGAGCCTGAGTTTGTGACAGAGTTGCCGAAAGAGATCTTTAAGAGGCCTAAACTTAAGAACCACTCACTTGGATTGAGAAGATCTGGAGCAGTCAAGTCTTCCAATCCTGTTTCATCATCGGAAACTATCAGAACCAAAGGTGAACCAGTTACAACAGATTTCTTTTTCTTACTCAGCTGCTTTGCCTGAATCTTATTAGTTCAGCAGTTATGACTGATTAATCCAATTTTAAGGGTATTCCCACTAAACCCAATTTTGTGGATTGTTCTGTGAGATCAAATTGGCAAGTCGTCGAGACATTGATCTTCTACCTTTTTCATTGTTATGTTATTAATTCATTTCTCCCTTATTACCCATACTAAGGTCCTCGACACTTTAATTTCAGTTCAGACCTTAGCGAACAACATCTCATAGTTCATTTGTCAAAATTCAGGTTCAACGAGGCTATGCAGCAATGAAGTCACTTATAAGGATATTTTCGAAAAGAATGTTAGCAAGCCAAAGATGACATTTCAGACGGAAACAACCAATCTGCGTAGCAACAAAGTCACTTGCAATGAAGTTTTCCAAAAGAATAAGCCAGAGATAACATTTCAGGCAGAAACAGCCAAAGGAGCATCAAAATGGGCTGAATACTTAACCGAGGAAGAGGAAGACAATGACTACTTGTTTAATGGCAGGGATGAAAAGTCAACTGAAAATCCTTTCCAGAATTGGAGAGAAAATCTCTTGGAGATGCAATTTAATGATCAGAAGGTGGAAGAAGATTTACACCCCGACTTCTATTGAGGATCTTACATTATCCGTTTCTGTCCATCAGTGCTATTGAAAGGCAAGACAGAGAATGTAAAGCGCAGTGGGATATTCGTTTGAAAATGTTGGTTTTATATGTTTCAACCATTTTCAGTGAACTCTGTAGAGCATTTTATCTTAGTAATTTGTGCATATATGACTAGAGTTACCCCATTGAAGATAAATTGTTTTACAATACACAGGATATGGATGAACCTGGAGTCTTGACTTTCAGAAATTGTATAACAACTTGTGTCACATTAGCTGAATTCAGTCCTGAATCTCCTGATATAAGCATGTTTAAGGTCAGGAGAGGATGTTACATCATCAAACCACTTTCCTTATATCATATTAAAAGTGACACCTATGTCAACTACTTGGTTCTCTGGTGCAGTGGTTAGCACTCAGGACTTAGAATCCTGCGACCTGGGTTCGACTCCCGGTAGGACCTTTTTTATGTTTTTTTTTTTTTTTCTAATGCCAGCCTGAACGACTTTTTTTTCTTTTGGGTAGTTCAGCGAAATGATCTTAGACTGTCCATCCAGACAGACATTCACCTTCTACTTCCGCTAATTACAAGTTTTTTTAGTCTTACAAAAACTTATTAGAGAGAAGAGAAGACTGACTCAAATTCTAGGAGTTGTTGAAGATCTTCTTTCTACCCAAAGATGGCAACCACCACAAATCTGTCTCAGATATCATGTTTTTCTTCAATGAATCGGAAACTCAATCTTCATCAACGTAATCGATTCATGGTCACCTTACCTGTTCGTCCATCTAAGGTAAGTTCAAATTGACAGGGGAGATTAATACTTTAAGGAGAAATTTTTATTTTTTTTAATTGTTAGGGTTTTAAGATTGATGTGAAAACCTACCCAATCCCATGATTGTATGACCTATCTATCATTTTCTCTAATTAGGATTATCCATGTCCAATGAATTTCATATGTTTGACCAGTTCTGGTTACTTTAGATACTGAATTTTGGATATTGTGCAAACCTAGCGACTTAGCTGATCACAATTGAACATTTATGCTCTTCTGATTATAAATGGGGGTCTTTGGAATTAGGATTTGTTTCCTAAGTGCACTAATAAGGTAAAGCAAAATACATCGTTGTTGTCAAATTACAGTGTGTGAGTACTGTTTGTTATCAATTATTGGCAGTGTTCATTTTTACTTCCATGAACCAATGTTTGTCAGCAATTCTTTTGAACATTTAAGTTTCATTTTTCTTTCAACTGAATGTGTACTCTTATAGCATTTTGGTTTGTAAAGAAGACTTTTTGTTTTTTCAGTCTTCAGTTGTTATGCAACTTGAACGGGGAAGTGTAGAACCTTCTAGTTTTGATATGAAAACCACAATGACTTCTCCGGCTGGTGATTCAAAGTTGCAGGCAGAGGGGTCAGTTAGATCACATCCTACTAATGAAGAGCCAGTAGATGGACAGTTAGGAAAGGATGTGGAGTTACAAGAGCAGGAAATCAAGGAGCCCATAAAGGCAGCAAAAATTCATGATTTCTGCTTTGGAATCCCTTTCGGTAAGTGTATTTCTGCCAAATTTGAAATTTCAAAAATATAATTTATGGGTAGTATAAGCATGTGATATTCTTAAACACGATGGTATGTAATAGGCGCATCATATATGTCCTGAATGATTCTCCAATATGTATGGAGATCATTGCTATTCATGTTTAAACATCTTTACATTTTATGAAAGTGAAACGCGACTATACTGTCAGATATGTTTTGCTCATTTTGGTCGACTAATCGCCATGCTTACCATCATCTTGCATTTGAACTAGTCATTCTTAAGCTCATATGATGCGTACTGTCTAATAAGAGACTGAAGCAGCTCTCACAGTCTAGTCAGTTGTAAATTGCACCTGTGCGCTCATTATGCTCCTACGTCTTAGATTCTCAATACATGCATTTTACCATTTTCTAAACCATACAGCTGTGATTGCCTATTGTCAGATGTTAATCTGAGAAGTCTGGAACAATTTTTTTCTTCTTATGTTCAAAGGTAATTGAGTTGATTGTTGAGGTATTTAAATTCTGTTATGTGAAGATGATAATCAGCCTTCTATCTTGAAAAATAGCATATTTACTGTTATATTGCTGTATACTATACATGGTTGAGATTTTGGTGTTGATCTTCAGTTCTCTATTGTAATGGTGAACTGTGTCTGGTTGCAGGTGGCCTTGTTTTAAGTGGAGGATTTGTGGGGTTTCTATTTTCAAGAAATCCCTTGACTCTAGCCACAGGGATTCTTTACGGAGGTGCTTTGCTAGCTTTGAGCACCTTTAGCTTAAAGGTCTGGAGACATGGGAAATCCAGCTTTCCATTAATATTGGGTCAAGCAGGTATTTTGTTTTTGTGCTTATTCATATACGTAGATATGTTCATGATGCTGGCAAAATATTATGTTTACATATTTTGGATGAGCCACAAGGTGAGATTAGTAGAACAAAAGCACAATGTTACTTGTCTTCGCTTTTTTGACCTTCCGGTACTATATAGGATGCCTTTCTGGCCATTTTTTGTTGTATCTTTGGAGTGTGGATAGTGTTGAACCAAAATCGTTGATTCGGTATCATACTTCTTGGGCTAAACATATTGATTGGCTTTCTTGATCTTGCAGCACTTTCCGCAGCACTTCTCTGGAAACATTTTCATAACTATTCTTTGGTACATTAACTTTCCCTACTAGTTTTTGAATCCTTGTAAAACTATATAGCTTTGCATTAATAATAATTGGTATTTTGTTTACAGACAAAGAAAATCTTCCCAGCAGGGTTCTCTGCCATCATGAGGTACAACTAGATTTTGTTTCATTACTTTGTCTTCTCAGGATTTTCACTCTGGACTTGTGTTCACTTAAATCTTGTTGTCTACCAAAATGGCAGCGCGGCAATGCTATGTTTCTATTCCTATGTGATGATTTCAGGAGGAAACCCACCGCCAAAGAAGAAGTTAAGTGCAGCATCTCCTGCATCTTGATTTAGGCTGTGTGGCAGTATAATAATTTAAGATAGTTCCTTTGCCATCTTGTCTTTATGAGTTGAAATACCTGTAGACCTGGTTGAGTGTTTCATTAAATATTAACTGTAGAGTTCGTCATGGCATTAGCATAATATCAGGATTTTGGTTTATACGGGAAGTTGTCCAGGAGGAAGGAAAGAACAATGTATTGTATCATATGATAGCCTAAGCTACGGAATCTGAGACGATGAAGCTCTATTGCTGCATTTTTTTTTTATTGTGAATAAAATATTTATTTCAAGTTAACTTGGTTTTCTCGATATACGTACACTCTCATGCCAATTTGGATCCAGACACCCGGTCAGCAGAAAGCACTTTGTTAGTCTCTGATTACCCTGGACATCACATATTTCCTAGATTAGTTGTCTAAGCGGGTAGACTCGTACTTTATTGGAAAACAAGATTCCATGACTTGCATAATGTTTGTTTTTTTCGCTGACTGTGCATTTAGATGGGTCGGCCCCTGACTCCGCACAGGTCACACCATTCATTTTTCTCATATTGTAAGGAATGAGGAACCACCATGATAAGGGAATTATGAGGATCATTTTCGTACCGTGGGGTAGGGGCAGATCTAGAAACCTAGCCAAGAATAGGCAAAAAAAAACACACTCTCTCAAAGGTTTTATGATAGACTGAAATGGAAAAATAGGCTTGGAGCCCATAATCCAAAAAAACAAAAAGGCTTAGGAACCAACCCATCAAGATAGGCAACTTCCTACCTTTGCTGTGGGCTGGCTCGGCCAATACTGTAAGGAACGAGATATGAATAAATCCATGATGAACAAGTATTTTGGCACGAATGGGGTATACAATAATTACTTAGTAATATCTTGGACCCAAATTTTTATAAATAACTCTTGTTCATATTACTGAAGCAGATACGAAGCCAAATAATTTTAAGCCGGAAATTCTAGAGGTAACTTTAGCTTATTTTTTCGGTATCTTAAATACAAATCTGATGGTAATGTTCAAATGAGGAAAATTGTTCAATCAGGTGGATGGGCAAATCGAGTTTGCCACAAAAAATGGACTCAACGTCATAATATATGTCGCTCCACGGGTATGGTTGCGCGGCTTATGTTGAGTCGATGAGCGACATAATAGGGTTTTTCTTCAATAGAGGTAAACCGTGCGGTGTATGTTGTATCGTCATCGACTAAATTGCTAACAACTACTTTCTATTTCAATATAAAACTTCATATCATCCCCTTCTCTTCATCACACTTTCACCCAATCTATTTTACAAATCAACTTTCTCTCAAATTCACTTAATTTTTTCCCCCACCATGAATCCTAATATTAATTTTTTTGAAGAGGAAATGGGAATAGAAATCGATTCGTATTTATACGAGGAATATTTTTAAAGAAAAATACATGGAAATTCTTAAACAATTGAACGAAGACTCGGCTGAGGCTACAAGGTGTGGAAGCACTACATTGTATATTCATGAACAACACCAAGGGTTTAGAGCTTAATGAAATTTTCACAATGAGATGGATGTGGTGATACCGACATCTTTACTACGAGAAGTTGATGCATGATGATTTTATTCGTGGATATGTGTGCTTTGATGAAGACTTCCAGCGTCGATTCCGCATGGGGCCCAACTTGCTTCAAAGGATTATTGTTGAGATTTGTTAGGTACAAGCTCTATTTAATTATATGATGCACGACATATAATAGGATTTAGTCATGAATAAAAGATACTTGCAACCCTAGGAATATTACGTTACGGGATACAAGCGAGTGCCACTCATGAGTATATTCGTACGGGGAAAACAACTGCAATCAAATATCTCGCAATGTTTTGTGTGTCATTAATCAACCATTATGGTCAAATTGGATACAAAAACCTACTAAGATTGATGTTGATAGAATTCTTAAGGAAACACAGGAAAAACGTCTACCAGGAATGTTAGGTAGTCTTGATTGCATTCATTGGGTGTGGCACTAATACCCTGCTAAATGAATCGGTCAGTATGAAGGTCATTATCCAAAGCCAACTATAATGTTGGAAGCTTTGGCTGCTTATGATTATTGTATTAGGATGTTATTTTGGACGCCTAGGTTCACAAAAGGACATCAATGTTTGATAAATTAACTAGTCCTGGGTGACATCAATGTTTTGATAAATCAACTAGTCATGGGGGTTTCATGTCGGCTTTCCTCGATGACCATATTACGCAAAATTATGCAATTGAGCATAATTTTATTATTATTTTTTTAATATCATAAAAACAACATGGCACACAAACAATGGCAGACTTCTTTTCCAACATTCCAAATGTGCGTTCAATATTCTTCCACAAAGTCATTTGTAGCGTCATAAAGTACATCATATCCGCCGAATACATACCCTGAGCGCTCTGAATGCAGATAACGTCTGCCAGATTAACCCCTGAGCATAGTTTTTACCATCGATGGTGACATTATAATTTAAGAGTGGGTCCATGCTTCAAATTTTTAAGCAATGTTGTATCCATACGAAGTTTTGAACCTCGATTTTGAAGCGTTTCATCGCCGTCCAACGAGAGAATATAGAATTTCCATTGGAAGAGTTCGAAACCAAGGCTTTCATCAGCAGCTTAGACAATATTTGAATGGGCATCTTTGGTCGATCGAAAAAGGAGCCAGACGTACCGCTCGACGAACGACCAATTAAAGTTTACTTTGATCTTTATCAAATTAAATATTTTTTTTTATTTTAACTATTTTAATTAGTTTATGTAACTTGAATAAACATTTAATGAAACTCATGACTCTCACATTTAAGTTTTGCATAACTATTACATTCAAGCATAACTAAATGCGTAATTTAAGTATCACTGAATTCAAACTAAATATTCATTTAAGTATAGCCACGAAACTTAATTGAAATTAACTTAAACTAACAATTAATTAAAGTAAAACAATACAATCAATGTTGAAGCCATCTTCGTCAACTTTTTCTTCATCTTCAGAAACATCGTTGTCCTCATTGTGGATAAGATATTGGTATTGGTTTTTCACCCAATTGTTTTTGTATCTTATTAAATTCTTTTTTCGTAATGATATTTTTTCCGATTCATATTTGAAGTGTTCATGAAAATAATTTTATACAATCATAGTAATGTTTATCACGTGAAAGACGCATTTTTCAAAGTTATTTACCGCCAAACCAAACTATGATGATCTTGTGCGTTCTGCTAGAAGCTCGTGCTCCATGTACTCAATCATGTTAAACTCATTTGATGAAGATTAACAGTTTTGAGCTAGTTTTCTCGTTAATTTTGTGTTTTTCTGTCCCTTGTTATTTTATTTTTGGTAGTGTTATGAACTATGAGATTTTAATTTGTTTTATTCAGATTTTCAATATGTCTCTTGAAAAAATCTGAAAGGTTGTCGGATGTGTGACAATACGAACCATGTGTGTCTTGATCACACCCTTCTAGAACCAAATGTTCCCTAAATGGTTGGAACAACAAATTTTTTGATATAAATTTAAACCACGATACATTCATTATCCATTGTGAAATTCGATACTGAAATTACATTATCAATTGCTTCATCGACGATCTTAACATCTTAGAGGTGAAACATATGGTTTTAAGAATAAAGGTAAGCATCACCAGACATAGAAAAACTACGTACATGTTCTACCATCCGCACATACTAGAGAATTTGAAGCAGATGTCCAGCAACAGTAAATAAGAAAAGGGTCACTGGTTATATGAACTGAAGCTCCCGAGTCTAAAAGCCATAATGGAGCATTAGGGGAGCTAAGAGACCCATCAGAGGAAAGGGTAAGTCAACTTCCATAGGAAAAAAATTTCTTTCAAATGGTAAACCTGGATGACTGGTATAATAATACACTTCCTCTCTATTTATATAACCTCACGTAACATCCCAAGTCATTGCTCAAAAGTTCTATAATTTCTAATAATGTGACGGTAAAAAACAACTTTAAATATTACATTAGCAATTGCATTTACTTTGTAGCTTGATGTATTTAGGTAAAACAATATTAAGAAATCTTGATAGATAATTGAAAACAATTACCGTCACATACAAGCTTACTTCAGGTATATACAAAAAAAATCTAACTATTAGGGTAACTAGTCATAACATGTTGTGAATTCATAGATGGCATCTGATTGTACATTTTATGCGTATAATGTACTCTAGATGGTTGGATGACCAATCTTTGAAGATTTAATTTTATATTTTTTTGTTGTTTATCATATTCCAGTTATAACATTTGAACATGTGTTACTTGATGAAGGATCATAATTTATCAGTATTACACAAGTGGTTCATGAGCACATATGCTAGAGTCAATTCTATCGCTGACAAAATAACCTATAAACAACTAACATAGGTTGGTACAAATAAGCAAACATGTAACAAATTGGCACGTTAAAATAAATAATATATTTTATTTATTGCAATACATGGGTGATAGTAAAATAAATACAAAGAAAATAGAAAAAGAGAAAGAAATATCTTAAAGAACTATATATCATACTAGAGGATGCACACCAAAAATATTATAATAATATAACACAAGACCTTAAAAGTATGTATTTAAGAATGAAATAATCGAAATAAAATTCAAATACTTAGAGATAAAAGAGAAAAAAATAAAAGAAATTATCTTGAATAAAAGCTTAATCGCCTTTGATGTGTCACTCTTTAAATTCTTGTAACACTAGTAATTATCTTGTTAAAAATATGTATGCTTTTCAATTTTTATTATAAAGTTGGTACTTATGAATAATGACAATTGTACTGATTAACACGATTCAACTTATATATAAATGGACATGAAAAAGTACTATAATTTTTGTCAATACACAAAATTGCCTCTACAAAGATTCTTAGAATTCATAAGATAAAACTGAAAAAGGCTTCCAACGGAAAAAAAAAAAAAAAAGAATAAAAGTAAACAAACAAGTAAATAAACTGCAGGGATTTTGAAAATACCATTAAGAAGTTATGTATCAATGGTAAATTGAACACTTACACGTTTATTGAGAAGTTAACAGTGTTTTTGCATCTAAATTTATTAAAAAATTGGATTAACTCAAGTACTTTCGAGAGATAAAATATGATAATATCAATATAAAACCCTCGTTAAGATCTTCAAGCCTGTGAAAACTTCACGTCTTTTTTTTGTAATTTGATTATTATATAGGGATTCTAGTGATGATGTCACTTCTAGTATACCTTTCTTACGAGAATTTCTAGTGTTTTTATGTAGTTTAATTATCATATAGTGAATCTGGTGATGACATCACTCGCAAATCGCATGTAATATAGTTTTTATCAACTCGGAAAACTGCTAACAAAAGCACTTAAAATTCTTAAAGTAGAACTGGAGAAGGCTTCATTCTAACCCCCCCCCCCCCACCCCCCCCCCCCCCCAAAAAAAAAACTGCAAGTGCAATTCGGAAATATTATCAAGAAGTTATGCTAACAAGAAAAGGAAGGAAAATACTACAAGTGGAATTTGGAAATATCATTAAGAAGCTATGTCTCAATGATAAAGTGAATGCTTGCACACGCATTAAGGAATTATCAATGTTTCTTCATATATATATGAATAAAATAATTATTTCAAACACTTTGAATAGATAAAATTCGAAGATATTGATATAACACCCACGTTAATATTTTCAAGCTTAGAACCAATAGTCTCACCATATTTTTGTAGTTTGATTATTATATGGCGAAACTAGTGACTAAAACATTCCCAATTCCTCTGTACTATATTGAATACTCATCACACTACGATGATGTTGTGTTTATATATAAGTCTGTGATACCAAATTATTTCTTAAACTTTCTCAAGAACGTAACGAGTGCAGTAGTAAGATATCTTCGTTCCACAAAAATCATGATGCATAACAAATATATATTAATAACTTAATTAAACCAAAGGGTAAATTTGACATTGCAGAAGAAAGATCAAAAAATAAAATAAAGACAACATGAATAATTCACTTAACCTAATTAACGAATCCGAAATATCTTCTTCCCTGTCATGCTACCCCATAAAACTCCCAACAGGTGACATGTGTTATGCTTCCTCAGATCCTAAAATACTACAACCGCTACTATACAAATTCTTTTTAACTAAACAGCCTTGGCAATTTCCAAGAGATTTAGTTCAAGTGATGCTTTAAGATCTTTAAAACAAGTTATTCTAGGTAATATAACTCATAACAGTGATATATTTAACCCAATTTATATTTTATTTATGTTTTTCTTGGCAACTTATATGAATAGTAGTCACAAGTTGCTACTTGTTATTAGGATTTCATACTGATTAAGATGATTAAGAATCCTAATTAATAAACAATAGAAGTTAATAAACATGTTTAATTTGCTATTTACAAAAAACTAATAATCAATCATTACGAATCATCATGTACTATGGTTATGGATCATCAACATAATCGACTTACAAGAGAATAAAAATTTAAACTTACACCATTAATTAATTATCATGTCTAGAACTTCAAAATAAAACCTTAAACAACAAGAAAATTAGTTATTAATTAATAGGTATATATACGAAAACCATGAAAATATACAAATAAAGAAGTATGAGAATGGCGTCACAGTTTTTCCTTGAAAGGGGTAAACTCTGATATGCTCTATCTATCTCCCATGATATAGGCAACAAAACTTGTCTTCCAAGCATACAATATCAAGTAGAAAACCTCCCCAAAACTAGTTTGGTCCCAGAAATACCAAAACTTAGCTTTGAAATAACTCTACTACGCAACGAAAGGTTGGATTTCAAGGCCACACGTTATTAATTTAAAACTAATTTTTTTTTCTTCTTCAAAATCTACGGAAACTACGCAAAATATACTTAGTTGTCAGAGGTTTTTCTTAACCATAATTGAGACTTTGGCAAATGAACTATTTTAATTATTAGAGTCTTGAAGACTTTTTTTCTCTTGATATTCTTCATGAGTCGAAGCCAAACTATTTCTTTTTCTTCTTCTTATTGATTTGATTATTAACTCGTACTTAACTAACATCCATAGTTATATAAACTCCAAAAGGCCTTTCAGAAAAGTAAAAAACATGGTTAAAAGGTAACATTTCTAAGAACTTAATGATTTCGTGCTAAAACCCAAAGAAAATTGTGAAACCGTTACGTGTTTTGTCATTTCTTATTACGATTTTTTATTTACCTTTTAAACTATGGGTACCGTTTTTATATATAATCTCATTGCTTCCAATGAGTAACGATTATGCGTTTCAGACTTTTATATTTACAACTAGAAGAGCTAGTGTCTTCTAAAGTCCGGCATGCCATCAACTATGAACCGTGTATATTATAAAACCATCATATTGCTTTTCTTCCTAACTTAACGACTTGTCTAAATCAAATTCATCCATGTTGGCAGGGACAAAGGGAGGTGGGTGCAAGCGACACCCATTAGAATTTGTGTTTTAGTGAGAACATGGCTAGGTTTCTTGTAATTATGATATTTTGTGGGTGCAAATTTATATGGAAAAATCAAATTTAGATAAAAGGATAAATATTAATGGTGTTGGCTTCAGTGTGCACCATTCTTTTACCAAAATTGGTGTTATCAGAATGGGATTAATGATGCTGTAGCGAAGGTGGCAAGCTTTTATACCCTACGAGCTTCCATACTACTTTCAAATGTAGCTTAAATTTCTCGGCAAAGAATGTTTATAACTTTCTAGACAATCTGGACCAAGACAATAACGTCAGCCTAGATTTCCCGTGGAATAAGATTAGGAGAATTCAAACAATTCCAAGAATAAGACTTTTCATCTGGAAACTATCACCAAAAGTACTTCCAACATCTGCTAGACTAGGTGCTCATAATAAGGACATCGACCCGATTTGCCAGTTATGTAATAATCAAGCGCAAGAAACGAAACTTCATCTCTTCTGCGAGTGCCCGTTTGCAAGAGCTGTTTGGTTTGGTCTCTCCCTAAATAATGTAACTTCAAGTTACACTTCCAACACATTTATTTCCTGGATTAAATGGTGGATTAGGGAAACTAACTAGCCATATTCAGGTAAAAATTCCCACCATACTTTGGTTCATTTGGAAATATAGACGCTCAGAAGTTTTTGAGAAAATAAACCCAGACCCAATCAATTTAATAGGGAAAATCAATAGTTTCTTACATTCTTCCCCGTCAAATACCCTTCAAAGTAATATGAAAACCCAAAAGAAAATCTCAACTAATTACTCTTAGTCCAACCTAAATTCAGATTGGATGACGTTTCCTTTAAGAAAGAGGATTTGTCGATGGGATATGCTTTCATTCTTTATTCAGCTGATGAAGAAACTTTCATGCACCTATCTGCGGGTTCGGAGTGGGCAACATCAGCTTTCCACGCAGAAGCAAAATCCTTATTAAAGGCTGTTTCGTGGTTAAAAGAAAATATTTTATCAAGTGTGGTCATAATAACTAACTGCAAAGCGTTTGCAAACATCTTAAACAAGGTAAGCACAAATTCTTCGTGGCCAGCGAAAAATACCTTGTAAGAAATAAGGACAATCTTGGAAGATCTACCTGAAGCTAAAGTGAAATATATTAAGAGGAAGAATATCTCAGCAGCGGACTACATTGCAAAGGAAGCAAGGATTAAAAAGCTACATCACATGTCAGATAACATGCGATAAAAAGTTCATAAATCTAGCATAGATTCTAATGTTTTTGATAAAAATGATCTTGTAAATCTTTTGTACTATATTTGCTAGTTAATATATGATATTTTTTGTTTAAAAAAAATGTAGCTTAAAAAGAACGCGTGATTGGGGAATATCAAAACTAATTGGGGGATATGAATTACTTCCCCCAACCAAAGGTGTCTGCTAAGGAGTGTTTTTTGGGGCGAAAATACAAAAACACCCTTCCCTCAAAATAAAAATTAAAAAACTTAATATCAAAAAACAAAAACATATCCCCCATTTCCATCTTCACCTCTTATTAATCTCTTTTAAGGTTAGGGCTTTGAAACCTAAATATTCCCCACTCCCTTTCAAATTCTACATTTTTCCCACTCCCTTTCAAATTCTCTTCTCCTTCTCTGCCGGCTCCTCACTTTGAAAACGATTTATTTTTGAACATTCGGGAGTGACGAAGACCATGCCGGAAGTGATAAAGACCATGCCAGAAGTGATGAAGACCATGTCGGAAGTGATGAAGACCATGCCGGTATAGATGAAAACCATGGCGGAAGTGATGAAGACCATGGCGGAAGTGATGAAGACCATGGCGGAAGTGATGAAGACCATGCCGGTATAGATGAAAACCATGCCGGAAGTGATGAAGACCATGCCGGAAATAATTTTTTTTACATCGCTGGAAGTGATGAAGACCATGCCGGAATTGATGAAGACCATGCCGGAAAATGGTGCCGACATGCTTGGTAACTAACATTCAACGCCGTAACTTGATGCCGGCATGCTCGATAGAAATCTATTCAAGTGAAAAAAAACAAGTTTCTGGATACTTTACATCATGTGTCGGCATAGAAATTTAAGCATCATACCATGCCGGTAGCAGTACCGGCAAGCTCGAAAATCAACTTACTGTGCCGGCGAACACATCCGGGAGGGACTACGCCCCCCGGACCCCCCCGCAGACCCCCTGGACAGCGTGCCGACATAGTTTTTTGGTTGAATACTATGCCGGCTTCAATTCAAAATGGGAGATAAGCTTTGTGCCGGCATGAACGTGGTATGAATACCATGCCGGTATGGATGCTTCCAGCATTGTATTCAAACCACGTCCATGCCGGCACCGAGCTTTTTCAGCTGCAAAAATGGTGGATTCAAAGAAAAAAAAAATCAAAATTTCAACCTCTTAGCAGCAATTCTCTCTTCACAATCATCCTCCATTTTCACCAAAAAAATCCCTCTCAAATATTTTTCCCTCCTTCTACTCTCACCCCACTCACCCAAATTCAAATAAAAATACACACTAATCATTTAACAAAAAATCTTAAAATTTTACTAATTCTAATTAACCATTAAACCTAATTAGTGAGGGGTAGATTAGGAATTAAAAAAATAATTAGATAAGGGGTGACCCTGATTTGATATTTGGATCCAGTTTTTGTCTTTTTTCTATATCCCCCAATTAGTTTTGATATCTCGGAGTTGCGCATTCCTTAAAAATACATACATATCATTTTTCTTTTTTTTTTTTTGGTGTGTCTACAAAAAAAAGTTCTGACGCCATAACATTTAGGTCCAAGCTTCGTCCATCGGAGTCATGCCATTCCTAAAACAGTGTTCCTAAAATTGTTAGAAACTTTTAAATCCAGCCAGTCAGATATCCGACAAAAATACTTCAATCGAGACGAGTCAGACACCTCGTTCCTTCTCCTAGTGATAAAGGTTTCTTCAACCCTCTAAACCCCGGAATTTTATCACAAACTTCTTGAAAGTGTAATCGCGAACCTTCCTAGGGGCACTGTAACAACACCTCCGCTTCAATCAAACCAGCCAATACCAACACTTCCATCACAACAAGAGGGGGTTTTAGTGACCCGTCATTACATGTAGGAGATCTTGATCAATCTGTCTCTGAAAATCATTTATATGATATTTTTATTCAAGTTGTACCTGTTAGGGTTTGTAAAGATCAGATGAGAAGAATCTCTCTTGGTGTTATGCTTATTGCAACTTCAATAACCATCAAAATGGTACATACATACTCTCTTTTGATCTCATTTGGGATTTATTTTTTGTTGCAATCATTTTGATTTGTAATTTTTGTGAGTCCTCATTTTGGTCAATTTGTATGGAAAATGGGTTTGAGGGTTTTGTGTTGGAAACGTCTAAGACATGTTGTTACTTGTTGTACTTTGGGTTTTTGTGTGTTTTTGCTAACCTCATTTTGGAATTGGTTATATATGTATCTGGTGATGGTTAAATTCATTTTGATAGTTTCTTAAAATCATTTTGATAATTTCTTAAACAGTGAAGTGTGACCATGTTGTTATTACTGTACAATGGGTGAATTGTTTTTGTTTTGATGGGATGAAATCGTTTGTCTGTGGGATAATAGATAGTGTGAGGCATATGATCTTGAGATGATTAGACTGCAAGATGTGACATGACGATCTTTGGACTGACCAATCTCGAGTATTTTTGATCTTAAGTTATTCTTTCTGTCCACTGTGTTGATCTTTTAGTTCTACATAATATTGATTTTGATATGTTAAACCGGTGAATCATATTTACTTTGGTGGAACATGGAATTTGAGTTTTCTTTGAACATTGATTAGTTTCTGAATATGTCCTGTGTAGGTGCTTATTTGAATTTTCTAATTTCTTTTGCAGCTAATACTGCATTGGAGGCGATAAACTTTGCTCCCAACAATGGCAAACCTATCAGGATTATGTTCTTTCATCGTGATTCCTAGTATACAAAAAAGTGTGCAGGCATAGATAATGAGGCATTGTTTGATACTTTGCTGCCTTTGATAGTGATACGGTTCTCTCTTGCAAGGTGGCAACTGATAACAATACTGGTCAGTCAAAAGGGTACGGCTTTCTACAATTTGAAAGAATTAAATCTGCACAAGATGCGATTAACCATCTGAATGGGATGTTGTTTAAGTAGGTCTTTTCGCTTGTCGACAAGAAAGAGATCTAGCAAGTGGGTCACCAAAGTTCACTAATGCGTACGTTAAAAATTTGTCCGAATATACTACTGAGGTGTCCTTAGCAAAGTTTTTGGTACTTATGGTCAGGTCACTAATACAGTTATTATGAGGGATGCAAGTGGGAATTCTAGAGGTTTTGGTTTTGTCAACTTTCAGAACCCAGATGATGCAGCAGCTGCAATTGAGAAACTTAATGGAAGCACATTTAATGATGACAAAGTTTGGTATGTCGGGAGGGTGCAGAGAAAATCTGAAAGAGAGGCTGAGCTGAAAACCAAATTTGAACAGGAAAGAAATGATGCAGTGGAAAAACTACAAGGATCTAATCTCTATCCAAAGAATCTGTATAATACCATCAATGATGAAAATCTGAGGAGTTGTTCTCTGAGTTCGGCACTATAACATCTTGCAAGGTATGTATTTTCACAGTACTCACATAATCTTGGACTTGGATATGTGACCAGGTTGGTAACTTAAGTGCTTATTCTTCTTTATTGTTTCAGGTCATGCTTGATCCCCAAGGCCATAACAGGGGTTCTGGATTTGTTGCTTTTCCTACCTCAGAGAAGCTGTACATTGATTTTTTCTTTCTTCGTATGCCATCTTGCTGACTTGTTCTGTTAGCACTTACACATGACTGAGAGTATGTATGTCATTGTTAATGTTCTAGCTGAATGAAATGAATGGGAAGATCATCGGCCGGGAACCTCTCTATGTTGCCATGGCTCAGCGTCTAGATGTCAGGAAGGCCAGATTTCAGGTTAGTTAGCTAATTGGAAACATGGTATTTATTTAGTGGCTTTTTGTATATTTTGTTCCTGCTTATGACTTCGTGGTTGGTCACTTTAGAATGCTATCAGTCTTGGATGTTACCTTTTGTGTTCTTGGTCTCGTGTTTCTTGCGACCCTCTTCGTTTCATTTCATTCACTATTTAACATAGTAAGAGAACTAAAGAAGAAAACTATTTACCATCCTCCCACCAGTCATGTTTGTCAAACCAGGCCTTGTGCTTGTGGTAAATGTTAAGAGTCGGGGTTATGTTTATTTGTTTTTATATATATTTGGATTCCAAAAAGTATTAACCAGTTACCCATTTATCTTTGAAGGAATAGTTTTCTCCAGCTCGACCACTTGTTCCCATGGCACATTTACCCCCAGGTATTGCTGCATATCATCTTGGAGGACCTAGGCCTCCTCACCCTCAACAGATGTATTTTACTGAAGGTTGTCCTGGCCTTATTCTGCAACCTGCAGCTTATGGCTTCCAACCCCAACTATTGCCTGGGATGAGGCCAGGTGTTGCCTCAAACTTTATGATGCCATACCCACTCCAGCGACAAGGGCAGCCTGGACAAAGAATGGGTGCGAGGAGAGCTGGGAACCCACCGCGGCAGATGCTGCAACAGCAACATCAGGTATAGTTGTCTTCTTCAAGCTGTAATGACAACTTGTTGTGCCTATAGACCTTCTAATGTGCTGAAAATTTTCCCGCCAAAGTTATTACTTTTGACTCTGGAGGTTTTGCTTATTGCAGTTGGTGCAGCGCAAAGCCAATAATCATGGTTATAGATACATTTCAATTGGATGGAATGAACCGTCCTTGGTATTCCAGGGTTTCAAGGGTCAGATGATGTAATTCCCGTCTGATGCTGCTAGCATGCCGACGTCTCCAGTTGATGCCCAACGACCTGGATCAGTGCAGACACTTGCCTCGGTTTTGGCTTCTGGAGACCCTGAGCACCAGCGTGTGGTATATTCAGCCCACCAGCCCACTCTTTTACACAGTTTTATTTACTTAATTGTGGAAATCCTTAAATACCAGATTTGTGGATATACAGGCTGAATGAAATATTTATTGTGTTTTTGTCAAAATACACAGATGCTTGGAGAACATTTATTTCCTCTGGTAGAAGCATTGAGCATGACCAAGCAGGTAAAGTCACAGGGATGTTGTTGGAGATGGACCAAACTGAAGTGCTACATTTATTGGAGGCACCTTAAGCGCTGAAGGAGAAAGTGGAAGAGCCGTTGAGTTTTGTTGGATCCCCAGTCAGATTCAAACAAACAAGCTGCTATAATAAACTCACTCCCTCTCAAAGGCTCAGACCATCATTCCTTCTCCGTTGTCGTTATGTAACTGAAAGAGAATCAGAAACCCTTGTAAGAAAAACCTCCCCTTGAGAGGCTTCTCCAACCCTATAACCCCAGAAAATTATCACAATTTTTGCCAAGTGTAATGGCAAATACTCCTAGTGGTACCGTAACAACACCTCCTTTTCAGTCAAACCAATCACCAACACGATCCATCATAGCAACAAGAAGGGAAACAACGTGCAGTTGTTGTTGGAGGAGGTTTTAGTAACTCATCAATATAGGTAAGAGATCTTGATCAATCAGTCTTTGAAGTTCAACTATATGATATTTTTAATCCTGTTGTATCTGCTAGTGTTTGTAAAGATCAGATGAGAAGAATCTCTCTTGGTTATGCTTATTGCAACTTTAACAACCTTAAGTATAGTAGTTACAAACTACCTCCTCCTCTCTCTCTCTCCCCCACCCACCCATATAACTTTCTTCTTCTCTATTCATTTTTCATGCTTGTTTGTTTCTTGTTGTTAAGTTAGGATTCATGTTCTTTTAATTGAGTTTGTGGTTATGGTTATGCTATATGTAGGGTTTTGGTTGGTTGTTTTGATCTCATTTGGGTACTTTCTTGTAGAATGATTTTGATTTTGGGGTTGGTTTGTATGAAATGTGGATTTTAATGCAAATGTGCAAGCAAAACTCCAAATGCTCAGTGGGAAATGCTTAAAAGTTGTTGTTGCTTGTTTTACTTTAGGGGGTTTGTGTGTGTTCGGCTGATATTGTGCTTGATTTTTTTTTTTTTTGCTGATGGGATAAAATCATAAAATATTATGACACCTTGGTTTAACATATAGTAATGTGCATGTGATCTTGTGACAATTCCATTGCAAAATGTGACCTGGCGGTATTTGGACTGGTCAATCTTGAGTATTAGTAATCTGAAGTTATTTTCTCTGTCCACTCTGTTGTTCTTCATAAGATTGATTCTGACGTGTTTAACCATTGTATCATATTTACTTTGGTGGAATATGGAATTTGAGTCCTCTTGAATGTTGATTAGTTTCCATATTTTGTATGTAGCTTCTAATTTGAGTGCTTAATTGTTATTGCAGCTAATACCGCATTGGAGGCACTGAACACCTGTCAGTGGCACACCTATCAGGATTATGTTCTCGCACCGTGATCCCAGTGTTCTTGGTCAGTACCAGGTATTGCTGCATATCATCTTGAAGGACCTAAACCTCCTCACCCTCAACACATGTATTTTAGTCAAGGTGGTCCTGGCCTTGTTCAGCAACCTGCAGCTTATGGCTTCCAACCCCAACTATTGCCTGGGATGAGGCCAGGTGTTTCCTCAAACTTTATATGCATACCCACTCCAGCGACAAGTGCAGCCAAAGAACAGTCCGAGGAGAGCTGGGATCAGGTATAATTGTCTTCTTCAATCTGTAATGAGAACGTACTGTAGCCTGTAGGCCTTCTGATGTACTGAAGTTTTTATCTGCCAAAGTAATTACTTCTGACTCTGGAGGTTTTGCTTATTGCAGTTGAAGCAGCGCAATGCCAATAATCATGGTTATAGTTACATTTCAGATGGACAGAATGAACCATCTACGTACCTCAGGGTTTCATGGGTCAGATGATGTCATTTCCCTCTGTTGCTGTTAGCATGCTGATGTCTGCAGTTGATGCGCAACGACCTGGATCAGTGCATACACTTGCCTCGGCTTTGGCTTGTGCAGACCCTGATCATCTGCATGTGGTATATTCAGCCCCCTCTTTTTTACTGTTTTAGTGAAAACCCAAGAATACTAGAGTTGTAGATATACAGGCTGAATGAAGTATTTTATTGTGGTAGAACGCATTGAGCATGACCAAGCCTGTAAAGTGACAGGGAAGTTGTTGGATATGGACAGCAAACTGAAATTCTACATTTCGCGGAGGCACCTGAAGCTCTAAAGAAGAAACTGGAAGAGGCGTTGAATGTTCTTGAAACCTGAGTCAGATCCAAACAAACAAGGTGCTAGGCTTATGTAATAAACTCACTCCCTCTTAAAGGCTCAAATCATCATTCCTTGTCCGTTGTCTTTATGTAACTGAAAGAGAATGTTAAACCCTTGTAAGAAAAACCTCTTCTTAAGAGGCTTCTTCAACCCTATAACCCCAGAAATTCATCACAATCTTTTGCAAGTGTAATGGTGAATACTCCTTGTGATACTCTAGCAACACCTCCTCTTCAATCAATCTTTGGAATGACCGCGTAACTTAGATTGTTCTTGTCCATTAGTTTGGTACTATAATTCTCTCAATGTGTTATTGGAGATTGTTTTTGCTTGAGAAATCTGGAAACAGAGATTTTATTCAAAAAGAGAAAATGTAAAAAGTTCTGAAATGGGTCAGGACATAAACTTGTGAAAATGACTCTGCCCCCTCCCACTGTTGCTCGTGCATCTGAAGTCAATGACCATTTTTTTAAATACCCTTTTTTATTTTCTTGTCTAATAAGAGATCCCCAAGACAAGACCTTCGTGTCGGTTCTGGTTTGAGAAAGCCAAATCTAGTTTGGCTGATTTTGGTGGTTCCACATCAAATTCTGCCCCCAATTTCGTTCTTCAAAATTCAGTTCACCTGATCTGGATATAGTTCTTCAGCTGATTTGGATTCACAAATACGGGGATTCTAAAGATCAAACTCTCCGTCAAAACTTTAAACAGGTAACTTCAATTAATGAGCAATTTTTTCATATATTTTTTGTTTGGCTGTCTTGTGATTGAAATTACTGAGTATGTAGGATATGTGTTTTGAATTCTTCACCTGTACCTTTTAACCTTCTCCAATGGTTACGAATTTACAATGAATTCTGAAGTTTAGTTTCCAATACTTCAGTAGTACAGTCTAAGTGTTTGTATAAATACCTGACAGAAAAATGGTTAAATGAGCCACTTGAGAACCTTCAACGGGTTGTGAATACCATTTCCGTTGCCTCTTTAGCATTACTCGTTGTGGAAGCTCTTAGTTTGAGTTCATCTATATTGATAATGATTACTTTGATGGCATTAATTTGTCAATTTTCTCCCAAAATTTTCTTTCGATTGTGCGTTTGTTTTTTTGTGATTTTGGTGCAGTCATGGGCCTACAGCTAGTGTTCTCTTGATTCGTCAATACAATGTATAATGTTTTCTTACAAGTTACAATTCTAAGGCGTGTTTGTTTTTGACAGAAATGGCATTGAGAACATGCTCTAAAAACTTGGGAAGTAAGCTCTCGTGCATGCTAACTCGAACTTCGCTTCTCCATTCTCATGCTACTAGCTTTGGTGAGTCTAAGTTTCTCTTTAAAATTCCAAGATAAGTACATTATTTGGTTCTGCTGAAAGTTTGAACTTCTGCATGTGCTTCTGCTGAACAGCTGAAGCTAGCGGAAACTCTTACCTATGTCGTCCATTGTTGAATGTTCAGTTTCAGTTAGAATTTTTAGATTAATGGGTCTCTGTTAACAGAGCTTATTATCTAGTAAACAAGATTCTGAATACAAAAGAAGAGCCCGTTGCTCAAAAACGTGAGGCGTGATTAACATTTGCTTTCCAATAATGTTTCACTCTAGAAATTTAAGTTCCCTGCATTTAGTCTTTATACAGCTCATAGATATTTCAGCTACTGTCATAGTTTTTGTTAAAGTACTTGGGAACCGGGAAAATAAGTAGTGCTGGTATTAGATAATAATATGCTTCAACTTTGAATCCACTGAGAATTAAGTTCAGTTGTTCAGCTATCTCGAGATTATTATGATTGGGAGCAATCTTTTCAAGTAAGCCAAAACAGACCGTTGGGCCTGGTGAGCCTAGTCTATTTGTAGTTTTCCATGGACATGCTAGATAAGATGTCTGGAAGATTATGCTGATGTTGTGACATTTAGTTAAGCTTTAGATTTGGTTGGTACCTAAGATTACATCTTTGCAGGATTTAAGCAAGTACCAGAAGACGAAAAAAGCAAATTGGTCGGTAATGTATTCAGTAGTGTTGCTTCAAGCTACGATCTCATGAACGATTTGATGAGTGGTGGATTACATAAATTGTGGAAAGACAGGTTTGTTTTTTTTTGTTTTCCAATAGAGTTGTACACTAAACAGTTTTGGTATCAATCTTACCAACAGTCCGCTTTTATCTCTTGATTTTTATTTCTCAAATCTCCTTTGTCAGGTTGGTCTCCAAGCTTCATCCAATTCCTGGAATGAAGTATCTTGATGTCGCTGGTGGGACAGGTTGGCTTACTTTGAGCACCATTATAACAATTTTTGCTTCGAGCAAGGGTATTAAAATACTAGATAAATTGGTGGATAAGGTGGGGAGATTTGTAAGAACAAAACTCTGCGTACCTCCTGCACCATTAAAATAATAAAAGAAAACATTTGCTTTTGATGAATACAATGAGAATTAGTTGATTCATTTCGAAGCTTTACCTCAATGTGTAATGTTTCAAGAAAAGAAAAAAAGTCGTTAATATAAATATATAATCATTATCCTAGACTAGTCATTTCTTTGTTTTGTGTGATCTTACATTCTATACATTTTTGTAATTTTTCAGGGGATGTTGCTTTCAGGATTTTTGACTCCATTAATAGTGTCAGTCGTAGAACCACACAAGGTGCCCTCGAGGGTAACCTAGATGACGAAACTCAGATTAATATATGCGACATCAACCCTAATATGCTAAGTGTTGGTAAAAAGCGTGCTGCCGAGAGAGGTGAAGAACACGAATTGCTTTGTCATTTTTGCAGTTGTCCTAATTTTTCATCATCTAGCAGTATGTTCTTCACTTACTTACAATTGTAGCTGTCTTGTGATATCTGTAGGCCTTGGAGACAATCGTTCCCTTGTGTGGGTAGAGGGTGATGCAGAAGCCTTGAAATTTGGAGATGGTACGATGGATGGTTATACAATTGCCTTTGGAATTAGAAATGTTACACACATAGAGAAAGCCCTTTCGGAAGCTTACAGGTAGGCGCGAGACCTAATTCATATGCAACCTGATCTGAGTTATTGAGTTTGTAGTTCCCATGGCATGCAGTCAGTGTTGCACTTAATCCTCCACTGACACAGGTTGAGGAGGGGACAAAAACTCCCTCTTACCAGGTTTCATCCATTAATCAGTAGCGTTGGTGGTTTAAACACCACAAAATTGGTCCTGGGTTTTGATAAATCGAATATCACCATTGAATATTTGAATTTCCTTTTTGGTTATCTTGTGAAAACCCAATTTTTGTTTTTTAAGAAGAGTACTGCTCATCTTCTTTATTGTACTAATACCGGTGGATGTTGCTTTACTGTTTTTCAGGGTACTGAAACCAGGAGGTAGATTTCTATGTCTTGAGTTGAGTCACGTGGACGTCCCCATCTTTAAAAACTTGTAAGTGTCCGACTTACCCTGTAAATTAAACACGCTATAAAATATGAGAACTAGATGTATTATACCTTTTTGATAGTGTACTCAAGCGAGAGAAAGTGTTCCATAAAAATGCTATGTAAAACCCCTGACAACGCTATTCGTTAGCTAAAAAATAGCGGAAAAGCCACTTACACTAAGCTTTTACTTGAATATAGTGTTAGTAAGTGTTTATCTTAATAACTTTAGGGCATATTTCCGTTTATGTTTCTTCATACTGGATTGGTCTCCCTTTTTTTCACTTGTGGGAGGGGAAAGATCTGATTCTAGACTTCTAGTAAACAAAAGAAAACACAGGTAAAGTGCTTATAAATTACAGCATTATGAAGGATAAGGCTTTCCGCTTTCCTCAAAGAAAGAAGGGAAGGCAGCATGACAAAACTACCCACTCAATTCCAAAATCCCTTTCCAGTTTCCAGTTAAAATTACTGACTCTGTAGAGTACACTTGAGGTATCCATATTTGGCAGTCAGTTACCAGTATTAGATGGTCGATTTGATTGGCGAAACATTTTAATTTGTGTTATTTGTCTTGTTTGAAAAGATTCTGTCAGTTCTTTTGGACCATATGCATCAACTAATGGCGAAAATAAAGCAGCTCCAGATCAGATTTCTTCGTGATAACATCTTCTTCTTTCCCCTTTCCCGTATTGTTGTACCTTGAACCGAGTTACTCAGCACCCAAAAATAGCCGCAAAGGCACAAACTCTTGATAATATAATCTCACCAGTTAGATATTCACGATCATTGGTGCGCAAGACGCACCTGTTAATAATAACCTGACCCCACTGCTGAATTAGTTGCCTTAAGTTTCTTGTTTGTCATTACTTTTTTCTGCCAATGCAGGTACGACTATTACTCGTTTTCAGTCATTCCGGCCGTAGGAGAGTTAGTTGCAGGTGACCGGGAATCTTACCAGTACTTAATAGAGAGCATCCGCAAGTTTCCTCGCCAGGTGAATACACAATTTTTATTTAATATAAGCAGCCATAAACATCTACTCAATTTTTCATGTGTTCCCAACGATATGCAGTTATTAAGACATAATGTTGGACATGTTAGTGACACTACAAATAAATGCACACCTGTTGCACAAATTATGGGTTAGTTATATAGAACTTGTTCACTGATAGCGGGAAATGTAATTTTCTTACGTATCCAACTGTGTCCCTTTGAATTTTTGTTGAGTGCAGGAAATGTTTGCAAGAATGGTCGCAGATGCTGGGTTTCAAAAGGTTGAATACGAAAATCTTGTTGGGGGAGTTGTTGCCATCCATTCCGGTTTTAAGGCTTAGTTTGGTATTGCTGCGGCTTTTATAAAAGCACTTTTCTGCTGTGCGTTGCTGTGAGGAAAAAGCAGTTAGACATTTGGTAAAATACCAGGGACGGACCCAGGAAAGATAAATTTCCTTTTAAGACCCGGGCTAGAAGCTTTGGTGGAGCAAAAAAAAAAAATTTGGCTTGTGGACTGGGAAGCCTACCCGGGCCAAAGCCCCCTTTAGCCCAGCTGTAGGTCCGTCATTGTAAAATACTAATTAAAGTTAAAGCTGATTAAAAAAGTAATCAAAGTGTGTTCGGTAAAATATGAGATTCAACCATTATTGTGCGACAAATGACAAAAACAGACATATTTCTGAAAATAGTTGTATTCAATTTTATTGGATTTAAAAATAAAAAAAATAAAAAATAAATAAATATATTAAATATTAAATTTATTAATTGTGCTATTATTATGATTGTTAAAAAAAATTATTTTACTTAACCACTTTTTAATATATATATATATATATATATATATAATTTTCAAACCAAAAATCGAAATAAAATTAAGTAGATTTAATATTTGTTTTTATTTTTATTAATGAAATGGTATCATAAAATAGTTTGAAAATAAAATATAATAATATTTAAAGAATAAAAAATTGATTATATATATATTTAAGGGTAATTTTTGTCATTTATAAAATAAAATAGGGAAAAAAAGATATAAAGCATTAAATTTTGGTGGAACCAAAGCTTGTGCTTTTCTAGTTTTTAAAAGTCCTCCTCCTCAGCTTTTGAAAATTGAGGAATTTGGGAAGTGTTTTGGGTAAAAAGCACTTTGATTTTTTTTTACCAAACACCAATGTAAAAAATTATTGACATATACAGGTTTTGAATAGGGCTGCACAACGAGTAGGGTGGGTAGGATATGGCCTATGTCCGCCACCCTACCTGTTTATTGGCGGTTAAGAAAATCTTTACCCGTCACCCTACCCGCCAAATAGTGAATAGGGTAGGATACGGTTAAAAAGCTGGCGGGTAGGGTAGGATTGACGGGTATGGGTAGGATATGTGCACCCCTAATTTTGAAATCGCTTTTGGAAAAATAAAAGCATTAATAGTGCTTGGAAATACAACCATTTATATAGAAGTGAATTGCAAGGAGTTAGCTATATGGGATTATTTTATAGTTTCTCCAAGGGTTGATGTTTTGATTTGGAAGAAGAAATTCAAATCAAACATAACAACATCATTAACTTCTCCGGAATATGATGACAATTTTTGACAGTTCAGATTCTAGGAAATTGTCTAAGAGTAAGGAAAGATCTGGGATGTTAAAGCTTTTTTGCTGCATCTTTTTGTTTTTCTGTGAATAAAATATTTGTTTCAAGTTAAATCTTGATTTGCTCGATTGACTATACTTCAATAGTAGAGGATAACTATAATCAGTTTAATTTCTCTGCTCTCTAAAATCGTAATGGTGGAAAATTGGTACTGCGAGTGGATTTGTAGTTCCTTTATTTCATAACAAGAGGTTTACAAGACATTAATGGTGCGGAACTAGACCATTAAGGGTTGAAATTAGAGCAAAACCCAGGAAAGGTACATAAATGCTGGATAGTGCAGACGAAGCCCCTGAAGACCTGATAATTTCTGAAAGAATTGCAGCCTGCGAAAAGGATAAGAAAACACATTATAAGTAACTGCAGTGCAGATCACATGTTAAATTTTGTGTTCTAATGAAGAAAGGACATGTAAGTTCAGTAACATACCATGGCTGTAGTAGCACCGACACCATAGATCAAGCAAGTCTTTTTCACCCATGATTTAGCTTTGAAGATTCCATAGAAATTGGCAATACAGAGAGGCCACACCAGGAGGTGTTCAAACAAGATGAAAACAACGGCAAAATGAGGTATCTTATTACTCGAAGTGGCATCGCCAATTTTGTTAGTAGCATACCATGTGAGTATATGACCTACATCAATCAGTGGAGTCACAATCACCATGAATAGAAAATAAATCAACAGCAACCCATTTATGCATTTTTGAACACCCATCTGTTTGTCTTGTCTCTGGAAAATCCTCTATTTCTGTTTCTTTTCCCTTGGATGTAGTTGGATGTAGAAGAAGAAGACTTCTGACTGAATCTCAGGCCGACCTATCAAGTTGCACTAGTTTGACCTGTATTTCATTTTCCACACCTTTCATAATATTATATTGATATTAGATCAAATGGAGACTCTCATCTTTCCTTATGGGTCAAACTTTGACTACCATCCCTCCACCACCTCCACCATTCACGGCCGGCCCTGAGTCAAAGTCATCAAAGTTTGACTTTAGAAGATTCCTACGAGATGCCTTGGGTCAAAGAAAACAAGGGAAGGCCTAAATGGTGACTAAATAGAAGTATTAGGATCTAATTATAATGGTTCAATAGTAAATATGTAGCTAGTTACATAAAAAATGAGAAACGTTCTCACTCACTTCTCAATTTTCTCCCTCGCCTCTTTTTTTCTCTCTCGACATTCTGTTCCCCCTTTCTTTTGTAGCCTTAGTCAACAATAACACTAATGTTTGCTCTTAGAGTTTGCCCTCTATGCAATTGTTGGCCACGGGCGAGAACTATAGAGCACAAAATTTCAATGCATTTTTGCATATGCAGCTGATATTAGTCAAGATGGATTAGAAATCACAACTCTCCGGTCTCTACTGAAATTACTGTGTACATAACTGGCACTTCCCTAGGCCAAATGTATCACTCAGCCATGCGGCAAGCACAAAGCTAACTACTATAGTTAGTTGTTAAAGACATAGGAGTTATGTAATATAGGTAGCATTGTATATAAAAAAAGAGAATTGTGCAAAAAGAGCTGTGCTTCTGTTTTATAATACGAAGAGAACGATTTTTTGGGGACCATGGTTTTTTTTTTGGGACCATGATTTTATTTTGGGTAAACACATTAGAAGTAAATTTAGGTCATCCTTTATCTAGATATTTATATTAATACCTAAATTACCCTCCTGATTAATTTTGAGTGATGATTAGCCAGTGTTAATAATAGTTAGTGTAATGATTAGTGAGATGATTAAGTTAAAGATAATTAGTGAGATTAAAAAATCAGATGAGTTTTTTTTTTAAAGAAGTAGAATTATTGAGAGAGTAAAGTTAGAGAAGATGAAGAAGGAAAACATGAAAAACGATGGATTTTACCAACCACAACCGGAGGAAGGGTATTTGGGTACCCAGGTATGCTTCAAACTTAGATAATGTTGGTTGAATTGCTCCAAACTTTCAAAAAAATGAAATTTTTTATGTAAATTTGGGCCAGTTCGGTTAACCATATGTCAACAACATGTAACCGAACACATCTGAAAGTGTAGTTCGGTTACCATATGTCAAGAACATGTACCCGAACACACCTGAAAGTGTAGTTTGGTTACGTTTTCCAAACACGCATGTTACCGAACTCGCTCGTTAATGGAGGTTTTGGTCGCACAGTGCAATGTTCGGTTACCTAGGATAAAATGGTAGGTAACCGAACTTTGAACTTGACAATTTATTTGAGTATATCTTGTGTGTTCGGTTAGTTCGCAAACTTCAACGCAACCAAGTTCCCAACTGAACTTCAGGTTAAAAGTAACCTAGTGTTAGAAGTTCGGTTGGTTCGCAAACTTCGACATATTTTGCGAATCAACCGAACCGGGCTTATAGGTAGAGTTCGGTTACAAAGAAAACTTAATATTTTTGCGAACGAACCGAACTTATGGACTTGTATTGTTCTAATACAAGGAGTTCGGTTAAAAGTATTTTTTTTGCGGATCAACCGAACTTTGAATTCGGTTAAGAAAAAAATAATTTGTGATAACCGAACTTTTTACTGAAAAAAACTCCATTAAACCTCTCTGCAACTTCCATTTTCAACTCATTTTGATGATTAGTTCTCATTTATTCAACCAAAAACGAATGACAAGTAATGGGTTTGTGAGAATATCTTTGTTAATGTTTTAAATTAAACTATATATATAGTGGTGGTGGTGGTAATCAGAGGTGGTGGTGGTAATCAGTGGTTGTTGGTGGTGATAATTGGAGGTGGTGGTGGTGGTAATCGGCGGTGGTGGACGGTGGTGGTAATCGGTGGTTGGTGGTGGTGGTAATCGGCGGTGGTGGGTGGTGGTGGTAATCGGTGGTTATTAGTGGTGGTGGTAATCGGCGGTGGTGGGTGGTGGTGGTGGTGGTAATCGGTGGTTGTTGTTGGTGGTAGTGGTAATCGGCGGTGGTGAAAGGAGGTGGTGGTTATATATATATATATATATAGAGAGAGGTGGTTATTGTGTTGGTTTTAAATTAAATTAGGTTAAGGGTAGGTTAGTCATTTCAATGTTTTAGGACACTCCTTATAACTATAGGGAAGGTGGCCTAATAAGATCATGGTCCCCACAAAAACCATGGTCCCTAAAAAAATCATTCTATAAAGAGCAGTGGAGGTGGGGGGTAAATAATTGGAAGCTGGCATCATTTGCAAATATTGGGTCGATATGTATTAGCCCAGCAGCACCATCTTGTCTTATAACAATGTCTTTCTCATTTCTGATGTCAGTTGGTCTCATTTCTGTGTTTATGCTGTCAAAACATGTGTAGTTTGCATCTAAATAGAACTTCTGTTTAGAAATTCCATAAAGCGTTCCAACAAACGGAACAACCATGAAAAAATCCACTGAACAAAAATGAACTAGTTCTAGTTCATTCAACTAATAATTGTAAAAGATGACAGAATATGATGCTAACCTAGCTTATAAAAGGGGGCAACAATTTTTAGGTATGCTTTGGGGCAGCAAAATGTCAGGGCCGGCCCTGCCACCATTCCAAGGAAAATTCAATTTTGATCATGGTAATCACTCAACTAAGAAATTGTATTTCTTTGGAGAACTCTTCATACAACCCATTATAAGTTAACTCATTATAAGTATCAGACGGCAGTCTATTCTTCGGAAACGGGTTCATGGAGACTCTGTGGACATGTTGAGTTTGGTTTAAACCCTTCAGCTGTAGTGCTGTTTTCTTTGAATAGGATTGACAATACAACGGAAGCCACTACTTTATTTTACTTCAATATTGCTCAACAAGTACTACAACAAACGCTATGGCTCAGAGTATTTTGGAGAGTGCATGGGTCATATGTATATCATTTTACGTGACAAGCCAATTTCTTCGGTGTCTATGAGATGGAGATTGATTATAGCGGGTGGAAACCAGTATGTCGAGTGTACCTAGGCGGATTGGCAAATCAGTATGGAGAAGCTGGTGTTTTGGTTAGTTACCACATATTAAAGGTAGTTGTGGAAGGAGATGGCAATGAAGATGAGTTGAAGGTGTTGATACTTGTACCTTATAAGATTGTATCTTATGATCTCAAGAGAGAGTTTCGAAGAGATTTGCGATTATAAGATGAGTCGTTATATTCTTCAACCTTTACAACCTGCTTATATTGGATCACTAGCTAATGTTTGATACGTTAACTTTGTTTATGGTTTAGCATCGAACCTTTTGTCATTAAGTTAATTATGACTGTTTTCTTACAGTTAAATCGGATTAGTAGTAATCCGGATTAAAATGTACGTGTTTATGGTTTAATTATCTTGGTGTGCTCTGACAGCGTAATCTGTAATGAACTAATTTCCTTCATTCAAATGCAGTTTTGAATGCTGATATTAACTATTTCATGTGCAGTTTTGCCAGCTCTTGTTGGTTAGCCCACATCAATGCAAACTCCTATCTGCAAGAATGTCAAGCAACCCTAGAAGGTTGTCAGCTACAGGAGCTATTTCTCTATCCACATTCTTGTATGCCACACCTTCCTCAAATAGTTTCAGGAAAGAATTCAAACATCTTTTACAACAGGATAACATATATTTGTCGCATGTTTTAGCGGAATTCACATCCCTAGGAAGCATGTCGTATGCTCTTAGAAGTTTTAGCACTAAGGATTTTCCCTCACCTCGACCTTCATTTCCGGTCTTAAGAACCACTTCCATGATGTGGGCAATTTTATCAATGGAGGGGCAACCCAAGCTTCATTAACCTTTTCCCCTTTGTCTTCATTGACCTTTTGTTTTTCTTTTTTGCTCGGTCCATTGACCTTTTCCTCTTTCTCTTCTCCAACCCGCTGGCCCAAGTATTCTAAACATGAGTGTACGCATGCCTAGAAACCGAGTATTTCAAGAACCTGCAAATCAAAATGTAAGAAGAAGTAGCAGAATTTGCAATAATAAAAAAAAAAAGCATAGTCAATAAGCCTTGCATGGTTATTGTCAGTATACATGCAGTAAATATTTGCCAATCATTAGCACGAATAGAATAACAAAACGCATAAAGAAAACCAAGTATAACAATAAACATGCATGTCACATAGCAATATAACATCATAATACTCACATTCAACAATTGAAACTTGAATCCTAATGCTCCTCCAGCCTAAGGATTCGTATTCACCAAAAACGGGCGAACTAAAGATGCAATAACAACCGCGCAATCCATAACTAAAGAGTACTTAAACTTAGTAGAACTCCTGTATCTTACATAACCAATAAATAAAACAAGAAACGCGATTGAACCAAGAGTGGGTATTGATTGATACTTCAAAAATGGAAATTTGGAGAGTAGATTTAGTCGGCTTAAGAATGGGTTGATGTATACAAATACTAGAATACATATCTCTGTAGCTGGAATTAATATTTGGAGTATTTTCTGAATTACTAGTATTCTCACATGATGATGTTGCCATACAGATCGTACTATTCTTTGATGTAGTTGTTGCTGAAGATGTGAAAGGGCCGTGTAGGGTTTTAGGTGAAAGAAATTGGAGTTTATGTTTCTGGCCGGTGATTAACAGGGTTTTAGGGAAAGGGCAAGAAGCCCTGAGAGGTGACGTGAGATTGACATGGACGTACGTTGCTGGTGATGACAACATATGTTTGGGTTTTCTAAAGGTGGTTTGCTGTTGACGGATCGCAGTCTGAACTCAACAAACAGAAGCCATAACGCTTGCTTTTCTGCTCAGTGCTCACTTTGCTGCCCTAATTAATTTTGTCTATGGTCTTATATACCAGGAAAGGAAACTTCGATCATCAGAAAATAAAAACCCTACTGCAGTACTAGGAAAGATGACATTCTAGGAAGATATAATAGCGACAAACTTCATAGAGGGGCCAAGAAGATTTATATTTATCTGATCAAAAAAAAAAAAGGCTTATATTTATGTGGTGTTAATTTGGATACCAGTAGTTTTTCGATCGACATAAAAGAAAAAAGTTAGTATGACTCCATATAAACAAAATCTATCATTTGGACAAACAAACATTATCAACTTGCTTTTCCATAATATCTTTGTTTTGATGGACTCACTAAAACAGTCATTAAAAAATCTCCAGGTAAAAACAAGCATTCTTCTCCACTAGAGAAACAGCAACCCATATACTTGAGAAAGATAACAGGGAATTGGTATTGCAATGGAGAGAAAAGAACAGCAGCAATACTCAGAGAGATTGAGAGATGATCCATCATTAAAACTGATTGATCAGTTCTTAAATCTACAGAGAGCTTCTGGTGAAGTTTCATTAGATATGGATTTAGAGATGGATGAACTTGTTAATGAGCATAAAAACAACTCAAGTTTACCACCACTACCACCAAAAAGTACTTCAACAAATTCTCCTATTCCTCAGCAGCCTGTTAGAAGAAGAAGTAGTAAAGGAATATCTATTGATCATGAAAATTACCAACAGCAATCAATAAATTTACAGCCACCACAGCAAATTAGAAATCAGAATAGTGAGTCTCCTCAATTTGGAGGAGGAGGAGGAAGTACTGATGAATTTGCAAGACGTGCTTCAAATGATTCTTTTAAGAGGATTTCAAATGATTCTTTTAAGAGGAACTCAAATTATTCATCTAAGAGGAACCCAACTAGTTTTTTGAGGTCTAAGACGGTGAAATCAAGATTAATGGATCCACCAGCAGATACAATGAAATCAGGGAGAGTAACAGCAAAATCAGTGCAACTAAGATCTGGGTTTATAGCAGGACGTAAATCATCAGCAAATGATGATGATAGTGATGAAGATTCTTTTGCTGAAAAATATGATGACATACCAGATAAGTACAAGAAATCCTCAAAGTTTTTTACTCCTTTAGTTATTTTTCAGTGGGTTGTTCTAATATTAATACTGAGTGCATTTGTTTGTTCACTTACTATTCATTCACTTAGTAAGATGACACCATGGGCACTTCATTTATGGAAATGGGAGGTAATACTACTTGTTTTGATTTGTGGGAGATTACTTTCTGGTTGGGGAATTAGAATCGTTGTTTTCTTTGTTGAGAGAAATTTCATTTTGAGGAAAAGGGTTTTGTATTTTGTTTACGGGTTAAGAAAAGCAGTTCAGAACTGTCTATGGTTAGGCATGGTTTTAATAACTTGGAGTTACTTGTTAGATAAAAAAGTTGCCAAGGATGTGATTAAGGATAGAACCCGAATACCGTTTTACGTAACCAAGTGTTTGATCCTTTTGTTAGTGGGTACACTGTTATGGCTTGTGAAGACACTTATCGTTAAGGTTTTGGCTTCATCTTTTCATGTAACCACTTACTTTGATCGAATTCAAGATTCGTTGTTTACCCAGTATGTGATTGAGACATTATCCGGTCCGCCGGTGATTGAGATTCAGCGGAACAGGGAAGAAGATGAACAAGTCAAGGTTGAAGTTGAGAATCTTCAGAAAGCAGGGTGTACTATGCCAGCTGATCTTAGGGCAACAGCTTTGCCGCCGACCCCAATTATGAAGAAGAGTGGGAGCCGCAGAGTGATTGGAAGTGGGAGGATAATTCAAAATAGTAGTCCTAAAGCTAAAAGTGGTTGCACAAGTAAGAAATTAGAGGAGGGTATTACCATTGATGAACTGCACAAACTGAATCAGAAAAATATATCAGCTTGGAAAATGAAGAGGTTGATGAATATAATTCGTCATGGTGTAATAACTACAGTCGATGAGCACATAGATGAGGACTCGTGTAATGAAGACGAGTCAGCAACGACAATCAGAAGCGAATCGGAAGCCAAGTCTGCAGCAACTAAGATATTCAACAATGTGGCTAAGCCCTGTTCCAAGTGAGTGATCTTTTACGAGTTCAGTCTTTAGCTAAGCATAGTGGATCACTACACTTTAAAAAAAGATAAAGATAAGTGTAGAATATGAGGCTAGTATACATGCACGAGTCACATATTAAATGTCATGCTTTCATATACTGTACGTTTTGGCTAATGGTTCGATTAGTGTGCAAAAGAGCATTTCTTTTTGTTTATTTTATTGATAAAAGATTTGGCGTTTCTTTTTATTTATTTGTGATCGGTAAAGATCTCAACGTAGATGAGTTTCCAATTCAGGTGATTGTGTAGGACTTTTATAAGTTAAGTCTTGATCTTTTATTAATTCGTTTGTTGTTTTTATTTTATTTTTGAATTTTTTTCTTTTCTTTATAATAGGTTTATCCACCTTGAAGATATAATGCGCTTCATGAGGGACGAGGAAGCCGAAAAGACTATGAGTCAATTTGAAGGAGCAATTGAAACAGATAAAATCAGCAAGAAATCGATGAAAAACTGGGTGGTAACATTCCTTCTCTCTTTGCTCCTCATTTACTATTACTTAACTGGTGGGTGTATACAAAAACTTCACCTTTTTTATTTTAGCTTAATTAAACTCATCATAGAATCTTCAAGAAAGAAAAATAAAAACAAAATTAGACTTAAATTAAAAACCTCCCACCAAAAAAGTAAAGAAGAAGAAAAAAAAATCTCTGTGTAATGTGGTTTTGGACTACACAACCAATCACATGTGATGAGACCCAATCCATTATGAAATGGCCTCTATATGCTTTCTTTTGAAGGGTAGGCCTCACTCCATGTGAGTGAAATGGTTATTAAGTGGTTAAAAAATCACGGTTCACCAAGAATTACTCAAGAAGAAAAAAAAAGGAAAAAAATTTCAAAACAAAAACAAAAATATATATCATACAAAGCATTTTATTCATAAATTTGGTACACGAGCTTTCTAATAAATTTTCTTTTGAACTTACGTTTTTCTCCTTAAAACCACACATAATAGGCTGAAAACTATCGTACAAAGACCTCTTCATATGATATTAAATTTTTAGATTCTCTTAATCCTTTATCTAAAAAATGTTTTACATCGACATGTTTCACCAAAAAAAGAAAGAAAAAAAGAATGTTTATTAAAATATTATTTTTCAGGTTAATGCTTTCAGAGAGAGAAGAGCCCTTGCCTTGACTCTGGATGACACAAAAACAGCTGTAAAAACACTCCAAACTATGGTGAATGTTGTCGTGGGCATCCTGATAGGGATCATCGGGCTTCTCATACTTGAGATAGCAACCACTAAGTTCCTTGTCCTTATCAGTTCTCAACTTCTTTTGGTGGCATTCATGTTTGGAAACACCTGCAAGATGGTATTTGAAGCTATTATCTTCTTATTCGTGATGCACCCTTTCGATGTTGGTGATAGGTGTGAAGTTGAAGATGTTCAGGTACACAAAAGTTCTATTTTTGAATGAGTGTATGGAGTTTTTGGTTATATAGTGTCCCTTAGCTAGTGTATATATAATAGTAAATCTAGTGTATATATAATAGTAAATCTATTGAGTCCTTTTCTTATCTCTCTCTCTCTATATATGCATACATGTTTCAGATGGTTGTGGAAGAGATGAACATCCTTACTACCGTTTTTCTGAGATATGACAACCAAAAGATTATATACCCAAACAGTGTTCTATCCACCAAGCCGATCAGCAATTTATACCGAAGTCCAGATATGGGAGATGCAATCGATTTCTGTGTCCACGTCTCAACTCCAGTGGAAAAGATCTCTACCATGAAACACCGACTGACAGCGTATGTTTAAAAATCTCAGTTTCATCTTTTTTTTATGTATTTTCTCCTTCAAACTTGAAGCTTATCGAAGATGTACGTCTTTGGTGCTCACAGATTTATTGAAAGCAAAAGAGAACATTGGTACCCTTCACCAATGATTGTAGTGAGAGATGTGGACGATTTGAACAGGCTAAAAATCTCAGTGTGGCTGTGTCACCGAATCAACCATCAAGACATGGGGGAGAGGTGGATAAGAAGGGCTCTTGTTGTAGAAGAAATGATTAAAGTCCTCAGGGAACTAGACATGGAGTACCGAATGCTGCCTCTCGATATTAATGTCCGAAACATGCCTGGTTTTTCCTCGCAAAGGGTTCCCTCAAATTGGAATGCTTGCAACAACTACTAATCCAGTACAGCTAAATTCAATTTCCCACCCTTGATCTAAGTATTCTTCAAAAGCATTATCTTATGTGTACTTCAGGATGCCATGACATGACATACTATATGTAGTAAATATTATGTAATAGATTTGCTGCGCTATAATTAGTTTCTCATCATCCGGCCGCTAAAGTTGGATGTTGCAGAGATTTTTATTTGTTTGTATAAGCTTTTGAAATGCATTAGTACCGAATGAATGGACATCAAGTTCCACTAATTACTAACTCGGGTTTTCATTCTCCTCATTGTCACCTGGTTTTGATGTATCAGAGCAGGCTTCTTATGTAGCTAGGGTAACCGAGCCACTCACACCACAATCTACTGTAAAAAAAAGAGGAAATAAAAAAAAAAAAAAAGAAAAAAAAAGTTATTTTGGGTCTATCCATTCATATGCCAGACAAATCATAAAACAGTGGTCGTATACTCGTATGTATGTGGTTCCAAAGTCAGCGATCACAGGATCAATAATTTGCATAGTGCATGCGGGTCACAGGATCCATGGATCCTCCCCAATTGGTCCTCTTGGAACTCATCGTTTTCTTTGTGGAATGAATCTATTTGGAGATTTTGGTGTCTTATTTTTAGAAGGGTACGTTTGGCTTCTGAGTTTTTTTTCTTCTAGTCTTATGAATCTTATCGTTTAAACAAAAAGTATTCCTTACTGTGCTGATCGTTTATTTATTTTGTGTGATTAAAAGTTACATGCAAACTTAGTCGTAGCACCAACAAATTTTGAATCATTTTGAATCCTATTATGGTGCTTAAATCCCTTTGGGATTTAGGGGCTTATAGATTACTTTGGCCGATTACTCTTTGGTTTTTGGCTCGCAATAAAGTTAGGGTCCTGATCGAACCATCTTAAGTTTGATATGGGGATCTAATTCATATGAAAAGTCAAATTCCCCTTTAATCATTATGGTTATCATTATTATATCTAAAATCAAAAGTGAATCAAATTTCAAAACAAAATTAATTCGCCAGCCGGTTTTCCTCTTTTTCTTCTCAAAATCAAACAACAATGTTTTTCTTTGATCAAATCTTCATCGATTTTCAAAAATATTTATTAAGGTTGATTCTTAATATGATAAGGTAGGGACGATTTGGATTGAATCCGTCGTCGACTTGTTATAATTCTAATGTTTATAAAGGTGTTGAACCACAAATTTAAGATTCGGTTAACGATTGTGACCACAAGAATTTGTCCAAACTGACCACGAGAATGTGTCCAAACACAGAAAATGTTAAGAATCGAAAAACCAACCATTTATATAACACATAGATTGTCTTAATAGGTAAGATTGATGAATCTAAGGTTTATGAAATCTGCTTCTGGGTTGATTATGGCTAGGAGTTCTAGTCGACCAAGCCGAAAATTAGTGGGTACGATTGGGACTCAAATAACTCTCAACTGTGAATTACTTTACATGGTTGGGACATTCCTAGCTGTAAGTTGTTCTGTATCTGCAAAAAAACTAGAAAATTTTCCGGACCTCGGTTAGGAATTCCTAACCATACATCTACGATCCCAGCCGTGACAACAGTTTTCGGGCCGTAATTCACATCCGCATCTTTGTCTTGCATTTTTTTTAACCATTTAATGTTATTGCGGTCGGGTTGGAAAGCACTTCTTAGTTGTTAACGCTAACGACGGCTGTGTTTTTATTATTTCCTATACGTGAGTGTCTGAGTGAAAGTAAATTGTTTCTCTCTTCCTATATAATTGTGCAACTTTAGGGACCAAGGAAAGAGAAAAGGCATACATATTTCATAGCATTTCATTGAAACCGAAAGGGAATACATATTTATCGCATAAACTTTAAAGAAAAGATCATTACATTATGGGTCTTAATAATAGTGATCGAAATCAGCATAAGTACTTTCTTCTAGGACAATATAGCAACCATGAAGGTCAAACTTCTTGCGATGGACATCCTCATAATTGGCTTCGGCCATCTCCCACGGAAAAACAAATCAATTAAAAGTTTATGCTATGAAAAACAATACTTGATGGACGAATTATTGACAAACTTAATCTTTGAGCACATGGCATATTGGTATTGTTTTCCATTACGGCTTTAATTTCCTCTTTGAAAGCATCCAATTGTGTAAAGAGCTTCTCGAATCTTTTCTTAATGAGTTTCGTCGATCTTCCATTATGATTTCCATCTAACGTCACAAAAACGATACGCACACGGTTCAAAAATAATCGTAGGTTTCATCCATGAAAATGAGTGCATCTTCGAAATGCTTTGATACCATCAGTCACGCTCTGACGATTGCAATATCTTCTTCGGTGGTGTAGCGAGTAACCATATTTTTCTTTTTATTGGACCAATTAGAGGTTGAAAGTTTGTGTTTGTGTCTGTGTATGAGTGTGTGTGTGAGAGAGAGAGAGAGAGAGAGAGAGTTTGCACAAATATTTTGTTAGAGAAGGGTTTTTTTTCTAACAAAGAATGACCCAACGGTTAGTTTTTTCAAAAACTAGTCGTTCCTCAAAAAAATCAATGGAATAACCCAATACAGTCCCAGATTTACGGCCAACAAGCATGGAAAGACCAAGCCATATTGAGTTTACTGGGTGGGTTTTAACCCTGACCAAGCTGTAAATCTAAACAGAGATATCGCAGTTAAACTTGCGGCTCGGACGTTTTAAAGTCGGCTGAGAATGTTCACAATTACGGCTTGTGAAGGAATAAAACCCAGCCGAAAAGTCGTTCTATGGATTCTAGCCGTAAATCCGAGATTTCATATAATTGACCTGGAAAGTTCAGGTTTACGACTTGGTTTTTCCAAACTTCTTGGTCGCAAAAAGTTAACTGCCTTGAGTTATTGTGTTGAGTTTTTTGAGGAATGAGCTGTTGGGTCATTCTTTGCTATAAAAAGAGTCTTCTCCAACAAAGAATTTGTGCAAAAACTCTCAAACTATCAAATTATTGGAACAAAAAGAGAAAAGAAAAATGGCTTCTTGATACACTACCGAAGAAGATATTGCAATTGAAAGAGCGTCACTCACGGAGAGAAAGCATGACAAAGATCAAAGCATTAATGCGGGCGAAAGTGTTGATTCTCAATGGAACCGTGTATTTATGGTCTTTGTTGCCGTAGATGGTAATGAAAATAGAAGATCAGTGAACCAAGTAAAGGAAAGGTTCGAGGAAATCTACCTAGAAATGGAAGTTTTAAGGGGGAAATTGGAACGGGTGAAGACGAAGTGTCCCCAAAAGTCCTTTTCCGAAAGAGTGAGTATGCTCAAAAAAAATTCATCAAATAAGTTTTGAATAATATATTAACTTAATCTTGATTTGTTTTTCGTGAAGCCTTGCTCTTTCCCGATAAAAGCTATTCGCTGCAAAGAATTTGAGCACGAGACGTGCTATTGGATCACCAAAGAGTTTATTGATATTTTCAACCAAGCTTAACTATTTAGGTGTAATACTCTATGTCTTTTTTCCATTTATGTATAACCGTTGAATGTAATGTGGCCTAATTATGTAGGTAACATTATGAATTGATGAATGAAAGTGAAAATTTTCATGGAATACGACAACAAAATTTACAAAGCCATCCATAATTACGGCTAAGTAACCCATCCGTAATTCTGGGAATCACGGCTTGAATATCCTGTCGTAACCTGTTAAATCCCAACCGAGAAAGGAAATTACAAACCGTATATGCTTCTGGAAGACTTGGTACGCCCTGGAAACTCTATAGACCCGGCCGATATCCAAACCGTAAATCTGAATTTTAAGTTTTTCTGGTCAAAACGGCTAGGTCATTTGTGCTTATAACCTAGCCGATAATACATAAAAAAAATCAAACTGTTCGTTTTTTCTTATATGAAATTGACTAAACATAAAACTCAATATATCAAAATGGTTTTTCATTCATTGAATTGGAAGCGCATACATATTTCATTACAGATAGATCATAACATTTGAAATAAACGCTTATTCATATCGGTCAAAATCATAGGTAGTATTTTCCAAGATGTGATAGCTATCATTTTGGTCAAACTCTTTCCCATGAACTATCTCATATTGGGGTGAGCCATCGTAGTGTTATTCAAAACGATTTCTAATGAAACTACTTATTAAAAAACTTACTCTTATAACACTCGGCATAGTAGGTTTGTCTTCCTTTTGGGTTTTCATTTCCTTTTTGAAAGCTTCGCATTCTTCAAGGACTTTCTCGAATCTTTCCTTAACGATTGCCAAAGTTCTTCGATTGCGATATCTGTTTAGTGTCACAAAAACTATGAAAACACGGCTCCAAAAAGAAAGAGATGTTTGATCTACATCAATGTCTATATCTTCATCATATTGTCTTACAGTCATCCATGCTCTAACAATTGCAGAATCTTCAAAATAAGGATAAGGAGTCACCATAGCGTAATTTCTTCTTTTTTTAGATGGGAAATATATGAGAATGAATATTAGAGCTTATAACTAGAATTTGGGTGAGGAAGAGATGATATAATGGTCTCCTTTTATAGGGTTTAATGACCTAACAAATAATTTTTCTTTTAAAACTAGTCGTTTAGGTCATCAACCATATTTTTGTAAGTTATAAAATGCAATAAATGCATTGGTTGGGAGTGTTCAGGCCTAATAACGTCTGGGTATCCCAACCGTGTATTCGAATTACGGTTGGGTTTGCATCCATGATTGAGGTGACTATGGATAAGTATTCGATCAGGAGTTCATCTTAACCCATGTAAATATTGATTACGGCCAGGAGTTCTTAAATATCAAACCGTAAATCCTATTAACGGTGTGTAAAATATCTTTTACATGCCGTTATTATGTATTACGGATGGGACGACAATATTATCCTAGTCGTATACCTATAAAAAACTCAGATTTTTTCCAATTTCTAACGGATTTGAATCAATCAAAATTTCTAATCGGGGTTGATTACAAGGTTTTCTAGACTAGATTCAGGATTGATTTCAACAGTTTTTCTTCAAAGTTTCCAAAAAAGTTCATCAAAATCATCCTTCTTCTTCTTCTAAATCAAAAAGAAAAGAAAAAAAAAGTTTTGATTCTCAAGAAATTAATCATTAGGTTAGTCTTATGCATTGGCTAATCATAATTAGTTTACTTATTCATCATAATTATCACTAATCAAATCGAGGGTACGTTAGGTATTATTGGAAATAGTAGGATTAAGAGTTATAAAAAATACTATTTCATGAACCATAAAGCCCCGAAAAAACTCATAGGATTTGCATCCCCAATAATAGAGTTCATGGATTTTTGTGCGAGCGGATTTTTGATCTCGATGCGTGGAACTAATTATAACGTCACATGTGATGTTTATGTTAGCTAAAATCAAACATTGTTCTAATTTGGATAAGAGCATTTCACATAAGTGTATTATAACGACTCCGGATCCTGTGTGCTTAGAATTCGATTGTTCTATTGTTGAAGCCATTTACTAGCTGACATGTGTTGTGGATTATGACTAGATTTTGAGTTTACAAAACTAGTTAAATTGGACGACAGTATTTAATTAAGGAAGAAAGAGTTTACTCTTACCGTAAATATATCTTCCATCATTCTCTAAGTGAAATCTCCAAAGTCATAACCTAATACGATTATATCATTGGGAACCTAGGTTCTAGAGGACGATCCTAGTTTTCCAACTAGGACACCATAGTGTCAGGGATTGAGAAATCCATCTGCAAGAGTCTCTCTATTTATAGATTTCCAAGATTAAAGGTAGCTTTGAATTTAAGCTAGGAATCCCATGTTAGATGAAAGTCCAAGTTAAGAAATCATGTAAGCATGTAAAATGGTTGCCTTGAATAACAAATAAGAATATGCATTATGGTGTGGATGGTTATGAAACTATGCATAATAGATGGTTCACAAATACCAAGTAAGGTCGTGAACGCCCAAGCAATAATGATCTTCAAGAACACTCAAGGCTAAACAATAATTCACAAGCCCAAAGAGATTTTGTGAATATAGGTGTTTTAAAAGTGTTTATGAGAGAGATACAAAAAAGGGTAAGAACGCCTCAATAATTAAGTGTATAGAAGTACAAGGTATCTTTAGCGACTAGTGTCCTTTTTATTTTCAAAAAATTGTATAAAAACATGTCCAAAGTGATATGGTACGCAAACCGGTTTTCAATCCCTTTGGACAGTTCGTGAACATTTACTTTTGTCAAAAGACTAGGTGAAAAAGGAGAGGGTACCAAGTGCACCACCATGTTTCGTTTGATAGGAGAATGAACCTGTGTGTTACTTTAAACAATCAAAAGAATAACTTCAAATACATAAAAGTAAAAGAACACACACAAGAACTTTGTTAACGAGGAAACTACACTGGCAGAAAAACCTCGGGACCTCGTCATTTTGAGCACCACACTATGTTAAACCACTCCAATGACTATCCCACTGTCTGACTTCCGATTGGACGGTAGCTGAGAGAGAATTAACCCTTCAACCAATTCAGTTGCAGTCGTGCTCCTTTACGTCTCTTGAACCTTGCAATATTTTACGTATGCATTTGATTCCATCAACTAACATCCTTTACTTACTAAGAGTTTCTTCAGCCTAAGTGAAGACTTTCAATACTTATCTTCCTCTAAGAGAAAATTTATTGATTTCCCTTCAATAAAGGTCTACAAATTTGTTTGCAGTAGAACAAGTTCTAACAAACCTCATGGGTCTGGAACACTTACACTCTTAAATAAAAACCTAGATAACTAACCACCTCAAATAAAAATCAAAGAACCAGTAGAACGAGACACAGATTTAAGATTATCAGGTAAAATATAGTGTGATCAGGCTTCACGAACCCCTAAGTGAAGTCTTCAAATTCTAACCTAATATAGTTTTACCAAAAGAAACATAGGTTGTAGCTAGAGGACGACTTTATATTTGCAACAAGGACACAAGAGTGTCATGTATTAAGAAATCCAAACGCAAGAGTCCCTCTATTTATTAATTTTGAAGGCTACAAGTATCTTTGAATTTAAGGTAGGGTTTCTTAGAATCCAAGCTAACACTATCCCAGTTTAGATGAAATTCCAAGTTAGGAAATCATGTAAACGTACTAAAAGGTTACCTTGAGACTACACGGAAAAATATGCACTATGGTCCGGACAGTAAAGAACCGTGCACAATGATAGTTCATAAGGTCCAGTAAAATCGTGAACCTTTAAGCAATAATGGTGTTCAGGAACACTCAAGACCTAAACAATAAACCACAAGCCTGAAGATAAATTGTGATTAGAGTTGTTTTAGAAGCGTCTATGAGAGTTACAACAAATGTGAACCTTATACCTTAATTTGCAAGGTGTACTTAGCAGTATGTGAATCTTTAGGAAGTTCATTTATATTTGCCTTTCAATTTCAGAACCGATTTAGATTGACCAGGTATACGTACCCTTGGGAGTTAGCGAACTCAAATCAATAAGGTTTACATACCAGGTATGCATACCCTTGGATATTCACGAAGTCAGGCTAAGTATGTATGCATAGGTATACATACCCTTAGCATTTGGCGAACTCAGATCAACAAGGTTTGTATACCAGGTATGCATACACTTCGAGGTTCGGGAAATTAAATTGACTAGGTATGCATACCAAGTATACATATCCTCCGAGGGGTGCTCTAACACAAGGTATGCATACTCTAAGAAGTTCTTGAACTTTTTTCTTTCGTAAAAAATCATCAGAACTATGTCAAGATTAATACCCGTGGAAGTTCGTTTTGCCTATATAAATAAAAGTTATAGAATTATGTTTAAAGAGACATGGCATGCATACTATATGCATACCCAAAGCAACTCGTATCCTTTTATCTCTTATATGCGTTCAAAAAACATTTTCAACATCCAAGGTATACAAACTAGATATTCCTACCCCAAAAAGTTCATGTATTGTTTACTTGGGTAATATTAAAAGATCAACTTAAACAAGGAATAGTTTGTGAATAATAAATTTCTTTTGACTAAGATTGCTAAATATTTAAGAATTTTCATTGCTTGAATCATATTTTGAGAGTTTACGTAAGATTACGCAAGACATGCTTGAACTCAAAATTTCTTAAATGCAATATTAAATCTACTAAAATCTTCCAGCATGCATATTCTCATAAGATAGAATGGTAGATGTATTAGAGAATCTCCAATAGTAGGTGTTAAAAATCCCATGTGGAATTTTTATTTAGATCGTTATTTATGGGGTTTTATGTTGGAAAAATGACACTAAAACAGGGTGAAGAAAAGAATGTTGTATTAGGGTTAAAGGCTCTAATGAAAGATTATTTTCGAGAATTATTCGACCCTTTCCCAATTGAATTGGCGAGTACAAACAGGTCAATGAATATCGCCGTCAGGATACTTGAAGCCCCACAACAGTGTTGGATTCAAAGCTTGTACGACCTTGATCCAGCCAAGAACACACTGGTTTTGTTTCTGATGATGCTTGTAAGAAAGAAAACAGAGAGAGTTGAGATGTTTTTGAATGGAAAACAAGTCTCCTATTTAAATAGGAAATCACACCCTTTGGAGATGACTCTTCATCTCTACAGGCATCTTTTCAGAGTGAACATGTGTGTCCCTTCCTTCAATGCGTCCATTGGTGAAACGATATTTCTGTTCAGTTTTTCCAACTGAAAATAGAAACCCTAGAACGGAACAGCCTAAATGCCTACAATTCAAGGGTTTGTTGAAAATATCCAACATTCTCCCCTTATTTTCAAAAAAACCAAAATAAGGAATAAAATGCATCACCTAAGTGACTGCCTACGTACCCGAGTGGGATCAAGCCAATGTAGTTCAAGCTAAGTTGAGACAAGCATCATCGTGGAAACCAATACATAAATGATAGGTACGTTTTGGGTTTGAACCTCCACTTAGTGTAAGATATTCAAAGCTTCATCGAGGCCTATGGTGAATTGAATCTTGAACCAAGTACCCCTTGTGATAAAGCCGGAACCTCCATACATATTGATTTCAGGAAGTAGTGTGTTCCGTAGCTCGCACATTAATAGCCATGTGTTTTCTCATGGATTCATGAGTCTTTTTCTGAGAACGGTCTTATTCTCGTAGGAAACTGCCTGATTTCCAAATACTCAAATAGGTAAGTCTCGAAGGTGTTTCTGCGAGACACCTTGTGATAAAATTTAGACTTATTAAGGATTTTCATCCATCCCTAAGATCATGCAGAATCACTACACTAGAAGGACAATGGGAAATTTTAGTTTAGTGTACCATAACCACTGCAATGACTTCTTAGTACCACAATGAACTTAGTTTATCTTTTTCAAAATATAACATAAGTTGTGTTTTCGTTATTGGTGATCAAACATCTTTCACAGACCTAAGTACCATCTCCTTACACTTTATTGAATGCACATCCTTTGGTAGACACTTTGTGAAAGGGTCTGCCAAATTCTTTTTCGATTCAATATAGTTTACTGCAACTACTCCCCTTTAGAGTAATCGTCTGACAATCTGATGTCTAAGACTAGCATGTCTTTACTTTCAATTATAAGTCTTGTTTGAGACCTTATAGATCGTAGCTTGATTTTCACAGTTAATCATAACAGAAGGAGTTGGCTTCATCCATGATGGGATTTCTACTAGTAAATTTCTAAGCCATTCTGCCTCCTTACATGCATCTGTAAGTGCAATCAATTCTGACAACATTGTTGAATCAGAAATGCAGGTCCGTTTCTTGGAACTCCAAGTCACAGCAACACCTCCCAATGTAAATATCCATCCACTGGTAGATTTGGATTGTACATTGTTCCAGTTCGCATCATTGTATCCTTCTAATACAACGGGATATCTCTGGAAGTGTAAACCATAATTTATGGTTCCCTTCAAGTAAGCCAACACTCTTGAAATTGCTTTCCAATGTTCAATTCCAGGGTTACTTGAGAAACGACATAGCACTCCCATTGCTTGGGCTATGTCCGGTCTTGTGCAATGCATAGCATAAATAAGACTGCCAACAACACTGGAATACTCAGGGGGGCCCTTGACAATAGAAAACCTAGAACGGAAAATATCCAACATTTCAAGGGTTTGTCGAAAATATCCCGGGAACAACCTAAATGCCTACAATTCAAGGGTTTGTTGAAAATATCCAACATTTTATACATATGACAAAAATAACAATGTTTTGCTAATGAACCATCTCCAATGGTGGGGGTCTTAGTTTTAGGATTTTTTTTTTTGGATAAGAATAAAAATGGTTCCCTTTTTCCTATTGATTTAGAAAAATTTATTAAAAAATAATAATTAAAAAAAATATGACATGGAGCTCATTTCGAAAGCGTAGATAAGATTTTCTCTAAAACTTTTGTATTTATTTTGACATCCTTCCTATTTCGTAGGATCTATTGTTGGAGATGAATTTAACTTAAATGAGAGTCTAAAATCCTATGTGTCACAAAAAAGAAAAAACTATCAGCCTCTGTTGGAGATGCTCTTAAGTAAATAGGATAAGTCGGTCCTTTGTGCAATGAGTTCGTGTATTTTGATGATGAATACTTGATTGGCATTAATTGTCTATTTTCTCTTAATTCATCAACACAAATGTATAAACAGAAATGGCTTTCGGAACATGCTCCAAAAACTTGGGAAGTAAACTCTCGTGCTTGCTAAATCGAACTTCGCTTCTCCATTCTCATGCTACCAGCTTTGGTGAGTCTTAAATTTCTCTTTTAAATTCCACGGTAAGCACCTTATTTGGTTCGGCTACAATTTGAACTTCTGCATGTGCTTCTGCTGAAGCTAGCGGAAACTCTTATCTATGTCATCTATTGTTAAATGTCCAGTTTCAGTTAGAATTCTTAGATTAATGGATCACTGTTCATAGAGCTTATTATCTAGTAAACATGATTCTGAAGACAAAAGAAGAGCCCATTGCTCAAAAACTTGAGGCGCGATTAATATATGCTCTCCAATAAATATTTCACTCTAGGAACTTAAGTTCCCTGCATTTAGTCTTTATACAGCTCAAAGATATTTCAGCTACTGTCGTAGTTTTTTGTTAAAATACTTGGGATACGGGAAACTAGGTAATGCTGGTATTTGATAATCATATGCTTGAACTTTGAATCCACTGAGAATTAAGTTCAGTTGTTCAGCTATCTCGAGATTATTACGATCGGGACTCGGGAGCAATCTTTTCAAGTAAGCCAAAACAGACCGTTGGGCCTAGTGACCTAGTCTATATGTAGTTTGCCGTGGACATGCTAGATAAGATGTCTGGAAGATTATGCTGATGTTGTGACATATGGTTAAGCTTTAGATTTGATTGGTCTTGGCAGGATTTAAGCAAGTACCAGAAGACGAAAAAAGCAAATTGGTTGGTAATGTATTCAGTAGTGTTGCTTCAAGCTACGATCTCATGAACGATTTGATGAGTGCTGGATTACATAGATTGTGGAAAGACAGGTTTGTTTTTTTGTTTTTCAATAGAGTTGTACACTAAAACAGTTTTGTATCAATCTTACCAACACTCCCCATTCATCTCCTGATTTTTATTTCTCAAATCTCCTTTGTCAGGTTGGTTTCCAAGCTTCATCCGATTCCTGAGTATATTTAAAACCTAGACGTATTGTTGGTTTGGTTGGCGTTTCAATTTTTGGAATGAACTTGCAAAAGGATTTGTGAAATCCTATTCCTACACGATCCCAAAATTAAGATTAGTTATCTTTGGTAATATTTCTGAGGGGTTGGTTTCCTTATTGTTCCCGTTTTGTGGAACTTTTAAATAGAAATCGTCCTCATTCTTTTCATCTTCTCTAACTAAACCTTAGACCCCCTGTGAGTTTTATTATCAAAAAGTTTCTTTCTTAATCTCCAGCATGCACACGATGATGAAGAGGATTTCAACAGGTGATGGTGAAAACTCATCATCAACATCTTTAGTACTCAATAATATTGATCTGTTGATTCAGATTCTCTTGTGTTTACCTGTGGAAACCCTACTTGTTCTCAAACCTGTATCAAAACATTGGTACTCTGTCATAGTCCTACTTCCTTAGTCCCATGACCATTAGCTGTATCTCTGAATTGTCTGCCCTAATCATTAGTATGGGTGCATTAAGTAATTCCCATGATTGGGTGTAATAACGTTGTAGGTTAATTGGTTAGATAAGAGCGTCTCATAGGTCGACGCGTGTCCACTAGAGATAAGGTATTTCTCTATTTAATGTGTAATAACCTGAGAATTGTGCTTAAGAAATAGAATTACTCTTCATTTAGTATTAGCTGTTGTGTTCATTAAGAACCAGATTCTTTTATTTTCATGTCATTAAATCCAAATCTGTACTAGTATAGTACAATTGGTATTCAGAGCCATGCCAAAAAAAAATTCTTCAGATGGGGGTTTCAGATCCAAAAACTGTAAAAGAGGTTTTTGAAGTTCTTCAACGAGATCGGCAATCCATGGATGAATGATTTGTTTCTTTGGAAGAACAATCCAAGTCCACACTCGAGCAATCACGGAAGTTTCACACTGAAACAACAGCTGAAATCAAAGCTTTGTCAACTCGTATCGAGGAATTATTCAAATCTTCTTCTCCACCAAGGAGACCTTCTGTTCGTGAATCAGGCGGATTTTCTGGTCATCAACCTAATGAGGGTATCCCCTTATTCGGTTCATTTCACCCAAATCCCCCTCCTCCAAACTTCAATCGACTCCCCAAACTGGATTTTCATCGTTTCGATGGCGATAATCCCCGTGGGTGGATCCAAAAGTGCGATAGATACTTCTTACTTCACAACATAGAGGAGCTCCGGAAAGTTGACATTGCAGCGATCTACTTAGAAGGTAAGGCCGATAAATGGTTTTTGAATTTTCAAGTTGGTAAACATCGTATTACTTGGTATGATCTAGCTCGTGGTATTTGTGCCCGTTTTGAAAATCCTGTCGAAGAAAATTTTGTTGGTTCATTCAATAAGCTCACACAGATCAATTCCGTTGAAGAATATTTTGATCAATTTGAGTCTCTCAAAGCTTTAATGTTAGCTAATAACCCTTTCTTAGATGAGCGTTACTTCATTATGAGTTTCATTAGCGGTCTTAAGGAGGAAATTCGAAATAGTTCACATGTTTTTATCCTACAACTCTTGCTCAAGCTTTCAGTCTTGTTAGAATGGAGGAACAAAAATTTCTATCATCCCAGTCTAGAGTCCTCAAACCCATTTCTAATTCATTCTCCTCCTCTAGATCATTTTCCAACTCAAGTTGTCCTCCCAAACCACTTTCGACAAACTCTAGCTATGTCAAAAACACATCTCCCACCCCAAAAAAAATTTCACCCACCAATTCTACTTCACCAATTATTAAATGTCTAACTCAAGAACAGATGCGCCTTAGACGGGATAAGGGCCTTTGTTACAATTGTGATGAAGTATATTCTATGGGTCATGTGTGCAAGGGTCGCCAACAACTTTTTATGGTTCAAGTAGAGACTCATTCGGCCACATATGCTGATACATAGGAAGATATCTTTGAAGAGGCTGTCGAATCTTCAGTTGAGCCATAAATTGAGGTCTCTTTAAATGTATTTACAGGGTCTCTCACTGGTGATACTATACGTGTGCCTGGTATTCTTAATAAGCACCCTATATCTGTCCTCACCGACACTGGCAGCACCATCAGTTTTATTGATACTACAATTGCTCAGACTCTTGCTTGCCACATAGAGCCTACTGCTTAGCTGCTAGTCATTGTTGCCAATGGAGAAAAGACAATTAGCTCTGTCATATGCTCTAATCTTTCCTGGACAATGCAAGGCCATCAGTTTACTGAAGATTTGCACTTACTTCCACTTGAGGGTTTTGATATGGTATTAGGAGCTGATTGGTTGCGCAAACTTGGTGATGTAGTTTTCAATATTTCTACCTTAACTGTTGCTTTATCTTATATGGGCCACCACATCACTTTGAAAGGTACCCAACCTTCTACTTCCTTATTTCAAATGAGTAGTGCAGTTAAACCACTCATGGTCTTATAGGCCATTTTTTCTCAGTCAACACCACTACATCACCAACACCTATACCCCCACCCATTTTATCCCTTCTTGAGGAGTTCACAGATATTTTTGCTGAGCCAACTCAACTACCTCCACATAGGACATTGGACCATACTATCCCTCTTAATCCTGATGCCAAACCACCAAATCAAAGACCCTATAAATGTCCTTACATTCAAAAAGGTGTAGTTGAGCAACTAGTTAAAGATATGCTTTCTTCTGGCATAATCCAACACAGTCATATCCCCTTTGCATCCCCAATTCTACTTGTCAAAAAGAAAGATAACGCTTGGAGATTTTGTGTTAAATATAAAAAACTAAATAGCATCACCATCAAGGATAAATTTCCTATTCCAGTGGTAGATGAGTTATTAGATGAATTGAAAGGGGCTATTATATTTACTAAGTTGTATTTAAGAGATGGTTATTTTCAGATCAAGGTGCACATTCTAGATATCCACAAGACTGCATTTAGGACTCACCAAGGCCATTATGAATTCAAGATGATGCCCTTTGGCCTCACAAATTGCCCCTGCAACTTTTTAAGCACTTATGAATGAAATTTTTCTCCATACTTGAGGAAGTTTGTTTTGGTGTTCTTTGATGATATTCTCATTTATATCTCCTCCATGTATGATCATTTAGAGCACTTGAGAATTGTATTTTCCTTACTAAGACAACATCAATTTTTTGCTAGTATGTCAAAACGCTACTTTGGTCAATCTCAATTGGAATATTTGGGACATATAGTCACTGCAGATGGTGTTTGTGCTGACCCTAGCAAGATTGAAAATATGCAAAACTGGCCATTACCTACTTCCATTAAAGACTTGAGAGGATTTTTGGGGTTGACAGGCTATTATAGGAAATTTTTCAGAAATTATGGAGCTATTAGCAAACCTCTCACAGATCTCTTGAAGAAAAACTCCTTTCTCTGGTCCCAGGCTGCCACTGTTTCTTTTGAACAACTCAAAGCTGCATCGACTTATACTCCTGTATTTGTTCTCCCAGATTTTTCCAAACAGTTCATTATAGAGAGTGATGCTAGTGATGGCTGCATTGATGTTGTCTTAACTCAAGATGGTAGGCCCATTTCCTTCTTCAGCACTGCTCTAGGGCCTAGAGCAAGAGCTCTATCCACATATGAAAAAGAGTTTTTAGCTATTGTCAAAGTTGTCCAAAAGTGGAGGCATTATCTGCAGGGCACCAAATTTATTATTCAGACTGATCACCAGAGTCTTAAATATTTTTTGGAACAAAGATTCACTACAGTTTCACAGCAAAGGTGGATGATGAAACTCTTGGGCTTTGACTATCAGATAAGATATAAAAAAAGGAAAGAAAATGTATTTGATGATACCTTATCTAGAAGACCTCATGCCACAGCTCACTGCAATGCATTGTCTCTTTCTCAGCCACTTTGTCTCAAGGATCTCCTACATAGCTACACTGATGATAGCAAAGCTCAACAACTGATCACACAATTACTTCTTTCTCCTAATTTTGTTCCACATTACACTTATACTGATGAAATTTTGAGGTACAAAGGCAGAATTTTTGTTGGTGCAAGCAATGGAGTCAGATCAGCCATCTTGACCTCCTTACACTCTTCTGCCATTGGTGGTCACTCTGGTATGCAGGCTACTCATGTAAGAGCTAAGAATCACTTCTTTTTTCCTCATATGAAACAAGATATACTTATTTTTGTGGCTAGCTGTGACACTTGTCAAAGAAATAAAGGTGAGAGTACTTTTCCTTCTGGTTTACTTCAGCCTCTACCCATTGCTGATCATGCTTGGCAACACATAACCATGGATTTCATTGATGGCCTGCCATTAAGTGACAGGAAAAGTGTCATTCTGGTAATTGTAGACAGATTGACTAAGTATAGTCATTTCATTGCACTTCAACACCCCTATACAGCTACTTCAGTGGCTAAAGTTTTTATGGACCAAGCGTTTAAACTTCATGGCTTACCATCTTCAATTGTCTCAGAGAGAGATAGAGTCTTCACCAGGAAATTTTGGCAGGAATTATTTAAATCTCTGGGGACAAATTTGAACCTTAGCACTGCTTATCACCCTCAGCCTGATGTTCAATCTGAGAGGGTGAACTCTTGTTTAGAAGCTTATTTAAGGTGCATCACTGGCCACAAGCCTAGCAAATGGTGACAATGGCTTGCACTGGCAGAGTGGTGGTACAACACCAGTTACCATACTACTCTCAAAATGTCACCCTTTCAGGCTCTTTATGGTTATATTCCACCACACATGGCATTTCCCACCACTGCAACCACTTATGTAGCTGTTGTTGAGAAGTATTTAAAGAACAAAGATACTATGCTTGAGCTGCTTAAGGAATCACTTCACAAGGAATAGGAAAGAATGAAATTTTATGCTGACAAAACCAGAACTGACAGACAATTTTCAGAGGGTGATCTTGTTTACTTGAAACTCCAACCCTACAGGCAGGATTCAGTTTCACTAAGAAAGAACTTCAAGCTTTCTGCTCAATTCTATGGTCCATTTCCAATATTGCATAGGGTTGGCTGTGTATCTTACAAACTTCAACTTCCTTCTTCTGGCAGAATTCATCCAGTTTTTCATGTCTCTAAGCTTAAGAAGCACATTGGCAAGCACCACATTCCTTCTCCTACACTGCCTGTGGTTGACCATGAAGGAGAGAGCATCATGATCCCTGAAGCAATTCTCAGATCCAGAACAGTTCTTATTGGCAACCGGTTAGTCAGACAACTGTTGATTCAATGGAAAAATTCTTCAACAGCTGATGCTACTTGGGAGCAGCTTTCTACTATCAAGTCTCATTACCCAAATTTCACCCTTGAGGACAAGAATGTTGCTCAGAGTAGGGCAATGTCATAATCCTACTTCCTTAGTCCCATGACCATTAGCTGTATCTCTGAATTGTCCGCACTTATCATTAGTATGGGTGTACTAAGTAATTCCCATGATTGGGTGTAATAACGTTGTAGGCTAATTGTTTAGATAAGAGCGTCTCAGAGGTCGACGCGTGTCCACTAGAGATAGGGTATTTCTCTATTTAATGTGTAATAACTTGAGAATTGTGCTTAAGAAATAAAATTACTCTTCATTTAGTATTAGCTGATGTGTTCATTAAGAACCAGATTCTTTTATTTTCATGTCATTAAATCCAAATTTGTACTAGTATAGTATATACTCACTCATCTCCGGTTCATATTTCAAGCAAAAACATTATCTACTACATTACAACAAGCTTTCAGTATCTGGATTGTATTTTCGCTGTGAGACACCTAATAATGAACAACGTATCGCCAGTTATGATTTCTTTTTACTTGATAAAGTCAAAATCACTACTAAACTCTGTTTTGTAATCCAGGTGAATGAACGACCAGTGGGATTATGTATTTATCAATCTTGTAATGGCCTTCTTTTGTGCTATGGCCTTCTGATATTTGTAACGGAACTCGTTATATTTACAATCCTTCCACAAGACATTACAGAACCATTCCTCCACCTCAATTCCAAAAATAAATCAATTTTAGTCCTTGTTGTTCGCTATTCTGTTTAGCTTACAGTCCACACATATCACTTAACTATGAAATTGTATTTCTTTGGAGAACTGGTGATCATATAGCTCATTATAAGTATCAGATGGCAGTCTATTCTTCAGAGACAGGATCATGGAGACTCTGGATATGTTGAGTTTGGTTCTAAACTCTATAACTTCCCTTGTATTTTCTGGAATGGATGTTTGAATTGGATTGTGAGTATAGCGGGAGCTCCTATTTTATTTTACTTCAATATTGCTCAACAAGTACTACGACAAACGTCATGTCTTAGAGATGGAATGCATAATTATAAATCTGAACGAGAGTATTTTGGAGATTGCATGGGTCATACTATATCATTTTACGTGACAAAGCATCAACGTCCAATTTCTTCACTGTCTTTGAGATGGAGGTTGATTACAGCGGGTGGAAACCAATATGTCGAGTGGAGCTAGGGGGATTGGCAAGTCAGTATGGAAATGGTGATGTTCGCGCTAGTCACTTGGATTACCGTATATTAAAGGTAGTTGTGGAAGAAAATGGCAATGAAGATGAGTTGAAGGTGTTGATACTCGTACCTCACAAGATTGTATCTTATGATCTCAAGAAAAAGAGTTTCAAGAGATTGAGATTATAAGATGGGTCATTACATTCTTCAACCTTCACGACCAGCTTATATAGGATCATTTGCTAATGTTTGATATGTTAGCTTTTTTATGGTTTAACATCAAATCTTGATTAATTCTAGTTAATGACTGTTTTGTTTCAGTTGAATCGGATTAGAAGTAATCCATATATTAAAGTTTACGCGTGTAAGGTTTAATTATCCTGCAGGTGTACAACATAATCTGCAATCAATTATATTCCTTCATTCATAATCTCATAACAAAAGAGAAGATCATTCGTCGTCAAATCTATAAGAAGTGCAGTACTTTACATGTATTTATCAGCTGGTTTAATTTAAAAAATACCAGATTGAAGACCTGCAGAAAAACTACCAGGAGACTCAAAAAGGATTAACAATTCACTCTGAGATCAGCTAGCTTAGTCCGTGATTACCTTGCACGTCAAACTTCTCCTTCATCAAATGTCTAAGCGAGTAGACCTCCTGTTAGTTATGCTATCCAAAGAGCCACTAGGAAAGAGGCCAAAAGTTTTAGGTTGGGCTTTTTACAAAAATAGGCCTGTTTTTTTTTTTTGTGCTTTTCAAAACTAGGCCTGTTTTTTTATTTATTGCAAAACTAGGTAAGTTTTGAAGGTGATTGATGGAAAGTTAGCACCGTTAGATATAACTAAAAAGACTTAAAAGTCCTTTGAATCGGTTATTGTGACCCAACCAGATGTGTGTTGACTCTGTATACGTCACCCATAGTGCGTACGTGGCACCGCTTACGTGGCACTGCTTACGTGGCACTCTTATCTTCTTCTCCATAAATGAACATCTCCACAACCACATAATTCTGATTCTCTTCATTTTCAGGTCTGAAAAAATGGATGGTGGTATGAATGATAAAGCAAGTACTTCAAGTAGTATGATAGTGTGTTTAATGTGTGAAATGGAAGAAGATCATGAAACAAAGGCATGTCCATGGGCTTATTCAAGGTGCAAACATGTACCTTGTAATGGAGTAAGAGCTTTGTTGAGGTCTAAAACAGATGTAAGTAATGGAAAGTTGTTCTTGAAATGCTTGAATCCTACCTGCAACTACTTTGAGTGGTTTTCTCAAGCTTCTTCCCATTCTTCAGCACTTCCAATCAAGCTTCCATCATCTCATGGTTGTATTTCTTGTGCATAAGACAATCACAGTGTTACAAGTTGTCCATTGAAGCTTCAAAAATGCTTTAAATTCAACTGCAACTCTCAATTAGAACTGAAGATATGAAAAAATCAACATAATTTCAACATAGCATACCTTATGTGCAAGAAGAAATCCTGTGATACATTCAGATGGGCTTCAGATGCTCTTGTCATTGAAAGCAAAGAAACAATGAAGGGTAAAGTGTATGAAATATGTAAGGAATTTAAGAAAAATCTGAAAATGAAGCCTGCAACAATTTTATAATAAATTTATTTTAATTTCAGAACTTGCATTGTCTTACAAAAGCATCCGTTCATCCATTCACAAAATACCATAACAAAATTGAAACACAAAATCAACCATATTGTTCAGATCCAGTCACAACAAAAGAGACCAACACAAACATAGAATCATATTTTCATGTACTTGTTTGGTTTATTCTTTCCCTTTGGATCTGCAACTGTGAAGGTGACTTTGTTGTTGACAGATCCAACATGTTTGTTAGTCTGATTGAAAGCAGGTTGAGAAGAAGCCTTTATCTTACTCCCTTGGCCTGATTTTGCAGCACCTTGTTTAGAAGATTCAACAACACATGTTTTGGAACTGTTGTTGTTCTTCATTCCATCCTTAGCAGTAGTAGATGCACCTGCAGAAGCACTAGCAACTGGTTTCTTTTTGTTGTATTTTCTTTTTGATGGTTCAGGGACATAAGGTGTTGATGTTGAGCCATCAACACAGGTTCTAGGCTTGTTGCCCTTTGGATTCTTTCCAACCTCTCCACCACCACAAGTTACTGCATAGTGACAATAAATTCCACACTTCTTACACTTTCTCATTTTCTTCACACTTCCAGCTTCATCATAAGAAGGAATCCAGTTTTCCTTATTATAACAGGAGGATTAATGAACTCTACCAGTATATTCTACACAAAGAAAGAAAGAAAGAAAGAAAGAAAGAGAAGATATTGGTTAAGATATGAAACCCTTAAAGGTTGTGTACTATAGAAAGCATGTATGAAACCCTAAAAAAATCTTTGTTATTATTAAATATTTATTGCACAATAATCAATATATTTATCTTTAATAAAACTAATGCTCTTACCCAGTCAATTTCAGCTGACAGTGGTTCAAACTCTGGAGCATATGTCTTTTTGTAGTATTCCACACTATAAACAGGGTCACAGTAGCTACAACATGAAATCAGACAAGCAGATCCACAAATTATCAGTTTACAAACAAGCTTGAGCAAGGAAAAATAAAGGGAACATAACAAATCAAAACATGGCAATGAAACTCTAGAATGAAAAGAGAGTGTGAATTACTCAACCCAGTTTGGTCTCAAAGGTGTTAAAGCACATACATCATGTTAACATGGAAATCCCCTCAGCTGCAACTGCAAACAACTACATGTCTTTTTGGGAAGATCCACAATAAACACAGCATCATGAACACTCATGACCTCATACTGATCGAATTTTATATAGTGGTAAATAGAGTTGTCGTTCACTCGGACTTGATGAATTGATTTTAAGAATTAATAAACTAAAAGTAAAGAAAAAAATATACACAAAATATTGTCACATGATGAAGAGCGTTACTGGGACTTGGATTTCGTCGAATTCATAACATAGGGTTCAATTTATTTATTCTCAACAATTAAAGCTCAATGAATAAAATTAACATGGACTCTGGTTTTGCCAAGGTAGATTCTCAAAAGATTAGTTGTAAATCCTAAGCATGATGTATCAAAACATTTAAGCTAAGCATACCTCATCAAATTAAATGACAACCAATTAATTCAAATCATATTTCAATTAAAATTAATGCAAAAGTATTAAAAAAAAATAAATAATTTTACCCATGTATGAAATTCGCCTTCCTCCGTCATCCCAGTGTTGGGGTTTAGCTCATCACGTCGAAAACACACTTAAAATATTTATCTCATGGCTCAAAAAGTGTTTACAAGATTATGAAATGTAATGATAAGAATAAAACAATGATTTTTCTCTCCCAAAACTCCCCTCTCTCGATCCCTCTGTTTGGTCCTACTAGCACCCTATTTATACATAATAACCCATTACTCAAACATCTTTTCAAAATCTTCTCCCATAACTCCATCAGATCTTCTCTTTAATGAAAGATATCTCATGAATAATTTCTTTCTCCGTTATCACAAATCTTATTTATTTTCTAGAATAAAATCCTAGGGATATTATCTTTTTTTATTTTTTAAATAAAACCCCAGATTTTCTTTCTCCTTTTCAATAAAAACCAACTCATAAATATATTATCTCTTTTACCTTCAAGATATGGAAACTTTATGTATAATAGGCAAGAAGATATCTTTGCCTCGAATCTTTAAAACATCCCATAAATTCCGTGAATTTGTTTCAAAATGAAGAAGGAGAGGGTGCCTCTATCCATTTGCTGGGTGCTTTTAACAAGATTGGTGCTCTTATCTGAAATGAGGATGCCTTTAACACTTTTAAGCCAATTCTTCCAAAAATGTTTATTCCCCAAAAATACCTACAAACACAAAAAACACTGTAAATCAATACGGAATCGAGTGCCAACAATATATAGTATTGAGATCAATTTAGACACAAAAATGTGTCTATCAAATACCCCCAAACTTATTATTTGCTAGTCCTCGAGCAAATCTAATATAGAAAAATAAAATGACTACACTTAGCACGTGCAGCAAGCCGTTAAACCACTAGGTGGCCCTACCGGCGGAGTGTTGTCTCCGGAGGGTTTACCAGAGGTGTACCCTCAAAACCTTTACTCCAGACCCTACCTATCTACGCAGAACCTTGGAAGGCACTAAAGAATCTCCTTGGTTGGCATACTCTCATTGACTACAGGAGGAAGTACCCTGATGCGAAATTCCAATTGCTGTCCACGAGTTTGCACTCAAACATACTAAAATTCATATAAGTGACAGAGCTCTACTCAGATAGTTTCTGTACATCATAACCGGAGTCAACCAATCACATGGAAAGATTAAGAAGATGGATGTAGAGAAAAACGTAGATGGTTTTGATGTAGACTAAGGTGAACCTATCCTAATGGACTGAGATACCTGTCTGACTAATATCAACACAGCTGGCATATACAAGGGAACCAGGGGGTGATAATCCTAACTCTAGGTCAACACAAATGACATATACAAGGGCACCAGTGGTCGACTTTATTGAATTTATTCCGGTTGGTCTGATGGTTTGGTCTCAATTTTTTTTTTCTTCATTTTTTCATTTTTTTTTTCATTTTTTTTTGTATCTCAATCATTCTATTTCACCAATCACTTATAAGAAAAGAAAAACAAAAACAGAAGGTGAAAAGGATTCAACAAGATATGGCGTAACTACCATGTTTCTTTTTAGTTTTAACACCTAAGCTCTGTGCTTTTATGAATAGACTCTTTAGATGTTTCCATTTAATCAGATTGGTTCCTCAACTCCTACAACCAAGATGTTCCCATCCACTTAGATTGGTTAGTCCTAACCTTAATAAGCATAGATTTCTAGGCTCTGGAGTTTATTTATTGCAACTAAAAAGTTTCTCCCATACCCCCAAACTTAAATCTAACATTGTCCTCAATGTTCTAAAGATAAAATTAAAAACATGAACAAGGAGAAACTATTACCACTTGAAGCAAAAGAGATAAGGAAAGATATTACTATGTCGCAATAATATTGGGTTACCTCCCAAGAAGTGGTAAGTTTAAAGCCTTCAGCCAGACTAAGAAAGGATTAGTCACCTTATGGAATCATAGAGTAATAGCCGGAATAACTGCGGATCACCAAAACCAAATAGGGCTATCACAAGTAAAAGGAATCTGCAACATGCCAAGAAAATTAGAAAATAAAGCACACCCTTGTCTAGTTTCCTGTTTGAGACAACTACATCTAGATGTGGTTCAGATTCAGGTTCTATAACTGGGTCTAGATAAAATATTTTCATGGGCTGGAGTTCCTCAAAGGCAGGATCCTGAAGATCATGTTGTAGAGTCTGAAAATACTCAACTAAGAACTTAGAAGCACATAACAATAACCTGAATAATTGGGATCCTCTAAGTCAATCAGATTTGACTCACATTGTTGACCATAGTAGTGGTCATTCTTAAGCAAATGTGTCGACCCTAATTTTCTAAAGTAATTTGGTTTAGTCTCAAAACTTAATAACTGACACATCTGAAACTCATATGTTCCCACGATTGGAAGGAAAGTTTTTGGTGGGAAAACAAAGTCGATTTTGGTATCATAGCCTGGGTTAACCACATCAACTAGAGGATGGGTTTCTAACAACTGAGCTTCTCTATGGACATCATTAGGTTCGGGAAAACATGTATGAAGATAATCTTGTAATATGGTTGAGGCATAAATGCCAAGTCCTACACAAGGGAACTTTCTAAGAGTTAAAGCACATGGATAATGATAATCACCCCCAAACTTAGAGTTTTCAGTGTCTCTAGAAAGACTAGTCACAACTTCCCTAATTTCTAGGTCATCAGATTCCTGGAAATGGTCAATTGATTCTTCTAAGTCAGGTTCATCCTCTCTCATCTCTACGAGTTCATCTTCTTCGTCTAAGACTATTGTTTCTAAATCGCTAGACTCTAAAACATTATTCTCAGAATAAACTCGTTCCTTTAAATCATTATCGGCTTTGTAAACAGGAAATACTACATCGTCTAAAACGAGGGTATCTCTAGTCAAATCCTCGTCCTTTTGAATAGGTGAATAATTATTAAAATTATTTGGATTTGAACTAGAAATAATATTATCATTGTAAATCTCAATTGGAGTAACCATTTCCTGATCACTATTCCTACATAAGTATGATTCTTCATCAACACTATCCTTATCATAATAACATGAAAAAGATCGAACCTCATCAAAACAAGTAGTGTTACCAATTCTAACCTCGTTATCTTGATTATGAAAATAATTATCCTCATTTTTAAGGGTATTATTGGAAACACTATATTGGAAAGTAAGATTATTTCGAGCAAGTCATTCGTTCGTCTCAGTCATCAGCTTGAGGGATTCCTCAATAGAAAGTTCACTCATTATTGTAGTTCTTTCGTCTATAATTACATTATTCATCTCAGCTAACTTACGCGTTGACTCAGCTAACTCCCTGAGAGGACTCTTCTAAAGGAGGAATAGGAACAGAGGGATCATAAAAAGGACTACTTTTCAATAGTTTGATTGCATCCTCTAGAGACGAAGAACTAGTACTATAATATTCTTGCTCGTAAGACTGATGCATGTGTGGATAGTAATTGGGATCACCAGGGTATGACCCATATCCTTCCAAAGGATGGCGTTCCCAACCACTATTCACACTATGGTAAGAGTAATGTCCATATTGTTCAGTTGGATAATCATATTCATTGTGATGGCTATTATAATACCAGTTTGACATCCTAACTGCAAGGGAATTCTACACAAGCACAAACAAGGCTGACTCGACCACAACAAACCTATTTTATCTAGAAAACAAAAAGCATGACGGCTCCCTTAGATTGTTTCTATACCAGCTTCTAATCCTTCGAAAGGAAATTCGTTACAATTTGAGCAAACCCCTCTGGAATCAATCCTAGTTAAAGTAAGTTGAATTGAGGCGAGGGAAGCTCAGTGGAGCTTTGATACCCAAGGCCTCACCAGAATTACAAGGCGGCGCAATCACGCATTCAACTCACAGAAACCATCATGAACTTCGAAGTATGCTTAAAAGAGTAACCAATATTTTTCGAATGACTTTCCTATTAAGCTCATTACCCTATCGGTCTCGTCCTAGTCAGTATTTTAAGCTTAGGTTCGCGTAGGTTACGTGTTCCTAAGGCGGGCAAGAAGGAAACGGTGATGAAATCTGAGTCCTTATCTTGATTTGGCCAGGCCTTGCCCTTTACTAGAAAGTTTAATCCGATTTCAGGTCCTCAACATATATGCATACAAAATCATCCAGTAAACCCGTTGACAGGGGATTCGCGGGTGTTTAGAATTCTTACCTCCCGTTCCAGACGGGGGATGAACCATTGAGGTTGACTCGGGCCACCGACTCTAATGTCAGTGTACGAACCCGAGGGGCCGAGACAGTATCGCAACTGTCGTCCTTCCTTGTGCAGTTTATATTTAAACCAACCCTTCCTTAGGGTTTTAAAAATAAAGTCCAATGTTCAATGTCCGAAAGAAAAGAAAAAAAAATGTCCAAAAATAAAATATTACAAAAAAAAAAACCTTAATTACAGTTTCTAAAAAAATAAAATAAAATAATCTACAAAATCTTCTTCTTCACTCCTTTTGGATTCCTTCTTTAGTTGCGCTTTTCTTTTCAGTACTTTCTCTCTTTTTCTTTAGCTCAGCTCCAAATCTGAAAGAAAACAAGAAATACCAAAACGCATAAAAAAGAACAAAAATAATAAATAAAAAAAAAGAAAAAAAAAACTAAAAACAAATCTATACACAAGTCCGCGTCGGCGGCGCCAAAAATTGATCAAATTTTATATAGTGGTAAATAGAGTTGTCGTTCACTCGGACTTGATGAATTGATTTTAAGAATTAATAAACTAAAAGAAAAGAAAAAATATACACAAAATATTGTCACAAGAGGAAGCGTGTTACTGGGACTAGGATTTCGTCGAATTCATAACATAGGTTTCAATTTATTTATTCTCAACAATTAAACTCAATGAATAAAATTAACATGGACTCTGGTTTTGTCAAGGTAGATTCTCAAAAGATTAGTTGTAAATCCTAAGCATGATGTATCAAAACATTTAAGCTAAGCATACCTCATCAAATTAAATGACAACCAATTAATTCAAATCATATTTCAATTAAAATTAATGCAAAAGTCTTAAAAAGAATTAAATAATTTTACCCATTTATGAAATTCGTTTTCCTACATCGTCCCAGTGTTGGGGTTTAGCTCATCACGTCGAAAACACACTTAAAATATTTATTCATGGCTCAAAAAGTGTTTACAAGATGATGAAATGTAATGAGAAGAATAAAACAATGATTTTGCTCTCCCAAAACTCCCCTCTCTCGATCCCTATGTTTGGTCCTACTAGCACCCTATTTATACACAATAACCCATTACTCAAACATCTTTTCAAAATCTTCTTCCATAACTCCATCAGATCTTCTCTTTAATGAAAGATATCTCATGAATAATTTCTTTCTCCGTTATCACAAATATTCTTTATTTACTAGAATAAAATCCTAGGGATATTATCTTTTTTTTATTTTTTAAATAAAACCCCAGATTTTCTTTCTCCTTTTCAATAAAAACCAACTCATAAATATATTATCTCTTTTACCTTCAAGATATGGAAACTTTATGTATAATAGGCAAGAAGATATCTTTGCCTCGAATCTTTAAAACATCCCATAAATTCCGTGAATTTGTTTCAAAATGAAGAAGGAGAGGGTGCCTCTATCCATTTGCTGGGTGCTTTTAACAAGATTGGTGCTCTTATCTGAAATGAGGATGCCTTTAACACTTTTAAGCCAATTCTTCCAAAAATGTTTATTCCCCAAAAATACCTACAAACACAAAAAACACTGTAAATCAATACGGAATCGAGTGCCAACAATATATAGTATTGAGATCAATTTAGACACAAAAATGTGTCTATCAAATACCCCCAAACTTATTATTTGCTAGTCCTCGAGCAAATCTAATATAGAAAAATAAAATGACTACACTTAGCACGTGCAGCAAGCCGTTAAACCACTAGGTGGCCCTACCGGCGGAGTGTTGTCTCCGGAGGGTTTACCAGAGGTGTACCCTCAAAACCTTTACTCCAGACCCTACCTATCTACGCAGAACCTTGGAAGGCACTAAAGAATCTCCTTGGTTGGCATACTCTCATTGACTACAGGAGGAAGTACCCTGATGCGAAATTCCAATTGCTGTACACGAGTTTGCACTCAAACATACTAAAATTCATATAAGTGACAGAGCTCTACTCAGATAGTTTCTGTACATCATAACCGGAGTCAACCAATCACATGGAAAGATTAAGAAGATGGATGTAGAGAAAAACGTAGATGGTTTTGATGTAGACTAAGGTGAACCTATCCTAATGGACTGAGATACCTGTCTGACTAATATCAACACAGCTGGCATATATGATAAGTACGTAAGTGATACATTTTATACCCATATTTATATTAGATATGACTCGATATTTGGCTAATAACACTATTTTAGTGCTTTTGTAGAAAGTACAGGAAAATTAGACCATCCGAAGAATAAACGCATAAAGTTGGAGCTAAAATGGAGTTTGTGACTACACTGGCATTGGCATCCCTGCCAACTATCAAGTTGCTGCACTCACTTAGTTCACGTACAGTCCAGAGTAGTGGGGACGAGAGCAGCCTTCACTTGTTTAACCCAAGCACGGCCCACTAATGGCTAAGATGAAAAGGGGGACGTGGCTTATTCTGTGGTATTTTCTACCACATCTCTTTTTGGTCGAAACAGAAGAAGAAATTTGCATTTCTCAAGCTAGCAGCTGCCGAACATATTGGTTTTCTGTGCATACAACAACATCAATGAGATCTTGGATCTGAATGGAGATGGCAGTGGAAGGAGGATGCAGTTGGCGATGCTTGGTGGTGGCTTGCCGGTCATGAAAAGAAGATTGTCCTCATGGTGGTTAGAAGTTCACAAAAGAGATGCCTGAAAGGGGATTCAGCAAGATGTATTTGCAGGCTCGGATAATTGCAGGCAGTGGTGCGCTGTTGATAGCTTGCTGGTGATTTGGAGGAGTTCTCAGTCGAGAAAACCAAGCATGAGAAAAGAAATGGACGTTGCTGCCTTTGGTGCTCTGAACGGATTTAGATTGTGTAGCTTGACTCGGGCATAGAATGGGGATGATTTGAACTGACTGGAAATGGAGTGGAGTTTCGTTTCAGCTGAGTAATGATGGTTTTGGCGGAACAGTTGCTGGTGGATTTGGTATAAACGGAGATCAAATTATATTCTCATACTGGTGTTGACTTGGTGGCGATGACGCTGGGTGATCTGGGGTTTATTGGCAGCATCGGGTCTGGAAGGTTATACTGTGCCCGGATTTGGCAGATGGAGGCTATATGTGAATGAAGAGATGATTGTGTTGGGTCAGGCTTAGGAGCAGCAAAACAAGGTGATGATTGGCGTTGGTCGATGGCTGGCTCAGTTTGGTTGGTTCGAGAAGATGCTGTTTCGGAACAGGAAGTGGTGTTTCATTTGCAGCAGGCAGTGAACGTACAGAGAAGGTATATATACGTACGCTGAGAAGATGGGTTTGCATGGGATTCATTGGTTGAGTCTCTGCTGGTGACGACCAGATGCCTGCGAAGTAGAGAAGCAGTGGTGTTTACGGCAACAGATGAAGGGATCGTGTTTGCATGAATGGAGCAGTCGATCTGGTGTTGCTGTCATTGATTCATGACTGTAAACGACAGATTGGAAGTTCTGTAGAAGATTAAAAACGAAGAACAGTGGCTGAATAGGCAGTGTTTCGGGCATGAATGACAGTAGTGGATTTGCAGAGGAGTATGGGGATGGAATCGAGCTTCAAATCTTATTGGTGGTGGATCGAATCTGCTGGGAAAATAATGGCAGTGCTGGTATTAAATGATGGTGAAGATTGATTGCAGCGCCAGCGTGTGGAATTTGGGGTCTCTGACTTTCGACTCTTAATGTGGAGATGTTGGACCTGAGGCTATATGGACCATGATGGATTGGGCTTAGGTAATTATACTAGGTCTTAGTCGGACTTGTTTGCAGCACTAATTATAAAGGAATGAGAAGAAACAAAATAAGAGGGGGGAAGAGGCTGCGGTGAAGAGGCCGATACAGGAAGAAGAAAAACGGCCAGAGGGCGCGGAGGAGAGTACTTCTCTGTTAGTGACAGACGAGAGGGAGAAGTGCGGCCGCCTTGGAAGTTTTTAGAGTAGAGTACAAGAACCAGAGGCGACAAAGTCGATATCGGTTTAATCCTTCCTCTTTTGTTAATCTTTTTATGGCTTTTGAGAAAGCCATGACTAGCTAGAACCATGTTAGGGTTTAGGTAGAACCCAATTTTATTATGAAAACTCTACATTTATATGCTTAAATAATGATTTGAATGACTAGTAATTTATCTTCACAAAAGCTTGGTATCTAATTGTTTATGTGATTTTGTTGATTATTTATGCTTTTCAATTGATATTTCGTACTTTGGTTAAATCCCTTGACGTGATATGCTTTAGGATTGATAGGTAATGCTTTAGAATCACTACCCATGAAGTGAAGAAGATTACAGCGGAGAAACAGTATTTGAAAAAGCATGAAATATATTTTTAACGATTAGTAGAGCTTGCATAATTAATTGGTGGAAACCGAAAATCCTAACAACCCATTTCCATTTTATTCATTGTTAGACTTGTTATTATTTCATTTTGTTCCAAATTTCCGAAAACTCTTTAAAACATCATCTTGTTAATTAGTTTTTGTTGTTATTAGTTGGTAGAGTATTTCACACTCCTCGTGGGAACGACCTGTACTTGTCATTGTCTACTAGTTAGACGCTGTGCACTTGCAGTATTTTATTGTAGGTTTCCCAACCTATCAAGTTTTTGGCGCCGCTGCCGGGGAGTGGTTGCATAATACACTCTGATTGATATCAATTTTTGTATATAGTTTATTTTCATTTTTTGTACATTTTTTTTTCTCTTTTAGATTTTTTTTTTTTTTTTTAGTTCCTTTTTACGCAGTTTATTTGATTTTTTTTAGGTACCTTAGAAAGTGCTGCGGGTGAAAAGAAAGTATGGATTCACAAAGCTTTTACAAGAGCAACTTGGAAGATCCATTAGAGGTTTGCTTAGCTCATTTTGGGTATGATTTTGATGATGATAGTGTTATTTGTGAAGTCAATGCCTTATTAACTCCACACCGCTGCTAGACACTAATAAATGGAAGCCCAAACTAGAACCTCTAGTTTTGCCCGAGCTTCGACTAGTTCCATCAGTCGAGGAAGCTCCGACTTTGACCCTTAATCTATTAAGTTATGATTGTTTTCATCTTGGAGATATTAATACTGAAACTGTTGTTTCTGAGAATGGGTCAATTAGTCATGATATTATTGCGCCATTGAGCCTTTGTTCCACGGATGAATTTGAGCCAATATCTGTTTGTGTGTCTGATTTTGTTGAATTTGAACCAATATCCGTCGAAGTTATTACCGCTGATTTAGAGCCTGATTTAGGGCATGCACCTCAGCGAGAAGCTATTAAACAATTTATATCTCATTGTGTGAATGATTTACATTTCCCGACAATACATGACTTGATTACCAAAGATTATTTTATAAGGGGAGTGGATTCACATGTATTTTTGGATGAATATAGTGTTTGCAGGTGCATATTTTCAGCCGACCGGACTAGTTGGGATGATCCTCAACTTTTCAGACTCTATATATATGATTGGATGTCTACTTTGGGGTACCAGCCCCACCTTGTTTGAGGATATTTTACTGACAGCAAGGAAACAAATACATTTCACTTCTTGGGAGGTATCCATATTCATGCGACACGGTAATATCTTTCCTTATCTCTTTTGCTTCATTGGTAGCAGTTTCTCCTTGTTCATGCTTTTAATTTCATCTTTAGAACATTGAGGACAATGTTAGATTTAAGTTTGGGGGTATGGGAGAAACTTTTTAGTTGCAATATGAATAAATAAACTCCCGAGCTTAGAAATTTATGCCTATTGAGGATTGCACTAACTAATCTAAGTGGATGGAAGCATTTTGGTTATAGGAGTTTGAGGAACCAATCTGATTAGATGGAAACATCTAAAGAGTCTATTCATAAAAGCACAGAGCTCAGGTGTTAGAAATAACATGATAGTTTCACCATATCTCGTTGAGTCCTTTTCACTTCTATTTTTATTTTATTTTGTTTTTAAACTATGTTTCTCTAAGTGATAGGTGGGGCCCACGATTCAAGTTGTTACCAATGCTAGGGTGAATTAGAGTGATTGAGATACCATGAAAAAAAAGAGTTGAAAAAAAAAAAAAAGTTGAAAAAGAAAAAGAGAAAAGATGAAAAAAAAAAGAGAAAAGAAATGGTAGTTACCAAAAGTAGAAAAGAAAAAAAAAAAAAAAAAAAAAAAAAAAAAAAAAGAAGAAAAGAAGAAAAAAAAAATATTGAGACCAGACCATTTGACCAAAAGGAATAAATTCAATAAAGTCGACCACTGGTACCCTTGTATATGCCAGTTGTGTTGACCTAGATTAGGTTATCGACCACTGGTACCCTTGTATATGCCAGTGTGTTGATATTAGTCAGACTGATATCTCAATCCATTAGGATAGGTTCATTTTGGCGGAGGCCTTCAGACAGATATGGGAAACGTCGTTCACTTAGTAAACTTCAAAACCATCTATGTTTTCTATATCCATCTTCTTGATCTATCCATGTGATTAGTTTTGACTCCGAATATGATGTCCATAGTGCAACTATCTGAGTAGAGCTCTGTCACTTTATATGAATTTTAGTATGCTTGAGTGCAAACTCGTGTACAGCAATTGGAATTTCGCATCAGGGTACTTCTTCCTGTAGTCAATAAGTATGCCAACCAAGGAGATTCTTTAGTGCCTTCCAAGGTTCTGCGTAGATAGCTAAGGTCTGGAGTACAGGTTTTGTGGGTGTATCTCTGGTAAGCCCTCCCGAGACTATAACTCGGCCACTAGGACCACCTAGGGGTTTAAAGGCTTATTGCATACGCTAAATGCAATCGACGATGCCTGCGACAGTGAGTTAGGATCTTATTTTATAAATTTGATTTGCTCGGGACTAGCAAATAATAAGTTTGGGGGTGTTGATAAGTACGTAAGTGATACATTTTATACCCATATTTATATTAGATATGACTCGATATTTGGCTAATAACACTATTTTAGTGCTTTTGTAGAAAGTACAGGAAAATTAGACCATCCGAAGAATAAACGCATAAAGTTGGAGCTAAAATGGAGTTTGTGACTACACTGGCATTGGCATCCCTGCCAACTATCAAGTTGCTGCACTCACTTAGTTCACGTACAGTCCAGAGTAGTGGGGACGAGAGCAGCCTTCACTTGTTTAACCCAAGCACGGCCCACTAATGGCTAAGATGAAAAGGGGGACGTGGCTTATTCTGTGGTATTTTCTACCACATCTCTTTTTGGTCGAAACAGAAGAAGAAATTTGCATTTCTCAAGCTAGCAGCTGCCGAACATATTGGTTTTCTGTGCATACAACAACATCAATGAGATCTTGGATCTGAATGGAGATGGCAGTGGAAGGAGGATGCAGTTGGCGATGCTTGGTGGTGGCTTGCCGGTCATGAAAAGAAGATTGTCCTCATGGTGGTTAGAAGTTCACAAAAGAGATGCCTGAAAGGGGATTCAGCAAGATGTATTTGCAGGCTCGGATAATTGCAGGCAGTGGTGCGCTGTTGATAGCTTGCTGGTGATTTGGAGGAGTTCTCAGTCGAGAAAACCAAGCAGAGAAAAGAAATGGACGTTGCTGCCTTTGGTGCTCTGAACGGATTTAGATTGTGTAGCTTGACTCGGGCATAGAATGGGGATGATTTGAACTGACTGGAAATGGAGTGGAGTTTCGTTTCAGCTGAGTAATGATGGTTTTGGCGGAACAGTTGCTGGTGGATTTGGTATAAACGGAGATCAAATTACTATTCTCATACTGGTGTTGACTTGGTGGCGATGACGCTGGGTGATCTGGGGTTTATTGGCAGCATCGGGTCTGGAAGGTTATACTGTGCCCGGATTTGGCAGATGGAGGCTATATGTGAATGAAGAGATGATTGTGTTGGGTCAGGCTTAGGAGCAGCAAAACAAGGTGATGATTGGCGTTGGTCGATGGCTGGCTCAGTTTGGTTGGTTCGAGAAGATGCTGTTTCGGAACAGGAAGTGGTGTTTCATTTGCAGCAGGCAGTGAACGTACAGAGAAGGTATATATACGTACGCTGAGAAGATGGGTTTGCATGGGATTCATTGGTTGAGTCTCTGCTGGTGACGACCAGATGCCTGCGAAGTAGAGAAGCAGTGGTGTTTACGGCAACAGATGAAGGGATCGTGTTTGCATGAATGGAGCAGTCGATCTGGTGTTGCTGTCATTGACTCATGACTGTAAACGACAGATTGGAAGTTCTGTAGAAGATTAAAAACGAAGAACAGTGGCTGAATAGGCAGTGTTTCGGGCATGAATGACAGTAGTGGATTTGCAGAGGAGTATGGGGATGGAATCGAGCTTCAAATCTTATTGGTGGTGGATCGAATCTGCTGGGAAAATAATGGCAGTGCTGGTATTAAATGATGGTGAAGATTGATTGCAGCGCCAGCGTGTGGAATTTGGGGTCTCTGACTTTCGACTCTTAATGTGGAGATGTTGGACCTGAGGCTATATGGACCATGATGGATTGGGCTTAGGTAATTATCCTAGGTCTTAGTCGGACTTGTTTGCAGCACTAATTATAAAGGAATGAGAAGAAACAAAATAAGAGGGGGGAAGAGGCCGCGGTGAAGAGGCCGATACAGGAAGAAGAAAAACGGCCAGAGGGCGCGGAGAGAGTACTTCTCTGTTAGTGACAGACGAGAGGGAGAAGTGCGGCCGCCTTGGAAGTTTTTAGAGTACAAGAACCAGAGGCGACAAAGTCGATATCGGTTTAATCCTTCCTCTTTTGTTAATCTTTTATGCTTTTGAGAAAGCCATGACTAGCTAGAACCATGTTAGGGTTTAGGTAGAACCCAATTTTATTATGAAAACTCTACATTTATATGCTTAAATAATGATTTGAATGACTAGTAATTTATCTTCACAAAAGCTTGGTATCTAATTGTTTATGTGATTTTGTTGATTATTTATGCTTTTCAATTGATATTTCGTACTTTGGTTAAATCCCTTGACGTGATATGCTTTAGGATTGATAGGTAATGCTTTAGAATCACTACCCATGAAGTGAAGAAGATTACAGCGGAGAAACAGTATTTGAAAAAGCATGAAATATATTTTTAACGATTAGTAGAGCTTGCATAATTAATTGGTGGAAACCGAAAATCCTAACAACCCATTTCCATTTTATTCATTGTTAGACTTGTTATTATTTCATTTTGTTCCAAATTTCCGAAAACTCTTTAAAACATCATCTTGTTAATTAGTTTTTGTTGTTATTAGTTGGTAGAGTATTTCACACTCCTCGTGGGAACGACCTGTACTTGTCATTGTCTACTAGTTAGACGCTGTGCACTTGCAGTATTTTATTGTAGGTTTCCCAACCTATCAATATACAAGGGAACCAGGGGGTGATAATCCTAACTCTAGGTCAACACAAATGACATATACAAGGGCACCAGTGGTCGACTTTATTGAATTTATTCCGGTTGGTCTGATGGTTTGGTCTCAATTTTTTTTTCTTCATTTTTTCATTTTTTTTTCATTTTTTTTTGTATCTCAATCATTCTATTTCACCAATCACTTATAAGAAAAGAAAAACAAAAACAGAAGGTGAAAAGGATTCAAAGATATGGCGAAACTACCATGTTTCTTTTTATTTTAACACCTGAGCTCTGTGCTTTTATGAATAGACTCTTTAGATGTTTCCATCTAATCAGATTGGTTCCTCAACTCCTACAACCAAGATGTTCCCATCCACTTAGATTGGTTAGTCCCTAACCTTAATAAGCATAGATTTCTAGGCTCTGGAGTTTATTTATTGCAACTAAAAAGTTTCTCCCATACCCCCAAACTTAAATCTAACATTGTCCTCAATGTTCTAAAGATAAAATTAAAAACATGAACAAGGAGAAACTATTACCACTTGAAGCAAAAGAGATAAGGAAAGATATTACTATGTCGCAATAATATTGGGTTACCTCCCAAGAAGTGTAAGTTTAAAGCCTTCAGCCAGACTAAGAAAGGATTAGTCACCTTATGGAATCATAGAGTAATAGCCGGAATAACTGCGGATCACCAAAACCAAATAGGGCTATCACAAGTAAAAGGAATCTGCAACATGCCAAGAAAATTAGAAAATAAAGCACACCCTTGTCTAGTTTCCTGTTTGAGACAACTACATCTAGATGTGGTTCAGATTCAGGTTCTATAACTGGGTCTAGAAAATATTTTCATGGGCTGGAGTTCCTCAAAGGCAGGATCCTGAAGATCAGGTTGTAGAGTCTGAAAATACTCAACTAAGAACTTAGAAGCACATAACAATAACCTGAATAATTGGGATCCTCTAAGTCAATCAGATTTGACTCACATTGTTGACCATAGTAGTGGTCATTCTTAAGCAAATGTGTCGACCCTAATTTTCTAAAGTAATTGGTTTAGTCTCAAAACTTAATAACTGACACATCTGAAACTCATATGTTCCCACGATTGGAAGGAAAGTTTTTGGTGGGAAAACAAAGTCGATTTTGGTATCATAGCCTGGGTTAACCACATCAACTAGAGGATGGGTTTCTAACAACTGAGCTTCTCTATGGACACATTAGGTTCGGGAAAAGAGTATGAAGATAATCTTGTATGGTTGAGGCATAAATGCCAAGTCCTACAAGGGAACTTTCTAAGAGTTAAAGCACATGGATAATGATAATCACCCCCAAACTTAGAGTTTTGTGTCTCTAGAAGACTAGTCACAACTTCCCTAATTTCGGTCATCAGATTCCTGGAAATGGTCAATTGATTCTTCTAATCAGGTTCATCCTCTCTCATCTCTACGAGTTCATCTTCTTCGTCTAAGACTATTGTTTCTAAATCGCTAGACTCTAAAACATTATTCTCAGAATAAACTCGTTCCTTAAATCATTATCGGCTTTGTAAACAGGAAATACTACATCGTCTAAAACGAGGGTATCTCTAGTCAAATCCTCGTCCTTTTGAATAGGTGAATAATTATTAAAATTATTTGGATTTGAACTAGTAATATTATCATTGTAAATCTCAATTGGAGTAACCATTTCCTGATCACTATTCCTACATAAGTGATTTCATCAACACTATCCTCATCATAATAACATGAAAAGATCGAACCTCATCAAAATAGTGTCTCCAATTCTACCTCGTCATCTTGATTAGGTGAAATAATTATCCTCATTTTCAAGGGTAACTGGAACACTGTGTTGGAAATTATTATTTCGAGTAATTCTTTCGTTCGTCTCAGCATAGCTTGAGGTGGTCTCAAGAAGGTTCACTCATTATTGTAGTTCTTTCGTCTATAATTATATTCATCTCAGCTAACTTACGCGTGACTCAGCTAACTTCCTGAGGGACTCTTCTAAAGGAGGAATAGGAACAGAGGGATCATAAAAAGGACTACTTTTCAATAGTTTGATTGTATCCTCTAGAGACGAAGAACTAGTACTATAATCTTCTTGCTCGTAAGACTGATGCATGTGTGGATAGTAATTGGGCTCACCAGGGTATGACCCATATCCTTCCAAAGGTTGGCGTTCCCAACCACTATTCACACTATGGTAAGAGTAATGTCCATATTGTTCAGTTGGATAATCATATTCATTGTGATGGCTATTATAATACCAGTTTGACATCCTAACTGCAAGGGAATTCTACACAAGCACAAACAAGGCTGACTCGACCACAACAAACCTATTTTATCTAGAAACAAAAAGCATGAGGCTCCCTTAGATTGTTTCTACCAGCTTCTAATCCTTCGAAAGGAATTCGTTACAATTTGAGCAAACCCCTCTGGAATCAATCCGAGTTAAAGTAAGTTGAATTGAGGCGAGGGAAGCTCAGTGGAGCTTTGATACCCAAGGCCTCACCGGAATTACAAGGCGGCGCATCACATTCAACTCACAGAAACCATCATGAACTTCGAAGTATGCTTAAAAGAGTAACCAATATTTTTCGAATGACTTTCCTATTAAGCTCGTTACCCTATCGGTCTCGTTCTAGTCAGTATTTTAAGCTTAGGTTCGCGTAGGTTACGTGTTCCTAAGGCGGGCAAGAAGGAAACGGTGATGAAATCGAGTCCTTATCTTGATTTGGCCAGGCCTTGCCCTTTACTAGAAAGTTTAATCCGATTTCAGGTCCTCAACATATATGCATACAAAATCATCCAGTAAACCCGCTGACAGGGGATTCACGGGTGTTTAGAATTCTTACCTCCCGTTCCAGACGGGGGATGAACCGTTGAGGTGACTCGGGCCACCGACTCTAATGTCAGTGTACGAACCCGAGGGGCCGAGACAGTATCGTAACTGTCGTCCTTCCAGTATATTTAAACCAACCCTTCCTTAGGGTTTTAAAAATAAAGTCCAATGTTCAATGTCCGAAAGAAAGAAAAAAAAAATGTCCAAAAATAAAATATTACAAAAAAAAAACCTTAATTACAGTTTCTAAAAAAATAAAATAAAATAATCTACAAAATCTTCTTCTTCACTCCTTTTGGATTCCTTCTTTAGTTGCGCTTTTCTTTTCAGTACTTTCTCTCTTTTTCTTTAGCTCAGCTCCAAATCTGAAAAAACAAGAAATACCAAAACGCATAAAAAAGAACAAAATAATAAATAAAAAAGAAAAAAAAAACTAAAAACAAATCTATACACAAGTCCGCGTCGGCGGCGCCAAAAATTGATCAAATTTTATATAGTGGTAAATAGAGTTGTCGTTCACTCGGACTTGATGAATTGATTTTAAGAATTAATAAACTAAAAGAAAAGAAAAAATATACACAAAATATTGTCACAGGATGAAGAGTGTTACTGGGACTAGGATTTCGTCGAATTCATAACATAGGTTCAATTTATTTATTCTCAACAATTAAACTCAATGAATAAAATTAACATGGACTCTGGTTTTGTCAAGGTAGATTCTCAAAAGATTAGTTGTAAATCCTAAGCATGATGTATCAAAACATTTAAGCTAAGCATACCTCATCAAATTAAATGACAACCAATTAATTCAAATCATATTTCAATTAAAATTAATGCAAAAGTCTTAAAAAGAATTAAATAATTTTACCCATTATGAAATTCGTTTCCTCCATCGTCCCAGTGTTGGGGTTTAGCTCATCACGTCGAAAACACACTTAAAATATTTATTCATGGCTCAAAAAGTGTTTACAAGATGATGAAATGTAATGAGAAGAATAAAACAATGATTTTGCTCTCCCAAAACTCCCCTCTCTCGATCCCTATGTTTGGTCCTACTAGCACCCTATTTATACACAATAACCCATTACTCAAACATCTTTTCAAAATCTTCTTCCATAACTCCATCAGATCTTCTCTTTAATGAAAGATATCTCATGAATAATTTCTTTCTCCGTTATCACAAATTCTTTATTTGCTAGAATAAAATCCTAGGGATATTATCTTTTTTATTTTTTAAATAAAACCCCAGATTTTCTTTCTCCTTTTCAATAAAAACCAACTCATAAATATATTATCTCTTTTACCTTCAAGATATGGAAACTTTATGTATAATAGGCAAGAAGATATCTTTGCCTCGAATCTTTAAAATATCCCATAAATTCCGTGAATTTGTTTCAAAATGAAGAAGGAGAGGGTGCCTCTATCCATTTGCTGGGTGCCTTTAACAAGATTGGTGCTCTTATCTGAAATGAGGATGCCTTTAACACTTTTAAGCCAATTCTTCCAAAAATGTTTATTCCCCAAAAATACCTACAAACACAAAAAACACTGTAAATAAATACGAAATCGAGTGCCAACAATATATAGTATTGAGATCAATTTAGACACAAAAATGTGTCTATCACATACACCTTTCCCCTTACAGCTCCAATCAACTCAAGCAGATAATTTAAGTCCTGTATCTTTGTAATCAGCTTCATTGCCTTTGGAACTATCTGACCATCTTGCCAATTTTCACTTTCATTCATCCTCTTGAAGAAAAGACTCATCACCAGTTTATTATACACTTATGCAAGTGTAATGATAGGCTTATCCCTGAAGGGCTTGGCCATGTTTTTGAAAGATTCTGAGAAATTATTGTTAATCTGCTCACACTTGCTATCATTTGAGAAATGAGACCTAGACCAGCATTCATGTTTTTGATCTAGGAGATACAGTGCAACTTATTCATCCTCAGCAAACAATTTATCCATGTGTTGCTAAAAACAAACATAAATAGTATCAAACTCATGTTTGTAATACTTGCAATTACATTATATTGTTTTGAGAAATGAGCAAACCTGGTAGTGTCTCTTCTTGTAACATTTGACAGCATTCCAGAAATGAGTGTGTAAGCTATATGACTTGAAATACTTCTTGAAATTCTTCATCAAATGTATGCCAAGTAGCCAAGTAATAGTTAGTCACTGAACTGATATTATTAGGAAATAGATTAACAATAATATAACATTACCTGAAACATAAATATTATAACATTACTGAAACATAATCTGTGCTCATCCAAGCATAAGTATTTGTCACAAGCTTCACTAATCCCCTTCTGCTTGTCTGATATAATAGTGAAATGCAAGTCTTCACCCAGTATAACTTTCAAGTCTTTGAGAAATATCTTCCAGTTCTCAATGGTTTCATTCCTACACACCATTATACCAAGAGGAACTAAACCATTCTGACCATCTAGTCCTGTTGCAGCCATTAACACACCACCATACTTCCCATACAAATGGAAAGCATCCAATCCAATGAATTTCCTACATCCAACCAAGAATCCTTCTATAGCAGGCTTGAAGAAGAGTGTCGTGATAAGAATGTGTTGTCTGTGCTTCCATATGAGAAACTAGCTACACTGCCAGGCATTTTTTCCTGCAATTACAATAAAGTAATGTTAATGCCATATAATTTGTAATATTAAGTCATGTATCTCTAACTAAAGACAAACATTAACAAACAAATAATAAAACAATGTTACCTTCACCATTTCACAGAATGCATGAATTTTCTTGTACTGCTCCTCATAGCCGCCATAAAGATTCTGCAACACAATATTTCTTTCTCTCCAGGCTGTATGGTACTTAATGTTCACCTTCATTGTTTTGTTGAATTCATTTGCCAATGACTCAGGATCAGGGATGTTGTTTTTGTTGCCAAGAGTCTCCAACCTTTCCATGTACCAATCAACTACAAATATTGGATTTGCACATCTGTTCTCCCCTTTAACATTTCCATTGCATGTGTGCTTCAGATTCCAACTTCTCAGAGTAAATGTAGTTCCTTCACCCTTCATAACTCTTCCATAAACGAACATAGGACACTTGGTCTTCTCATGATGAATGCACTTTACCCTAATCTTGTAGTTGTTTGAATTACTAAACTTAACCTGATGTTTATGAGCGAGTCTTCCTTATCCCGAACCACCCTTAAAGAATTGTTGAAGTGGGATCGTTTTTGTAAAGTGGTAGGATCCAACTTAGGGATCAACTCCGCGCCAGTGTAGGAAGAAAATCAATGCTTCTTCCGCCTAGGATTCAAAAACGTAAAAAGCCACCAAGTAATAAGAACCCTTCTTTCCGACATAAGAATCAGAGTTTGCTAGTTACCCAACTGCTCTTGTAGGCTTGGCGCGTTTGGCGGATCCAGTGCGTACCGGTGGCGGAAGCACCCACACTATGGAAAGTTCTTTACCCATCCCTCATATCTCCCATAGAAAGATTTGGCGCCGCTCACTAAATTCTGTGGTTAATGAGATTTGTAAATCGTTTTCGCCATTGATTACTGGTCGAGCCGCTGGAATGGAATGAGATAAGAATTTCTGGAGATCTTTCCTCTCCACTAACTTTCATTTCATTCGTAAGAAGCTTTCCCTCTGTAGAAGACTTCTTCGGAATGACATAATTTATTTTTTTCCTATGATTCCCCCTAGACAGACAGATGTAGGAGTTGCGAAGAAGAAAACTCTCTTTTTTTGTTGGTTGTTGACCAACAGAAAGCATGGGAGTTTCCTGACTTCTTGCTCACGAAAGAAGATACTTATTCTACGATATTAGTTGTGATATCTACTTATTATATGCAATTAGTTATATGAAAAGGAGTACCGGACAGCATTTGTTAAAGGAATCTTTTTCAGAGTCTATTTCAGACCAGATGATATTCAACCTCCAGTGGATCATCCTTTGCTAGACCTTGATTTACTCCAAAAGATCATCGATGTTTATCCGAGTGAGAAAGAATGTTAACTTTACAAGCTATGAGCTAGAGAGAGTGAGTTTCACAGGATTACACAGTAGCCTCTCAAATGCTTCTGGAATGCTTTCTTGCTGACAAACTTGCTTCCCTTCACTAGGATGTAAGGATCCACTTGTTGAAAAGTAACTCCCTCAGGGAACATCTCCTCAGCTTCTTCCTCCTTAAAATGTTGTGCATGGTCTTCCTCAAACTGGGTGTTATCATGAGGGTTTGAACATATAGGCCCATCAGTCTTGTTGCTTTCTGATACTATAAGTTCAAGCCCATCAGTCTTGTTGCTTTCTGATACAAATTCCCAAAAACAAGTGATTCAGTTAGAGCTCAAATAAACATAACAAACAAACAAAAAATAAGAAAAACAAAAGACTACAAAACAAATGACAATTTACCTTTTTCTTCTCTGTCAGAGACCAAGTCCCCATAATGGTCCTCTACAAAACTACAAAGACAAGTGCATTAGTACTACACAAATCTAAAAATCAAACCCAACAAATTTTAAAAAAATACAGAAGCAATGAATTACCTTCCTTGTCATTCTCAACCTCCACCTCTCCAAAGTTTGGATCACCACCATCACTTTCAGCATCATCACCATCACTTGCAGCATCCTTATCATCACTTGCACCATCATCACTTCTCTCACTTGCAGTACCATCCGAAAGATACCCATTCTCAACTTTTTGTAGAAACTTTTTGTAACTCTTGATATCTTTCTCTTCACTATCTTTGTCTGATATATTGTTCAAGACATACTCATCATCAGGATTACATTCATCTTCTTCTATATTCTTCAAGTGCATGACATACTCATCACTTTTCTTGTACTCTTGGGAAACTGCAAACAAATCTTCCACCGCTTCTGCCTGTGTTGTAGCTTCAACCCAAAAGTCATGATTGAAAAATTCCTCAAATCCAGGTATCTCATTAACTTGTTCAGCTCCGCCAGCATTACTGTGTTGAGTCAATTCTTCAGGTTCAGCTACACTAGATTCCAAAACAGGATTATTCTCAGCTACACTAGCTTGTGTTTGTTGAGTAAACTGTGGAATATAAACATATCCATCATCAACATCTTCATCAGAAACATCTTCATTACCAGCTAAATCAATGAATACTTTAGTAGGATTCTTCTTCTTCATCCTAGGTATTCTTTGACTTCTTCTAACTGTTTTGCCATCCCTAAATCTCTTTGCTACTGTCTTAGGTGATGAACCACTAGAACCAACTGGTTTAGGTGGAGTCTTAGAGACTGGCTTCTTTGGGGTCACATTCTTTTTGGGTGTCATCTATGGTGGAGGAGGCTGTGAATCTGCAGTAACCTGAGATACATCTATCTCACCATTCTCATCTAGTGGCATCACTTGCAAATACGATGTAATCCAACCATGTTCATCTTGAGTTGCATTTTCCCAGAAAAACCAAAACTCTTCATCATTAATGATGTTTGATGGTAGGCATGGATCAACATACCATAGAAGGTCCAATTTCTCCCTACTGGTTAATCTCAACATAGGACTAATCCTAGACTTTAACTGATTTATACCCATATCTTCTCTGGACAAACCCTTAAACTCAAAACACATAGCAGTGTTGATTAGATCCTTCACCTTAATATTTCTGGTTGGAAATATGTCCTGTTGAACCTCATTTATAACCTCTTTACCACTTGCTTTCTAAAATTAAGAACAACAAAATATATATCAGACAAATTATGGAAAACCCATCTCAGACAAATTCTAGAACTATAAAAACCCTAGAAATCAATTATCACACAAACTATAAAAAACCCTAGAAATCAATTTCAGTTAATCATTATCAGCAGAACCCAATTTTGAAATTAAGAAACCCTAGAAATTTATCAGTAGAACTTCATTATCAGCAGAACAAATTCGAACTTCATAAAAATTCTATACACAGAGAAAACCCTAGAAATATAAACACCGACAAACCCAAATAAATCAACCTTACAAACAAAACCCATAATATGTTCATCACTGAAACGTTAAAATCAACCATGAAACCTAAAATAACAGATTAGTGTTTTTTGTTACCTCTCTGTAGAACGCTTCTTCCTTCTCGTCATCTTCACCAGCAGGAAATCTTCAATTTGTTCTTCGAATCTCAACTAACAAAATATTGTTTCACTGATTTATCTCTCTACTAAAAACCCTCTCTGAAGAACAAGAGAGAAGAAGAAACTAAATGAATCGATTTCTCTCTCTGTCTTCTGTTATTCCTTACACCTTCCCGCGTTGTCGATAATAACATTGAAGAACTATCATGGCCGTTCAATTAATCCTCGAGATGTCGTGTTAGTTAGATTAGGCTCTCAGATAGAAACACGTGCACATCTTATCGAGACACGTGGACATCTTATCTAATGTGACTGACACACACGTGTGAAGGACATTTCAGTAATCTTACCACATCCATGAGATATCCCTATATGATATTTTGGCGAGATATTGACGAGTCAACGCGATAAATTGACCGAGATAGTTAAAGTGGATGGAATCCGTTTAACTTGCCTAGTCTAAAAATAAATAAAAAAACAGGCCTACAAACGAAAGTGAGGGTCCAAAACAGACCTATTTCTGCATATAATCCTTTTAGGTTTTGAACCCACTCCAATATAATGTCTCCGAGCCTTGTCTTGATCTTCTTCTTTTCCTCCCATCTCTGCTCCAAACTCCTCTTACCTTCAGTTGAGCAACAAAATATCAACCAAGCAACTTAATCAACAATAATCAACAAAGCAATGTAATCAACAAAATATCAACCAAGCCATTAAATACAAGCTAAAACATATACAGTATCCTTAAAAAAACATAATAACAAGTAAGGCCTAGAATTGCGCATCGAGATACATGCTATCAATGTACAACAGAAAGAAAGAAGATAATAATTCAATGTGATCGGAAGTTTACCAGCTGGAAGAACTATCTTGACTAGTCCACTTTTAAAACCGGTAGGTCTAGGTATACTGTCTTCCAGGGGAAATTGTTTTGGATACATAGCGGCCATCCATGCCCATTTATTGGAATTTTTTTCCCGTCCTCCTTAACCAGCACAAGAGAAACCAAACAAGAATAATTAGGTATTTCCATGACCACAAAAAATTATGCAATCAGTTCAATTTCCGATTGTAATAGAAAGAGAGATTTAGGGCTAAAGAAATTTACCAGTTCGGTCTTCTACAATTTATTCATATCCCATTTCGTCATAGATGGTGATCGTTTTTGGTCGGTATATGAGAAATTATTGTTAATCTGCTCACACTTGCTATCATTTGAGAAATGAGACCTAGACCAGCATTCATGTTTTTGATCTAGGAGATACAGTGCAACTTATTCATCCTCAGCAAACAATTTATCCATGTGTTGCTAAAAACAAACATAAATAGTATCAAACTCATGTTTGTAATACTTGCAATTACATTATATTGTTTTGAGAAATGAGCAAACCTGGTAGTGTCTCTTCTTGTAACATTTGACAGCATTCCAGAAATGAGTGTGTAAGCTGTATGACTTGAAATACTTCTTGAAATTCTTCATCAAATGTATGCCAAGTAGCCAAGTAATAGTTAGTCATTGAACTGATATTATTAGGAAATAGATTAACAATAATATAACATTACCTGAAACATAAATATTATAACATTACTGAAACATAATCTGTGCTCATCCAAGCAGAAGTTTTTGTAACAAGCTTCACTAATCCCCTTCTGCTTGTCTGATATAATAGTGAAATGCAAGTCTTCACCCAGTATAACTTTCAAGTCTTTGAGAAATATCTTCCAGTTCTCAATGGTTTCATTCCTACACACCATTATACCAAGAGGAACTAAACCATTCTGACCATCTAGACCTGTTGCAGCCAGTAACACACCACCATACTTCCCATACAAATGGAAAGCATCCAATCCAATGATTTTCCTACATCCAGCCAAGAATCCTTCTATAGCAGGCTTGAAGAAGAGTGTCATGATAAGAATGTGTTGTCTGTGCTTCCATATGAGAAACTAGCTACACTGCCAGGCATTTTTTCCTGCAATTACAATAAAGTAATGTTAATGCCATATAATTTGTAATATTAAGTCATGTATCTCTAACTAAAGACAAACATTAACAAACAAATAATAAAACAATGTTACCTTCACCATTTCACAGAATGCATGAATTTTCTTGTACTGCTCCTCATAGCCGCCATAAAGATTCTGCAACACAATATTTCTTTCTCTCCAGGCTGTATGGTACTTAATGTTCACCTTCATTGTTTTGTTGAATTCATTTGCCAATGACTCAGGATCAGGGATGTTGTTTTTGTTGCCAAGAGTCTCCAACCTTTCCATGTACCAATCAACTACAAATATTGGATTTGCACATCTGTTCTCCCCTTTAACATTTCCATTGCATGTGTGCTTCAGATTCCAACTTCTCAGAGTAAATGTAGTTCCTTCACCCTTCATAACTCTTCCATAAACGAACATAGGACACTTGGTCTTCTCATGATGAATGCACTTTACCCTAATCTTGTAGTTGTTTGAATTACTAAACTTAACCTGATGTTTATGAGCGAGTCTTCCTTATCCCGAACCACCCTTAAAGAATTGTTGAAGTGGGATCGTTTTTGTAAAGTGGTAGGATCCAACTTAGGGATCAACTCCGCGCCAGTGTAGGAAGAAAATCAATGCTTCTTCCGCCTAGGATTCAAAAACGTAAAAATCCACCAAGTAATAAGAACCCTTCTTTCCGACATAAGAATCAGAGTTTGCTAGTTACCCAACTGCTCTTGTAGGCTTGGCGCGTTTGGCGGATCCAGTGCGTACCGGTGGCGGAAGCACCCACACTATGGAAAGTTCTTTACCCATCCCTCATATCTCCCATAGAAAGATTTGGCGCCGCTCACTAAATTCTGTGGTTAATGAGATTTGTAAATCGTTTTCGCCATTGATTACTGGTCGAGCCGCTGGAATGGAATGAGATAAGAATTTCTTGAGATCTTTCCTCTCCACTAACTTTCACTTTCATTCGTAAGAAGCTTTCCCTCTGTAGAAGACTTCTTCGGAATGACATAATTTATTTTTTTCCTATGATTCCCCCTAGACAGACAGATGTAGGAGTTGCGAAGAAGAAAACTCTCTTTTTTTGTTGGTTGTTGACCAACAGAAAGCATGGGAGTTTCCTGACTTCTTGCTCACGAAAGAAGATACTTATTCTACGATATTAGTTGTGATATCTACTTATTATATGCAATTAGTTATATGAAAAGGAGTACCGGACAGCATTTGTTAAAGGAATCTTTTTCAGAGTCTATTTCAGACCAGATGATATTCAACCTCCAGTGGATCATCCTTTGCTAGACCTTGATTTACTCCAAAAGATCATCGATGTTTATCCGAGTGAGAAAGAATGTTAACTTTACAAGCTATGAGCTAGAGAGAGTGAGTTTCACAGGATTACACAGTAGCCTCTCAAATGCTTCTGGAATGCTTTCTTGCTGACAAACTTGCTTCCCTTCACTAGGATGTAAGGATCCACTTGTTGAAAAGTAACTCCCTCAGGGAACATCTCCTCAGCTTCTTCCTCCTTAAAATGTTGTGCATGGTCTTCCTCAAACTGGGTGTTATCATGAGGGTTTGAACATATAGGCCCATCAGTCTTGTTGCTTTCTGATACTATAAGTTCAAGCCCATCAGTCTTGTTGCTTTCTGATACAAATTCCCAAAAACAAGTGATTCAGTTAGAGCTCAAATAAACATAACAAACAAACAAAAAATAAGAAAAACAAAAGACTACAAAACAAATGACAATTTACCTTTTTCTTCTCTGTCAGAGACCAAGTCCCCATAATGGTCCTCTACAAAACTACAAAGACAAGTGCATTAGTACTACACAAATCTAAAAATCAAACCCAACAAATTTTAAAAAAATACAGAAGCAATGAATTACCTTCCTTGTCATTCTCAACCTCCACCTCTCCAAAGTTTGGATCACCACCATCACTTTCAGCATCATCACCATCACTTGCAGCATCCTTATCATCACTTGCACCATCATCACTTCTCTCACTTGCAGTACCATCCGAAAGATACCCATTCTCAACTTTTTGTAGAAACTTTTTGTAACTCTTGATATCTTTCTCTTCACTATCTTTGTCTGATATATTGTTCAAGACATACTCATCATCAGGATTACATTCATCTTCTTCTATATTCTTCAAGTGCATGACATACTCATCACTTTTCTTGTACTCTTGGGAAACTGCAAACAAATCTTCCACCGCTTCTGCCTGTGTTGTAGCTTCAACCCAAAAGTCATGATTGAAAAATTCCTCAAATCCAGGTATCTCATTAACTTGTTCAGCTCCGCCAGCATTACTGTGTTGAGTCAATTCTTCAGGTTCAGCTACACTAGATTCCAAAACAGGATTATTCTCAGCTACACTAGCTTGTGTTTGTTGAGTAAACTGTGGAATATAAACATATCCATCATCAACATCTTCATCAGAAACATCTTCATTACCAGCTAAATCAATGAATACTTTAGTAGGATTCTTCTTCTTCATCCTAGGTATTCTTTGACTTCTTCTAACTGTTTTGCCATCCCTAAATCTCTTTGCTACTGTCTTAGGTGATGAACCACTAGAACCAACTGGTTTAGGTGGAGTCTTAGAGACTGGCTTCTTTGGGGTCACATTCTTTTTGGGTGTCATCTATGGTAGAGGAGGCTGTGAATCTGCAGTAACCTGAGATACATCTATCTCATCATTCTCATCTAGTGGCATCACTTGCAAATACGATGTAATCCAACCATGTTCATCTTGAGTTGCATTTTCCCAGAAAAACCAAAACTCTTCATCATTAATGATGTTTGATGGTAGGCATGGATCAACATACCATAGAAGGTCCAATTTCTCCCTACTGGTTAATCTCAACATAGGACTAATCCTAGACTTTAACTGATTTATACCCATATCTTCTCTGGACAAACCCTTAAACTCAAAACACATAGCAGTGTTGATTAGATCCTTCACCTTAATATTTCTGGTTGGAAATATGTCCTGTTGAACCTCATTTATAACCTCTTTACCACTTGCTTTCTAAAATTAAGAACAACAAAATATATATCAGACAAATTATGGAAAACCCATCTCAGACAAATTCTAGAACTATAAAAACCCTAGAAATCAATTATCACACAAACTATAAAAAACCCTAGAAATCAATTTCAGTTAATCATTATCAGCAGAACCCAATTTTGAAATTAAGAAACCCTAGAAATTTATCAGTAGAACTTCATTATCAGCAGAACAAATTCGAACTTCATAAAAATTCTATACACAGAGAAAACCCTAGAAATATAAACACCGACAAACCCAAATAAATCAACCTTACAAACAAAACCCATAATATATTCATCACTGAAATGTTAAAATCAACCATGAAACCTAAAATAACAGATTAGTGTTTTTTGTTACCTCTCTGTAGAACGCTTCTTCCTTCTCGTCATCTTCACCAGCAGGAAATCTTCAATTTGTTCTTCGAATCTCAACTAACAAAACATTGTTTCACTGATTTATCTCTCTACTAAAAACCCTCTCTGAAGAACAAGAGAGAAGAAGAAACTAAATGAATCGATTTCTCTCTCTGTCTTCTGTTATTCCTTACACCTTCCCGCGTTGTCGATAATAACATTGAAGAACTATCATGGCCATTCAATTAATCCTCGAGATGTCGTGTTAGTTAGATTAGGCTCTCAGATAGAAACACGTGCACATCTTATCGAGACACGTGGACATCTTATCTAATGTGACTGACACACACGTGTGAAGGACATTTCAGTAATCTTACCACATCCATGAGATATCCCTATATGATATTTTGGAGAGATATTGACGAGTCAACGCGATAAATTGACCGAGATAGTTAAAGTGGATGGAATCCGTTTAACTTGCCTAGTCTAAAAATAAATAAAAAAACAGGCCTACAAACGAAAGTGAGGGTCCAAAACAGACCTATTTCTGCATATAATCCTTTTAGGTTTTGAACCCACTCCAATATAATGTCTCCGAGCCTTGTCTTGATCTTCTTCTTTTCCTCCCATCTCTGCTCCAAACTCCTCTTACCTTCAGTTGAGCAACAAAATATCAACCAAGCAACTTAATCAACAATAATCAACAAAGCAATGTAATCAACAAAATATCAACCAAGCCATTAAATACAAGCTAAAACATATACAGCATCCTTAGCAAAACATAATAACAAGTAAGGCCTAGAATTGCGCATCGAGATACATGCTATCAATGTACAACAGAAAGAAAGAAGATAATAATTCAATGTGATCGGAAGTTTACCAGCTGGAAGAACTATCTTGACTAGTCCACTTTTAAAACCGGTAGGTCTAGGTATACTGTCTTCCAGGGGAAATTGTTTTGGATACATAGCGGCCATCCATGCCCATTTATTGGAATTTTTTTCCCGTCCTCCTTAACCAGCACAAGAGAAACCAAACAAGAATAATTAGGTATTTCCATGACCACAAAAAATTATGCAATCAGTTCAATTTCCGATTGTAATAGAAAGAGAGATTTAGGGCTAAAGAAATTTACCAGTTCGGTCTTCTACAATTTATTCATATCCCATTTCGTCATAGATGGTGATCGTTTTTGGTCGGTATATGAGAAATTATTGTTAATCTGCTCACACTTGCTATCATTTGAGAAATGAGACCTAGACCAGCATTCATGTTTTTGATCTAGGAGATACAGTGCAACTTATTCATCCTCAGCAAACAATTTATCCATGTGTTGCTAAAAACAAACATAAATAGTATCAAACTCATGTTTGTAATACTTGCAATTACATTATATTGTTTTGAGAAATGAGCAAACCTGGTAGTGTCTCTTCTTGTAACATTTGACAGCATTCCAGAAATGAGTGTGTAAGCTGTATGACTTGAAATACTTCTTGAAATTCTTCATCAAATGTATGCCAAGTAGCCAAGTAATAGTTAGTCATTGAACTGATATTATTAGGAAATAGATTAACAATAATATAACATTACCTGAAACATAAATATTATAACATTACTGAAACATAATCTGTGCTCATCCAAGCAGAAGTTTTTGTAACAAGCTTCACTAATCCCCTTCTGCTTGTCTGATATAATAGTGAAATGCAAGTCTTCACCCAGTATAACTTTCAAGTCTTTGAGAAATATCTTCCAGTTCTCAATGGTTTCATTCCTACACACCATTATACCAAGAGGAACTAAACCATTCTGACCATCTAGACCTGTTGCAGCCAGTAACACACCACCATACTTCCCATACAAATGGAAAGCATCCAATCCAATGATTTTCCTACATCCAGCCAAGAATCCTTCTATAGCAGGCTTGAAGAAGAGTGTCATGATAAGAATGTGTTGTCTGTGCTTCCATATGAGAAACTAGCTACACTGCCAGGCATTTTTTCCTGCAATTACAATAAATAATGTTAATGCCATATAATTTGTAATATTAAGTCATGTATCTCTAACTAAAGACAAACATTAACAAACAAATAATAAAACAATGTTACCTTCACCATTTCACAGAATGCATGAATTTTCTTGTACTGCTCCTCATAGCCGCCATAAAGATTCTGCAACACAATATTTCTTTCTCTCCAGGCTGTATGGTACTTAATGTTCACCTTCATTGTTTTGTTGAATTCATTTGCCAATGACTCAGGATCAGGGATGTTGTTTTTGTTGCCAAGAGTCTCCAACCTTTCCATGTACCAATCAACTACAAATATTGGATTTGCACATCTGTTCTCCCCTTTAACATTTCCATTGCATGTGTGCTTCAGATTCCAACTTCTCAGAGTAAATGTAGTTCCTTCACCCTTCATAACTCTTCCATAAACGAACAAGGACACTTGGTCTTCTCATGATGAATGCACTTTACCCTAATCTTGTAGTTGTTTGAATGACTAAACTTAACCTGATGTTTATGAGCGAGTCTTCCTTATCCCGAACCACCCTTAAAGAATTGTTGAAGTGGGATCGTTTTTGTAAAGTGGTAGGATCCAACTTAGGGATCAACTCCGCGCCAGTGTAGGAAGAAAATCAATGCTTCTTCCGCCTAGGATTCAAAAACGTAGAAAGCCACCAAGTAATAAGAACCCTTCTTTCCGACATAAGAATCAGAGTTTGCTAGTTACCCAACTGCTCTTGTAGGCTTGGCGCGTTTGGCGGATCCAGTGCGTACCGGTGGCGGAAGCACCCACACTATGGAAAGTTCTTTACCCATCCCTCATATCTCCCATAGAAAGATTTGGCGCCGCTCACTAAATTCTGTGGTTAATGAGATTTGTAAATCGTTTTCGCCATTGATTACTGGTCGAGCCGCTGGAATGGAATGAGATAAGAATTTCTGGAGATCTTTCCTCTCCACTAACTTTCACTTTCATTCGTAAGAAGCTTTCCCTCTGTAGAAGACTTCTTCGGAATGACATAATTTATTTTTTTCCTATGATTCCCCCTAGACAGACAGATGTAGGAGTTGCGAAGAAGAAAACTCTCTTTTTTGTTGGTTGTTGACCAACAGAAAGCATGGGAGTTTCCTGACTTCTTGCTCACGAAAGAAGATACTTATTCTACGATATTAGTTGTGATATCTACTTATTATATGCAATTAGTTATATGAAAAGGAGTACCGGACAGCATTTGTTAAAGGAATCTTTTTCAGAGTCTATTTCAGACCAGATGATATTCAACCTCCAGTGGATCATCCTTTGCTAGACCTTGATTTACTCCAAAAGATCATCGATGTTTATCCGAGTGAGAAAGAATGTTAACTTTACAAGCTATGAGCTAGAGAGAGTGAGTTTCACAGGATTACACAGTAGCCTCTCAAATGCTTCTGGAATGCTTTCTTGCTGACAAACTTGCTTCCCTTCACTAGGATGTAAGGATCCACTTGTTGAAAAGTAACTCCCTCAGGGAACATCTCCTCAGCTTCTTCCTCCTTAAAATGTTGTGCATGGTCTTCCTCAAACTGGGTGTTATCATGAGGGTTTGAACATATAGGAGGCACCATCAGCCCATCAGTTGTTTCTTTCTGATACAAATTCCCAAAAACAAGTGATTCAGTTAGAGCTAAAATAAACATAACAAACAAAAAATAAGAAAAACAAAAGACTACAAAACAAATGACAATTTACCTTTTTCTTCTCTGTCAGAGACCAAGTCCCCATAATGGTCCTCTACAAAACTACAAAGACAAGTGCATTAGTACTACACAAATCTAAAAATCAAACCCAACAAATTTAAAAAAATACAGAAGCATGAATTACCTTCCTTGTCATTCTCAACCTCCACCTCTCCAAAGTTTGGATCACCACCATCACTTTCAGCATCATCACCATCACTTGCAGCATCCTTATCATCACTTGCACCATCATCACTTCTCTCACTTGCAGTACCATCCGAAAGATACCCATTCTCAACTTTTTGTAGAAACTTTTGTAACTCTTGATATCTTTCTCTTCACTATCTTTGTCTGATATATTGTTCAGACATACTCATCATCAGGATTACATTCATCTTCTTCTATATTCTTCAAGTGCATGACATACTCATCACTTTTCTTGTACTCTTGGGAAACTGCAAACAAATCTTCCACCGCTTCTGCCTGTGTTGTAGCTTCAACCCAAAAGTCATGATTGAAAAATTCCTCAAATCCAGGTATCTCATTAACTTGTTCAGCTCCGCCAGCATTACTGTGTTGAGTCAATTCTTCAGGTTCAGCTACACTAGATTCCAAAACAGGATTATTCTCAGCTACACTAGCTTGTGTTTGTTGAGTAAACTGTGGAATTAAACATATCCATCATCAACATCTTCATCAGAAACATCTTCATTACCAGCTAAATCAATGAATACTTTAGTAGGATTCTTCTTCTTCATCCTAGGTATTCTTTGACTTCTTCTAACTGTTTGCCATCCCTAAATCTCTTTGCTACTGTCTTAGGTGATGAACCACTAGAACCAACTGGTTTAGGTGGAGTCTTAGAGACTGGCTTCTTTGGGTCACATTCTTTTTGGGTGTCATCTTGGTGGAGGGCTGTGAATCTGCAGTAACCTGAGATACATCTATCTCACCATTCTCATCTAGTGGCATCACTTGCAAATACGATGTAATCCAACCATGTTCATCTTGAGTTGCATTTTCCCAGAAAAACCAAAACTCTTCATCATTAATGATGTTTGATGGTAGGCATGGATCAACATACCATAGAAGGTCCAATTCTCCCTACTGGTTAATCTCAACATAGGACTAATCCTAGACTTTAACTGATTTATACCCATATCTTCTCTGGACAAACCCTTAAACTCAAAACACATAGCAGTGTTGATTAGATCCTTTACCTTAATATTTCTGGTTGGAAATATGTCATGTTGAACCTCATTTATAACCTCTTTAACCACTTGCTCTCTACAATTAAGAACAACAAAATATATATCAGACAAATTATGGAAAATCCATCTCAGACAAATTCTAGAACCATAAAAACCCTAGAAATCAATTATCACGCAAACCATAAAAAACCCTAGAAATCAATTTCAGTTAATCATTATCAGCAGAACCCAATTTTGAAATTAAGAAACCCTAGAAATTTATCAGTAGAACTTCATTGTCAGCAGAACAAATTCGAACTTCATAAAAATTCTATAAACAGAGAAAACCCTAGAAATATAAACACCGACAAACCCAAATAAATCAACCTTACAAACAAAACACATAATATGTTCATCACTGAAACGTTAAAATCAACCATGAAACCTAAAAAACAGATTAGTGTTTTTTGTTACCTCTCTGTAGAACGCTTCTTCCTTCTCGTCAGCTTCACCAGCAGGAAATCTTCAATTTGTTCTTCGAATCTCAACTAACAAAACATTGTTTCACTGATTTATCTCTCTACTAAAAACCCTCTCTGAAGAACAAGAGAGAAGAAGAAACTAAATGAATCGATTTCTCTCTCTGTCTTCTGTTATTCCTTACACCTTCCCGCGTTGTCGATAATAACATTGAAGAACTATCATGGCCGTTCAATTAATCCTCGAGATGTCGTGTTAGTTAGATTAGGGCTCTCAGATAGAAACACGTAAGCATCTTATCGAGACACGTGGACATCTTATCTAATGTGACTGACACACACGTGTGAAGACATTTCAGTAATCTTACCACATCCATGAGATATCCCTATATGATATTTTGGAGAGATATTGACGAGTCAACGCGATAATTGACCGAGATAGTTAAAGTGGATGGAATCCGTTTAACTTGCCTAGTCTAAAAATAAATAAAAAAACAGGCCTACAAACGAAGTGAGGGTCCAAAACAGACCTATTTCTGCATATAATCCTTTTAGGTTTTGAACCCACTCCATATAATGTCTCCGAGCCTTGTCTTGATCTTCTTCTTTTCCTCCCATCTCTGCTCCAAACTCCTCTTACCTTCAGTTGAGCAACAAATATCAACCAAGCAACTTAATCAACAATAATCAACAAAGCAATGTAATCAACAAAATATCAACCAAGCCATTAAATACAAGCTAAAACTATACAGCATCCTTAGCAAAACATAATAACAAGTAAGGCCTAGAATTGCGCATCGAGATACATGCTATCAATGTACAACAGAAAGAAAGAAGATAATAATTCAATGTGATCGGAAGTTTACCAGCTGGAAGAACTATCTTGACTAGTCCACTTTTAAAACCGGTAGGTCTAGGTATACTGTCTTCCAGGGGAAATTGTTTTGGATACATAGCGGCCATCCATGCCCATTTATTGGAATTTTTTTCCCGTCCTCCTTAACCAGCACAAGAGAAACCAAACAAGAATAATTAGGTATTTCCATGACCACAAAAAATTATGCAATCAGTTCAATTTCCGATTGTAATAGAAAGAGAGATTTAGGGCTAAAGAAATTTACCAGTTCGGTCTTCTACAATTTATTCATCCCATTTCGTCATAGATGGTGATCGTTTTTGGTCGGTATATGAGAAATTATTGTTAATCTGCTCACACTTGCTATCATTTGAGAAATGAGACCTAGACCAGCATTCATGTTTTTGATCTAGGAGATACAGTGCAACTATTCATCCTCAGCAAACAATTTATCCATGTGTTGCTAAAAACAAACATAAATAGTATCAAACTCATGTTTGTAATACTTGCAATTACATTATATTGTTTTGAGAAATGAGCAAACCTGGTAGTGTCTCTTCTTGTAACATTTGACAGCATTCCAGAAATGAGTGTGTAAGCTGTATGACTTGAAATACTTCTTGAAATTCTTCATCAAATGTATGCCAAGTAGCCAAGTAATAGTTAGTCATTGAACTGATATTATTAGGAAATAGATTAACAATAATTAACATTACCTGAAACATAAATATTATAACATTACTGAAACATAATCTGTGCTCATCCAAGCAGAAGTTTTTGTAACAAGCTTCACTAATCCCCTTCTGCTTGTCTGATATAATAGTGAAATGCAAGTCTTCACCCAGTATAACTTTCAAGTCTTTGAGAAATATCTTCCAGTTCTCAATGGTTTCATTCCTACACACCATTATACCAAGAGGAACTAAACCATTCTGACCATCTAGACCTGTTGCAGCCAGTAACACACCACCATACTTCCCATACAAATGGAAAGCATCCAATCCAATGATTTTCCTACATCCAGCCAAGAATCCTTCTATAGCAGGCTTGAAGAAGAGTGTCATGATAAGAATGTGTTGTCTGTGCTTCCATATGAGAAACTAGCTACACTGCCAGGCATTTTTTCCTGCAATTACAATAAAATAATGTTAATGCCATATAATTTGTAATATTAAGTCATGTATCTCTAACTAAAGACAAACATTAACAAACAAATAATAAAACAATGTTACCTTCACCATTTCACAGAATGCATGAATTTTCTTGTACTGCTCCTCATAGCCGCCATAAAGATTCTGCAACACAATATTTCTTTCTCTCCAGGCTGTATGGTACTTAATGTTCACCTTCATTGTTTTGTTGAATTCATTTGCCAATGACTCAGGATCAGGGATGTTGTTTTTGTTGCCAAGAGTCTCCAACCTTTCCATGTACCAATCAACTACAAATATTGGATTTGCACATCTGTTCTCCCCTTTAACATTTCCATTGCATGTGTGCTTCAGATTCCAACTTCTCAGAGTAAATGTAGTTCCTTCACCCTTCATAACTCTTCCATAAACGAACAAAGGACACTTGGTCTTCTCATGATGAATGCACTTTACCCTAATCTTGTAGTTGTTTGAATGACTAAACTTAACCTGATGTTTATGAGCGAGTCTTCCTTATCCCGAACCACCCTTAAAGAATTGTTGAAGTGGGATCGTTTTTGTAAAGTGGTAGGATCCAACTTAGGGATCAACTCCGCGCCAGTGTAGGAAGAAAATCAATGCTTCTTCCGCCTAGGATTCAAAAACGTAAAAAGCCACCAAGTAATAAGAACCCTTCTTTCCGACATAAGAATCAGAGTTTGCTAGTTACCCAACTGCTCTTGTAGGCTTGGCGCGTTTGGCGGATCCAGTGCGTACCGGTGGCGGAAGCACCCACACTATGGAAAGTTCTTTACCCATCCCTCATATCTCCCATAGAACGATTTGGCGCCGCTCACTAAATTCTGTGGTTAATGAGATTTGTAAATCGTTTTCGCCATTGATTACTGGTCGAGCCGCTGGAATGGAATGAGATAAGAATTTCTGGAGATCTTTCCTCTCCACTAACTTTCATTTCATTCGTAAGAAGCTTTCCCTCTGTAGAAGACTTCTTCGGAATGACATAATTTATTTTTTTCCTATGATTCCCCCTAGACAGACAGATGTAGGAGTTGCGAAGAAGAAAACTCTCTTTTTTTGTTGGTTGTTGACCAACAGAAAGCATGGGAGTTTCCTGACTTCTTGCTCACGAAAGAAGATACTTATTCTACGATATTAGTTGTGATATCTACTTATTATATGCAATTAGTTATATGAAAAGGAGTACCGGACAGCATTTGTTAAAGGAATCTTTTTCAGAGTCTATTTCAGACCAGATGATATTCAACCTCCAGTGGATCATCCTTTGCTAGACCTTGATTTACTCCAAAAGATCATCGATGTTTATCCGAGTGAGAAAGAATGTTAACTTTACAAGCTATGAGCTAGAGAGAGTGAGTTTCACAGGATTACACAGTAGCCTCTCAAATGCTTCTGGAATGCTTTCTTGCTGACAAACTTGCTTCCCTTCACTAGGATGTAAGGATCCACTTGTTGAAAAGTAACTCCCTCAGGGAACATCTCCTCAGCTTCTTCCTCCTTAAAATGTTGTGCATGGTCTTCCTCAAACTGGGTGTTATCATGAGGGTTTGAACATATAGGCCCATCAGTCTTGTTTCTTTCTGATACAAATTCCCAAAAACAAGTGATTCAGTTAGAGCTAAAATAAACATAACAAACAAACAAAAAATAAGAAAAACAAAAGACTACAAAACAAATGACAATTTACCTTTTTCTTCTCTGTCAGAGACCAAGTCCCCATAATGGTCCTCTACAAAACTACAAAGACAAGTGCATTAGTACTACACAAATCTAAAAATCAAACCCAACAAATTTAAAAAAAATACAGAAGCAATGAATTACCTTCCTTGTCATTCTCAACCTCCACCTCTCCAAAGTTTGGATCACCACCATCACTTTCAGCATCATCACCATCACTTGCAGTATCCTTATCATCACTTGCACCATCATCACTTCTCTCACTTGCAGTACCATCCGAAAGATACCCATTCTCAACTTTTTGTAGAAACTTTTTGTAACTCTTGATATCTTTCTCTTCACTATCTTTGTCTGATATATTGTTCAAGACATACTCATCATCAGGATTACATTCATCTTCTTCTATATTCTTCAAGTGCATGACATACTCATCACTTTTCTTGTACTCTTGGGAAACTGCAAACAAATCTTCCACCGCTTCTGCCTGTGTTGTAGCTTCAACCCAAAAGTCATGATTGAAAAATTCCTCAAATCCAGGTATCTCATTAACTTGTTCAGCTCCGCCAGCATTACTGTGTTGAGTCAATTCTTCAGGTTCAGCTACACTAGATTCCAAAACAGGATTATTCTCAGCTACACTAGCTTGTGTTTGTTGAGTAAACTGTGGAATATAAACATATCCATCATCAACATCTTCATCAGAAACATCTTCATTACCAGCTAAATCAATGAATACTTTAGTAGGATTCTTCTTCTTAATCCTAGGTATTCTTTGACTTCTTCTAACTGTTTTTCCATCCCTAAATCTCTTTGCTACTGTCTTAGGTGATGAACCACTAGAACCAACTGGTTTAGGTGGAGTCTTAGAGACTGGCTTCTTTGGGGTCACATTCTTTTTGGGTGTCATCTATTGTGGAGGAGGCTGTGAATCTGCAGTAACCTGAGATACATCTATCTCACCATTCTCATCTAGTGGCATCACTTGCAAATACGATGTAATCCAACCATGTTCATCTTGAGTTGCATTTTCCCAGAAAAACCAAAACTCTTCATCATTAATGATGTTTGATGGTAGGCATGGATCAACATACCATAGAAGGTCCAATTTCTCCCTACTGGTTAATCTCAACATAGGACTAATCCTAGACTTTAACTGATTTATACCCATATCTTCTCTGGACAAACCCTTAAACTCAAAACACATAGCAGTGTTGATTAGATCCTTCACCTTAATATTTCTGGTTGGAAATATGTCATGTTGAACCTCATTTATAACCTCTTTACCACTTGCTTTCTAAAATTAAGAACAACAAAATATATATCAGACAAATTATGGAAAACCCATCTCAGACAAATTCTAGAACTATAAAAACCCTAGAAATCAATTATCACACAAACTATAAAAAACCCTAGAAATCAATTTCAGTTAATCATTATCAGCAGAACCCAATTTTGAAATTAAGATACCCTAGAAATTTATCAGTAGAACTTCATTATCAGCAGAACAAATTCGAACTTCATAAAAATTCTATACACAGAGAAAACCCTAGAAATATAAACACCGACAAACCCAAATAAATCAACCTTACAAACAAAACCCATAATATGTTCATCACTGAAACGTTAAAATCAACCATGAAACCTAAAATAACAGATTAGTGTTTTTTGTTACCTCTCTGTAGAACGCTTCTTCCTTCTCGTCATCTTCACCAGCAGGAAATCTTCAATTTGTTCTTCGAATCTCAACTAACAAAACATTGTTTCACTGATTTATCTCTCTACTAAAAACCCTCTCTGAAGAACAAGAGAGAAGAAGAAACTAAATGAATCGATTTCTCTCTCTGTCTTCTGTTATTCCTTACACCTTCCCGCGTTGTCGATAATAACATTGAAGAACTATCATGGCCGTTCAATTAATCCTCGAGATGTCGTGTTAGTTAGATTAGGCTCTCAGATAGAAACACGTGCACATCTTATCTAGACACGTGGACATCTTATCTAATGTGACTGACACACACGTGTGAAGGACATTTCAGTAATCTTACCACATCCATGAGATCTCCCTATATGATATTTTGGCGAGATATTGACGAGTCAACGCGATAAATTGACCGAGATAGTTAAAGTGGATGGAATCCGTTTAACTTGCCTAGTCTAAAAATAAATAAAAAAACAGGCCTACAAACGAAAGTGAGGGTCCAAAACAGACCTATTTCTGCATATAATCCTTTTAGGTTTTGAACCCACTCCAATATAATGTCTCCGAGCCTTGTCTTGATCTTCTTCTTTTCCTCCCATCTCTGCTCCAAACTCCTCTTACCTTCAGTTGAGCAACAAAATATCAACCAAGCAACTTAATCAACAATAATCAACAAAGCAATGTAATCAACAAAATATCAACCAAGCCATTAAATACAAGCTAAAACATATACAGCATCCTTAGCAAAACATAATAACAAGTAAGGCCTAGAATTGCGCATCGAGATACATGCTATCAATGTACAACAGAAAGAAAGAAGATAATAATTCAATGTGATCGGAAGTTTACCAGCTGGAAGAACTATCTTGACTAGTCCACTTTTAAAACCGGTAGGTCTAGGTATACTGTCGTCCAGGGGAAATTGTTTTGGATACATAGCGGCCATCCATGCCCATTTATTGGAATTTTTTTCCCGTCCTCCTTAACCAGCACAAGAGAAACCAAACAAGAAGAATTAGGTATTTCCATGACCACAAAAAATTATGCAATCAGTTCAATTTCCGATTGTAATAGAAAGAGAGATTTAGGGCTAAAGAAATTTACCAGTTCGGTCTTCTACAATTTCTTCATATCCCATGTCGTCATAGATGGTGATCGTTTTTGGTCGGTATTCTTCCATCTCTAATTCTACTCGACTACTCCTCTTCTTGTTCGCTTTGCCCATGAAGAAGAGTTATAACTTTGTGTGAAACTTCTAAACAAAAGCACTCCCAACGGTCCAACCGTTTTTAGAACATTCTTGAAATCCTATTAACCATTAGATTTCTTAAATCTGATGGTTTATAATTTGACTAAATTTTGTTTTGGGCTGCATTCTAAGCCCAGCTGCCCTTGGTTAGAATATGGGCCAGCTGAAAGCACATATATTACTTCAAAGTTCCCTTTAGCACTAAATCCTGGAAAGCTAGTCTTACTTTTCGACTTATTTAAGTAAAGTAATCAAAAATTAGTTTGGAAACACAATTTTAGACGGCCTTTTAAAAGCAGTAAACACACCTTCCATGGAATCAATATCCAGGAAGGCAAGTAAAGACTTTTCCTAAATTTCATGGAATTGGGTATAAAGAATACTTCATACCAGGTATTTATGTAAATGGACCCATAGTTCCATGTATTATATGAGACGACTCATGTCTTACTTGGGCCTCGTGATTTATTCCTAGTACATCCACATGTGATGCATTTGTCATGTCTGCTCCGTACATGAACATTATTCACGAGTAGTTCTTAGAATATACCTGCAAGATACGATGTCTAAGCCAAGTGTTATTTTACAGTCCATGCAAAAGACACTATTATGCATGCAGGCATCACTCTCAGTCTCCCAAACACGTTCCATTTGACTATATGAGACTTGAACTCCATGCGCATTCCCCAGCCGGCTTCATGCGACCAGAGCTTTACTAGCTCTTCTTAAGACTCGTACAAGACACAAGACTAAGGCAGAATCCTCGCATATATAGGCCATGTGCTTCAATCCGCATGCTTACATAATAATTTTGAGTCTCAACCATATAGACCTGTCTAAAAACATGGTCACTCCCCCCAGAGCTCCACACACTCATCAGAGAGACCCACAAGCAAAGAAATGCCCACCATAAGCCGATCACATATGCTGAGGCTCAACCCAAGCTCTATTCGTGTTACTCACACGATTTTCAAGGTATTTTTCACTCTTCAGGTGACTCACCCTAGTCATATCCTACGAACACATCAGCATAAAAGCTAACTCAGCCACACAATATGGGGAGAACATTTGAGGATTTTTTATGGTGTCCTATGACATGTATGAGAAGAATAGTTATAATCAAAGGAACTTGGTCGGTCCAACAGTTTTTAGAACTTTCATAAAACCAATATTAACCATTAGATTTCTTAAGCCGGACTGTTCATATAATTTGGAACGATTTTTTTGGGGACCATGGTTTTTTTGGGGGACCATGGTTTTATTTTGGGTAAAGACATTAGAAGTAATTCTAGGCCACCCCATATCTAGTTATTTATTTAATACCTAATCTACCCTCTTAATTAATTTAGGTTATGATTAGTGAAATGATTTAGTTAAAAACAATTAGTGAGATTAAATTAAAAGATGGGTTTATTATTAGTTGAGTAGAATTATTGTGAGAGTAGAGTTAGAGAAGATGAAGGAGAAAAACATGGAAAATAATTTTTTTTTCCAATTCACCCCCTCTGAGTATTCAAGTGATGAAAACTCATCTGATTTTGTTAATATTCAAAATGATCCGGATTTGGCTTATTTCTTAGATGGTGATTGTATTCTTCCCCAAAATGAAACTTAAGATGAAAATGATGGATTTTATCAACCACAACCGGAGGAAAAGTATTTGGGTGAACAGGTATGCTCCAAACTTAGATAATGTATGTTGAATTGGTAAAAACTTCCCCAAAAATGTAAATTTTTGAATTGGATTTTGCACAGTTCGGTTACATTATATGAAGAACATGTAGCCGAACTGTTCTGAAGGTGTAGTTCGGTTGCCTTGTGAGATGAATAAGTAACCGAACTCATTTGAAGATGTAGCTCGGTTACTTTATCCAAACACACAGGTTACCGAACTCCATATTAATGGAAGTTCTGAGATGCAGTGTTATGTTCAGTTGGTTCGCAACTAACCGAACTTTACGTAAAAATAAAGTTTAACTAAGTGTATACTGTTCGATTGGTTCGCAAACTGCATGTACCAACTATCTAACCGAAAAACCGAACTGTAAAACCGAACTGTTCTAAGTGTTCTTCCTTGCAGGAAGTTCGGTTAACAAACTAGGGTTTTCTAGAAATTCGTCCTAACCGAACAGCGCACTGTAACTCCCATTCGAACCCTATTTTGATGATTTATATTCAATTAAACGAATCAAAATCAAACTAAAATTATGGGTTTGTTGGAAAATACCTGCGAATCGGTCCCATGGCAGAATCAGGCTTCTTACTGCGTCTATTATATTGGATTATGGATTCACTTGGCTCTTCCACTTCTTTATGAATCTCAAAATCACTTGGCTGATTTGCTAGATGTCCTAATGGGGGACATGTTCCTGGGAGTCTATTGGTTTTCTTTCGAAGAACCATTCTTATAGTCGATTGATTAATCGACGATGAAAATTTTATGAATCGACGATTAATCGATGAAGATGATGTTGAAATGGAGGAAGAGGAAAGAAGAAGAGGAGAACAGTTCCTCAAAACTGTTTTTTTTTTGTGCGGCTAGGTTAGATTAGGATTATATTTAGGTTTTTCTTTTTGATTAAGTTAGATGTAGTTATTAGGTTAGGGTTAATTTAATTAGGGTAAGGGCCAAATTAGTAATCTCATCTGATTTTAGGACATCCCTTAAAATTGTAGGGTAGGTGGCCTAATAGGACCATGGTCCCCAAAAAAACCATGGTCCCCAAAAAATCGTTCATAATTTGAGTGAATTTTATTTTGGGCTTCATTGTAAGCCCAGATTTCCTTGTCCAGCTGAAAGCAAAAATGTTACTTGTTTTGTCCTATATGAAAATCTGTTTTGTCTTATTTTAATTATGGTACACCCCACTTAATATGGTACCCCTATTAGCAATTTTGGATCATCTATTGTGAAAGCTTGCCGCCACGGCGTTACTAGGGTGCATGAAATGCAGTAGTACATGCCATTCAAGTTGTTTTGATCCAAAAAGAAGACCTACAAAGATTCTTTTTTTGCATGATAAATCTAGAAAGATAGATTATATAAAAAAGAGAATAAGGTAAAAAGTTTTGAGAGGGCGACATTAACTAGCCTATGACTCTGTGAGTGCTGCAGCGTTAAGATCAGCTTTCTCCAAGTCAGTTGAGGTCTCTGTGAACTCTGCCAGAGCTTGCTGCTGCTTCGTACATCTGCGCCAGCGATTCAAGTTGTTTGACAAAAATACAACTGCAGGGATCTATAGAAGTTGTAACAATATATTATGAAATTAGCTAGTAATGCTCGTACATCATTATGAAATTTATTATGACTTGGTTACATAAAATTTTACAACAGCAGTAAGTCTCCTAGTGAAATGGTTTCAAAAGGCTTTGCTAAACCTGCCCTGCTATGAGCTGATAATGATAGCCCTACTGATACTTCTTGCATAGTTGGCCGAGAACATGGATCACTCCGCAAACATGAAAATCCAGCCTTGACGATGTACATTATTTCTTTCTTCACAATATCTGTCGGTGCTCCAATGCATTGGTCCAAGATGTCTCCCAACATTACGTTTTGCCCCACCTTAGAGGAAGAGGAAGAGGAAGATGAAAGAACATTTTGCGAGAGTAATGTAGTAATTTCAGATGGATGCCTTCCCATTAGCACTTCTAATATAATCACCCCAAAGCTATAAACATCACACTTCTCGGTCACCTTCATTGTATATGCAAGCTCTGAAACAACATTAGTAAACAAAGAAGCAGATGTAAATTTACTTATTAACTTTAGAAAACGGTACCAATAACAATCAGAGTTACAGTTAGGATATACCTGGAGCAACATATCCGTAAGTTCCTGCAAGTGATGTCCAATTCGAAGAATCCGGTTTCAGAATCCTCGCCGTACCAAAATCGGAAACTCGAGCATTGTATTCAAAGTCCAACAAGATATTGTTGCTAGATATGTCCCTATGAACTATTGCTGGAAAGCAATCATGGTGCATGTAAGCAAGTGCGTTAGCTGTTCCCTCGATGAATGTTATCCTCTTTATCCAATCAAACTCCACAGCTTGTTCCCTATCGCATAAAACATTTTGCAAACTTCCTCTTTCCACGAACTCATAAACCAAAAATGATATTCGCCTTTCAGGATTAGAACAGAAGCCGAAAAGTTTCACAATGTTCCGGTGTCGGATTTTTGTCAATGCATGAACTTCATTTTCCGTTGGATATGTTGCGCTAAAACCCCGCGGAAGCGATTTGCACAGCTACACAATGGTATTCCAAATATTACAAAGCACACAAACTAAAGAAGATAAAAGAGACAAGAATTTAACGAGGTTGAATCCTCGGGAAAAACAAGAGATTTATATATTATCGTTTGGGAGAAACATATAAACCCTAAGAGAGAAAGAATAATTTTTTGGTGTAATTTTCTAGGTTCTCTACTAAGCTATTTATATAGGTACATTACTTATCCTACAAGACTAGGATTTCATAACTTGTCCACAAAGTTCCTAGAATTTAGGATCAAGTAAACCAATTAAGAGTTATCATAAAATTCTTAATCCTGATCCTAACTCATAACCGACTAAAATTGGGTTTATCCCAATCTTTGGTCCACCGACTAAGTTTGGTGAGAGTTATCTAAAAACCTCCATCACCGACCTGACCCATATCCAACAATTCTCCACCTCGGATCATGCATTCATGCATGAGACGATCAATAACAAAATCACCTTCGTCTTCCAACGTCGATTGCGCCATAGGCTGCCTACGTATCCTCTGCAAGGAATCAAACCGACCGTAGTTCACTCAATGTCCTAGATAGAAGGCCTCCACCAGGTTCCTAAGAACCTCTACCCCAAAGGGTATCACCAAACCGGAAGAATGTGGATCAATTTCGAGCAATGACGAAACTTGACCCCAGATACTACTTTCATTAACATATCAGCTGGATTGTCTTTGGTATCGATATTCACAAGTAGAATGTCTTCTTCTTCCAGAATTTATCTAAGAAAGTGAAATCGAACATCTATATGTTTGGTTCTGGCATGATGCACTTGATTCTTAGCCAAGTAAATTGCACTAAGACTATCACAATGCACAGGCAGTTGTTCCTGCACAACACCCAAGTCATCTAGCAAACCTTGTAACCATATAGCCTCCTTAAATGCTTCAGTCACTGTCATATACTCCGCTTCAGTAGTTGAGAGAGCCACAGTAGACTGCAAAATCGATCTCCAACTAACCGGTGCTCCAGCCAAGGTAAATACATACCCTGTAGTTGAACTCCTCTTGTCCAAATCACCAGCATAGTCAGAATCCACATAACCAACACACAACTGATTGTTCCCATCTTCCTTCACAAACTCCAAGCCAACATCAACAGTACCATAAAGATACCTCAAAATCCATTTCACAGCTTGCCAATGTCCTTTACCAGGATTATGCATATAACGGATGATCATACTTACTCCATGTGAAATATCCGTCCTTGTACATACCATCGCATACATCAAGCTACCAACATCACTAGCATATGGGACTTGGGCCATATACTCACGCTCTTCTTCAGTAGTGGGAGACATATCAGAACTCAACTTAAAATGAGGACCAAGGGGAGTACTTACAAATTTAGTTCCTTCGCAGATACCAAATTTCTGTAACATTTTCTTCAAGTATGCCTTTTGAGACAAACAAACTTTACCCTTCTTTCTGTCACGTTGAATCTCCATGCCAAGAATCTTCTTAGCTTCTCCCAGATCTTTCATCTCGAACTCAGTTGACAATATTTGCTTCAAATTATCAATATCTTTCTTGTTATTCGATGCTATCAGCATATCATCGACATACAAGAGCAAATATATGAAAGACCCATCACGTAGCTTCTTGAAGTATACACAATGGTCATAGTGACTTCTTGTGTATGTCTGTCCAATCATAAACTGATCAAATCGCTTATACCACTGTCTTGGAGACTGTTTCAGCCCATACAACGATTTCTTCAACTTGCATACACAATCTTCTCTTCCAGCAACTTTGAACCCACTCGGCTGAGTCATATAAATCTCCTCTTCTAGATCACCATGTAAGAACGCCGTATTCACATCTAGCTGAACTAGGTCTAAATCATACTGTGCTACCAAGGCCAACAAAATTCGGATTGATGAGTGTTTCACAACTGGAGAGAACACCTCATTGTAGTCAGTCCCTTCCTTTTGGGCATAACCTTTTGCAACTAACCTTGCCTTGTAGGGTACTTGATTCATCTGAGATCCTTCTTTCTTAGCATATACCCATTTGCACCCAATGGCCTTCTTACCACTCGGAAGCTTCGTAAGAATCCATGTGCCATTCTTGTAAAGAGACTCCATCTCATCCTGCATAACAGCTTCCCATTCTTGATGCTCTACACTGTGTATAGCTTCAAAATAGGTATTAGGAATACCTTCTTCAACAACTGGTAATGCATAATCTATAAAATCATTCATCCAACCAGGTTTCCTGATTGATCTTCTCGGTTTGCTGGTTGCTATGGTCTCAGTGACCGTAGCTTCTGTATCTTCCACTGCTTCATGTTCCTCTTCATAAACATCGTCACTATCATTTGGAACTTCAGTAGTTACCTCTCTTGTAGACGTCACGCCTTCCGAAGTAGTCGTAACAGATACATACTTAGCTGGAATTAGTGGAGTTGCATCAATCTCCACCTGCTGCAAAGGCTCACTAGTATTGGTCCTTCTGTTCTCCACCTGCTGAGAACCCCAAGACTTTACCATAGACGCTTCATCAAATGTAACATCTCTACTCATGACTATCTTCTTCTCTACTGTATTCCAAATTTTGAACCCTTTCACTCCTTTCTTCACACCCATAAAGATGCCTTTAACAGCACGGCTATCAAGCTTGTTTTCACTAACATGATACCAAGCAGGGAAACCAAAGATATGAATTGAGTCATAGTCATAAGCTGGTTTACCATACCACTTCTCCATCGGAGTTTTACTTTCTAATGCAGCTGATGGCAACCTATTAATGAGGAAGCACGCATATGTAACTGCCTCATCCCAAAACGCTTTACCTAATCCAGCATTAGATAACATACATCGTACCTTCTCCAGCAAAGTACGATTCATGCGTTCAGCTACCCCATTTTGTTGCGGTGTCTTCTTAACTGTGAAATGCCTCTGTATTCCCTCATCCTGACATACTTGCAAGAATGGATCACTTTTGTACTCTCCACCATTGTCTGAACGTAGTACCTTGATCTTTCTACCAGTTTGAGTCTCAGTTGCCTTTTTCCACCTCACAAAGACTTCTAGGACTTCATCCTTATGCCTCATGGTGTACACCTATACTCGCCTAGAATAGTCATCAATCAAAGACACGAACCAATGTTTCCCTCCCAATGATGCATTCTTGTAGGGACCCCAAACATCTGAGTGAACATAATCAAGAACTCCACTAGTGTTATGGATTGCTATGCCAAATATTGTTCTTGTTTTCTTGCCTTTCACACAATGTTCACAAAACTCTAATTTGCAGGCAATAGCACCTTTCAATAAATATTGACGAATTAAAGAGTGTAACGACTTATCACCTGGATGTGAAAGTCGCATATGCCATAACTTCGTGGTCTACATCGCTGCAGTCTCGATGTGTTCAGAAATTGACACATCTCCTGTTATTGTACTCCCAGTTAAGTAGTAAAAGTTATGATGCCTTGTGCCCTTCATGATTACCAACGATCCATATATTATCTTTAGAATGCCATTTTCAGCGACTAACTTGTAGCCCTTAGCTTCCAAAGTTCCGAGCGAAATCAGATTCTTCTTCACATCAGGTACGAACCTTACTTCCTTCAGTTCCCGAACCATACCATCATGCATCTTGATTCGAATACTACCAATCCCGATCACCCTGCAGGTATGATTATTCCCCATACGTACTTCTCCATCAAACTTCTCGAAGCTTGAGAACCAGTCCCGATGAGGACATATGTGATAAGTAGCACCAGAATCTAGTACCCATGTACCGTCAGTTACGATACAAGCTGATGGAGTCACAGTCAGTGAGAAATCCGAATCTACATCTGAATCATCACTTTCCTTAGCAATGTTCACCTCGGTCTCGTATTTATCTCCTTCTCTATCTTTACGCTTGGTACAATCTTTATCCCAATGGCCAAAGTCATGACACAATGCACATTCATCCTTCTGCAGACGCGCTCTTGACTTTGAACGCCCTTTCACTTTGCCACGATCACTATTCTTCTTTCTCCTGTCTGTTGAACGACCTCTTGCAAGAAGCAAGTCACTGTTAGCTTCACTTGACAGGTCTTCACGGTCCATCTTCCTGAACTCCTCACTACGCAATGCTGTAGTGACCTCAGCGTATGTCATCTTATCATTGCCATGCATTAAATCCTTAATCGCGGGTTCATACCTTTCAGGAAGAGAGTTTATCAGACACAAAGCTTGTTCCTCGTCGTTGATCTTCTCATCATAGTTAACTAACTCAGCAAGAAGTTTATTATATGAATCCAGGTGCTCTGTTAGAGTTGCACCTTTCTTCATGTTATAGCGATACAAATTTCTCTTAAGATGTATCCTATTATCCACGTTCTTCACAAGGTACTCCTTCTCTAGCTTTTCCCAGAGATCCTTAGCTGAAGTCTCGTGCTGATAATTAACTCTTACTGATGTTGCTAAACACCCACGAATCGAACCCAGGCATAATTTATTCATCTTGTTCCACTGCTTGTCATACATCTCCGCTGGCCGACCTTCTAGAGCTTCTTCTAGGTCAAGATGAACAAGAGCATCCATTACGTCTGTTCTCCATAAACCAAAGTTATTGGTTCCGGTGAACTTTTCAACCTTCAGTTGTGATCTATGAGAATGCAGTATTTCTTCTTTTGTTTCTTTATCTTTACTTGTGGACTCCGAATGTTCTCCTAAAGGATCTTTCGGATCAACTGGATCTTTCCCGTCAACCATTGTTCACAAACAACCAAATATAGATAAAAAACTAAACTTTGAGATCAGAATTACCTCAAACAACTTCAGAAAAAAAATACTCCCGCTGCAATATTATGAATACCGAAAATTCCAAGAACCTAACCCGAGCTCTTGATGCCAATTGTTGCGCTAAAACCCTGCGGAAGCGATTTGCACAGCTACACAATGGTACTCCAAATATTGCAAAGAACACAAACTAAAGAAGATAAAAGAAACAAGAATTTAACGAGGTTGAATCCTCGGGAAAAACAAGAGATTTATATATTATCGTTTGGGAGAAAACATATAAACCCTAAGAGAGAAAGAAGAATTTTTTGGTGTAATTTTCTAGGTTCTCTACTAGGCTATTTATATAGGTACATTACTTAGCCTACAAGACTAGGATTTCATAACTTATCCACAAAGTTCCTAAAATTTAGGATCAAGTAAACCAATTAAGAGTTATCATAAAACTCTTAATCCTAATCCTAACTCATAACCGACTAAAATTTGATTTATCCTAATCTTTGGTCCACCGACTAAGTTTGGTGTGAGTTATCTAAGAACCTCCGTCACCGACCTGACCCATATCCAACAGGATAACATTCCAAATGCGAAAGACAACTTACCAGAAAGCTGATTATTACTCAAATCTAACACGATCAATGAGGACAGTTTCAGCAGCTCCTTTGGGATTTCTCCAACTAAATTATTCGAACGCAGAAAAAGTTGACTTAAAGTCTTGGAGTTTCCCATTTCTGATGGTATTTTGCCAGTGATATTGTTCCCTGAGAAAATTAGGACTGTCAAATTCTGACAATTCCCCCAGTCTTTTGAGAGTTCACCGAACAACATATTGTTACTTATAGCTAATCTCCATAGAATTGGGCACACGTGAAATGCCTCTGTTATATTATCAACCAGTTTATTATCTTGAAGCACGAGAGATGTAAGGCTAGTGCAATTTCTAAGGCTTCTTGGTATAGGACCTGTGAAATGGTTCCTATCTGCCACAAATCTTTCAAGCGTTAGGCTCTGACATATGTTTTGAGGTAAATGACCAGAAAACTTGTTTTCACTCAAAAACAAATTTTCCATTTGTGTTAGATTGCTCATTTCTATGGGTAATGAACCAGTTAGTTGATTCTCGAAAAGAGATAAACGAGTTAAACTTCTCAAATTACCCACTGATGCAGGGACTGGACCAACTAATTTGTTTGAGGACAAATCAAATTTTGTAAGAGACTTTAGTCTACCAATTTCTCGAGGTATGATGCCAGAAAGGTTATTTTGAAACATTTGTAAAATGATCAAGTTGGTTAAATTGCATATAGAAGTAGGAATTGGACCACGGAGATTGTTTATGGACAAACTAAAGCTTGTAAGAGCACGTAGCCTTCCTATATCTTGAGGAATGATGCCAGAAAGCTGGTTTTCATGCAGGATAAGAATGTTCAGGCTAGTCAAATTGGTTATAGAAGTGGGGATTGTACCACTGAGATTGTTTTTTGATAATCCTAAGGCGGTAAGCGAACTTAGCCTTCCGATATCTCGAGGAATGACACCCGAGATTCGATTTTCGATGATTGATAAACTGGTCAAGTTAGTCAGATTGCATATAGATTGCCAATTCCTTGAGGGATGAATCCACTAATTTCATTTTCAGAAAGGTCTAAATATCGCAAACTTGTAAGAGAACCTATTTCCAGTGGAATATGTCCAGAAGGTATATTGATAGAAAGATCAAGGTGGGTGAGTTTTGGAAGATGACTAATTTAGGACGGAATAGTTCCAGAGAGTCTGTTCAGGCTTAAGTTAAGACTAGCAAAGTTGGAGAAAGATGAGAAGTTGAAATTATGGAGCGTACCTTCTAGACCCAACCCTGGTATACTCACTTCGTCTACGCTTCCCTCGTTGTTACAACTGATGCCATACCACTTGCATGGACTTGTTGTACTCGCAGTAGAATTCATCTTCCAAGAAGAGAGGAGAGAATAATTTTGGTTAACAAGGGTAGATTTCCATTTCAAAAGAGCATCTACTTCTTGTTCAACACCTACTACTTGTAAATGTTGTTTTTTATGAGTTGAAGAAAAAGAAGAAGCACATGCAAAAAGAACAACACTGTAAGATGAAACCAACAATAATGCCAGCACTATTAAAGAATCAGCAGAAACTTTTACTCGTTGCGCCATTCTTAAAGAAGATGAGTATTAGTTTTTGGCTGATGATCAACTAATGAAGTAGAAGGGGTTTTATAATTTTGTTTTCTTTGGAAGTCGCAGTTTCCAGTCAAATGAAAACTTTATTTAAGAAAAATCTGCAACTAGCTATCTGGGAAAGGTGTCTTGACTCTTATATATATGGTCCTCAATCTGCCCTTCTTCTCAGGTCTCTTGCTTCATTTTGGTCTACAGACACACATACACACGATAAAACTTTGTGTGGTTGAGTGTAATTAATTATGAACAACTACTACTTCCAGTACAGGTTCGTTTTGACCGCTATCTTAGATTTCCATAATCTGTTGCACATAGTGCACCGAAATGTTAAGGGAGCCACATATTACTTTTCTTTTTTACAAGCCATGGTGTTTTTACAGCAGCCTAATTTCTTGTAAATCTTATTCGCTCAAGTTTCCCTTTCCTAATAGCAACGTAGTTCTAGTCTAAGTGACTAACCGTAATTCACTCATATTGATACTAATTTAAAACCTGCCGTAACCAGAAAGACGAAACCACTGATGATGATTGTTTTCTACAAGAATAAGTACGAAGCTGATATAAGTTGTTCATCATATGCGTATTAGCTTATATCTTCCTGGGTTAACAAGATAGTAAGAGAGTGTCATATGCACACCTTCCTTACCACCTTCCGGTAAAAAAGATTTGCTCCCGCATCATAACCAGCTATTGTGACGTTGCTAGTTCTAGTTTAAAAATGCTCGAATATCGTGCGTGCAAAAAGGATCCCCCTTTTAAGATGGTGGCGTTTTATTTGATTAAGATCCAAGAATATGTCCATGGTAGGAATCACTCTTCCAATTGCACCCTTCCGATAGTACTTGGTGTGTCAAATTAAGATCATAAGATTCGTAAGAATTCTTTGTTATCTCATGCGAGTAAGAGTTGGGGGTTTCCCATGCCTATCATGCTTAAAAGTCAATTTGGAGAAACATAAACGGAGGTAGTCAGTCTGCATGCAAGCCTAGCCCAATAAGTCATTTCAGCAACGGCCTGGTGGAACTTGTGAAATCCTATTCCTACTCCTACACGATCCCGACCCTTTTCCAAAATTAAGATTAGTTATGTTCGGTAATTTTGATGATAAAAACTCAAAGAGTTGAAGGTTTCGACTTCTTGAGTTTGAGAAGATGAAAAGAGTGAGGACGATTTCTATTTAAAAGTTCCCAAGCTACAGAAGTTCCACAAAACGCGTGAACAATTAGGAAACCAACCGCCCTGAAATTTTGCCAACAAAACTAGTCATAAAAATCCAAGGTGACCAAACTTGTGGTACAAAAACCCCACTCAAATGTTGGGATCCATTAAAACTCTATCCTACACAAAATCGACAAAAAAACCCCAAATTTTTAAAAATTGATACAAAAAAACCCCAAATTCAAATGTTGGTTTCATCATAAAATTTGATGAAACCAACATTTAAATTTGAGGTTTTTGTGTTAATTTTGTTTTGATGGGGTTTTTGTGTTACTTTTGTTTTGATGGGCTTTTTGTGTAAAGATGGTGACACATCTGGGATTATAACTCGCGGACCGTCAAAATTATCCCACAATGATGAAGAGGATTTCAGGTAATGGTAAAAACTCATCATCAAAATCTTTAGTACTCGATAATATTGATCTCTTGATTCAGATTCTCTTGTGTTTACCTGTGGACACTCTACTTGTTCTCAAAACTGTATCAAAACATTGGTATTCACTCATCTGCTATTCATATTTCGGGCAAAAACATTATATACTACATCACAATAAACTTTCATTATCTGGATTTTTTTTCTTTTGTGATCAGAACAAACCTAATAATCAATGGTATATAGTAGGATATGACCCGTGCCGCAACGGCACGGGATTTGGTTTGTTAATTTTGTTGTCATTTCCGAACGTTAGCTTCTAATACTCTGTCCAATGTGGATCCATAGTTGGAAATTCTTCTTGATTATATTCGTTATATTCGGGTCGTGCTATTTCTCTTGATAACCAAGCTTAGTTGGTTTAATTTTACGGGTGCTCCTTTATATACCACTAGAAACACCAACGGTACCCCTAACAATAAGTTATGTTAGTTATAAGTTGGTTAATATGAAAATCTTCAAATTGTTTGAAATTTTGTATACCGATACCCCTCTTTAAAATTGACATATATAATATCGGCAAAGATAAATGAATCACAGTATATGCAAACAAATAAAATCCCTACAAAATCTTTCTTTCAAAATAATTATAAAACTTGATTTTATTAGATAGCTATGTCTTGGAAGAACATAGAGAAACCCTTGATAACAATTTTTCCAGTGATTGATAACCCCTTTCTGACATGTCGATGGTATTAAGCTTCTTAGGATAATCCACACCTGAAGGCCAACTAGCTGTATCTCATAATGTATAGTCTGTTTGCTAAGCTCAACATGACACAACTAAGTAATACTGTGATTGCACGTATAAAACTACTACTCCAGATTTGCCCTTTTTTTTTTTTTTTTTTTTTTTTTTTTTTTTTGAGATGTGATAACAATGATCAGAGGAGGGGTGGTCCTTATATAATGGAGGGAGCAGTGACTAACTTTGGTGAATATAACAACTCATGATGATAAACTTAGTGTTGTTCAATGGGGACGACTTGAGTTAGATATTAAACCTAAAAAAATCTTGGGATTATACGCTCTGCCCAATCCATGTGGTCGTTTTTGTGTTCCATACAAATTGATAACGGAAATTCACAACAGGTGTATCTGATGAGTTGAAGGAAGAAGAGCAAAGGGACTTTACTGAAAAAAATACCATCCATCATCAGTATTCCAATCGTTCTCCGATTTTGCTAGCTTCCATGTCATTTGGATAGCATTTAATCGATCAAAAATAAATTAATATTGTGATGAGTTTCGTTGATGGAATTAAAGAGGTTTTGAAATAAGAGTTTCAAATTTAATTTGACGGAGTTTTAATGAAGTTAGATTTCGTGTAGTTGATGAGAAGAATCTCACGAGTCTTCACCAAAAACCCTAGCGACCCATTGTAGAATATGGAATATACGGTCTATATGATTTTGAATGAACAGATATTGGTTGTTTATGGGGGGTATGCAAAATAAATATTTTTGATGGGTAGAAAGATTACTTCAGAGGGTATGCAGATAAAAAGGTACCATTAGTGTTTCTAGGGGTATATAAAGGAGCGCCCTTTTACAAAAAGATTCAATGTCGCTGTATTAATTACAACATAAGTTTCCTAACATAAAGGTCGCATTATTATTTCCCTTAAAACAGTTTTTACCATTGGTAAAATGGTACTCTAATTTTGAAATCAAAGTTCCGACAGTCTACCAAAGTTTAGAACATCAATTTCTATGTACATGACAACATGTCTAAGTTTCGAACATCAAAGTTCAGGAATCCAATTTGCATTTGTAATTTGAACTTTTATACCATATAAGTTTTGTTCCGATAAAACAGTAGAGCTTAAAACATACTACAATTGGTGAAATTTTCATTCCCTAAAATTTAGGAGAATTCTAAGAGAAAAATAAACGTTTTAAAAATGGAAACACACAAAACATGATCCCTGCTAATCCACGTGGGTAAGGGTGGGTCGCAACAAACTAATAACGGGAGCATCCGTTTATAAAATGTCCCTTTTTCTCGGTCAGTGTAGAACCACTTAATATACAAAGGGAGAATATGTTACTTGTGGAGCTGGAAGAAATATATAAGAAACAAAGAGATAGTCAAGTTATCAAAAAAAATAAAATAATAATGATAGTTCAAATTACAATAAACTTAAATAAAAGCCGAATATATCATGAATTCATGAAAAGCAGACCATAATATGTTATATATATATATATTAGTTGATTTTTGGTGTAGATGTTGGTTGTCGTCTTTGCTTTTTAGTTGTACACTATGCGCGGCGGAGGAAAACTGTTGATCCCCTCATTGACTGGTGTTGGACGCCAACTTTCGCTAATTCTTTAATGTAGTTACACAGAGCCTCATGGTAGAGTTTACTGTAGAAAAATAATATTTCTGGGCATCAATTAGTACTTGCATATCAAAAAAAAATAAAAATATTAATACTTGCAGAGGAAGCTCCGAGGATTCAACTAAATTCTCCACAGCTAAATTCCTGATATCTTTGAGTACCATCAGGCCATTATAACTCAAGGTAAGGATATGAGAAACTTGATGCATATCCATATCTCTGCGACAACAGAAGCAATATATGAGAGAACTAACATGCAAAGAAAAAAATAAAGGGAAATGAAATTAAAATAGTTAATAAACACCTTTTCAATACTTCACAAATAATAGTGACAACTCAAGTACCATATGTTAAGCTTATTGTTTCCTATTTGAGGTGTTTCAGTCTCAGATCAAAGTTAATTCTAGCAACATAGAGGAAAACTAAATAAAGTATAGGAAAACGGTGGAGATAGTACTCACAATTCACTGCTCAAACAAAAAAATACTCTATCCGTTTCTTTTTAATAGGCTGGTTTTGTTTTTAAAGAAATTTAAGAAAAATTAAGAAAACTAATCATTAAAAGTGGTTCCCATGACACTTGTCAATAAAAGAAGTGAAGTGAAATGGTCCCCATGACACTTGTCACAAAAAGAAGTAAAATGAAATGGTCCCCATGACACTTGTCATCAAAAGAAGTTAAGAGAAAAGTGGTCCCAGAAAATTAAAGTAACATTTGACTTTCCCAATTAGGAAACCAGCCTATTTTTTTGAAACATTTATTTATAGAAACCAACCTATTAAAAAGGAACGGAGGAGTATGAAACTGCATATGCTCAAGTAACAGTGGAGATAGTACCCTAACAGTGTATATTACTAAAATGAAATTTCGCACGTTAAGAAGTGTTTCATTCGATCAAGAGAAAACAAAAGATATGTAATTCCTTTTTCATCAACAACCTTTAAAGTTTGAGGCTCCTATATGATAATCCAAGGCATAGTTTATGTTGATTACCTGCTCCAATGTCTCCTCCAAAGAAAAGTCGATGTGGTTGGTTAATTCCTTCATCTTTTTCACCTGTACATCAAAGCCATTTATCATTTTTGATGTAGTCATAATACTTGGTAACTGGGTTTTTCTTGGGAGAGTTATATCATTGTTGAAGCTTGGTATAATCATAGGCTCAACAAACTGTTTAAGCTAATCAATAGCTCAGTTCTACCAAACATGGCGAAATTAATCAGTAAAAGAGAAAAACAATAACAACAAAAACCAAAAATCATTATTGAAGGGGAACCAACAACAACTGATGGCAACTAATCACTTAATACATTAAGATACTCTAAAATTGAAGGGACCGAAAACCCTGAAAAATGAAGAAACACAAAATGGGTAATAAACAGATATAACAACATAAGATGGTTAATTCATAGTTGATTCTACTAAATTACCTGAGAAGGATGCTCTTTTCTTAATAAAAATCTGAGAAGGGTTTTACCAACAAAAATCTGCAACCATACGTTAAAAAATCGAGAGAATCCAATCGAAAATAAAATACAAATTCAAGAAAATTAACAAATGAGAAAGATGGTAATTACCGAGTAGTCTTTAAAGAATATGGTGCAGAAAGAAATGAAGAACCCTGGAAAGATAACCATTCTTGAGGTTTGAACATTTCAAGCAACGAATGAAATTGATTAGCCGGATCTAAATCAAAGGGATTTAAGGTCGAAAATAGTGATGTTAAAGTTAAATGTTAACGGGTTGTATTTTTTGTAACGGATGGAAAAGAAGAAGTCGAATAAAAGCCTCATTTTTCTGTAACGGACAGAAGAGAATGTCCACAATAATTGGTGGTGTTTGTTTGAGGAGAATTAGAGGTGAAACATGGAGAGATGAGAGTAAGAAGAAGAAGAATCTCATTAGGAAGATCAGTAGTCCTATTACATAGGTTACATTATACACCTATAAATGGATAACCCATGGACCACACATCCATGGGTCGTAGGCCCTGTAACACTCCCCCTTGTGCGGTTCAATAACAAAACTTTATACATAGTGCTTCACATATAGTGCTTTGAATGTATTTCTTCAAATGACGTCCTCTCCTTGATGGATTGTGCCGAAATCAATCGCCCCATTTAAAACTTTGACAAGTAAAAACCCAGTGGGATAAAACCTTGGTATAGCTCTTCACATGTAGTACTTCACATGTTGTCTCGTATTTTACATATAGTTCGTCACATGCAATAAGATCTTTAAAGATCGATGAGTCTAAGTTAATTTCCTCGTTAAAACTTCATCAAGAAAAACCCAGAGGGAAAAATCCTGAACTAAAGAAAAGGAGTACAATATTGATTAAACTTAGAACATAGTTGGATACGTATACATTGCCTCATTAAATCCTTGACAAGGAAAACCCAGTGGGATAAAACCTTGATGAAGGGAAAATAGTACAACGTGACAGATGCAAATAAAGGTGATATGTTGCATATGATCACTTTGCTCCGTTGAAGTTGACTAGTTGCTTCACAAATCCTAAGGCAGAAAATCCTCGTGGGAAAGACAATAGCCTTAGCTGGGAAATTACGTTCCCTGTGTTTGTTGTTGTCTCGTTAAAAACCTTGCCGAGCAACAAAACCCTGTGGAAAAAAGTAAACTCGGTGAAGGAAAAGAGTTCAACACACCTTTAAATGCCCCCCCTGATGTCAGACAATTTTCATTAGTCTAATGCAGTCAAAAGGAGTTTATCACACTTAACTTTTGTGACTTTGAATGTTTATAAGATCATGTTGTTGATTCTGGTAGTTACGTTGTTAACAAACTATCGCGTTTCATTTCTTTGATTCAGATATTTTTAGTAATATCAACGGCGATTTTTATATATTCAACGTTCAACATACTTGATGTTTTTAGTGTTGTCTCGCTAAAAACCTTGTCGAGTAACAAAACCCTTTGGGAAAAACTATTCTCGATCGAACTTGTGGTTTTTCTATAGGATTTCTTGATAAAGGTATTGGTTTTGAGTCCGAAGGGAAGAAGAAAATAACTCTTGTTGAAGATGATCATCCCAATGCCTCATGTTACTTTGCCTATACACATGAGAATGTTGAGAAAAGGGATATGATCTCTGCTGAAGTGGTTCATGACTTTCTTAAATATTATGAGGAAGAAAAACTAAAGCTTGTTGATACTTTGAAGAGTCTTACTGTGTTAAGAACTGAGCTGGAAAAGGTTATTGTTGACCTTGGTCTCATAAAAGCGCTAGTTAAAGACCTCCTTAATGAAGATACTTCTTCTAAAGTTGCAGTAGATGTTGTTAATCACAAACTCAAAGACCTCAAGACTCATGAGGATCCTGAACCATCTATTTGACTTCAGTTCGTGTCCGGTTTTGGCATAGGAGTCTGATTTTGATTTAGCTTGTTTTTTAAATTTGTCTAGTAAATCTTCTATTTTCTTGTTTTGTTTAGAAGAATAACTAGAGTTTTGAATTTCCATTATTGTGATTACACATAGCTATGTCCAACGTTTTCATCTTCATGTTTTTAGATTTATTGGTTTAAATTTTAAAATTGTTCGGAAGATGATTTTTGCAGTATTAATCTTTATGGTTTTTTATATTGCAATTTCTTATGGGATATATGTGTTTGCATCCGTGAAACGTGATTGTCCCATACCTTGTCGAAAGTTAAGTCCTTTATATGTCGATATGCATGTGTTGATAAAAGAAGGAATGAAATTTTGACAAATACAAAAGTTAAGCCTATGATTGATTTTGACAATTATTGATGCAAGATAGGATAAAATCTTTTGTTTTCAAGGATTATGTCTATTGTATATGATTGTGCAAATGTCGATGGAAAATAGAATGAATCCTTGCTTATTCCACGGTATAAGGTCGATCTCTGATCCACAATTTTTGTGTACATACTGTGTTGTTCCATAAAGTGTCTTATGTTGAGCACAATCGACTGAGTTATTTTTAGCTTAGTTGTTGCTCCGTGAGGTACTTTATGTCGAGCATGTTCAACTAAATTAATTATTCTCGTTTGGTTATTTAGTTGTTGCTCCGTAAGTTCTCTTATGTCGAGCATGACCAATTAAATTGATTACGTTTTGTGGTTAATTTGGTTGTGTATTCCGATTAGATTAATTATGGGTTCTCTTGTAATTAATCTAATTGTGTATTTTTGAGTCTCCATAAGTTCACTTATGTTGAGCATTTCCGACTAAATTAATCATGGGTTCTCTTGTGATTAATTTAATTGAGTATTTTGGATTCAAATTCATACTTGTATGTGCTTTGTTATATATGTCCAAAGAAATCCTTCTTTTCTTTTGAAATTAAGGTCGCTCTTGTTGTTCTTTCGGGAATGACATACTATAGGGGTTATCTTGTATCTTTATAAACTCCTTGATGAATGCATTTAGCTTCGGCTATATGATTGCATCTAAATAAGATGATATGTGCTTTCTTTTAGTCATGAAATGTCTCTTTCGGAAATTTCATTAGGATCCCGTTTTCGTACCTTTGCCAATTTTATTGACAAAAAGGGGGAGAATTAATATGTAGTTCACACTAGAAATACATATGATTTTCGGATCATTATGTAAGGGGGAGTGGTTCCCATGTGAGATGGAGTATTGGCTAAGGGGGAGTGATTTGTTGTCGAAGTTGTGATGCAGTTGAACTTTGATATTGTATAATGATACTATAACACTGTATAAAAATGATTCAGAACTCTTGTTTTCTTGTTGTTATAGCTACGGATTTTCAACAACGATGATGCTGAACTTACAACCTTTGGGATCATTGGAGTACTTGGAAGTGACGAAGATTTCGAGTAATGTTGAATATTCGGCATGTGGAATAGGAGCTACAAAAGTTAATTCATTTATTTTTGTATTCCATATGTATTGATAGTTTTGTCATTAAAATTGACAAAGGGGAAGATTGTTAGAGCGTTGCTCGGTCGAACTCGCATGCTAAGTGATCAAAACTATAAGTCTTGATTTCTAGACTACTATAGCTAAGTCTCAGACTAGGATAAAAAGTGTAGTTGAGCTCAAGAACTCCATGGAAATCATCATACAAGACGAAGGACTACTCAAGGAACTAGTGGATCTTCATCGACTAAAAGGTATGTGGAGAGCTCAGCACCAGAGTATTCCCTGACTAGCTAAGGTCCATTGCCGGTCACCTTCAATTCTCAGTTCCCTTAATTCTCTCATTTCACCCACCGTTTGTTGTTCTTCATCTCCATCTCGGTCTCAGCTTATAGCACCAACATCAGGCATCTTGATCAATCATTCTATAACCAGCGCCAGTTTGATTCATTGCTTTCGTGTCCGAGCTCCCTCTACAGCCACCGTTAGCCCACTGACTTGGCAATGCCCATTTGTTCTCCTGCCTTTACTTTATTGCCACAGACCTTTTTCTTCCTGTTTCGACCAAGTCTTCGCATCCACCGGCTTACAGCTTAAACATGCTTCTTTCCATCTGGTCACCACTGCCTGCACCATGGACTTGAGAAATTTCTCCTTCCTGCTTATAACAACAACACTCTGAAGTACATCCCGACTCCATTCTTTCAACTCTGGCCATCACCAGAAACTCGTCTCATCGCTGAGCTTCATATGCTCACATTCCTCTCTGTACATACCACTCGAGACAACACCGACATCTTAAGTGTTTGCTACCTTGTAGCTGGAACCAGTTACGTTCTCCATTCTGTCAGGCTAAGTCTCGGCCAGAGCATCGACACCTTTCTTCGTTTACAGTCAGCTCCATCAACGAATTGCCAAGACTCCGTGACCCCATCTATCTGTCGCCATTACTGCTCCACTTGGGTTCGCAACTGAGAGCTATAGAACATCAAGTCCCAGTTTCGCGGGAGAAGATGCGAGCTTTCTTTCAGCTGTATCCTTGTTCTTCTCGCTGATCTCTCCATCGATCCAGGACCTCAACTACTACTGCCATTTCTGTCAGATATCGACTCAGCCAACACGACCATCACTGCCTCCAAATCATCAATTCTCGATCATGAATTAACCAGTCGAAGCAACAAACGCCAGCTGCATCGAACGCAGCTAACTTCTACCATCTGCATCACCAGTTGCAACGAGTTGTTCTCTAGCCAGTTGAGCATCTCTTCCGTCCATAGTGCCAACTTCCTTTCTTCCTCAACGGCTTGTAAAATCTGCAAGAGCTAATGTCGCATTAATCACCACCCTGCACAGCTCATTTAACACTGTCGTTTGACAACACACAGACTACTCGATGTAGAATCGATCTCCGAAATCCATTGTTGTCGCAGTACTCATCAGATCAACCGAACTCAATAGATCATGAAAGCTTGGCTGACTATCATCTCGTAAACATCTCCATGCACGGCTGAAGCACTACCTTACAGCTGCCATAACCAACACCAGCAGCCAAACATCATGCATCCTACCCGATCAAGATCATTTCAGGCCATATCTCTATATTCACGGCAACATCATTTCAGCCGACTGCCACCACCAGTTCTGGAGAACCAAACCCGCGACTGCCTGCACTGATTTCCTGCCACTAACCCATGTAATCGATGACGAAGGCAGCCACCGAAGCCTACTTAGCTCTCGTCTTCATCAACTTGAATAAGAAATTGAATTTTCCTTCTTCTGTTTAATAAAGAAACAAGGTATGGTGCAAGTGGAGTTTCACGTGCCAGCTTGAATGAACAAATACAATTCAGTTTGTGTGTTGTCCCTGGCATTGAGTAAGTGGCCACGTCTCATCATAATAGCAAGGCCCAAGGGGAGTTGATGCAAATGCTTGTGAACTGATGTAGCGGAGCAGGTGGCTTTTGTCACAAACGCTTTTTAATCTCCAACTTTAGCCGTTTAACTTTAGCGGTTTATTTTTCGGATGATCAGAATTCACTTGTACTTTCTACAAAAACACTAAAATGGTATCATTAGCAAAGATGCCGAGTCTTAGGTAGTATAAATATGGGTATAAAATGTAGCACTTACGTGCTTATCAGTTACATAAACCCAAAATAGTACATTTTATTTGTGTGTAACAAGCTAAGTTTTCGATCCAACGATTGAAAGATATTAGCTTGAATCTAATCAGGTTTTCATCTAACGGTGAATATTGAATGCTTTGTTACCAAGTTAACATTGATTGCAAACCTTGATTTGAAAGACTATATAAGGGAGAACTCTAGCAACTGGGAAACCTAATCCCCACACCTCATGTGTTATACTAGTTGTATTAGCTAGAGTCGATTCTTCTTTAACATTAGGTTTCTTCTTAAAAACCAGATTAACGACTTAAAGACTTCATTGGGATTGTGAAGCCAGACCGATACTACTTTCTCGTAGTTGTGTGATCTGATCTTGCTGATTCTATCGTTTTGAGTACAATCGTAACGATTGGATTTATATCTTTATCTCCGACAGGCAAGATAGAAAAGTAGTCACAAACATCTTCGTCTCATCATTTGTGATTCCACAATATCTTCTTTCGCCGCGTCGATTAAGATTATTGTGAGGTGATTAATAATACTAGGTTGTTCTTCGGGAATATAAGTCCGGGTTATCAATTGGTTCTTGTTCACCTTGATTTATCAAAAGACGGAACAAAACTTGTAGGTTTATCTGTGGGAGACAAATTTATCTATTATGTATACTTTTCTGTGTGATACATATTTGTTTATTAAAGTCTTCGACTTTGGGTCGTAGCAACTCTTAGTTGTGGGTGAGATCAGCTAAGGGAATCAAGTGTGTAGTATCCTGCTGGGATCAGAGACGTAAGGAGCGCAACTGTATCTTGAATCAGTGTGAGGTTGATTTGGGTTCAACTACAGTCCAGATCGAAGTTAGTTTGTAGTAGGCTAGTATTTGTAACGGCTTAATACAGTGTGGTGTTCAATCTGGACTAGGTCCCGGGGTTTTTCTGCATTTGCGGTTTACTCGTTAACAAAATTCTCGTGTCTGTGTTATTTCTATTCTGCATTATATTTTGTTATATAATCGAAATATCACAGGTTGTGCGTTTGGATCAATCAATTGGAAATACGACCTTTGGTTGTTGAATGAAATTGATTGATCCTTGAACATTGGTCTTTGGTACCGTTCAAGTGATTTCTCTTGTATTCAATTATACTCGCAGATTTCTATTTGCTTGAGAAAGAATTGAATCAAGAAAGAGAGATAAAACTCTTTGATATACTTTTTGTAAATTGAGTCTTGTTGGTTCTCTTAAAAGTATATTGGAGTGTCCATACATATTGCTAAGCGAAATATTGGGTGTGGTCGTTGTACCCCCGTTTTTTCATACTCGATCTAGATTTGTTGGATCTATCCCTACTGGTAACTCTAAAGGAATTTTCAGATAAGTCTGGATGTCAATCCGAGATTTTGCAAGATTTTGTTTAGTTTCTGGGAGTTCTCCTTGGTCCGATCCAACGTTTTCAAGGATTAGTAGTAGTTTTTATGAAAATAGGTTACTAGGGCGTTTTTTTATGCAGGAAGAGATCCATGTGATTCGGGACGCACTAACCTATTCACTAAGGTCAAACTCAAAAGAGAGAGAAAGTGCTGGTAGGTATAACTCTCTCGGCTAAACCTGTAATGGATTTACATAAACTGAATCAATGGAACGTTTTTATGTTTGGATTGGTGGAATCGTCTTCCTTCCTAAGAGACCATGATTGATATATGTAACTGAGTGAACAACCTCCCACTGTGGTCGCCAAAATGTAGTTACCTAAAATCGATGAGAGGCTAGAGATGGGATTCTAGGGTTTTGAAAGTGAGTTTCGGGAGGTTGAGCACGAACAGTCTTCGCCTAAACCACTCACAGTGGCCGTCCAAGGCTGCTTCAGTCACATGGATGGAGATTTAGGGCTAGTCTTAGGGAGGGAAGCAGATGAAGAGAGAGATCAGAGAATTCTAGGGTTTGAAGAAGGATTACTCTGAGAGGTTATGAGAAAAAATATGATCGCTTGGAGAAATAGATGGCCTATTTATACCTGAATTCTCTAATCTCAGGTCGGTGAAGATAAGGTTACTTTCCGTGCCTTGCGAAGCAATTCTCCCGTCTCTTCAGGAATAGAGATAAACTAGGTTAAGTTTATTTCATTATTCCACCGCTTTTACTCTCTTCTGCGGTGAGAAATAAGCCGATATTTCTCACACCTTTCGTAGACTGTCAGACCAAAACCCTAATTGTTATCCCCCTTTTTGTGTGAAGCTGAGTCAGCCTTCGTAATGACATGTAGAGAGAGAAATATTATTTTTAGCCGAGTTGGCCGAGATAAAGAGATATTCTCCCATTTGTAAGAATGACTAGGATGAGTCACGTGAAAAGGCGTGAGATGCCTTAGAATTCGTGCAGAGAGGAGACTTTATTCCTACGTGAGGCTCGTGCCTACCATGAGGAATATCCATCCTTATTGGAGATTTGCAGAAAGATTTGAATCTCTCCGAGATTTTGCAGAGAGATTTGAATCTCTCCGAGATTTTGCAGAGTCATATGAATCTTTCCGGATTTTGCAGAGAGATTTGAATCTCTCCGAGATTTTGCAGAGAGATATAAATCTCTCCGAGATTTTGCAGACGGATCTGAATCTCTATGAAGATTTTCTTAACGGATCTGAATCTCTTTGCGGTCAGCTAGGACTCATCCTGGAGAGAGATAAAAGGTTGTGTACGCCTGATTAATGCCTTTGCGAGACTTTGGCTCACTTGTCTTTGACCAGCGTATCTTGCAGAGATGTGCTAGGAATCAACTGTGTGTCCATATAATTAGCCAACAAGACCAGTGTATCTTGAAAGGATTTTTTAGGAGTCTGTCGAAAGGGCCCAGTGGTAGAATAACCAGCGTATCTCGCGGGGATGTCCTAGGTGAAAATGCGGGGGTACAACAACCTCACCCAATATTTCGATTAGCAATCTGTATGGACTAACTCTAATATACTTTTAAGAGAATCAACTAGACAGTCAAACTCAATCTTAATAAAAAGTATATCAAGGATTTAATATCTCTATCTCTCGATTTGATCTATACTCAAACAAATAGAAATTTGTGAGTCTTTATCAAATACAAGAGATATAAACTTGGACGGTACCAAAGACCAATATCCAAGGATCAATCAATTTCCAATAAACAACCAAAGGTTGGATTTTACAATTGATCGATACAACGCACACCCTGTGATATTTTAATTATATAACAAAATATAATGCGGAATAGAAATAACACATACACCAGAAGTTTTGTTAACGAGGAAACTGCAAATGCAGAAAAACCCCGGGACCTAGTCCAGATTGAACACCACGCTGTATTAAGCCGCTATAGACACTAGCCTACTACAAACTAACTTCGGTCTGGACTGTAGTTGAATCCTAATCAATCTCACATTGATTCAAGGTACAGTTTCGCTCCTTCTGTCTCTGATCCCAGCAGGATACTACGCACTTGATTCCCTTAGTTGATCTCACCCACAACTAAGAGTTTCTACGACCCAAAGTCGAAGACTTTAATAAACAAATCTGTATCACACAGAACAGTCTATGATAATAGATAAATTTGTCTCCCAAAGATAAACCTATGAGTTTTGTTCCGTCTTTTGATAAATCAAGGTGAACATGAACTAATTGATAATCAGACTTATATTCCCGAAGAACAGCCTAGTATTATCAATCACCTCACAATAATCTTAATCGTATGGTAGTGAAACAAGATATTGCTGAATCACAAACGATGAGACGAAGATGTTTGTGATTTATTTTTATATTTCCCTATCAGAGATATAATCTCAAGTCAATTATTCAATTGAACCCGTACGATATAAAATAGCAAGATCAGATCGCCCAACTATAAAAGAAGTAGTTTCGTCTGTCTTCACAATCCCAATGAAGTCTTTCAGTCGTTAACCTACAGGATCTCGAGAGGAAACCTAAGGCTAAAGCAGAACCGACTCTAGCAAAACCAACTAGTATCACACGGGAGGTGTGGGGATTAGTTTTTCCAGTTGCTAGATGTCTCCTTTATATAGTTTTCAAATCAGGGTTTGCAATCTTAGTTACCTTGGTAACAAAGCATTCAATATTCACTGTTAGATGAAAAACCTGATTTAACCAAGCTAATATCTTTCAACCGTTAGATCGAAACTTAGCTTGTCACACACAAATGAAATGTGTTCATTTAGGTTCGAGTAACCGTACCTAAACTTGTACACTTAGTTGGTTCACAAATAGTTAACCAATGGTTAACCATATGAGCATTTTCATATTAACCGTATTCATCTTTATCATAACTAGTTCAAGTGACTCACAAGAACTAGTTGAAGAGTTGTTCAATTGCTTAGGTCTTAATTCATTGACACAATTGAAACAAAATCGGTTTGATCCATTTGAATCGATTCATGAACAATATACCGACGGTTTGCAAAGATTGCATTCCTTATAATTTATTGTTTTAAGTTCATGAACTACCGATTTGAGAAATAACCAGTACGCGTACGGGTATGCGTACCTTAGCTACTGGATTTGAGTTTACAAACTCAGCTGAAATTTTCGGTTCGAAAACTTCCGTGGGTACGCGTACAGGTATGCGTACCTAAGGTGATTGGTTTACTAGTTTGCAAACTACAAACTCAACAGAAATTTTCGGTGTGAAAACTTCCGCTGGACGCGTAAGGGTACGCGTACTCAACCTGTCTCCTTCACCAATACCGCATGCACACATATGCACACACTTGGTTTCCGGCACATGGATTTATACACTAATGTGCGAACACACTATATATGCTTATATCCATAGATGGTAATCTCAACTCTACATTTCAATCATTGAAACATTCTTCTATAATTTTATAACAATCGTTATTCACGACTATCGTCATCAGAGCTATTTTCAAGATTGAAACGTCACCATGACTTTCGTCACGGGTAAAGATGAAAATGGTTAAAGCGAAATATAGGCGAGTAATCTCCGCTCGAAATTGAAAATGTGTATGTATGAAAACTATCATACTTATACGACTTTTTGTCTCAAGTGTATGAGATAGAGTAGACTTTTTAGTGATAGATAAGTTCAAGTCTCCACATACCTTTTTGGTCGGATGAAGTTCCACTGGTTCCTCGAGTAGTTCTTCGTCTTCGTAAGATGATCGCCATGGAGTCTAGAGCTCAACTACACTTAACTATCCTAGACCGAGACTTACTCATAAGTAAACTAGAAATCAAGACATATAGTTTTGATCACTAATATTGACAAACATGCTTTAGATAGCAACGCATGCGAGTTCGACTGAGCAGTGCTCTAACAATCTCCCACTTTGTCAATTTTAGTGACAAAATTATCAATACATATGGATTACAAAATAGATAAAGCTTTGTACCTTCTCGTCCACATGCTTGATCTCCTTGGTGCTTCAACATTACTCGAAAACTTCGTCTTTTCCAAGTACTCCCATGATTCCATAGATGTTCAGTTCAGCATCATAGTTGTTGAAGTTCCGTAACCATAACAATGAGAAAACAAAATCTCTCGATCATTGGTATGCAGTGTCATAGGATTATTACACAGCATCAAAGTTATTATATCACAACTTAGACAACAATACTATGGTGATATGTATCACTCCCCCTTAGTTAATACCTTGTCTCAACACGAAACACCCCCCCCCCCCACATAATGATCTAGAAACCATATGTATTTGTAGTGTGAACTACATATTAATTCCCTCCCTTTTTGTTAATAAAATTGGCAAAGGTACGAAAACGGGATCCTAATGAAATTTTCATGGAGACACTTCAAGACCAAAGAAAAGTACATACCAACTTTGTTTAGATGCAATCATAAAGCCGAAGCTAAATGCATTCATCACAGAGTTTATAAAGATATAAGATAACTCCTCAAATATTCCACAGCCGCACTCCCCACAAAGATATGGAAATTAAGCGCAAGTTCAAAAGAACTCTCCCCCATTTGATGTCATTCCCGAAAGAACAACAAGAGTGACCTTATTTTTACGAGAAAAGAAGGATTTCTTTGGATACCAAAAACCACAAAATGATTTTGTATCCAAAAATCTCAATTAAACTAACCACAAGAGAACCCATGATTAATTTAATCGGAATACACAACCAAAATAATCACAAACGAATCTATGATTAGCTTAGTTGGAAATGCTCACACAAGAAGACTTATGGAGTTGCACAGTATATACATAAAATATGGATCAGGAAAGATCAATATTGCGGAATATACAAGGATTGATTCTATTTTCCATCACTATTTGCACAATGACATACAATAGACATAATCCTCGTAAAACAAAAGATTTTAACCTATCTTCCATCAATAAATGACATAATAGGCTTCACTTTTGTTTGTAAAAAGTTCATCGGTCTTGTATCAATACATGCATATCGACATATAAACGATATAACTTTTGACAACGTATGGGACAATAATAGTTCATGGACGCAAACACACATATCCCATAACATATTTCAATATATAAAGCCATAAAGATTAATACTGCAAACATCATCTTCCAAATCAACTTTAGAATTTAAATAAATAAATCTAAAAACATGAAGATGAAAACGTTGGACATAGCTATGTGTACTCCCAATAATGGCTATTCCAAACCCTAGTTATCCTTCTTAAACAAAAACAAGAATAAAATTCTTTTAAGAAGTTTCCTAGACAAATAAAAAAAAACATCTACTAGAACCCGGTCACAAGCTAATATCAAAGATCACGTTCGCCGGCTTCACGAGGTTCGAGGTCTTTGAGCTTGTGATTCATAATATCAACTGCGTCTTCAGAGAAGATATCCTCATTGAAAAGTTCTTTAGCATGTGACTTTATGAGACCAAGGTCAGTAGTAACCTTTTTCAACTCAATTCTAACCACATCAAGATCCATCATTGTATCAACAAGTTGCAGTTTTGCTTCCTCAAAGTATTTAAGAAAGTCATGAACCACTTCGGCAGAGACCATATCCTCATTCTCAACATCTTGGTGTGAGTAGGCATAGTAGCATGAGGCATCAGGTGCACCATATTCTACAAGAGTTCTTTTTTTCCTCCCTTTTGGTTCGAAACCAAAACGTTTCTCAAGAAATCCCTTTGCAAAATCACCATAGTGAGATGAAGAAGAAGACATTCTTGATAACCCAGAAAATAACCTAGAGTATGCGTAGGTGACTTACGTAACTCAATAGGTCGGGTACTTAAAAGGTTTCTTAGGGAAGGAATTTTAGGGTTTCCTTAATTGACTCGTGCCAGTCACACGGGTAATCCTGTACGAGATCAATCTCGACTCAAAAGAAGGACAAAAGTCGTACGCACACACACTAGTAGAAAACAGCAATTCCGCGACCGCCAGGACACGTCATATATACGAGTTAAACGACTTGTTCTAGGATTCTCTGAATGGTTCGTTTATAAAGCGTTTTTTAATTGCACGACCCTTGTTGCGTGGGTCTCTGAAAAGAGACTGTTTCTTACAGTAACTAGATGCCGACCCGCGGTACTTGTCGTAGATTTGAATTATAATATAAAAAAAATAAGATTCAGATCAGCTGAAATGTCTAAATGGCTGAATCTGAATTAATCTTACTGGTATTTAAGTCAAACATTCAAGTTAAGTCTAGTTAAGTCAAACTAGAGTCAAGTCAAACTACAGGCAAACTGAAATTCAAATGCAACCTCAAATTTAACTGAAATTCAAATGCAACTCAAATTTAACTGAAATTCAAGTGCAACTTCAAATTTAACTGAGAATTTTAACGTTCATTCCATTGAGTGTAAAACTACAAAAAAAATGAAATACTGAGTTCAGATAATGCATGTCCAAGATTGCTAAGTTCTGACAACAACATACTAAACTAATAAACTGATAAAAAAACAAAATGATAATTCAGCTCCTCCTATGACAATACTTCACAAATAATATCAAGCAGAGCATCAATGTGCGACTTCCTGCAAAGAAAACCAACAACAGTACAATGACTTCGTTCAGTTCACAATACACGGTAGAACAAAATAAGTTACTAGATATAGGTCATGTACAACAGTGTGAGGTAATTCGACAGAAATTCTAGCAATGGGTAGTAGCTGAAAGCATATTCATTTTCATTCTACCAGACTAATCAAGACCACAACTATAATTCACAACATTTGAACAACTTATACAATCCAAGCAAAACTCATTGTAATATACAATCATAAACTCAGCTTATTTCCAATCCACTCATAGCTGCAATCTCATTTCAATCATCACCAACAATCTCAATTTCCATGAACTACTACGTACCACCAGATTCAATAACCTCATCATTAAGAGTGTTAAAAACATGTTTCCTGCATCATTTGCATACATACAAATTCTCTGTGATTCAACCATAACCATAACCTAATCTAGGTCATGTTTGAGGTAAATTTGACAAATCAAACCTTAGTTATAGGTACTCTAGAAGGGTACATCACATATGTAACTTAACAACTAATAATATTATATGGGTGGAAGATGTATATAAATACATGCATTATTGGCCACAAACTGCAGGAAAGTTATCACACAATCATACCTACGATAGGAGAAGATTGCAACAAAACAGAAGCTTCAGGGAAATCGAAGGCAGATAAAGGGGAAGAAGAAGATACTTGCACAAGCTAAACTAGTAATCATATGTGCGCAGGGGAGCTAACAAGTACTAATTGTCAAGGTTCTGACTATACAATGCCTTTAAGATGCACAGGAAAACTCACATGTGCGCAGGGGAGCTGCATGATTTCCACCAGTTGAATTATAAGGTGCCGGGAAAGTTCATTCACGTACGTGTATCCCCACTTCTCATGCCCTTGGAAAGATAACCAATTGTAGAAAATAAAATTAAAACGAAAGTAAACATAAAAAATATGGAATCGACTAGAAGAGACATGTAAGAAGAAATAGAATGAAACCTTACCTGAGCTTCTCCATTCCAATACTCATCATCTCCAAAAATTGTCAAAATTGATGGAGCTTCATTCGTATTTGTAGTGAAGACAAATGGATCTTCCAAAGCATTCTTATTGGGGTCTGGTCTTATTGGAGATTCCAAAACCAAATTCCAATGCTCCCTTGTCACATATCTGCAGTAAAAAACTTGTCTAGCTTGAGAAGCATGGATGAATGGCTCATCGACTTCTTTTGAGATTCTCATAAACTTTATGAAGTTGACAAACCTCAACTTTGTATCTGCATCCACATAGGATCCATGTACTCCTGCAGCTCCTGGTCCAGCACCAGCTGCACGAGGGGCACATGCAGCGGGCTTTTGGGTATCATCCTGCGAAAAACGAAAATAGGTTAACATCCATTAACTATAACAATAACATTATTTCACATCAAAGCATGCCATTATTGTAAAAAAAATAGCATCAAATCAACTATTAGCTGGAAAATACTTCGAAGGAACATACATTCTGCCATGGACCTAGCGCAAAACTACGCCCATAGTTATTTCATTTCAGTCAGTTATCTACTCCATACTATTTCGTGAAAATCAACAGATGGTTAAGTTGCAAGTCATTCAAAAGAACAGGGCGAAGTGAAACTAAACAACCAGCATGGATGATCTCAACTATAGAGTACTACGATGGAACAAAATTACACCATAAAAGACAAGTAATTTCTAACTAGTACCCAACATTCCTTCTTTTCATAGGCTGTGTCTATCTCAAGCACTTATGTATGATAAACATAAGCAGTGTAGGTTAAATGTCACCAAAAGAACACCATAGACGAATGACTACAAGTTTGCCTGAAATGTATCTCATTGGCAGTTAATACTTATAGAACCTTGACTATGTTGAAGATCAAGGAAACATTCGACTCAACGCAAATCAATCAAGAGGGTATCGTCATACTTACAGCTTCTTTTGTTCATGTCTTGCATATATTGTCGACGAACAATTTGTCACTATCCTAACTTGGAGCAACACCAAATTGCTTCCCATTAATCTGAAAGAAAATTCCCTAGTCAGAGTTAGATGAATCTAGCAGAAACTCTCAATTAAGAAAACCCCAGACTGCAAATGCTTAGGCAATTGATTACAGGACAGTTGAATAAACTAACAAATTCACCTAGCAACTTATAAATTCAGGATTCAGCATACACAAATAAATATTCCAACAAATGTGCATACTAGATAAATCATTATACCTCAAGTTTTATTCAGAATAGAAAACATCATTACAGGATGAGCTACAGGACAAGTTATGTCCAAAACGAGCTACAGGAAAAATTAGTTCTAAGAGGAAGAAATAGATTATACAGAAAACAAGACCATCATACCTTATATCTATAAATACTTTTAAAGTAATTTCTTCCAAGATCAGCAGGGACCAATCTCCAGCATCAAGTTATGCTACAGATTCATCAAATGCTTGTTAATTTAGCAAGGATTAGCAAGGAAGTGTGCCCTGCATACAAAAGAAGTAAACCACTTATAAAGCTAACCAACAAACAAACAATATAACAGAATGGTTCAAAAAAATGGCATTTTTTATGTTTACCTTAAATGATACTCCACGAACTTAAAGTACCAACCTCCAAGAGACTGCGTGTGTAATGATTTTGAAGGTGAGACCATAATTTAATTAACAACAAAAATTGAAGATCCCCAACTCAGAAGTCAGAACTTGCACATACATGTAGGAAAAATCAGTATTGGCATTAGAAGTTTAACTAAAAAGATCTTGGTTTTGAAGGAGAGACCGTGGTTAAACAACAAAAATTAGCAACTTAACAAATGAAGAAAGCATTGCAGAGAACCATGCAGATCACTTCGACGATAGTTTCTGACCACATATGCACAATCCCCAGATTCAACTTGTTTCCTGATGCCCGCGCCACCTTTCTTTCCATCATCACCTGTGAACAAGCCAACAGTTTCAAAAGATATTCAACAACGTGACAAGCTAATTAAGATAATGACATAGTTATCGAGTCACACTATAAAATGAATAATATCTTATGCTCATTTAACGATTCTGAATTCTGCACAACAAGATAAAGGTAAACATGGTTTAACAACATATTTCAGTCCAAAATACTTCTGAAAAGTTGGACCACTTTTGATCATGGAACAAAATCGATGGTGCTAAGATGAAAATGCATGTACAAGCTAAAGGTAAATCTTTGTAGGACAAAGTAATAATTCAAATTTGCGGACTCTGCTGGGGAAACTTTTTCTCCATTGCTTAACCAACCTTCATCTAGATTCTTGTAAGCTTCTTTGATCTTACCTTGATTCTCGCATAATATCTTCCTTCCTACAAAATGTAAACCCAACATGTATCAAAGAAAAAACATGACCCAACATCAGATCAAACCAAATTACCCTATCATGCTTATAATCCCCTCATCAGCATACCAATCATCTAACTACAAACCTAGAATAAAAAATTACTCTATCAGCACACCGATGCGTCAATAATTCCATAAAAAAACACCAAATTGCTTCTAAAAAATGCCGATAGATGTTATACCTGAATAATCTCTTCAATAAGTGCAGCTGTACCTGATGAAATTTATGGAAAATCAAATTAAAACAAATAATAATTAAAACTCTGTCAACAAACAAAAAATCTAATAGAAAAAAAAATCAGAAAATTAAATTGCAAACCTTAACCTGCAATATCTTGAATTCTCAATCTCAGACTTCTAAGAACTTCAATTTGTTTGTAATCTTCTCTGATTTCTCCTCTCCATACCAACAATATCAAACCCATCTGACTTCGAATCCAGTGCAACCCTAATTGATTAGTGTCATGATATCACTAATTCCATCTTCTAATTCTCAAATACGTGATTTCAATTCTCTCACCGATCCTCTTCTTCTATCGAAAATAGCAGAAAACCATTTTTAATCATCATATTCGTCAATTATTGCAGCGAACTCATCTCCTTCCAACCCCAAATTCTCTTCATCTTTGTCTTCCAGATTCATAAAAAACTCTTTCTCCAATTCCATCACAGAATCATAATTTCAGATTCGAAAACCCTAGAACACCCTAAAACAAACAGCTTTAGCAGTAATCATCCATGAGATGATTATTTATTTAGATCTAGTTAGAGATTTTGATAAAACCCTAGAATGATAGAAAAAAATAAAATTAGATTGAATGTGTTCCCAGCAGATTTGAGATTTACAACTGGACAAGTGAGTTGAGGGATTTTAGAATCAGAATCAAGAGAAGGGTGGATTTTTATTTGTTTGGTTGAAACTACATCTAAGGTTTACTGATTTCTCCATTTCCATGGAGCCAATTCCTTAGGTTAGAGAGGGAGACCAAGAGCAGAAGAAGAAATAGAAAGAAAGATTAGAAATGGGTGAGAGAAAGAAGTATTTATATGCTCAATCAAATAATAAAAAATTATCAAATGTGAATCGGTTATGAAGGGTCGCGGGATCGGCAGCAGTTTTAGGGCAAAATAGTAATTATTCAGAGACGGCTAGTAATCATCTCGGAATTTATCCGTGTTTTTATCATATCACAGACCGCTATTTTTGGTCAACGGTCCAACTACTGTTACTGAGGGTCTCTGATGTGGGTCCTAGAAACCTCCTTTTCCACTAGTGACAACCTTGTTGAAGACTCTTGCAAGTTGAAGAAATCATAATGACTCCAAAATCTATGTCTCATAGAGAAGCAATTTTAGAGTACATGAGTAGCATCTTGTTTAACCAAACAATAAAAAAATTGACACAACAAATACAAATACTTGTACAAGTATTTTTCAAAAGATACTCATGCTAAAGACGATAAGAAAATAGCTTGAGAATCCAAGAATACTATTGACACAAGTATACCCGAGCATATCTCTGAATTAGGATTTTTGTGTGAGAGATTTCAACCTTGTGATCAATTGGCACAAGTATGAGATTTTAGCTCATCAAACGAATATTGTTTTTGGTTAAACCCTTTTCTTCGGTACTTTGGAAGAAGACTCTTATGATGTGAAAAATTATCATAAAATTTACTATCATCATAATATGACACATAATAAGGATTTTTACCTGAAGAGTGTTGTCTAGATGGAGTACACAGTTTGTTGCTGATTTCCTTATATCCCTCAATAATCAATCTTAGGTTGTCATCCATCTGCTCATATCTGAATTCTTTACTTGATATATGATTCACATCAGGATTAATATTATCTCCAATTCTGATAGGAGAGAGAACATGAGTTCTTCTTGGACGATATTTGTTGACGGGTCTATTATGCTTTTGTGCATTTGAGGAACTCATCGAACTGACCTTCCTGATAGGGAACACAGGATGTGTACTAAAACCAATTGGTTTAGACATACGTATGTCAGTTACACCTTTAAGAATTAAATCTAAGGTGTGTTGAAGTTGAAGTTTTTCAACTTGGATTTCCTTTTTTTCGCACTATATGCCCTTTTGAATCACAAAAAAGACACACTTTCTGATCACGTAAGTGATTAGAGATCTCAGACCGAACATTATCGTTTGGAGATGTCTTTCTTCCAACTGATGTGTGAATCCCCTGCAAATTAGTTTGAGTGGGAAGGGAATATGAAGTTACTTCTGAAACTGGAGCTCTTTCAGTTTGAATAGAAGTAGATGCTATAGTAGACTTTTCTGACATCCTTGAATGGAGAGTTTACTCAATGAGATGTTCAACATCTAAGCCATCCTTTTTAAGTTTTGCCTCAAGTGAGATACGAGTTGATCAAACTTCAGGATTTTCTTTATATGAAGCCTTTTCACTGGATCCGCAGTCTTTTACTACACCAAGAAGAACATTGACATGTTTTTTTAACTGTTTGAATCTATCAGCTTGAACTCTAACAAGGTTTAGAATTAGTTTACTCTTTCTAGCTGTTTCCTCTTGAATAACAGAGTCAGATTCATTAGAAAAATACATGTCAGTGTTGGTCTGTTTCATTTGAACACTAGGTTAGTCTATAACAGAGATTGAGGGATCTTTCTCTTTGATAAACATATTAGAAACATAATCTTTATTTCTGGTGACGCATTTATCAGAGATTTTACTATCCATCTAGTCAGATCGCTTAGAAATACAGACTGATAAGGTCTTTAAATGTGTTTGCCAGCTCTGATACCAATTGAAAATGCGGGGTACAACAACCTCACCCACTATTTCAATTAGCAATCTGTATGGACTAACACTAATATACTTTTAAGAGAATCAACTAGACAGTCAGACTCAATCTTAATAAAAAACATATCAAGGAGTTAATATATCTATCTCTCGATTTGATCTATACTCAAACAAATAGAAATCCGTGAGTATTTATCAAATACAAGAGATATAAACTTGGACCGTACCAAAGACCAATATCCAAGGATCAATCAATTTCCAATCAACAACCAAAGGTTGGATTTCACAATTGATCGATACAACGCACAACCTGTGATATTTCAATTATATAACAAAATATAATGCGGAATAGAAATAACACAGACACCAGAAGTTTTGTTAACGAGGAAACCTCAAATGCAGAACAACCCCGGGACCTAGTCCACATTGAACAACATACTGTATTAATCCGTTACAGACACTAGCCTACTACAAACTAACTTCGGTCTGGACTGTAGTTGAACCCTAATCAATCTCATACTGATTCAAGGTACAGTTGCGCTCCTTCCGTCTCTGATCCCAGCAGGATACTACACACTTGATTCCCTTAGCCGATCTCACCCACAACTAAGAGTTGCTACGACCCAAAATCGAAGACTTTAATAAATAAATCTGTATCACACATAAAAGTCTATGATAATAGATAAATATGTCTCCCACAGGTAAACCTATGAGTTTCGTTCCGTCTTTTGATAAATCAAGATGAACATGAACTAATTGATAACTCGTACTAAATTCCCGAAGAACAGCCTAGTATTATCAATCACCTCACAATAATCTTAATCGTATGATAGCGAAAAAAGATATTGCGGAATCACAAACGATGAGACGAAGATGTTTGTGATTTCTTTTTATCTTGCCCTATCGGAGATATAATCTCAAGTCAATTATTCAATTGAAGTATGATAGAAAATTGCAAGATCAAATCGTTCAACTACAAGAGAAGTAGTTTCGTCTGGCTTCACAATCCCAATGAAGTCTTTCTGTCGTTAACCTATAGGGTCTCGAGAAGAAACCTAAGGTTAAAGGAGAACCGACTCTAGCAAAACCAACTAGTACACACATGAGGTGTGGGGATTAGTTTTTCCAGTTGCTAGATGTTTCCTTTATATAGTTTTCAAATCAGGGTTTGCAATCTTAGTTACCTTGGTAACAAAGCATTCAATATTCACCGTTAGATGAAAAACCTGATTTAACCAAGCTAATTAATATCTTTCAACCGTTAGATCAAAACTTAGCTTGTCACACAAAAATGAAATGCATTCATTTAGGTTTGAGTAACCGCACATAAACGTGTACACTTAGTTGGTTCACAAATAGTTAACCAATGGTTATCCATATGAGCACTTTCATATTAATCGTATTCATCTTTTTCATAACTTCTTCAAATGACTCATGAAAACTAGTTGAAGAGTTATTCTATTGCTTAAGTCTTTATTCATAGACACAATTGAAACAAAATCGGTTTGATCCATTTGAATCAATTCATGAACAATATCCCCACGGTTTGCAAAGATTGCATTCCTTATAATTTATTGTTTTAAGTTCATGAACTACCGATTTGAGAAATAACCAGCTTGGGTACGCGTACGGGTATGCGTACCTTAGCTACCTGATTTGAGTTTACAAACTCAGCAGAAACTTTCGGTTCGAAAACTTCTGTGGGTACGCGTACGGGTATGCGTACCTAAGGTGACTGGTTTACTAGTTTGCAAACTTCAAACTCAGCAGAAATTTTCGGTATGAAAACTTTCGCTGGTACGCGTACGGGTACGCGTACTCAACCTGTCTCCTTCACCAATACCATATGCACACATATGCACACACTTGGTTTCCGGCACATGGATTTATACACTAATGTGCGAACACGCTATATATGCTGATATCCATAAATGGTAATCTCAACTCTACATTTCAATCATTGAAACATTATTTTATATGTTATAACAATCGTTGTTCACGACTATCATCATCAAATATATTTTCAAGATTGAAACGTCATCATGACTTTCATCACGGGTAAAGATGAAAATGGTTAAATAGAAAGCTTACCAACACATATTTCGAGAAAAAGATAAGCGAGTAAATTCGGCTCGAAGTAACAAATGTGTATGTATGAAAACTATCATACTTATACGACTTTTGTCTCAAGAGTAGGAGATTGAGTAGATTTTTGAGTAATAGACAAGTTCAAGTATCCACATACCTTTTTGGTCGGATGAAGTTCCACTGGTTCCTCGAGTAGTTCGTCGTCTTCGTAAGAAGATCGCCATGGAGTCTGGAGCTCAACTATACTTAACTATCCTAGACCGAGACTTAGTCATAAGTAAACTAGAAATCAAGAAATATAGTTTTCATCACTAATATTGAAAAACATGCTTGAGATAACAACGCATGCGAGTTCGACCGAGCAGTGCTCTAACACTAGGAGTTATTCGGAAACCTCAGTAAGTCGAGTCAGAGCCAAGAGCAGACATGACCAGTGTATCTCGCGATGATGTACTAGGAATCAGTCCTTGATCTCAAATAGGGTGAGTCGTTCTTACAGGAGATATGTATATCTCTGCTCTGGGTCATAAGTCCGCTGGGGACGTATTTACGCATCTACAGAGCCTACATGACCAGCAGCATCTCGTCGAGGACGTATACTAGGAATCATGGCATCAAAATCAGCTCCGTCTCGCAAAGACATGCTGGAATTGTGGTTTTTATGGTTCATAAATTTAATGGGGACGTTTTACGCTCTACAGAACCTACGTGACCAGCAGTATCTCGTCGAGGATGTGCGCTAGGAATCACGGCATCACGACCAGCAGTGTCTCGCGGGGACGAATACTAGAAATCGTGGCTATTGGTGCCTTGAGGAAAAAGGGCTTAATCTCTCCAGTGAGAGTTGAGTTTTGTCTATGGTCTCGAAATGACGCTTTTGCCCCTTATCCAAATTTCACCATCTACACTATGTATACAGGATCGAGACAATACAACAACAAGATAACTTGTGTGATCGTCTATGGATCACAAGATCGAGACCATACAATAACAAATTTTTTACTTGATAATAGCTACGATATAAGACCGAATCATTATAAGATCAATGTCAAGTGCCTAGTTAACGTACAAGTGTAATTATAATAAAACAATTATAATTGCAAAAAATAAAAGTAAATGACAACAAGTTTTTGTTAACGGGGAAACTGCAAATGAAGAAAAACCCCGAGACCTAGTCCAGTTTTGAGAACTCTCTGAATTAAGCCGCTATACAAAATACAAAGCCAACTTCGCATTGTTAAGACCAAGTAATCTACCCCTAGTTACTTAGTTCACTAAGTATCCATGCGCCTACAACCGTCTGGAAAACGCACGTGAATCCCAAGATAGAAGTCACTATCTTGAGTTTTTTTACACCTGTAAAGTCTTTATCACTCAACACCTTCGGATCGTATTCCAAACAATAAAGGAACAATGCTATTTGGTAAACACTCTATCAATCTTTGAATAAATTAAGAGATATTGTTGACTACAGGCAAATAAATCTTGCAAAAGATGAAGGTACATAAACAGTCTTTCATTTTACATAACCTCATTTCAGCTTCATTGTGCATGATTAATAAATTTTACTATTATCTTTATATGGAATTTTCAATTCTTGTTGCTTCTGCTAAAAAGATCATTGTTGATTTGTAAAGGAGACATAGTTAATATCTTCAAATTTTCATCAAACTGATTGTAAAAAATAAGAATTAAGATTTTAATTCTCTTACCTCAGAGAGAAGGAAATGAAAAGAAGGTAGGAAATGATCTGTCCATGGATCCTCCCTCTATAATTAACACATTTTTATGTAGAATTATTTTTTCCTTATGGAAGTAATTGTTTGTCCTAACCGAGACATTTTCGTTCTAAAACTAACTTGATTTTATTATTCATGAAATTGATTTTATTTGTTTTTATGTAATTGAAAATCAAAATCTCAAAATACAACATAATTACCGAAAAATACAGAAAACGATAAATATTTTAAGCTTTAATGATCATTTTAATATTTTCATATACCAAAAAACAGCTTATAAAATCCAGAATATTATGTCCATTAGGCCGCCTAGTCAAATCAAGTTTACGATTTTCGATATACATAACTGTCTACGTCCATACATCTCGTACATATAATATGATTCAGTTCCAGATATATTGTTAGCTATAAGGTGGACAGAGTTGATTCAAAGCTCTACCTTGATCACTTTAGGTATTTTACTGCATTTATCTTTATTTCAGTTAAGATGAATTGATAGATCACAAAGAAATATAATTTCTCCCCCTAAACAAAATTTTTTGTTCGTCGCCGGCACCAACCTGATATGTTGGATTCGGATATGGGTTGGGTTCCAATCCCAATCTCTCGATGTTTGTTTCCTCTTGTTATTTGTGTATAAGAATAAAAAAATTAGATTTATAATGTACGTGTAATAAGGTGATTTAAAGTGAAAACTAAAGAGTAACTTAGTTTTTTCTCAACCCAGACGATCTCTTATCAGCCGATCCTACATGGGAATAAATCTTATCAAACTTATCTAGATCAGGTTCTCAAAGTGTTTTTCATTAGAAGACGAGCAATCAAAACAAGATTTTCTTCCCTAATAGTTTTGGTTACACCAAGTATATTTTTCCTTTTTAATTACATTTTCTTTACTCAAACTGTTCAAACGTTTGACTAAATAATATTTCCACGGGACACTCCTATCCATATTTTAGTAAAAGTACAAGCAACAAACTCCAATAGAAACTCCATCTTTCTCTGATCTTTCACTGGTATTGTCTCGTTCTCATTCTCGTAGTTACCTCACATATTAATGAGATTCTTTTCTCTTTTCTTATAGGTTAAAGTCGTTTTCGTGGGATTCCTGTTCTATCTTTTTTTCCTTCAGCGAGACATGAGATGAAGCATCATTATCAGAAAATCTAGCTAATGTGGCATGGTAAAGATATCCGGATGAACGCCATGCATTCAATTTTTTTTTATCCTTTTCAAAATTTTGGTTAAATGTGAGACGATCCCTGATACAGTAACCTCTAAACGAAAACTCGACCGAGCAAGAATTGTCTGTAGTAAGTCTTGCAACAGATATTGTGTTTTTCTCCTCGTGATAGTAGAGAATATCACGAAGTATGGATTTCTGACTTTTACCAGTAAAATCCGACACGATCACAAAAGTAGCTGATCCAATCAATAAAATGTCTAAAACACTACTGTTGATGGTGGTTTTTAGCTTAGGGTTAAAATCGTAAAACCTTGCATCTGATGTGACGTCACTCTGCAAGGAAACAGTGCCGTGAGTGCTAACCTCTCCACGGACATATTTATTGAACCATTCAATACATTTACATGAAATTTATCCAGACTGGTGAATGTAGCAACCATCCCAAACACTCTGTAAATTTCGGCACCTCGCTAATACAAGACTCACTGAGTACTTTCCTGTGCTACGTTCCCCGGCAGAACCCTTAATATCGGTATGGCATGATGGATTATGTTCACTCGCAGCGGAGTAGCATAAACCTCCAAGTACCAAAGTTAAGGCCATTGCACAAAATTCTCAGACGGAAAGCACACTGCATTCTGTAGATAAGGATTTTTGTGGCAGCATACAAAATCCGGCCAATTATTGAGATAACTCACAAAAAACTCATAAACCTGATTAATTTGCAAAAATTAGGGCTTCGCTCCCCGTGCAGTACATTGTTTAGGGTTTAGACTCGTTTCTCTTCCACACACGAAATTACCAAAAATAGCAGAAATCTTTTTCACCCTCAAACAATTGGCGACCACAGTGGGAGATTAATCTCTCGGTTACAATATCAATTTCCAATTTCCAATTTCATTTTTCAACTCCGATCTCAAGGTGGTAAAACTCAGGTCCGGATCAGCAATAAACCCTGAGAACACTAGCGCGGAAATCATCCCCGGTACTAACGCTCCTTCCAGTGGCTTTAATACGCTACTTGCCAACACCAGCGACGCGAAAAATGTTCCTTTAGGTGTTACACCTCCGATCACCAGAGCCAGAGCCGCTGCCGCCACTCCCAATGTTTCTTCAAGTGTGACCGATCCAACCTGTCACCAGAGCCGCTGCTACTCCACCATCAGGACGAGAGACTAGAGGAGCCAAAAGAAGCCGATCTCCTCTTACCACTGTTGATTTGATGGAAAAACAAAAGGTTCTCGTAAGGCTCGGAAAAACATGGCTACAACTCAGAAAAAGATACCTATTTTCCTCAAGACACTAATGGAGCGGCTACCACAAGAGTCACGTCAACCCAAGATGGAGCTGACAAGGAATACTTTTAACATCCGGCGCATGCACTTCAGCAGGACGCGCATTTATAGATGAAGAGGCTCGCGTTGCTCTTGATCGCCCAGTAGAAAGGAATCAGCAATCTAATTTCATCACACGTGAAAACCAGGAACAACTTCTCCAGAATCGAGGCAAAGAAAATCAGCAACCCTCCTGAGTTCACAGAGGCCCTCTTCCCATCAGGAGCTGCATGATTTCTCGGGACTTCGCCCACAAAATCGTGCAGTCTATGATGAAACATTTATGTGAGATTCTGTATTTCTCCAAGGCGCAACGTCAAGACATATTTGCATCCCTCAACCGCACTGCATCAGGAAAGCAGCTGTTTCCATCCAGGGAAGCCGTTCCCAAACCCCAACCTCTCCTGGAAAACACGATTGATGGATGGAACTGGGGACTTCTAACCACTGAAGGATGTCGAGTTTGACAGCACGTTGATTGACGCGGCCTCCGACTTCAACACTGTAACCGTCAAAGCCCTGAGAGTTGCAAGGGAAAATCAAACAGAAGAAGCATATTCTTTCACATGAGGAGAAAAACACGACTTGCCAACCAGCACTATTTGTGTCGTCTTCCCATATGCCATATCATATCAAGTCGTTTCCCTAAGTAGGGTTAATAGCTCCCTCACTGAAGTTTTCTCCAGGAGCCGCTTCAACGTTCGCTCTAGGAGCCGCTTCAACGTCTCACCTCCAGAAGCCTCTCCTCTTCAACATTCTCCCGAGAAGCCGCTCCGCTTCAATGTTTTCACTTTTGGTCCATCTCTCCAAAGCTCGTGGTCGTGGACAGTTTACTCACTTACGCATCCAGCCAATCCCTTTTTCTTCCATGGACGCCCATGCAACTCCTGCCAACCTATTTTTTTCCACGACAATGTAGTCTCTTCGGATCACATCTACTGCCAAGAACTGTTGCTGCTCGTTTGTTGATACCAGCCAGAGGTTTACCGTAACAACAACCACTACAAAGGAAACGCGGTCAACCCAAAGTCATAACCACGACAAGGTCATCTACTCTTCAAGGGTGTAGCGTAAGAATATCATCACCTCTCTGTCTAGAAGGCGCCTGCAACACTTTATGAGGCCGCAGCGGATCCCAAGCCTACTCAGAGAAAACAACTTCAATAACCAAAGAGAAGTGCGACTGGGGACTGCTCATCACGGTCCATCCCCGACAATAATCAAGCATTCATTATATAACCCCAGAGACGTGACTGAAGCATTTTTCTTGAAGAGACAGAGGGATCCACGATTAACGACATAACTCTCTCACTTCTACCTCTTCGTTATCCAGAATATTTTGTCCATCTGATATTCCAAGCATCACATCCAGGAGAGTATGATAAGATTGTATCAGATCCCATATGCGTGGATTCAAGGCGATGCAATCAAAGTAGGCTACACTTGGGGACTGAAGCCTCCTTCATGTTTAGAAGCTTAAACGCAGTCACCACCTTACCAGTGAATGCAACAGAAGCACATCTTCCACGAGAAAATAGGTTCAAGATAATTACACATGGGGACTAATGGAATGGGATTCCTTCACTGCCCTCAACCAGGTTATTTCCGATTTCAACATCATCACTGTCGAAGTTTTACGAGCCACAAGAATTTCTCAAAGCCGTACATGTGCATCAAAGACTCCAAAAGTACGCCACAGAGATATATTCACATATCCGGCCACGCCATCGGATCTAACAGAAGTATAACTGGGGAATGCTCACCGAATCCCGTTCCATGAAATAGTCCAAGATTTAGAAGATGGTTCAAGGGATGTCGCTTGGAACGAAGTCCTTAAAGACTTGATAGCAGCACATCGGCAACGGAACACTCTCAGCTCGTCTACTTCACCCAATGGCTCCAGAAGATTTCGACCATGCAAGCATCCACATCATATCGTCATCGCAATCAGAAAGTCCAGGCACCAAATAACCTAAAATCAAGGATGGACCAACAACGCAACCACAATCTCCAAATTAGCCCTGAAATGATCATTGCCGAGCATATATTTCATCCATCTATCCCAAAATCGCAATGGAGTTTGGTAAATTTTGAAATCCACTAGAGAGGTTAGATACTCATTCTTTTGGAGTCAGAGCCTTATTACACATTCTGGAGAAGATCGATGGTACTGTTGGGTGGATACATGCGAGAGCACCTACCTTGAGTTCTCATGGATTTCCTTGTCGTTGATTATAACTATTGGAGATTGCTTTGTTTCCATTAATGCCCTCTTTACCACCGTTAACAAATGACGAAGAGGAGCCAGATGTTGCGGATGAAAGCACGGAGCTGGACGAACAACAAAAACAGAGGAGGGTCGATACCCTTTTCATATGAACGCAATTTCTAGAGGTTGAACAGAATAAGGATTCCTTATTTCTCCATAAACGGGAATAGATGACTAGGCGCACCACACTCATGCTCCATAACCGAACAAGTAGTGTGCCAATATCTCCGCTCCATGACCGAACCAGCATCGCGCCAGCACGAGGAACACTAGTCGCTCAACCTACGAACGCTCCATGGCTCCAGCACTTCGTGGTCAAGCCAACTCTCCAAGCCAACTCTCCATGGCTCCAGCACTCCGTGGTCAAGCCAATTCTCCATGACTCTAGCACTCTATGGTTAAGTTAGCGCCGACGCTACAACATTCCGTGATCCAGCCAGCAAGTCTTCCAAATGCCATTTCCATCGTTCCACGGACTGAAGCCATCAGAGCCACCATCACCATTTGAAGCCAAAGTTCCAGCACTATCATCACCGCTTTGGTAGCCAAAGTTCCAGTGCCATCATCACCGTTTGGTAGCCAAAGTTCCAGCGCCATATTTTCACCATTCCACGGACTGAAGCCAGTTTCACCATTCCACGGACTGAAGCCAGTTTCCGCCATTCCGCGGACTGAAGCCAGTTTCCGCCATTCCGCGGACTGAAGCCAGTTTCCGCCATTCCATGGACTGAAGCCAGTTTCCACCATTCCATGGACTGAAGCCAGTGTCCACCATTCCATGACCTTGCTAGCGCCATCTTGGACGTTCAAAGCAGCGCCCATCCACCATTCTACGAATCAGGAGCCAACCGTGCCACCCCTGCTTCTCCATGATCTAGCAAGCCAAGTGCCATCCACCGCTTTATGGACCTAGCCAACAGCACCGCTCCACGCACCTAGCCAACAACGCTGCTCCGCGGATCTAGCCAGCAGCACCATTCCATGGATGTAGCCAAGCAAGCAGCGCTGTCCATCATTCATCCATCATTCAAAGCCAACAACGTCATCTACCTTTCCTAGCCAACCAGCGCCCGTTCCGCGGACCAAGTTGCAATGTCACTTCTGTCGATCAATAGCCAAAGCTGCAGCGCTGATGCCAATACCCCATGGTCAGGCCGAATTTATGCAAAACCGCCAATACAAGGATCACAGATTCCTCATGCCTTCCACCAAAAGTTAGTTGAATTTTCTTGGCAATATCTTCACGTCTTGCTCTTTCTATTTTACTCTTTTCTGTCACCATCTCATGTTTACTCCGCAACAATGCCACTGTTACGTGCTAATCAGTGGACTTAATATTGATGGTGGTTTTTAGATTAGGGTTAAAATCGTAAAACCTTGCATCTGATGTGACGTCACTCTGCAAGGAAACGGTGTCGTGAGTGCTTACCTCTCCACCGGCGTATTTATTGAACCATTCAATATATTTACATGAAATTTATCCAGACTGGCGAATGTAGCAACCATCCCAAACACTATGTAAATTTCGGCACCTCGCCAATACAAGACTCACTGAGTACTTTCCTGTACTATGTTCCCCGACAGACCCCTTAATATCGGTATGGCATGATGGATTATGTTCACTCGCAGCGGAGTAGCATAAACCTCCAAGTACCAAAGTTAAGGCCATTGCACAAAATGTTCAGACGGAAAGCACACTGCATTCTGTAGATAAGGATTTTTGTGACATCATACAAAATCCAGCCAATTATTGAGATAACTCACAAAAAACTCATAAACCCGATTAATTTGCAAAAATTAGGGTTTCGCGCGCCCGTGAAGTACATTGTTTAGGGTTTAGACTCGTTTCTCTTCCGCACACGAAATTACCAAAAGCAGCAGTAATAGTTTTCACCCTCAAACAACTACCCTCGGGCATCTTAACTCCTTTACCCTTGTATTTAACTGGGTTGTCCATCAGAGATATGTCATTTGTAAAATGATCAGAGGAACCACTATCGAAAACCCATGTTGTCATTTCATCTTCCAAAGATGAAGTTCTTGGAGATGAGTAATCATCCTCACCTTGAGATTCTTCTTGAGATGATAAAGTAAAATGCTCATGACTCTCAGACTCTACTTTTAATGATCATTTTTCTTTTTTGATGGGTGCATTTTCTTCTTCGTCTCCGATGGCCGGGGAACCTTATCTAATGAAGTACAATAACAATCCTTTGTAATATCATATTCCATAGAACCTCCTGCCAAAAAAGAGTCTTTATCTTTTTCAAAATTTTCCAAGTAAGTCTTTTCATCTCTTACCACATATGCTTCTTTGCTAAACTCAACTGAACATTGTGTGTTTTTAATCCCATAATTGTTTTCAATTAGTTGTCTGATCTTCTTACATCTGAAACATAAGAATGTCCTGCACGACAATTATTGAGTTAAGTAGTTTACTTTTTAAATTACATAGATAGGTTTCAATCGTATAAAATTAGTCTTACTGACAAATGTATTATGTTTTTAACTTGGAAAACATATTTTTGATTACTAGTTACCGCTTACAAAAGCAATTCCCATAGTTTATAAACATCATCAAAACTTTATTATCATGTGTTGAAAAGCCAAAAATAAATTGAGAGTTTTCTTTAACAAATAAATTTTTTTAGTTGAGGCTGGACTCGGGTGTTTCTGTATTAATATTAAAGAATAAAAAAATAATTTACAGTAAATATATATGCCAACTAAACATGTCTAAAATCAAAACACTAGCAAACTAAAATTTTAATACAAATATTAGAATGTATACATGTTTCTGCTTAACATAATCCGATTTAAATGCATACTCGATATTTGTATTGGAGTAAGTAAAGTAAATGTAATCTTTATTTAAGATTGAGATATATTATTTAAAATTATATGTTGTACAAAATTACAATTGAATACTGATGTTAAACATATTGAAGGTGTTACTTAAATTAAATAATTAGACAAAACAAGGAAACATACAAGAGATAGATGCTCAGATATTTTTCTTACAAAGAGATATATGCTATGATATTTTTGATGAGTTTCAGGGACCAGAATAGTGAACACATATTTTTCTTACAAAGATTCTTACATAGTTTTTTTAAATTATGATTTTTTTACGAGTTGTGTAAAGCATTTTATTTACCCCATCTCGCATTTCCCCATTTTCTTTTCTATATCTCCCTGTCCTCTCTGATTTCTTTTTCTGTGTATACTATTCATTATCTATTTCGTAATAATCTCTATGATTTCTTTTTGTGTGTATACCCACTGATTTCTTTTTGTAAAATAATCAACATCTATCATTTCCTCTGCCTCATTTCCATTTTGTGCATTTGTTTTCTTCACTTTCATTTTCACCTACCTCTATATTCTAAAATCCTAAGACCCACCCTTACATTGTGAAAACACTGTTGGACCAAATTTTCTTTACTGGTTCCATCGGTGATTTGATCGAGGATGATATTCCAAGTCTTTGTGCTTTCTTGAAACATTTACATGGGAATATTGTTCTTTTCCTATTTCGCAATGATCTTTAATGATTTTATTTGTTTTCTGATTTTATTCTGTCGTCACCTAATTAAAATTTTCCTAAAAAATAAATAATTATTTACAAATATGATTTTATTCCAAGATGACCCTATTTTCAATCTAAGTTCACCTTACTATCTTTAAATTGAAACATTGTCCAATGTGGTTTGGTTTTTGATGGATAGTAACTAGTACCCAGTAAAATTCACAAATCTGAATATCTTTACAAACTTTAGTGCGATGTAATATTTGCTTAATAGTAATGAAAAGGTTTGTTTTGGTATTAAAACAAAACAAATAAAAAATTATGAGATGGAGGGATTACAAAAATAATATTTTCAACAAATTTAAATCATTTAAGAAACACCAAATAAAATGACAACAAGATATTAATCCACTTATATAAATCCTTTTTGTAATTAGGGGACTTGAATTATTGGGAAACATAATATGGCAAAATATGGTTATTTGAAATAAATCTTAAAACTCCTTATCAATCTATTTTGAATAACTAAATTACCCTTATTTAATTTATGACTAATGATCAGTTTAATTAGTTGAGATTGATTTATTTGAATTAAGTTATAAATTATAGTTAGTGTCAAAAAAACTGGAACTATAGATTATCAGACGGAGAGAATGTGTTATGTTAGAAGAAGAAAATGAGTTAGAATAAGTAACCTAGAATCGACAGGGTTGAGAAATATAACCTACCGATTGTAACTAATCGTCAAAGGGTATGAATTTGTACCATGTTGATTTGATGGTAGCCTACATATGGTTGAACCATAATTGGGCATTCTCGGTATTTAAATACATGTCGATTATAACACTAATACATTTCATCTCTTAAAAAGTTAACAATCAGCGTATAAAATTGGGAACACCTACTTATTGTTGCAATATTTTGAGACAGAAAATCAAAATATTTTCCACCGGTACAATAAGGCGTTTTCAATATATTCATACTTACCTTTTATAAAATTTAATATTTCATTTGAGATAGTGTAGCTCATAACCGACAACTAAAATTACTTACCTGTTATAAAATTTAATATTTCATCTGAGATAGTGTAGCTCATAGTCGACAACTAAAATTAGGAACAAACAGTTTGTTGCAATTCTGATTTGAGAGAATAGGTATACTTTTATACCCGGTCTTAAAATGAGTATATCATTCCGATTGTTGTCACAATAAAACCATACATTGTTGCCATGTTTATACACAAGAAAATCATACATTGTTGTATCGGTATAAAAGGCAGGCTTGCTGATGAGTATTACCGATGTAGGTAATGAAAGATATCATCCACAATGGGAAAGAGTTTCATATTGACCATTGTTTTTTCTAGATGAAAAACATACAACCATCCTTGAATCCACATCAGGCAGAGGTCAGCAGGGGCGAGATTAATGCATTTATGATGGTGAAGGTGGGTAATCCTTCATGTGATTTTTTCCACGGGAAAAATTTGAATTTTTAGTGGATGAGGTAATGTACATGGGAAATTGGTGTGTGGTAGGTTATTTTGGAGAGTTTGGTTTAGTTGTTAGGTGAGGCCTCTGTACCTAGAACTGGTGGTGTGTTTCCCAAAAGCAATGTAAGGCTAAACGAGTAGGGAGATGTATGTTAATGATTTCGGAAGTGGTTAAAGGTGGGAGATGTTCCAAATTGTTATTAAAACACGTATAGGTTTGTGATTCAATAAGCTTGGACACAATGAGTATGGGTTGGCACTATTTTTGGTTAAGGGGGATGGTCAGGAGTCCATTTTGAGGTGATAAGTGTTGTTTCCCAATCCCTGATATGGTGGAACAAGTGAAATCGGTCGGGATTAGTGACACATCAAAACATATGTTAATCTTGAATCCACGAGATGTTGGTGACCCAAATCCATGAGAACACGAAATACATGCAACACACTAGAATCAACAACATACGACCATCTTTGAATCCCCAAGGAATTGGGTCTTGAATCCACAAGGTATATTATGAAACCATATAACACTGTTCTAAATCCACAAAACAAAAGTGATAAACACTTTAAACGGAGAAAAACTCTATCTTTTCCAAAAATATCAAATTTCAATTAGTTCAGAATCATGCCTTTTAGATAGGAAACAATAAATAGAGGCACTTACAATAATTATTTGAAAATAAAACTAAATAGATTTAACTATTTTATAGTTGTTAGGCTTAATCTTATCCTGCATCAGTCAGGGAAGAAATATAATTTCCAAATATGGGAAATACATATAATTTTCGGTTCTGAGACGAGAGTATCAATATGGAGCTTTGGTTTTTAAATAATTTCAAAAAATTGAGCCCCATTAATCATGGATTAGGCATGATCTTTATGTGAGAAGTGTCTTAAATGTATCAAATAAAAGATTGGGCAGGAGGCTTTCCGAAATAGTGATCCCTTGGATGTAGTTTATGTATTCCCAGTGTGCTAGATAAGCAGAGAGAATTCGAAGGTCTTCTTGTTTGATTCCTCGAGTCAGGTTGATATATATGTGTATATATATGATTTGTGTTATTAATATGAATGGATTACGTGATGTTGGATCGGCACAACATAACATACTTTATGAATATGTATAGGAACCCTGGTAATTTTTCAAACACGTTGGACAAAACCCTAATTTAAGCTATCATAAGGTCTGTTTGGGAGCTTGGAAATTAGATAACATAACCTAGGATAGTGTATCTCAATTTAATTTATGATAAACTTGAGATTGATCGGTTTTAGTGTTGTTTGTCTAAAATTTTATCTAGACTTGGATTAACTCAACTTGTGCTTGTTTAACACTCAATCCAGCAGTAGATTAACCTTGAGATTGGTCAGTTTTAACTCAACTTGCGCAAGTATATCAGATATCGAGGTAAATTAGTAACAACAAATAAAAAATAGTCTTAAAAAAAATTAAACCATGGAGTTTGTGTGGCTCTATCCTAGGTTAGGAAATGGGGAGAATAGGTTTTCATGAGAATACCATAATCCTAACTTTCTAGCCTCCGAAAACAGAGGATGTATTAGATATCCTTATCCCAACTTTGAATGAAATATAGACAAACACTTTTCAACATTTTTTTTTCCGGTGATAACCCAACCTGGGTTGGGATATCCCAGTTCCCAAACACGACCATATGCTTTCTGAATATCCAATTATAAAGCAATGTTTGGTTCTTTGGGTAAGGTTGGATATGGTGATAAAGTTCGCTTATATTGGAAATGTTATCATGGATTGATCGTTGGGGCAAAAAACACTTTGGTAAAGGCTTATAAGAAGGGCGTGTAAATGAGTAAGACAATTCACCAAGAGTTTGGGAATTATTTTATAGGTCACATTGCACAATCCTATGGGATCGTGTTGGTGTGGATGTGTGGTTTACTTTGGGGATCAGTTTGATCGATATGGAAAATAAATACAAAGATATTTTTTTTTATTTTGAATGAATATGATAGAGAAATTAATCGATTTAGTAGATAATTAGATGAGCTTTAAACTGATAAAATAAGAAATAAGAAATCAAAGTTTTATGAGTTCATGATATAATACACATACATTAAGAAAGTCATAAGGGAATGAATGATACAAAGCTCTAGTATCAAGGACTCATATTAGTATTAGTATGACTAGAACCAGAGTTTGGATAACCCTTATTACAACTCCATTTGGAATAGTTATAACTAAGTTTCATACCACGGCAACCAACTTAAGCAGACTTTACCTTTAGTATAACGGGTGATAATATCAATGACCTAAGTTAGAAACTCATCTATAATTTAAACTCAAGACTTACTTTAAACTCCTGAATTTCAGGTACTTTAAACCAAGTTGCAAGAATCTTCTTTAAACCAAGTTCCGTTGAATCTAAAAGGTTTTTGAGTAGAGGTTTCATTTCTGGAAGTGCATAGGAGAATGGGACAATGGTCACCGACATTAGGGATCATATGATAAACTATAGCATCATGATATCTATTTAACCAGTTAACACATGATAAGGCCCTATCCAGTCTTTCAAGGATTAGTTCTTGACCATTTCTTCTATTAATCCAAGTGTAGGTATTACATATAAATGACAGAGAGTGAAGACCAGCATAATCCAGAATGAGATTGGCATTATCAAGTTGTGCTTGAGTGACAGGGTTACCTCCTTACTTGTCTTCTCTGTTAAATATGAAATTGATGTCTGCTATAACACACCAAAGAATATTAAGTATGGCAGAAACATCATTCATGTACTCCCACTAAGCTTCTTTAACATTAGGATCTAAAGATCCATAAATGAGTGACATAAGTGATCTACCATTTCTGGCATCTATATTGATAATACAGTTAACAGTGTTTAGATAGCTGTTATGAATTTTAAAATCTATACCATCCTTCCACAATAAACAGAGACCACCAGATTGCCCCAAAGGATCGATAAAGTAAACATTAGGGTAATTGTATCTAGAGACATAAGTTTTCATTTTCTTATGTTGGTTTTTGGTTTCAATTAAGAAAATGATATCGGGGTTATCATGTCTAACCAATTCTTTTAGATGATATCTAGTATATTTATTACCGAATCCACAAACATTCCAAGAGAGGATTTTCATGTTTTTAAAAATAGTTTGAAAACAACACAGATAAAATTGATAATGAAATCTAATTGAAGATTTAATGACATGATAAAAATATAAATCAGGGAATAGAAACTAAACAGTTGAAAATACCTGTCCCTCTCCATTTGTTATAGCAGTGTGTTCAATCTCGGCAAAAACTTGCTCATCATTTATGGTGGTCTTTGTCATTGTTGTGGATTCTTTTTGTAGAGCAGTAGTATGATTGGCGAAAGCAGGACTCACTCTGGTTGCTTGTGTTCCTTTGTCTCTTACCCAATTAGCACTCCCCATTTCTTCCATGATGTCTTCAGTTTCATCTTTAGTAATCTTGTTCTGATTGAATCCTTTGACCATAAATCCATCTATTGGGGGGATAAATAGAGTAGGATTCAAAGTCTTCTTGCTGCTTGAGCTATAACTAGGAATTCTATTACTAACCTTTTCACTTGGTTTCGTTGTTTCTCTTTTCAGTTTACCAAATCTCAAAGGTTCGCCGTGGATTTCAACCAGTTTAGCCGCCATGTCTGCGCAATCAGTTTTGGAATGGTCCAAAATATAGCAATCCTTACAGATTTTATGAGGTTGCTTCTCATAAAAAAAACCTAATCCATCTAGTAGATCCTGCTGCTGTTACTGCCAAAGCTCATCTTCTTAAAGGTGTGGAAAGCTTGATTCTGACACAAACTTTGAAAACCTCTCCAGTTGGTGGAAGTCCAGTCTTTGGCCCAATTTCTCTTACTTCACCCATGACTTCACCCATATCGTGTACCGCTCTCTGATTCATATGCTCAGGTAACATATACTTCAATTGAATCCAGAATTCTTGAGTTTCCCAATCCAAATCATTGATGGACAATATACATGGAGTTCTACTAGATGACCATCAACACTCCATGGTCTAGTTATAAAAACCTTATTAAGTTGATCCCAATTTTTGAATGTGAACACCATGATGTTTTCTTCCAGTTCAAAGACTTTCACTTCCCCTTTAAGGATGAAATCCTAAGTATACAAAGATTCTTCTGAACCTTTTTGTCAGACAACTTTCCTTCAATCATGATTTTCCCAATCAGAGATATCTCTGTTTCATCTTCACCTTCTTCTTGATAGAGCTCATTGTTATGGAAGACTAGCTCAGTATTAGTTAGTGGTAGTTAATGATGCATCGTTAGATCTTTATTATCTTATAAAAAAATGACTCGTTGTTAGTCTTATTAAAAAAAAGGACGCATTGTTAGATATTTTTTAATTATATCGCTTCTTATCAAATCCCATTTCATCATGATAACAGTCGGAAACTTCAATCAACTATGTCAACAACCTTTACCACAACAATCTTTGTACTCACAGTGCCATTTTTACATTTCTTTCCCACTATTTTTTTTATTGATATTATTAATACATTGATCGAAAAACAAAAAAGTAACTCTGACAATTCTAGGATAAGAGACCCCTAAAGTATCAACCACAAGTTTATTAACAACTACATGAGGATGGTTGTCAAACCACACTCCTTCCAACTTTACATGAGAAACATGCTTTGACAGAAAATTTGTCGTCAGAAAAAAAGAGTCAATATTGTCAGAAAATTGTTGATTTTGACCAAGTCAACATTGTCAGAAAAACCGTCCTTCCCTCACCCCTTGACGTCTTTAATGTCTAATCGCTTGAGTAGAAAATAGTAAACTTTCTTAAAGCTCACAACATATAATCCAAGTATGTTTTTATCTTTCAGGTCTTTGGTTGTCATGGTGCTAGACCAGATAGATTTTTTTCCCAATAGCTAATTTCCAGCCAATTTCGATTACCATAGCATCTCATAGTTCCTTTGGCTTGCAAATAGAGTCCTAAGCTTTTGGATAGTGGCATGTGGGATTGTCAACGTCCTTCCCCTAGAAGAAATCTCCGAATTTTATTCCCATCCTGACATATCTTCTATTAGTGGCAATGATGCATAATTGTTGGATCTTTTTTCATTTTCCTCGTGATATATAATAATAAGTATATGATAAGCCTTTACCAAATCAATTTTGATATTCACGCTACCATTTTCCCGTTTCTTTTCCCTAATGATCTCAAATAAAATCCTAACAAAATAAATAAGTAAATATCTTGTTTCACAAAAGAAAAAAAAAGTGCATATCTACGTGGAAATAGACCCAAAAAATATCGCCACATCACATCAGGTATCCAGGTTGCACGTGGTGTGTAATAAACTCACACCCCTTCCGAACCATCACTCCCTTTCATTTCCGCCTCCTCCGTCCTCCCCCGGTTTTCTCTCTATAAATCCAATTTCTTCTCTGTTGTCTTCCCCCAAAACAATAACTGAAACCCTTGTAAGAAAAACCTCTTTCCCTTTTTCTTCAACCCTAACCCCAGAAATTTCTCCATTTTTTTCTGTTGATTTCTGATAATAACTCTAATGGCGAATACTTCTACTGGTGGTACTGTAACAACAGCACCGCCTCCTCTTCAAGAAGGACAACAGAGTGCAGTTGTTGGAGGAGGGTTTACTAACTCATCATTATATGTTGGAGATCTTGATCAATCGGTCTCTGAAGGTCAACTATATGATATTTTTAATCAAGTTGTGCCTGTTGTATCTGTTAGGGTTTGTAGAGATCAGATGAGGAGAATCTCTCTTGGTTATGCTTATATTAACTTCAATAACCATCAAGATGGTAACATAACTTACTCCTCTCTCTTTTAATCTTTTCATCTTTTGCATACTTGTTTGTTTCTTGTTGTTGTGAAGTTAGGGTTCTTGTTTTTCTTTTTCTTTTGATTTTGTTTTGAGTTTGGGGTGTTGGATATGTTGTATTTAGGGTTTTGGGTGATTCTTTTGATCTCATTTGGGAACTTATTTTGTAAAAATGATTTTGATTTTTGTTTGATTTGTGAGTTCCCATTTTGGTCAATTTGTATGGAAAAAATGTGTGTAAAACCCCAAATGTGTAGTGGGAAATAGAAATTTACAACATGGTGGTTCTTGTTTTAATTAGGGGGTTTTATGTGTTGGTGAATTGATTTTGTATGTATCTAGACTCTAGTGATAGTTAATATTGTTTTGATGATTTCTTAGGCACTGAAGTGTGACCATCTTGTTATTACTGTACAATGGGTGTATTTTTTTGTTCTACTTTGATGGGATAAAATTGTTTGACAATGGGGTTATAGATGGTGCAGGGCCTGTGATTTTGAGAAGAGTGCATTGCAAGATGTTACATCATGATACTTGACATCATTTAGATTTAGTTCATGTATCAATTTCAATGAAATATGGGTTCCAAAGCAAATGAGTTTGTAAAACCCCAAATGCTCAGTGGTAATGTTTAAGACATGATGTTGCTTGTTTTACTTTCGGGGGTTTTGTGTGTTTTTGCTATCCTCGTGAAGTGTGACCGTCTTGTTTTTACTCAATGTTTGAATTTTTGTTTTTGTTTTGATGGGATAAAATCGTTCTGGCCATGGGATAATAAATAGTATGAGGCATGTGATCTTCATTTGATTGTATAGCAAGATGTTACATGATGTTTTGGACTGACCAATCTTGAGTACTCGATCTATAGTTATTCTTTCTGTCCACTGTATTGATCTTTTAGGTCTACTTTGAGTCATATTTACTTTGGTGGAACATGGATTTTGAGTTTTCTTTGAACATGGACTAGTTTCTAATTATGTCCTGTGTAGGTGCTAATTTGAAAATTCTTTTTTCTTTTGCAGCTAATAGTGCATTGACAGCGCTAAACTTTACTCCCATCAATGGCAAACCTATCAGGATTATGTTCTCTCATCGTGATCCCAGTATACGTAAAAGTGGCCAGGCAAATATTTTCATTAAGAATTTGGACTCATCCATAGATAACAAGGCGTTGTTTGAAACCTTTGCTGCCTTTGGTACTGTTCTCTCTTGCAAGGTGGCGGTTGATAACAATACTGGTCAATCAAAAGGGTATGGTTTTGTACAATTTGAAAGAGATGAATCTGCACAAGATGCGATTAACAGTCTGAATGGGATGTTGCTAAATGACAAACAAGTTTATGTAGGGCTTTTTGTTCGTCGACAAGAAAGAGATCTAGCAACTGGATCACCAAAGTTTACTAATGTGTATGTTAAAAATTTGTCTGAATCTACTACTGACGATGATCTTAGCGAAGCTTTTGGTACTTACGGTCAGGTCACAAGTGCAGTTATTATGAGGGATGCAAGTGGGAATTCTAGAGGTTTTGGTTTTGTCAACTTTCAGAACCCAGATGATGCAGCAGCTGCAGTTGAGAAACTTAATGGAAGCACATTTAATGATGACAAAGTTTGGTATGTGGGGAGGGCGCAGAGAAAATCTGAAAGAGAGGCTGAGCTGAAAGCCAAATTTGAACAGGAAAGAAATGTTGCAGCAGAAAAATTGCAAGGATCTAATCTCTATCTAAAGAATCTGGATGATACCATCAACGATGAAAACCTGAAGGAACTGTTCTCTGAGTTTGGCACTATAACATCTTGCAAGGTATGGATTTTCACAGTACTTGCATCAACTTGGATATGCATTAGGCTTTTTATGTAATTGTGATAATGTGACCAGGTGCACTATTAACTGAAGTACTTATTCTTTTTCATTGTTTCAGGTCATGCTTGATCCACTCGGCCAGAGCAGGGGTTCTGGATTTGTTGCCTTTTCTACCTCAGAGGAAGCTACTAAAGCTGTAAGTGGATTTTTCTTTTCTTTGTATGTCATCTTGCTGACTTGCTCTGTTAGCGCTTACACGACTGAGATTATGTATGTCATTCTTTAATGTTTTAGCTGAATGAAATGAATGGGAAGATCATCGGGCGAAAACCTCTCTATGTTGCTGTGGCTCAGCGTAAAGATGACAGGAAGGCCAGACTTCAGGTTAGTTAGTTAATTGGAAACATGGTATTTATTCAGAAAATTTTCATATATGTGTATATATATATATATATTTTCCTGATCATGACTTCATGATGTGGTTAGTCACTGTAGAATGTTATCATTCCTGGATGCTAGCTTATGTATTCTTGCTCTAGTGTTTCTTGCCACCGTTTGACGTGATAATGTATAAAAACTATTTATCTGCATCTCACCATTCACCCACTAAATCATGTTTGTCAAAACAGGCCTTGTGGTATAGATGTTTAGTATGTTTGTTTATTTTTATATCATTTTGGATTCCAAGAAGTACTAACCAGTTACCAATTTATCTTTGAAGGCACAATTTTCTCAAGCTCGACCACCTGTTGCGATGGCACCTCTGCCCCCAGGTATTGCTGCATACCATCTTGGAGGACCTAGACCTCCTCATCCTCAACAGATGTACTTTAGTCAAGGTGGTCCTGGTCTTGTTCCACAACCTGCAGCTTATGGCTTCCAACCCCAACTATTGCCTGGGATGAGGCCAGGTGTTGCCCCAAACTTCATGATGCCATACCCACTCCAGCGACAAGGGCAGCCTTCGCCAAGAATGGGTGCGAGGAGAGCTGGGAACCCACAGCAGCAGATGCAGCAACATCAGGTATCGTTGTCTTCTTCCATCTGTAATGAGAACTTGCTTAGCCTCTAGACCTTCTAATGACTGAATTTTTTACAGTAAGTTGTTACTTTTGACCCTGGAGGTTTATCTTATTGCAGTTGATGCAGCGCAACGCCAATAGTCTCGGTTATAGATACATTTCAAATGGACGGAATGAACCATCTATGGTACCTCAGGGTTTCATGGGTCAGATGATGTCATTCCAGTCTGATGTTGCTGGCATGCCGATGTCTCCAGTTGATGCACAACGACCTGGATCAGTGCAAACACTTGCCTCGGCTTTGGCTTCTGCAGATCCTGAGCATCAGCATGTGGTATATTCAGCCTCCTCTTTTTCACAGTTTTTATCCCGCATATACCAGATTTGTGAAGGATACACAAGCCTAATGAAGTATTTATTGTGCTTTTGTTAAAATACACAGATGCTTGGAGAACATTTATATCCTCTGGTTGAGCGCATTGAGCATGACCAAGCGGGTAAAGTCACAGGGATGTTGTTGGAGATGGACCAAACCGAAGTCCTACATTTATTGGAGGCACCTGAAGCGCTAAAGAAGAAAGTGGAAGAGGCGTTGATTGTTCTTGGATCTGCTCACAAGTCGGATCCTACTCTAGATCGGTTTGCTAGTTTATCTTTGAACAACTGATTTGGGTGTTGCCCTGATCTGTTGTTGTCTTACGCCTATTGATTTGGGTTATTGGGTTATTTTTTGATACGGAATTGAGTGGCTTTAATGGTTTGGGTTTAGATATATGGGATAATGAGTCAGATTTATATTTTGGGGGTGGAAGGAGGTATAAGTTTAGGAATTTGACAAGTTTTTTTCTGGATGGGGTGTTTTCATTTTGTTACTGTTGAACTTCATCATACTTTATGGAAGGATTTTGAGCATTCACGGATTCTTTTTCTTACTTGTGATATTTGTTTTGTCAATTAAATTCCAAAGTAATTTTTTGTGATATTTGATTTTTGTAGTACTTGGGACCACGGCATCAGATTCTTGGCATATGTACAGAAATGTGAGGGAGTCCTGTCCTGTACATCACATGTTATTACTAAGCAGGTGAAGTAACCAGACAACAACTCCCTGGACATCAATATAAACCAGTTTGCCACTGTTGTAATGACATTGACCAGCAATTCATATAAAAATTATAAACACAAACTAGTGCAACCAAACCAAGGCAATCAAACAACAAAGAGAAAAGAGCCAGAAGGCCAGGCACACTAAGCAAAAGCCTTCTCATATATGAAGCATTTCTTCCATGCTGCGTCTATAATAGAAAAGAGAGCAATTATTTTACTACTGTGAACACATAAATCACGAAGCCATCCACGTGTTTACAAACAATATTCGCATACAGTCTAATTTTAGAATTGTACGCTGTATGTGTAAAGGGGATGATTATATCGATTCATCGACTCGAAGCCTTCGAGCTTGTCATTGTCTAGTCGAATACTATCTTAAATAATGTTCGTATAAAGGAATAAACAGAGAATTAAGTATAAATGTAAAGCACATGAAGTTCAACGCTGAATGTAAGGTGCTGAAATGTAAATAAGACAAAGATTTACGTGGTTCGACACTAAGGCCTACATCCACGGGGCTGGTGTTTCACTATGTATTGAATAATTACAAAGATAGTCGAATGACTTTAGAGTATACATAGGTCTGCGGAAGTAGGGGGATTACTTACTCATCCTATTTCTCTCTCCTATATTCTTCTATAATTGCTCTGGATTGGTCGACCCCTTCTCTCTTAGTGGAGAGGGGTATTTATAGGGTTGGAACGTGGGTCCTACTTCTGAGGTGCCGTTGTAATCTTATCTTCTTGTGCTTTGTGCCCATTACGCAGAGGTCTTCGGCATATGCTGCGGCCTGAGATTGAATACGAAGGATTATCCTCGCCTCTTCCACGAGCTGATTGACACGTGTATATCTCTTTGGTATTTAATGCGGGTAGATGGATGTCTGCTCGTGTCAGACAAGTGTCTCTTTTTCTGGTCACATATGTGTCAGTGAAACTTCCTCTCAGCCGTTGATCTGGGATCTTCTTGTACTTTGTGCCCATTACGCATAGGTCTTCAGCATATGCTGCGGCCTGAGCTTGAATACGAAGGGTTATCCTCGCCTCTTCCACGAGCTGATTGACACGTGTATATCTCTTTGGTATTTAATGCGGGTAGATGGATGTCTGCTCGTGTCAGGCAAGTGTCTCTTTGTCTGGTCACATCTGTGTCAGTCAAACTTCCTCTCAGCCGTTGATCTGGGATCTTCCTCGGGATTGGGTGTATTAACACCCAAGGGGTATTATCTGATGCTCCTCTGAGCCATCATACCTCTGTGATCCTCTGTCCCTGACCGTCGGATCTGCTGACCGGTGGCATCTTCTGATGAGATGCTTGCTATCATGTTTTGATATCTTGTTTTGCATGCCTTCCACGTGTCTTTTTCTGTACACGTGGTGGATGATGAAAGGTGTACATACAATTTGCCCCTCTTCTTCTGACTTGGGCGTATTTTGAAATTTAGAAGAAGAAAGGTCGTCCTACACGTTTCCCACTTTGCATCAACTTTCCCCATAACTGCTCCTTGGTACGAGGAACAGTTATTGTCTTCTCTAGCTTCATAAATAGGAAAGAGAATGTGAAAAAGAACTTTTATCCTCTTCTTGTCAGTGTTCATCCTCTTCTTGTTTTCTATTCTTGTTCTTTAGTCATTTATTATCGTTATTCTTGTGAGGAAGATAACATCATTCAATTTTCTGTCTCTTTCGCTTTCGATTGTTGTTGCCCCTGTATCGCAGACAACTAGCTTTTGATATCTCTGATCCTCCTTTCTTCGACTGTGGTTGGTGCTTGTCGTCCTCTTCTATACAGGTATGGGGTTTTTCATTAGCTGCTCATCATTGATTTATCTATGTATCTACCCGTTTGTTTCCTGCTGCTGTATTGTTGGCTTTGTGATGAAGAACACACATGTCGAACCATATATGCTTGCCCCTGTTCTTTGTTACAAAGTCTGTGAGTCTGTATCTAAGTATTATCCCTGGAGTTGGATGGAGTATTTCTGGTTATTTTTAGTTCTTAGGGTTTTTAATGTTTATCCGGATGAACCATCAATTATGGGTTTGTTGATCTTTAGTGACCTCCTCGTATTCTTCTCTAAACTGTTTTTGTGTTTCCTTATAGATATGTCTGATCGTCCGCGGGCTCCTTACCAAACCCCGCCGTCTAGTCCGCCAAGATCCCCTCCGCATCGAGATTCTGACAGATCTTCACTTGGGGAAGGTCCTTACAAGTCTTCGCAATCGGATCCTCGGGGTCATAGGGTTTCATCTTCCTCTGGTGCGAAGGTTGTGCCTACTAAGAAAGGGGATGTGACGAAGGGTTCTTCTGGGTCTAGGTATCCTGTTAACCGTGCCCCTTCTCGTCCTCGTGAAGATTCTAGGAATGCGCAGGCTCCCCCTCGTGATGACTCTAGGAGTACGCGGGCTCCTCCTCCTCGTAATGAAGCATTGGATGTTCCGCCCCTTCGTTCTATGGCTCCTCCTTCAGTTCCTCCGCGGAAATGCTCCTCCTTCAGTGCCTCCGCAGAAATCTTTGCCACCTCCTCCCACGGTTTCTTTCAAAGGGAAGTACTCCAAGGGTGCTATGTCGAGAGTTGATCCGTCTAAAAATCTTCCTTCTAAAAGGAGAGCTTCAGAATTGAGTCCTACTACTGACTCCGCAGACGAAGAAGAAACTGTCCCCATGATACACAACATTTCCGTTGGTAAGAAGAAGGTCACTTTCAAGCATATTGATCTTGAGATGTTCAAGGAAAAACATGAGCTTCAAGATTTTGAGGTTCGCTTCTATGCCCCTGACGATGATATCACTTACGAGCTCCTTGCTAAGTATCAGTTTGACGAGTTTCATCTGTTGACTACGGTTGGAGCCTTCGAGGCGGGTCTCATGTTGCCCCTATATAAGTCGGGTGACTCCTTTTATTATGACGTGTTGGCTAGTCGCGAAGGATCTTCCACGAACACTCATAATTGTTCCGTGTCACAACTATCTGGGAATTATCTTCGTTCACTGAAGGAATGTTACCTGCGAAGCAAGGGGGAGACTATGATGACCTGCTATGTTCCAAATCCTGCTGAGAGAGAGTGGTACACTCCTCATAATTTCAACAGTTCCTTTGGGGATTATGTCAACAGTAGAAACCGTAAGCCGTGGAGTGTTAGTCTTCATAATATTGCTGCTCCCCGTGGTGAAATTCGTCTTTTGAGTGAGGTGAGTGATGCCAAGCTAAAGTATGTTCCTGGTACTGAGGGATCTGCTAAACGGAAACTCTTTCCTGCTCGTGAAAGGATTAAGCGTGACCATGATTATGAATGGCATGCTACTGTTATTGAGGTAGTTGGTCCTTGGGCTTATGGTTGGATACCTGGTCCGCGCGGCTGGCGTCCTTCTGAAAACAGCAAGCCTCGTGAAACTCCTCCTGCTCAATATGGAGATTTCTGTCCTTGGCGTCCGAATTTCGCGGGCAGGAATTTTCCTTACGCTCTTGATGTCGTTGATGGAGATGATGAGGAGGGTTCTGGTGCTACCCATCCACCGAAGAGTGCTGCTGCTTCCAAGGTATAGTTCCTTCTTATATTCTCTATTCTATTTGCCCCTTTTTCCTTGCTTGAAATAATTTCCATTTTAGAAGTGAGGGAAAAAATGAGCCTTTGTGGGGTTGTGTACTGGTTTGTAGGTGTCGAAGAAGAAGAAACTTGGACCCAAACAATCTTCTACTGTGGTTACCGGTGAGGCTGAGGTTTATGAGGAGGTTACGAGTCTTGTAAACGAAGGGTCTGCTGAGGATGAAGAAATGTACGATGGAGAAGAGCGTACCGACACTTCTCACCCGATGACGAAGGTGGTAATGGTGAAGAAGAAGTTGCCGCGGGTGGTGATGGTGAAGAAGGAATTGCCGCGGGTGGTGATGGTGAGTCTGAGGGAATATTACCGTTGGTGGTACTGGCGGGGGTGGATCTGCCCCTGTTGGCGATAATATTGTTGGTGTGGGTACTCTGCCCGTTATTTCCCCTGAATTTTCTTTCGGTAGGATATATTCCGCGGGGGAATCCTTTGATGTGAATGCTGCCATGGGTCTTGCCGAAGACTTCTCATTGCTTTCCCCAAATGATGATTGGGATGTGCTTGGGATATTGGTAAAGAATGCCACCGGTCAGCAGGCGAAAACGCGGTGGTCATACTGAGGCTGGTGATGTCGAGACTTGCGCGAGTGAGGGAGAACAGCCAAAGGGAAGTCTGCGGTTGAATCTCCTTCAGAGGATTTCCCTTACTCGCTAATGCCTGAAGAAGATGCCATTTTGGCTTGGCTTAAGAAGAAAAGTCTGATGTTCGTCCCCAACCCTGCCCCAGTGGTCCCCGGTGAGAAGAATTCTGACGCTTATACTCGTCAGATGATGCAAGTGTCTTCTGAAGTCCGCGTTGCTGAGATGTGGGAGAAGAATCTGAGAGCTTCAGAAGCTAACCTAGTGGTTGACCCTCCCCTCTTGTTGCTGATATGATGGCCATAGCTGATGGGTATCAATACGGTTTCCCCCGCAGCGTGTCTTAGAGGTAAATCCTTGTACTGATTCCCTCATGATATACGAACATTGTATTCTTCGCGATATCCGATCCCTTGGGTATAATAATGTTTGTCGTTTGTGACATAGATGATGAGGAGCGAACATTGTAACCATGTTCTATACCAATTCTTTAAAGCAAAGTCTTTAAAGTTGGAGGCTAAGCTTCGTCATAGAGAAGAAGAACTATCTGCGGCCGAGATGGAAATAAGTGAACTGAAGGGTCGCCTGAAGGAAAAGGAGCGGCTGGGTAATGCCGAGGAGAGTCTCCGTTCGGAACTTGCTATAGTCCGCAACGAATTGGAGCAAGCTCGCAGAAATGTATCGTCCCTCACAGGTTCGTATTTTTTTATTGGTCTTTTACTCCTCGTGATTCCCTATTTGTACTCTGGTGTTCTGTCTCAGTCTCCCCACCCTATCTTCAGTGGGTGGAGTCCCCGAGCTCATATGGCTTCGGAAAGAAAGGGAACGACAGAAATCCCGCATTGCAGAGTTGGTGGGTAAGTTGAAAAGCGAAGCCGTAAAGTGGAATGCTCGTGCTGATGAGCACAACGCCTTAGCAGCTGAGTGGCGTGAAAAGCGAACACTGATGGTTGATATGCAAAATAAGTACAATCATGACCGTTGTCTGTTTAATGGTACGCTGCTATGGACGCGTGACAACCTGCGTGATGCTCGAGGACATGCTTCGGACTTAGAGGCTAGAGTGCGCTTTTTGGAAGGAGAGTTACAACAGGCTCGTTCTTTCTTAGGCCCCGGGGTTAGGGATAGTATGCTCTTTCTGAGGAAAGAGATAATGCTAGGGCTGAGGTTGGTGCTCTTAGTAAACCCTAGCAGCGTCTCGAGCTGATGTTTGCTCGCCAAGTGGAATCTGAAAGAGATCTTGAAGTGAATGTGTATCGACTCCATAAAAGGATGGGGGGTGAATGACGAAGTCAACCATCTTCGTCACTTGGATTCAATGAAGCAGGTAGACTTAGACGCGAGTCAATTTTCTCTTACGAACCTTCACACAGATTATAAGAAACTATCCGACGAATATGACTTTCTTGATGAGGCTCGGGACGCAGTTGTTAATGAGTATGAAGAGGCTTCGGCTAATGTCGAAGTATAACCGTTTATCGAGTGTGATTCTGTTATTTCTTCGTTTTAACCCCTTGGTATTCTTGTTTCAGCACTCGAGGGACAGCTTCACGCAAATGATGAGCTTAAAAAAACAATCTGCCTTAGTGCAGCAGGAAGGACAAGCCAACTATTTCAAAGGGTGGCCGCGTCTCGTGAGGAAGCAGCGGAGATTGCCTCCAAAGAGGCGGAACGCCATCTGCATTGCTGCTCAGGCCAACCAGCGGACCGCTGTTATCACTTATAAGCTCGATGTCAGTTGGCTGAGGAGACCAACAAAGTCCTAGATAAGATTGAACTTGATCTTAAAGTCGAACATGGTCTTGTCAAGAATTATCCGCGTCGTCCCCTTCCCGCGCCCTTGCTGGTTCTTCTGGGCCTTCTTCAGGTGGTAGCGTACCTTCATCTCGCAGAGACAACCTTGTTGATGGAGCTGTATCGTCCAAGTAGATTTCTTTTATTAGTCATAGAAAGTTGATCCTTGTTGATTATATAATTTCGGATCATTTTTTGATGTGTTTCCTGCTTTATCTTATTTGCTGAACTTGTAATCAACTCTTTATGAAATGGATCATCCTTTTGGCATACCTGCGTTATCAATTCATCTTTATTTAAGTATTGTGAAGTGTTAAACTAGAAATAACTTGCTTTGTAAAAAGTTGAGAGTGTTTGGGTGCGACACCGAAGGTAAATACCTTCGTGATCGTCTTGAGACCTGTCACCCCTGGCGAATCCTGGGCCAGAGGATTCCAAACGGTGGGGGCGAGCAGCGTTCTAGGATATGGAATGCTTATTTGAAATATTTACATGCACCCTTCCGTCGACCCGCTGCCTTAAAATTGGTTGGGTATCTCTTTCTGCTGGTGCCTTCCCCCTGGTCTTACACTCATAGACACTGATAGGGGAGCCCTGAGAGATTGTAGATTAACTACTTTCCCCAATATTGTTAATTTATTATGTAATGTACATGTGTTCACCCGCGGATTTTGACCATTTCGTTTGCTTGAAGATTTCCCAAAAAGTTTGTTTGATTGATAGGTTGAGGCCTGCTACTCCTCGTCCAGAGATAGAAACATGTAAAGCGGTTACGCTGCCTTCTTCTTCTGGTATTCTTCACGCAGATGCAAAGCTGCGCTGTCCTATGGGTAGTACGGTTTGAGCCATTTAGCATTCCAAGGGTGCCGGAGGACCTCGCCTTTCAGATTGCGAAGATAGTAGGAAACCGTTTCCCGCAATGTCGTGTATTATAAAGGTCCTCCCCATGTAGGTGCTAACTTTCCCCCATTTTCTCTCGTTGATACTGCGGGATTGTTCTTAGCACATACTGCCCTTCTACAAATTTCGAAGCTTAACCTTTTTGTTGTACTCTCTCGCTAGTCTCCGTTGATAATTTTCCATCTTTTGCAATGCTTCTCCCTCTTTCTTCCAGGTCGTCCAGTCTCTCTAACATCATGTCTGTTGTGAGATTTTTCTCCTGCTTCGGTCTTTGTGGTTGGCATGAGGATCTCTGTTGGGATGACTGCTTCAGCTCCATAAGTGAGGAAAATGGGGACTCCCCAGTGGCAGATCTTCGTGTGTCCTGTATGCCTAATACTATTGTGTAGTGTTCACACCATCGCCCCTTGTGTTCGTCTAATTGCTTTTTGAGGATAAGGGCGAGGGTCTTGTTAGTAGCTTCCGCTTGTCCGTTGCTTTGAGGGTATATGGGGGGGACTTGTTTTTTCCTTATTTTGAAAGTGTCGAAGAGCATGTCTATGTTTTTCCCCTGTAATTTTACCATTATCGGACACGATTTCCGCTGGTATGCCGAACCTGCAAATAAGTTTGGAATATGAAAGTAAACACGTCCACGTCTCTGATCTGCTAAGGCTTGGCTTCCACCCATTTACTGAAGTAGTCCGTGGCTACTATCAAAATCGTCTTTCCCTGATCCTTCGATGAAAGGCCCAACGATATCTATGCCCCATTTTGCAAATGGCCACGGGCTATCCACAGAATTCAACGTTGCTGGTGCGTGTATCTTTTTGGCGAAACGCTGACATTCTTCACATCGTCGGGACATTCTTGCAGCATCTTGTCATTGTGGGCCAGTAATATCCTTGCGTTTTTGCTTTGTCGGCTAGTGATCTCATGCCGCTATGATTCCCTGCGTCACCATAATGGATGTCGTTTAGAATTCGATGCCCCTCTTTCCTGGATAAAGCAACGTAGTAACGGTCGCGGAAGATTTCTTGTACAGGATCCCATCCCGAAGATCATATCTTCCTACTTTGGAGAGTATTTTCCTGGTTTTTTGGAGAGTATTTTCCTGGTTTGTTGTGATCCGCGGGTAAGGTTCTATCTTTGAGAAACGCATGGATCATCATTCTCCAATCATCTTCGTTTTGATTTGCTCTTGACAGGATATCTTCTTCGTCAAAATCGTCACGGATGTCTTCTCCCACCTGATCTTCGATATTTTCTTTCACTGTATCTTGATTTGTAGCAAAGGAAAATTGTGACGCAATCGAAGGCTCGTATACCCTTGTTATTTTGATAGCTTCGATACTCTTGTCCTTCAACATGGATGATATATATGCTAGGGCATCCGCGTGCCTGAGATCCCTTCTGCATAAGTGCCGGAACTTGATGTTCGGAATTTGTGATGCCAATGTTTGGACCAAGGCCATGTAAGCTGAGAGGGTGTCGTCGTACACATTGTATTAGAGCCCTATTTGCCGTATGACAAGCTGTGAATCACTTGTCAGTCTTACATCAGTTACCCCCATCTCTATTATTAAGCGGAGGGCATGTACGACTGCCTCGTATTCGACGATGTTGTTAGTATGCTCTTTGAATTCTAACCTGAGTGCCTGTACGATCCTTTCTCCAGTTGGGGTGGTGATGACAATGCCTATTCCTGCCCCTTCCTTATTTTTGGAACCATCAACGAATACTTCCCATTGTCTTTGACTCGCGGGTTCGAGGACATCAACTGGATCCTTGCTTTCCTCGTCGGCTTCTGGTATTCCCCTAATCTCTTCATCGTTGTCCAGGGGGAGGTATGCTAAGAAATCCGCCAAAACTTGGGATTTTTGGGAATGTTGAATTTCATGAATGATGTTGAACTGGTCCAGGTGGGGGTGTTCCACTTGGCTATTCTACCTACTTTTCCCGCGCTTTTAAGGACTGCTTCCAGTGGTGCTTTTCATGGGACGCGGATGAAGTGAGTTAGGAAATAGGTTCTCAGCTTTTGAGTAGCCCATACTAATGCCAGGATGAGTTGTTCGATCTTCGTGTAATTCCTTTCCGCAGAATTGAGGGTCTTGCTGACATAATAGATAGGCTGTTCTATCTTCGTATTGGTTTTGACCAACACTGCGCTAACTGCGTCTTCTGTCGCTGCTATGTACAATGCCAAAACCTCATCAGGATCAGGCTTCTGCAGGATTGGAATTGAAGCCAGGTTTTCCTTGATTCTTTGGAAGGCTTCTTCGCATTCTGCGGTCCATTTAAACTTACTCCTTTTTTTGAGAATATTGAAAAAATGTTTGCATTTGTCCGAGGATCGGGCAATAAATCTTCCCAAGGCTGTTAAGGACCCATTGAGCTTTTGCACTTCTTTTAAATTCTTCGGAGATGGCATTTCCACTATGGCCTGAATCTTCGCGGGGTCTACCTCAATACCCCTTTTTGTTACCAGATTGATAAACGCATTTATGTGTCTAATATGTCTCTATTGTATGTATTGTTAGTGCTCAATTTTGTATTTATTGTGTTCTTTTATGTCTTTGTAGGAATTTTTAGATAAATAAGCCCTTGCGGCGAAATGGGCTCAAAAAGCAGTGTTTTACACCCCGGAGAAATGTATCGTAGGCACCCCAGAAATGCACCGGAAGAACCCCAGAAATGTCCCGGAGGAACCCCAGAAAAATTACTGTTTCAGCCCCAAAATTTACTATTTCCACCCAAATTGCTAAGGGGACACCACTGTTTGCTAAGGGGACACCATATTCACGATTCAAAAAAAATGAATTCGGCGGGAAGAAAACATGCAGACACTGTTGAAGTTTGGTCGGATTGTTGGAGGAATTCTAGCGAGATTCAATCGCTGGAAATTATTGGGTTAAGCCTGTTAAGGCTAAACAGGCCGAATGCAAATGATTTTAGCGATCAAGTTGGGCTGAAATGACCGGGAGAGAAGATCAAAGTCCAAACAGGGGATAGCAATATTTTTGGAAACAGAGAGAGAATATCGAGTTCTCTGTTGGGTTTGTGGAAGATACTCGAGTAAAGAGGGAATATATGGTACCTATATCGAATCCTAGAAGATTGAAAAAACGAAATATCTGCCATTAATGCGTGAACAGAGTCCACAGGGAAAGAAACATCGAATATGGCTGTGAAGAATATTGGAAGATATTCGGGATTAAATCAAGGATATTTTGAAGGTTGTTGGGTATAAAAGGACCCCTTGGGTTTAGTAGAGAGGCTGTCGAGAGTTGGGAGGAGAGAAGGAACGCTGCAGAATCGAGAACCATGATTTCTCTCTGCTGCTGCTGCTGCCATTGATGAAGATGAAGAACACGAAGAACGGACTCGCAGCAGCAGTCGTTTATCAACAGTGTCTAAGACGCACACTCGTGGGTCGTAGTTCGTCGTACAACAACAGTTATCATTTATCGTTCTTCTTGTAACAGCTGAACAGCACCTTTGCAACAGTTATTTCTGTTGCGATTTTTCTGTTCAATTGTTTTATACCTTTTCATCATTTGTAAACCACTTTTTGAGCAATAAATAATTATCTTGAGAGCATTTTTACTATGATTAGATAAAACCCAACACTGGGACGACGGAGGAGGCCAAACTTCATACTTGGGGTAATTTCATTTAATTCTTTTTTATGACTTTTGCATTAATTTAAAATTTAAATATGATTTTAATTAATTGTTTGTTATTTAATTTGATGATGTATGCTTGGCTTAGGTGTTTTGATACATCATGCTTAGGACTTACAATCAATGTTTTGAAAATCTACTTTGGCAAAATAAGAGTCCATATAATTTATGTTTTGAGCGATTATTGTCGAGAATAAATCATTGAGCCCTATTTATGAAGATTGGCCAAATCATTAGTCCCAGTACCTCTCGCCCATTGTGACAAATATTGTGTATATATTTTTATTTTTAAGTCTTTACAAGTCCGAGCAACGAACTTTTACTACCACTTCCAAAATTACAACAAAAATGGCGCCGCCGACGCGGACTTGTATATAGATTGATTTTTTTTTTATTAGGTTTATTATTTTTTTTTAGAATTGTTTGTTCCTTTTTACGTTTCTTTTTGTCTTTATTTTGCAGGTTCAAAGTGAAAACTAAGGACTTGGAGAGGAAAAAGCTTAAAGAGAAAAGCGAAAAGAGAAGAAAAAAAAGGACAATTTTAGGATTTAATTTTTAATTTTAATTTCTTTTTAGAGTGTGTGAGGAAAACTGTAATTTATTTATTTATTTATTTTGGACTTTGGACTTTAAACAATTGGACTTTATTTTTTTAACCTTACGGAAGGGTATTATAAAAAAAAAATAAAAAATATTATATAAACTGTGTGCAGGGAAGGACGACGATTACTATATCGTCTCGGCCCCTCGGGTTTGCACACGACATAAGAGTCGTGGTCCGAGTCGACGACAACGGTTCATCGCCCGTCTGGTACGGGAGGTAAGTCCAATCGAAACACCCGCGAATCTCCTGCAAGCGGGTTACTGTCTGCCTTAAGGTGATAATTGTTTGAGGACGAACCGGACTGTCTTTATTTTCCTAGTAAAGGGCAAGGCCTGGCCTAAACAAGATAAGGGTTCGGATTTCATCACCGTTCCCTTCTTGCCCGCCTTAGCAAAACGAAACCTAACGCGAACCCAAGCTTAAAATTTGGAATAGAACGAGACCGATAGGGTAACGAGCTTAATAGGAAACTCGTTTGAAAAATATTGGTTGCTCTTTAAGCACACTCCAAAGTTCATGATGGTTTCTGTGAGTTGAATGCGTGACTGCGCCGCCTTGTGATAGCGGTGAGGCCTTGGGTATCAAAGCTCCACTGAGCTTCCCTCGCCTCAATTCAACTTACTTTGACTCGGATTGATTCCAGAGGGGTTTTCTCAAATTGCAACGAATTCCCTTTCGAAAGATAGAAGCTGGTCTAGAAACAATCTAAGTGGAGCCATCATGCTTTTTGTTTGCTAGAAATCTTTAGGTTTGTTTTGGTGGAGTCGAGTCGGCCTTGTTTATGGTTGTGTAGAATTCCCTTGCAATTAAGAATGTCGAGCTGGTATGATAGAAGCCAGTAAAATGAATATCGACCTGAATTTGAATATGGACATCATCCTTTTTATGACCATGTTGGGAATAGTGGTTGGGAACGCCATCCTTTGGAAGGATATGGGTCATACCCTGGTGAGCCCAATTACTATCCACACATGCATCAGTCTTACGAGCAAGAAGATTATAGTACTAGTTTTTCGTCTCTAGAGGAGACAATCAAACTATTGAAAACTAGTCCCTATTATGATCCTTCTGAACCTGTTCTTCCTCTAGAAGAGTCTCTCAAACAATTAACTGAGAATACAAATAGGTTTGTGTTAGAAATGAATAAAAAAAATGCACCCATGAGTGAACCTTTTATACACAATACCATAAGGAAGCCATGTGAGTCGATTCAAAAGCTTTTATTAGAGGCCCAGAATAGAACTGCTCAAGATAGTCTTAATTTCCAATATAGTGTTTCTAATAGTACCCTTGAAAATGAGGATAGTTGTTTTCCTAATTTAGAGGACGAGGTTAGAATTGGTAACACTACTTGTTTTGATAAGGTTCGATCTTTTTCATGTTATTATAGTGATGATTATGATGAGGATAGTATTGATGAAGAACATGAAATATGTAGGCATAGTGATCAGGAATTTGTTACTCCGATTGAGCTTTATAATGATAGTGTTGTTTCTAATAAAAATCCAAATAATTTTAATAATCATTCACCTATTCAAAAGGACGAGGATTTAACTAGAGATACCACCGTTTTAGACGATGTAGTTCAAGATCCTTTAGCCTGCAGTATGTTGGATAATCCATTATTTGATGTGCCTATTAGTGAATCGGAGGAGGTAACTATGATTAAAACCTTAGTTTATGAGCCTTTCGCTGATAATCCTTTATATGATTGTGATGATGGTTTAGAGGAAAGAGTTTACCCTGAGAATACTGTTTTAGAATCTAGCGATTTAGAAACACTAGTCTTAGAAGATGATAAACTCGTAGAAATGAGTGAGGATGAACCCAACTTAGAAGAATCTATTGACCATTTCCAGGAATCTGATGACCTATAAATTAGGGAAGTTGTGACTAATCTTTCTAGAGACACAGAAAACTCTAAGTTTGGGGGTGATTATCATTCTCCGTGTGTTTTAACTCTTAGTAAGTACTCTCCTGTAGGACTTGACATTTGTGCCTCAACCATCTTACAAGATTATCTTCATACACGTTTTTCCGAACCTAATGATGTCCAGAAAGAAGCTCAGTTGTTAGAAACCCATCCTCTGGTTGATGTGGTTAACCCAGGCTATGATACCAAGATTGACTTTGTTTTCCCACCAAAAACTTTTCAACCAATTGTGGGAACTTTTGATTTTAAGATATGTCGGTTATTAAGTTTTGAGACTAAACCTAATCACTTAAGGATATTAGGGTCGACACATTTTCTTCAGGAAGACCACCTCTTTCATTGTGATCAGCTGTGTGAGTAAAATATGATTGACTTAGAGGATCCCTAGTTATTCAGGTTGTTGTTATGTGCTTATAAGTTCTTAGTTGAGTTTTTCCAGACTCTAATACCTGAACCGGATCTTAGCTTTGAGGAAATCCAACCGATAAAAACCTGTTATCTAGACCCAGTTATAGAACCTGAACCTGAGCCACAACTAGATGTAGTTTTCTTAAACAAGGGTATGTTTGGCATCTTTTTGGTCTGTTGCAGTTTCCTCTTCTTGTGGGTAATACTTTTTGATCCAGATGACCCACAGTTATTCCGACTACTTCTATATTATTCTATGAGGTGACTAATTCCTTCCGATGTCTGGCTGAAGACTTTAAACTTAGCACTTCTTGGGAGGTAACCCAATCTCATGCAACCCGGTAATATCCTTCCTTCACTCTTTTGCTTCAAATAGTAAATGTCTCTCCTTGCTCATGCTTTTAATTTCATCTTTAGAACATTGAGGACAATGTTAATTTTAAGTTTGGGGGTATGGGAGAAACTTTTTAGTTGCAATAAATAAACTCCAGAGCCTAGAAATTTACGCCTATTAAGGATAGCACTAACCAATCTAAGTGGATGGAAACATTTTTGTTTTAGGAGTTGAGGAACCAATCTGACTAGATGGAAACATCTATAGAGTCTATTCATAAAAGCACAGAGCTCAGGTGTTAGAAATAAAATGATAATTTCGCCATATCTTGTCGAGTCCTTTTCACTTTCTATTTTTAGTTTTCTTTTGTTTCAAGTGATTTGGTGGGGCACACGATTCAAGTTGTTACCTTTGCTAGGGTGAAATAGAGTGACTGAGTTACCTTTTCCAAAAAAAAAAAAAATTTAGACCAGACCAGTTAGACCAATCGGAATAAGTATTAACACTTGGATAGCAATATGCGTGTGTTCTCCCTGTTTCTGTCGCCTAAGCAAGCGTGGAATGCAGGACCCGTGGGAACTATCGTGTAATCTGCTGACAAGAAGCATGCGCTTGGATCCAAAAGATCTATTCATGCCGTTAAGTTAAAAAAAAAAAGGTTATTGTTATGTGTAGTCAACTGTTGGTTCCCTTGTATTTGCCAGTTTGTTGATCTAGATTTAAGTTATTGACCACTGGTTCCCTTGTATATGCCAGTGTGTTAATATTAGTCAGACCGGTATCTCAGTCATTTAGGTTAGGTTCATCTTGGCAGAGGCCTTCAGACAGATATGGGAAACACCGTTCACTTTTCAACCATCTACATTTTTCTTTTTCCATCTTCTTAATCTTTTCATGTGATTAGTCTGACTCCGAGTATGATGTCCATCGTGAAACTATCTTAGTAGAGCTCTGTCACTTATATGAATTTTAGTATGCTTGAGTGCAAACTCGTATACAACAATTGGAATTTCGCATCAGGGTTCTTCCTCTTAGAGTCAATAATTGTATGCCAACCAAGGAGGTTCTTTAGTGCTTTACAAGGTTCTGCGTAGATAGCTAGGGTCTGGAGTATTGGTTTTTTGTGGGTACACCTCTGATAAACCCACCCGAGATTAACTCGGTCACTTTTCAAGAATAAATTTTGCTCGAGGACTAGCAAACAATAAGTTTGGGGGTGTTGATAGACGCATTTATGTGTCTAATATGTCTCTATTGTATGTATTATTAGTGCTCAATTTTGTATTTATTGTGTTCTTTTATGTCTTTGTAGGAATTTTTAGATAAATAAGCCCTTGCGGCGAAATGGGCTCAAAAAGCAGTGTTTTACACCCCGGAGAAATGTATCGTAGGCACCCCAGAAATGCACCGGAAGAACCCTAGAAATATCCCGGAGGAACCCCAGAAAAATTACTGTTTCAGCCCCAAAAATTACTATTTCCACCCAAATTGCTAAGGGGACACCACTGTTTGCTAAGGGGACACCATATTCACGATTCAAAAAAAATGAATTTGGCGGGAAGAAAACATGCAGACACTGTTGAAGTTTGGTCGGATTGTTGGAGGAATTCTAGCGAGATTCAATCGCTGGAAATTATTGGGTTAAGCCTGTTAAGGCTAAACAGGCCGAATGCAAATGATTTTAGCGATCAAGTTGGGCTGAAATGACCGGGAGAGAAGATCAAAGTCCAAACAGGGGATAGCAATATTTTTGGAAACAAAGAGAGAATATCGAGTTCTCTGTTGGGTTTGTGGAAGATACTCGAGTAAAGAGGGAATATATGGTACCTATATCGAATCCTAGAAGATTGAAAAAACGAAATATCTGCCATTAATGCGTGAACAGAGTCCACAGGGAAAGAAACATCGAATATGGCTGTGAAGAATATTGGAAGATATTCGGGATTAAATCAAGCATATTGTGAAGGTTGTTGGGTATAAAAGGACCCCTTGGGTTTAGTAGAGAGGCTGTCGAGAGTTGGGAGGAGAGAAGGAACGCTGCAGAATCGAGAACCATGATTTCTATCTGCTGCTGCTGCTTCCATTGATGAAGATGAAGAACACGAAGAACGGACTCGCAGCAGCAGTCGTTTATCAACAGTGTCTAAGACGCACACTCGTGGGTCGTAGTTCGTCGTACAACAACAGTTATCATTTATCGTTCTTCTTGTAACAGCTGAACAGCACCTTTGCAACAGTTATTTCTGTTGCGATTTTTCTGTTCAATTGTTTTATACCTTTTCATCATTTGTAAACCACTTTTTGAGCAATAAATAATTATTTTGAGAGCATTTTTACTATGATGAGCTAAAACCCAACACTGGGACGACGGAGGAGGCCAAACTTCATACTTGGGGTAATTTCATTTAATTCTTTTTTATGACTTTTGCATTAATTTAAAATTTAAATATGATTTTAATTAATTGGTTGTTATTTAATTTGATGATGTATGCTTGGCTTAGGTGTTTTGATACATCATGCTTAGGACTTACAATCAATGTTTTGAAAATCTACTTTGGCAAAATAAAAGTCCATATAATTTATGTTTTGAGCGATTATTGTCGAGAATAAATCATTGAGCCCTATTTATGAAGATTGGCCGAATCATTAGTCCCAGTACCTCTCGCCCATTGTGACAAATATTGTGTATATATTTTTATTTTTAAGTCTTACGAGTCCGAGCAACGAACTTTTACTACCACTTTCAAAATTACAACACAAATATCCGAGGAATTTCCCTGAGATGACACCGAAGGTGCATTTTTCTGGATTTACTTTCATGTGATGTTTCTTCATTGCTTCGAAAATATCTCTCAGGTGGTGGTGATCTCTGCGCAGCCTACTTTTGACGAGCATGTAATCAACGTAGACTTCTAGGGTACTACCAATCCATGGCCTGAAGATAGCATCGACCATTCTCTGGTAAGTTTCCCATGCGTTTCGAAGTCCAAAGGGCATTCTAGTGTAGCAATAAAGGCCAGGCGGGGTGTAGAATGCTGTGTGTAGTTGATCTTCTTATGCCAGGGCTACTTGGTTGTAACCAGAATATCCGTCCATGAATGACAGCTCTTCGTACCCTTCCACTGCTTCAACCAGTTGATCTATGCTCGGTAGGGGATAGCTGTCTTTTGGACATGCCTTGTTGAGGTTAGTAAAGTCGATGCATATCCTAACCCCTCCATTCTTCTTAGGAACGACGACCATGTTGGAGATCCATGTAGGGTATTTAACTTCCTTGATGAAGCCTGCTTCTAGTAGTTTCCGAAGTTCTTTTTCTACTACCTTATGATACTCTGGTGCAACTTTTCTTATTTTCTGCCTGAAAGGTGGCATGCCTGGTTTGATGGCGCAGCTCGTGTTGGATTATTTTCGGATCAATCCCCGGCATGTCTCCTAACATCCAGGAGAATACATCCGCGTATTCTTCAAGTAATTTGGTTAAGGAATCTTCTCTTTTTTCGTCCATTATGGTCCCTACTTTGATCATCTTCGGGTTTTCTTCCGTTCCTATGTTGATTTCTTTTACGGGCTCCACTGGTGTGAACACCGGCTACGGGTCCCCAAGTACTGGGACGTTCTTTAATTGTTATTTGGTATGTTTCTGTCTTTCGTTGGCTGCTGAAGTACTTTCCTCTGTGTTAAGGACATTATCATCCTTTGTCAAGCCCTTTTCGGTGGTTTTCTTGAGGAACAGGTCTATGGCCTTTTCTTTCGCATCTTCTTTATTTTTGATCCTTCGGGTTTTTCGTTGCTCTTCCTGTTCGTTGTTGATACGATCCTGAGTGGCTTGGTACTCTTTTGCAGAGACCCGATCTCCCTTGATTTCCATCACTCCCTCGGGTGTAGGGAACCTGAGATATTGGTAGTAAGTTGATGTCACTCCCTTGAGTTTATGTACCCACTTTTGTCCAATAATGGCGTTATAGGGGGATGGGGCGTCTACCACGCTGAATCTTGTTTCTACTTTCATGGGCCCGACGTTCACCTGCAACACGATGTCTCCCAATGGCTTTGTGGGCGCTCCGTTGAACCCGTAGATGGTGTAATAAGAGGTGATCAGCTTTTCATCATGGAGCTTCATCCGTTTGAAGGCGTTGTAGAATAGAACGTTCACTGAGATTCCCCCGTCGATGAGGATCTTTTTGAGGTTACATCCGGCCACTGGTAGTGTGAGGACCAAGGGATCGTTATGGTCTTCCATATCTTCTTCGATATCTTCAATATCGAAGATGATAGGTGCGTCCATCCACTCTTCGTGCTCGTCCACCTCTGCGCCATCAATCTTATATAATTCGCAGTGGTCTTCGAATTGCTTTCGTAGCCTCTTTCCTATCTGCGCTGTAAGTGAGGGCCCTGCGGCTTCTGAACACGAGATGGTGTTGATTGTGCGATTTCCCTCTGGAAGTTGGACTTGCTTGGTTCGTTTGGATTTGTCCTCGATGACCTCCTTTCGTATGTATTGCTTGAGTTCGCCAGCATCAATCAATTTTTGGATCATTATTTTGAGGTTTTTGCATTTCTCGGTCTGGTGTCCATTGAAGCAATGATACTCACAGTAATATTTAGACTTCTCGGTTCTTGGGGGCTGTTTTCCCTTAGACCACGACCACTCCGAATTTTCCTTTCCTTTGATCTCTCGCAAGATCTGAGCGTAGCTGGCATTGAGCTTCGTGTAAACCGGATCTTCGAATTTTCTATCGTCTTTTCGTCGTTCATCTCTTCGTTCCTTCCTATCTTCGTGCGGTCGTTCCATTGAGCTATTTATTTTTGCCTTGCTGGTTTGTTCTGCGGAATTGGTACGGTGAGACCTCTGCGTTTGTGCCCTCGGGTTCTCACGTTGGATTTCTTCAAGACGAGCATACTTCTCAATAATTATTCGAAGATCTCCTTCTGTCTTAGGTACGCTTCCGTGGATCTCAACAAATAGTGGACTCATTCGGTCTAATCCCCACTTGTAGCAGTTGATGCTTACTACGGGATCCACACTCCCTATGGCTTGGCAGATCTTGTGCCATCTGTTGGTGTATTCCCTCGTGTTCTCCTTGTAACCAATTTCCAGAGAAAAAAGTTTATCCATTCCGGTGTTGATAGCTTTGTTGTACATGTAGGTTCTCAATAATTTATCTGCGATTTGATCGTAGGAGTTGATGGAATCAGGTAGCAGGTTGTCAAACCAAGACAAAGCCGATCCCTTCAGACTTGATGGGAAATACCTACAGAGGACGGCGTCGTTTTGACTCCATCGGGATAAGATACGATTATAATACCGGATATGTGCCGCGGGATCACTGGATCCGTCATAGCATTCAAAAGTTAGGACAGGGAACTTTAACGGAATGGGGGTATTTTCCAGGCGATGAGTTAGGGGCGTGGAGTTAGCTTCTTTCATCACCTCTTCAAGCCTTCCTTCGCCTTGTCTGGCTTTTAACTGCCTGATCTCAGCCATCATATCATCATGCAGCTCCTCCATTGCATGGTAATATCCCACGTTCTCATGATCAGTTGAGCGTTTCTTTCTTCGAACTTCACTGTCATAATAGTCTAAGTCTTCGGCAACATATTCCGGATCGGATGCACTGCTTCCCCTGGCGGCATTTGCTAGGATGATTCTTCGGTCTTGATTAGGCTCTGGTGCTTTAGAATTTGCTTCGTCCAGTTGTTGGATAGTCTTCGTGCTTTGGGCAATCCTATCTTTCAAGTCTTGGTTCTCCCTGGCCAGAAGAGCTACGACATCTGCGTAGACCTGCTGGCTCTTTTTCAATTCTTCGAGCTCTACCATCATTCGGTGGGACTGGTTTGATCCCTGATTGGGAGTTCCGGCTTGTACCCCTACGACCATAGTTCCCCCTTCGTCTACTGTGTGTATTAAGGGTGGCAGAGGATCAACTTCAATTGTTGGTATCTCCAAGTTTGGTCCCCTCGGTTGAGCTTCCACCTGCGGTACTAAAACCACTGGTATGGTTTGATTCTGACCGTTGGTTGACGGCATTCCAAAGACTGGTGGATGTGCGGGCTGATGTGTCATAGATTCTGCCACCCCTTCTCTTTGTTGATGGATTTGGTTTGAAACCAAAGTCTTGTTAGCTTCTGTAGCCTGGAGGGCCACAACAGTTGCGTTGTTCTTTGTGGCTGCTGCTTTGAGAGCCGCAGCTGCAATGGAGTTAGTGTTCATAGGTGAGGTGATTTCCGCAGCATCCTGCCTCTGAGTAGCTGTTTTAGCTTTGTCTCCTTTCTGCTTGCTTCGGGTCATGACCGGGGTAATCCTCGGTGTCTCCTTTGATGAGGCTTTGGTTTTTCCTGCCTCTAGTATCTTTTCCATTTTTAATCTTTTTCTGCATAGGGGAATAAATAAGGAGAACCAAAGATATCCACAAGGATCGGGTTAGTGCCATTTGTATCCGCAAAATTATTGGAATAGAAGGAATGAGCTGCCCAAGGGCCTTAATAAAAGAGAAACATAAAGACTCCATCGGTCTAGTTTCCGCAATACAAATCCTCCAATAAAAAATCATGGACCTTGTTTTCAGACTACTTTTGAAAAGGAAAACTCTTGAAAAGGAAGATCCGTCGCGAGAACTCATGAATCTGGATTACCAAGTCTTAGTTTTAAAAGAAAAACGCCTCACGTGCAAATCTGTGATAGATAGCCGTGGATGTGTCTGCTTTGAAATGGTGTTTGTGAAAATGAAGACCATGAACCCAGAATAAAAAAGGTTTTGAAAACACGCTGAACCCAGAAATAAAAAGGTTTTGAAAGCACGCTGAACCCAGAATAAAAAAGGTTTTGAAAGCACGCTGAACCCAGAATAGGGCACAACCATAATGCGCGTTTAAGGTGAAATCACAGGATAAGATAAGTCTTTTACCGGGACAAAGTCCCTATTTCTAGCGCCAGATTGTGAACACATAAATCACGAAGCCATCCACGTGTTCACAAACAATATTCGCATACAGTCTAATTCTAGAATTGTACGTTGTATGTGTAAAGGGGATGATTATATCGATTCATCGACTCGAAGCCTTCGAGCTTGTCATTTTCTAGTCGAATATTATCTTAAATAATGTTCGTATAAAGGAATAAACAGAGAATCAAGTATAAATGTAAAACACATGAAGTTCAACGCTGAATGTAAGGTGCTGAAATGTAAATAAGACAAAGATTTACGTGGTTCGGAACTAAGGCCTACATCCACGGGGCTGGTGTTTCACTATGTATTGAATGATTACAAAGATAGTAGAATGACTTTAGAGTATACATAGGTCTGCGGAAGTAGGGGGATTACTTACTCTTCCTATTTCTCTCTCCTATATTCTCCTATAATTGCTCTGGATTGGTCGACCCCTTCTCTCTTAGTGGAGATGGGTATTTATAGGGTTGGAACGTGGGTCCTACTTCTGAGGTGTCGTTGTAATCTTATCTTCTTGTGCTTTGTGCCCATTACGCAGAGGTCTTCGGCATATGCTGCGGCCTGAGCTTGAATACGAAGAATTATCCTCGCCTCTTCCACGAGCTGATTGACACGTGTATATCTCTTTGGTATTTAATGCGGGTAGATGGATGTCTGCTCGTGTCAGACAAGTGTCTCTTTGTCTGGTCACATCTGTGTCAGTCAAACTTCCTCTCAGCCGTTGATCTGGGATCTTCTTGTACTTTGTGCCCATTACGCAGAGGTCTTCAGCATATGCTGCGGCCTGAGCTTGAATACGAAGGGTTATCCTCGCCTCTTCCACGAGCTGATTGACACGTGTATATCTCTTTGGTATTTAATGCGGGTAGATGGACGTCTGCTCGTGTCAGGCAAGTGTCTCTTTGTCTGGTCACATCTGTGTCAGTCAAACTTCCTCTCAGCCGTTGATCTGGGATCTTCCTCGGGATTGGGTGTATTAACACCTAAGGGGTATTATCTGGTGCTCCTCTGAGCCATCATACCTCTGTGATCCTCTGTCCCTGACCGTCGGATCTGCTGACTGGTGGCATCTTCTGATGAGATGCTTGCTATCATGTTTTGATATCTTGTTTTGCATGCCTTCCATGTGTCTCTTTATGTACACGTGGTGGATGATGAAAGGTGTACATACAACTACTCACCTTGTTTAAAGGTTGAACTTATAATTTTTAGGGAATATGGAGATGCACTGTACTTTCGAGGAAAAAAAAAAAGAAAACCAGCGTCCCAATCAGGAATTTTACACTAAGCGGATGCAGCATTCATAGGATATTGCTGAGAAACGGCTGCATGCACCAATGCAACATACCTGAAACGCGTAAAAAGATAGAAGAGACCAGAATCCGGATATTCATTCATTAACGAAACAAAATATTGACAAAGCACAAATTTTATATTAACCATAATAACAGTAATTTTTAGCACTCCTGTAGTAGACATTACGCCAATTGTTACTCATATTACAGGCAAGAGGCTTTCTCTGTAAAGGAAATACCCAAAGGAAGGTGTCTCACTCTTTGCAATGAGAAAACTATCCTTGCTAAAACTCTTCTTCTTCCAGTCGTAAAAATAGAAAGTGGAAGGGGCCTCTTCTTCATATTTAATGATGAGTAAGTCTGTACCTGGAACAGCTTTAATAGAATAAAACTGTAGCAGGCTCCAGTCAGAATGCGGAATCTCGAAGGTCTCTTCAGTCCAGTAGAAATCACCACTATTGCTAACAGTACTGCCATCTGCACTGCTTGTAGATGTCACGGTACTACTGGTAATGTCCTTCAATTTCTTGTCATATAACACACACATCTTAATTGGTAGCCATGTTGTCGGCTTAACTAACACAGCTAAACGACCATCAATTTGTATCAACTTACAATCATAAGGATAACCAACTTCTCCAATGATGTAGATGGGAATTGAAATTACAAGTTCTTCAATGATGAAGTTGGGAAGTGAAATTAATCTAAGATTTTCACTCCCAACATTAAATTCCAAAATTAATGGTGTTGGGTGCAATAATCAAAAACAAAGAAAAATCAAATAAGCAAAAAGTTATTGATACTTAGCTCCTTTATAGTGGAAGTGATTGCTTTGACGAAACGAACAAGCTCCCCATATCTCCGCAACAGGGAAATTTTTTGGAAAACAGAGTGAGTCGCGTGTTCAACACGCTGTCCTTAAGACATTAGCGCCCGGCTACACTCAAGAGTGATGCTATAACCCTCACAGTACGGATATATCCAGGATAAAACACCCTAATACACCTACTACTAGCATATGTAGTAGATGCTCAACTTGAGCTTGGCAACTCCGAAAAAACATTAAGGAAAATCGCGAATGCTAAAGAAAGCAATACAAAATATTTTCCCTTGGGGGTCTCTCTAAAATATAGAGAATCCCCTTAGGGGTCCCTCTAAAATATAGAGAAACCCCTTTACCATATAGGGGTCCCTCTAGAATATAGAGCAACCCATTTTTTTCCATGCTTTTACAAAAGAAGTGAATTTTTTTATATAATTGACAAACTCAAGTTAAGAAGAGCTCCTCCCCTATGTGGGACTAAAATTCTTATATAGTCTCTTAAAAACAACTAAAGAGTGGAAACTCCACTATGTGGGACTAATAAGTTTTCATTCACAAAAAAAACACTAAATTAAAATCTTTAAAAAGTATTTTTATTAATCGTTTTTCCAACAATCCCCCACATGAATGAAAACTCAATAAAACGTGAAAAACACAGATAGATCTTGGTAAATCAACAACCCAATCTCACGACACGAACTGACTGAACAGACAGACAAATCGTGCATGTTGAATTCATACTAGCCATTTCAACGTCCTCTCCTTCACAAAGTAGTGTGTTGATCCCAGGGTCATACTATGGATTGCATAAATCATAATAGTATAGAGAGCTTTCATCTTTAGTTTCTCACAAGTGAGACTAAAGGTTTCTTTCACCAAAGTGAAAAATCATGAACTAGTGAACCCTTAGTGACCCCTAGGTCCTAAGAACTAGTAATACCAAGACCATAAAAACAACATAAAACTCATTTTCTCAAAAGGAATTAAAAATAGATAAAAACGAAAAAACATGAAATACCACTATAGGCAGAGGTGTCCATGAGGTCTTGAACCTTTGCTTAGTGAGAGATTACCGGAACTACTTGCTAGACAGTGAACGCGATGTCTTGAACTGCTAGCGTTTGGTGTAATCCGCGATAATAACCACACATGATATCTCCAAGGTTGCTGCCAAGCTCGTGCCGTTGTGTCCGTTTTGGCCCTGGACTTATCCTGTTTCTCAGAATGCTCTAGAGAATCATCTCATATTCTCATAGGAAGCGACCCACTTCCCCATTCATATAGGTGAATTCCATCAAGAGTGTTTACTGCTACACCCCACTTCAATCTTAAATTGAAACTATAGAACTCATTAAGACTTATTAAAAAGTCATCCTCCACGTGCAGTCACACTATCACGTCTACACCATAGGGAAGGGACAGAGAATGAAAATCTCTGATAGTGTTTACCTTTACCCACCACAAATTAGTTTCTCATTCGAAACCTTTATCATGGGATCTCCAGTCAGCAAGGTTGAGTATCCTTCATGGTAAGTTTAATATATGAGCTTAAGCCCCAACCCCCTCGATGCATTTTTCACTATCTCTTTGTACAAACCTTTCGTCAAAGGTTGCGCGAAATTCTCCTTGGACTTTAGCCAATAAATGGAAATAATGCCGATTGAGATTAGTTATTACTTAGCTTTAACTATTATAGCTTGGCTAACACAATGTATAGATATAGCTGGCACAGGCCTATGCCAGAGAGGAATGTCTTCTAAAAAGCATCTTAGGCACTCGGCCCTCTCTCGTGCTTTATCTAACGCAATACTCTCAGATTCCATAATGAATTGAGCAATATATGTTTGTCTGAAAAACTTCCAGAAACAAACCCTCTTGCTAGAGTGAAAACATATCCACTGGTAGACTTAGACTCCTCTGAGTCAACTATCCAGTTTGCATCACAAAGTCCCTCAAGGACAACAAGATACCTTTCATAAATAAAACAAAAGGTAATAGAGTATTTTAGGTACCATAATACTCTATTAAGCGCATCACAATGCTCTTGTTTTGGACTACAAGTATATATACTTAACTTACTCACAATATAGGCAATGTACGGACTCTTACAATTCATTAAATTCATCATACATCCTATAACTCTTGAGTATTCAATTTAAGATATTCCATTACTCTTATTTTTCTCGAATCTACAAGAAGAATCGTACGGAGTAAGGCATGCTTACAATCAGACTGATTGTATCTCATAAGCAAAAATTCAACACAATGAGAATGACTAAGACTATAAATGTTAGATTATCTTCTAATCCTCATCCTTATGATTACATCAATAAGGTCTAAGTCTTTCAAGTCAACGTTCTCATTCAGCGTATGTTTTAGTGGAATTAATATATCTACGTTTATATAAAGTATAAGCATATCATCAATATACAAGCATACAATCACATAGGCATCCTTAACAAGTTACTTGCAAATATACTTGTCAGATTCATTACCTTAAATCCACTACTCATTATCACACGATCAAATTATCATGTCACTGTTTACGTACTTATTTGAAAACAATACAAAGATTTGTTCAACTTGCAATCTTTGTCTTCACAACCTTTCACTACAAAGTCCTCAGGTTGGTCTATGTAAATTTCTTTATCTAATTCACGGCTTTATAAAATTTGTATTAACATCCATCTGATGTATCTCTAAGTTGTTTATGGCAGTAATAACAATTAGCATCTCAACGGAAGTAATTCTTCTCACATGCGAATTAGAATCAAGGAAATGTACACCTACTTTTAGTTTATATCCTTTAGATATCAACCTAGCCTCATAATTTTTCCACAGTTCCATCTATCTTACGTTTCCTCTTAAAGACTCATATACATCCTATGGTCTTACTTCCCGGAGGTAAACTAGCATGATCCCAAGTCTGCTTCAGACGGACTTTGTCCATTTCACTAAATGAAGCTTCTTAGCAGAGTGGGGTTTCGGTAAATGTTATGGACGAAGCTATATTTTTGGGTCCTATTTTAGGTTTAGGGATGGCAACCTTAGCCAAACACCCCACACTTTGAAGTATGCATAATAAGGTTGTCTACCTTTCCACAGTTCATATGGAGTTTTATCTGATCCTTTAAAAGGTACTTGTTCAGGATATAGCAGGCTGAGAGGACAGCTTCCCCCCACAAGTTCGAAGGTAATCCTGAACTAATTAACATGGATTCATCATCTCCTTAAGGGTACGGTTCTTACGTTCAGCTACACCACTCGACTGAGGTGAATAAGGAGGGGTAACTTCGTGTATTATGCCATGTTTTACACAGAAATCTCCTTTCGGAATTTTTACTCACCACCACGGTCAGACCTAATGGTTTTAATGGTAGTATTCATTTGGTTTTCAACTTCAATTTTATACATCTTAAAGGTTCTAAGGCATCATCCTTACCTCTAAGCAAATATATATGACAATACCTAGTACAGTCGTCTATAAAAGTAATAAACCATTTCTTACCACCTCTAGTTTGAACCGGATTCATGTCAACTAGGTCGAGTGAATTAATTCTAAGGGTTTAGAATTTCTATGAACATTTTGCTAAAAGGTTTTTATCATATTTTGATTCTACGCGAATTTAACTTTTGTGTTCAATATCCAAATTAAATTTGGGTACGTAGCCTATGCTATCCAGTTTATGCATTGACTTATAATTTACATGTCAAAGTCACACAAAAGAAAGCACAAGAATCAACTATGTTCATTTTATCAGATTTTCCTTTAAGCTTATAAAGACCCTAAGTCTTATAACCGTCGCCTAAAAAATCACTGCCCTTAGTTACAACAAGTTTTCTAAATTCACTTAAGATCTTCAATCTTTTACCACTACAACATAAAAAGATACAAGATTCTTGCATATGCCCGGAACATGAAAACTTCATTCAATGTGAGAATATTACAGATATGAGCTTCTGCTCGACCTTTTCCTTTTATGCAACCTCTGTTGCAGATGAGTTACTCATATAGAGTTTCTCGACATCCCCTATCCTCTAATAGGAGGTGAACAGGTCTCTGTTTCAGCAAACATGCTTAGTGGCTCCAAAGTCCACCCATCAATATCTCTCACATTGGTTATTAAAATAACTTCCGACATCATGCCACTGAACTCGTTCTAGTTTGTTTCAACTAAATTAGCATTAACTTACTACTTATTAAGGTTTTTACGTTGTCTACAATTTACTGCCATATGGCTAGGAATTTACAAACATAAAAATCACCCTTAATTAAAGTAATGCTAGATTCAGGTTTACGAAACATACCTTTATTATGAAGACCACGCTTAGTGTTGCGTTCGATGTTCTCACCTTTGCCATCTTTGGAAGATTTGTTTCCAACCACATGCGGCTATTAGCCATGTCCCTCGGAGATGACACCTTTATTCACAAATCACAATTCCAAATCAGAAAGTAAAATATGAGTTTTGAAGATAACATCTAGATATACAAACTTCGTTTGAATCAGCGTTTCAAAAAACTCATGGTTACCCCACAAAAATTAATTTAGTTAACAACAAGTTTCTGCTTGTCAGAATTTTTCAGAAACGTTTTTCTGTTTTGTCAAATATCAAAAAAATATTTTTACAACTCCAAAAATTCTTAAATTTTACGCGGGTAATTATCAGGATGTTTACGTTGTGTCAAAAGGGGTCATCGAAATTCCTTCTATGTTGAGAGATAAATTCGAAACTCTACATCTGACCAAAAATTCATTTTTTGTTTTTTCACTCCACAATTAACATCCATGATTCACAAGACCAACCATTTTCGATTATTACAAATAACTAATGTCTTAAGATTGTTGGGTGCAATAATCAAAAACAAAGAAAAATCAAATAAGCAAAAAGTTATTGATACGTAGCTCCTTTATAGTGGAAGTGATTGCTTTGACGAAACGAACAAGCTCCCCATATCTCCGCAACAGGGCAAAACTTTGGAAAACAGAGTGAGCTGTCCTTAAGACATTAGCTCCCGACTACACTCAAGAGTGATGCTATAACCCTCACAGGACGGATATCTCCAGGATAAAACACCCTAATACACCTACTACTAGCATATGTAGTAGATGCTCAACTTGAGCTTGGCAACTCCGAAAAAACATTAAGGAAAATTGTGAATGCTAAAGAAAGCAATACAAAATATTTTCCCTTGGGGGTCTCTCTAAAATATAGAGAATCCCCTTAGGGGTCCCTCTAAAATATAGAGCAACCCCTTTACCGTATAGGGGTCCCTCTAGAATATAGAGCAACCCCTTTTTTTTCCATGCTTTTACAAAAGAAGTGAATTTGTTTATATAATTGACAAACTCAAGTTAAGAAGAGCTCCTCCCCTATGTGGGACTAAAAATCTTATATAGTCTCTTAAAAACAACTAAAGAGTGGAAACTCCACTATGTGGGACTAATAAGTTTTCATTCACAAAAAAAACACTAAATTAAAATCTTTAAAAAGTGTTTTTATTAATCGTTTTTCCAACAAATGGTTCTGTTACTTGGCTCCATTTATAGCCGGCACGCAGCCAATAAATGGAACCATTTGCGTAAAGAGAAGAAGTGAATTCTTCCGATGAAATTTTTGGCGGGAGCGAGAACTCGTCATGAGTCCTTCTCCATAATAGATTGTTGTTCTGTTGTCTGCCGTCAACTGTCATGACCTCACATATGTTTTCATAGCGTAAGAAAAATCCACGGCAGTCGCATATTCTTTTTATCCAAAATAAAACCACTTTGTGTTCCATAGTGTCAGGATCATACCCAAAGTAATACCAATTAGCACTGGTATACTGAACCCGATCATGTTGTTGTTTAAACGTGGGTTGTATCCAAGGTGTTGATTGTCCCGTGCTCGGATGATGCAGGGCATACTACAATTCCAGAAGATTCCGCTTAGAGTTTTGGCTTCCATAGTTTCCTAGTTTCAGTCTTTCTTATTTTTAGGATTCTTTTAGATTTCCTTTTAGTTTTCTGTTTCCTAGTTTAGTTATTCTTGAAGCCTATATAAAGGCTAGATTAAGTCTTGTAAGATCCATCTATTACTCAATCAAATTATTAAACACAAAACTTATCTTTCTCTTCTTGCTTGAATTCTCTTCTCTTCTTGCTTATAGCAATCTAGTATTGCTTTCTTTTACCTTGTTCCACATTAGTTGGTATCAACCGCTTAGTTTTAGGTTTTCATCCTATAACTTGATCCTTTACATCGCTTCCGCAACACCTTTCAGTCCTTTTTTAGTTCCTTTTCGTATACAAAAAAAAAAAAAAAAATATGACTGCTCAACCAGTTACTCTAGCAGCAATCGAAGCTCTCATCAAATCTCATACCGAGATTTTGGCAAAAAACATTACTGAAGCTCTTGAGAAGTCCATGGAGGACAAATTAGGGTTAAGAGATACCAAGCTTGAAACCATGCAGAATCAACTTTTGAAGGTTGCAAAACATAAATCTAGATTTGGATATGCCTGAGCTTGTAGACTTAGAAGGAAAAACTAAAGAAGATATACTTCAGTTTTTACAGAATGATGAAGTACCTGAAGATGTATTGCGTACTTTAAACATTAAGAAACCGTATGAAGGTTTCATAGGTCATTCAAAGAAGAAGATAGTTTCTCCTGCACTTGACAGTGATGATGAAGATGAACGTGAGAACGATCTAGAGAAGAATTGGATTGAAGAACGACGTTTAAAAACTGGTCACAACCCTTACAGTTCTTTACCAGAATATAAACTAAAAGCTGATATTCCCAACTTCTCTGGAAATTTTCGTATTGAAGAACTAACTGATTGGTTCTTTGAGGTAGAAGCTTTTTTCGAATTCATGGAAGTCCCTGAAGATTCTAAGGTTAAACTTGTGACTACAAACTCAAAGGAGGAGCTGCAGCTTGGTGGGATAAGATCTGTGATGATCGTAGAAACGCTAACAAACCGAAAATACGTACTTGGAAACGTATGAAAACTTCAGATAGGGATAAGTTCTTACCTAGAGACTTTATGCAGCAACTTTTCATCAAATTACAAAACATTCAGCAGGGGGCACGAACTGTTGAAGAATATGTGTCAGATTTTTATAATTTGGTCGCACGAAATCAACTCAAAGAATCTGAAGAACAGTTAGTTGCAAGATTCATTGAGGGACTGAATAGATTAATACAAAATGGTATGACTCATTCAGTTTTTACTATGGTCGAAGCTGTGCAGCAAGCTATTAAGATAGAAAATCGTCTTATTCGTTCTTCTAGGATTTCCATCCAGACAAGGGCGTTATCAAAATACTTACAGGGGTACCAATTCATCTCAAAACTTTTCTCCAGATACTGTTTTGAATATTCCCAGGCCTCCTTATGATGATGTTAGCCATTCACATCGACAACCTAGCCATATTGTGCCTTATACTCCACCTCTGGCTACACCTATCTTAGCCAATCCAGTTGATCTTCAGCCGGGTCAGCAGTCTCACTCTCTGCAACCAACTCCTCCTACTACAGGGAATCGGTTTCATAACAGGCAACAACAATTTCCACCGCAACAGCGAGCTAATAATGCTTATACAAAATTTCGTGGAGATAAGTTCAATAAATGTCAGCAATCGGGGCACACTTCTAGTGATTGTCGGAAATTCAATGCTTTGATTGGTGAACCTCAGTTCATTAATGAAGTCACTGGTGCGCTTAATGAGTTCGAAGATGAAGACTCACCTGGTGATGACGAGTTTGTTGGGATGATTCGTCCATTATTTCTTACTCAACAATGCAAGTCTCAGAGACACAGTATTTTTAAATCAAGATGTTATATTGGGGGTAAAATCTGCAAGATGATAATTGATAGTGGCAGTGTGGATAATTATATTGCTGATCACGTAGTTAAGAAGCTTGAACTACCAGTAACTTCTCATCCAGAACCTTACACTGTAGGATGGGTTAATGCCTCTAGCACACAGAAGATTACTCTTCAGTGTTATGTGTCATTCTCTTTTGAGGGTTATGAAGACACAGTTCTATGTGATGTCATTAATATGACGGCAACCCATCTTCTTCTTGGCAGACCTTGGCAATACGATCTTCACGCGGTTCACAATGGATTCGAGAATACTTACACTTTTGTTCATAATGGGAAAACCAAGGTTCTTAGTCCATCCAATTCCACTTCAAACTCTTGTGCGCAGACTGATGCTGTCGTAGCCACTGTTATTCGTTCTTTGCACCCACAACATTCTTTACATTCCCATGAAGATTCTAAGCCTATGATTGAGTTGCCTGCAAAGGTGAAGCCCTTATTATTTCAATATAATGTTTTATTTCCAGATGAACTACCAACTGCATTACCTCCTTTACGGAATATTCAACACTGCATCGATTTTATTCCTGGAGCCTCTTTACCAAACCAAGCACACTATCGCTTGAGTCCTGCTGAGCATGAGATATTACAGGGACAGGTAAATGATTTGCTTACAAAGGGTTTGATACGACCTAGCAACAGTCCTTGTGCCAGTCCTGCCTTCTTGGTTAGTAAAAAAGACAATGGATGGAGGATGTGTATCGATTGCAGAGCATTAAATCGCATCACCATTCCTTATAGATTTCCGATCCCGCGTATTGATGATATGATTGATTTACTGTCGGGCTCTATTATTTTTACTAAGTTGGATTTACGCAGTGGTTACCACCAAATACGCATTCGAGGTGGAGATGAGTGGAAAACAGCATTCAAGACACGTGAAGGTTTATATGAATGGCTGGTCATGCCATTTGGGTTATCTAATGCACCTAGTACTTTTATGCGACTTATGAATCAGGTTCTCCAACCCTTTCTCAGTAAATTTGTTATTGTCTATTTTGATGACATACTAATTTTTAGTCGCAGTGAGCCAGAACACCTCCAACATCTTTCACAAGTGTTTCAAGTTCTTGCTGACAACTCTTTATATGTTAATTTTAAGAAGTGTACCTTCATGGCTTCTTCAGTAACATTTTTGGGATATGTGACTTCTACTGATGGTATTCATGTCGATCCTTCTAAAGTTCAAGCAATTGAAGATTGGCCAGTTCCTACTTCTATTCGTGATGTTCGTAGTTTTCATGGTTTGGCTTCTTTCTATCGAAGATTTGTGAAGAACTTTAGCTCTATTTCTGCACCTTTGACTGACTGTCTCAAGAAGGAGAAGTTTGAGTGGACGGAAGCAATGGATAAAAGCTTTATTCTTCTTAAAAAAAAGCTTTGTACGACACCAATTCTTGAACTTCCGAATTTCAACAAGCCTTTTGAAATAGATTGTGATGCATCTGTTGTTGGTATTGGTGCAGTATTATCACAGGAGGGTCATCCAATTGCATATTACAGTGAGAAGAATTCAGATGCACAAAAGAAATGGTCTACATATGAATTAGAGTTATTGGCTCTTGTTCAATCTCTTAAGCAGTGGCATACTTATCTTATACATAGGGACTTTGTTGTCAACACTGACAACCATGCTTTGAAGTTTTTGAATACTTCTGCTAAAGTTAACAGAATGCATGATCGATGGCTTTCCACACTCAACAAATACACTTTCTCCGTGAGACATAAAAGTGGCAAATTGAATCAAGTTGCTGATGCCTTAAGTAGAAGAAGTCATCTATTAACTACAATTCGTAATGAGAGTTATGCATTTGACTATATCAAAGACATTTATCCAGAAGATGAAGATTTTGGCAAACTATGGGATCAATGCAGTTCTCAAACTCATGGGGTTGATGATTTTCTTATACAAGAAGGTTTTCTTTTTAAAGGGAATCGATTATGTATTCCTCAAGGGTCTTTACGTTTACATCTTATGCGAGAATTACATGGCAGTGGTCTTGGTGGTCATTTTGGGAGAGATAAAACCATTGCCCTGATTGAAGAAAGATATTTCTGGCCATCTTTGAAACGTGATGTACAAAAGTTCGTACAAAAATGCATGGTCTGTCAGAGAGCAAAGGGTACAATTCAAAATACCGGGTTGTGTACTCCTTTACCAGTTCCTGATGCACCTTGGGTTGATATAAGTATGGATTTTATACTTGGTTTACCTCGTACTGCTAGAGGTAATGATTCTGTTATGGTCGTAGTTGATCGTTACTCTAAAATTGCTCACTTCGTGGCTTGTAAGAAATCAACTGACGCTTCTAATGTTGCTTCTTTTTTCTTTAAAGAAGTAGTAAGATTGCATGGGGTTCCAAAGTGACAGAGATACCAAATTTTTGAGTTATTTCTGGAAAAGTTTATGGATGTGCTTAGGCACAGTTCTACAATTCAGCACAACTTCACATCCGCAAACTGATGGACAGACTGAGGTTGTTAATAGATCACTTGGGAATTTGATTAGAGCTAAGTGGCTGGATAATAGTAAGCAGTGGGATGTGTTATTGCCACATATGGAATTCTCTTTCAACACTTCTGTGAATCGTTCTACTGGGAAAACTCCATTTGAGATTGTGTACTCTAAAGTACCTAATCATACTCTTGATTTGGTAGCCTTACCCACCACACAGAGTACAAACACTGCAGCCGACTCTTTTGTAGACAAAGCAACTGAATTACATAATGAAGTAAAATCTAAACTGGAGAAGTCCAATTCTAAATATAAAGAGGATGCTGATAAACATAAGAGGTTTAAAACCTTCAAGGAAGGGGAGCTCGTGATGATACATCTAAGAAAAGAGAGATTTCCAGTGGGTACTTATAACAAAACCAAGATGAAGAAATATGGTCCTTTCAAGGTTTTAAAGAAGATCAATGATAATGCTTATGTTATTGATCTACCAAATGATTGGAATATCTCCAACACATTTAATGTTCAAGAGATTTTTACGTTTCATGGTGACAATGAACTTCTGGTTTGTTTGGACAACTCGAGGACGAATTTTACTCTAGAAGGGGGGACTGATGCAGGGCATACTACAATTCTAGAAGATTCCGCTTAGAGGTTTGGCTTCCATGGTTTCCTAGTTTCAGTCTTTCTTATTTTTAGGATTCTTTTAGATTTCCTTTTAGTTTTTTGTTTCCTAGTTTAGTTATTCTTCAAGCCTATATAAAGGCTAGATTAAGTCTTGTAAGATCCATCTATTACTCAATCAAATTATTAAACACAAAACTTATCTTTCTCTTCTTGCTTGAATTCTCTTCTCTTCTTGCTTATAGCAATCTAGTATTGCTTTCTTTTACCTTGTTCCACATTATCGGATCTAATATACACACACAACTCGTGCTGCGGTTTACTAAAGCTATCAACCCATTGACACCTCCAAAAACGTGTGTACCATAATGAGAAGCTCCTGGTACAGGTACTTCCCTTTGAACAGTCTCTACTTTTTCTTCAGACATTATTAATTCAACCGAGGAGAAAACGTTATGTCTAGTAGGGCGCTTCGTCAAAAATGAGATACCACCAACAGCAAAACTAGACGCTTTTGATCGCGTGAAGTGAAGATCGATGAAGATTCGATCTTTATTAATTAAAGACTGCCATTGTTTGCTTACACACTTGAACCTCATGAGTGACTTTATTGGAAGTCTACTCAATATGTCGCCAAGTAAGAACTCATTGCACATAACAAGTTCGCTATTAAATTAATACTGCTTCGTCATCATTCTTCTTCAACTTTGTTCCTTCCTAGCTATAGCTTTGGTATTGTAGCTACGGCATCAGAGAATATATATACATACAAATCTTGCAGGCTGCAACAAGTTTCCTAATCCTTGTAATACTACCAAACATTCCTAATCCTTGTATAATAATGCTACCAAACATATAAAGCATAGGAAAAGGCAGTATCTTCACTTGCTAAGAATTACTTGGCCTTCTAATGTGCTAGAGTTTTTACCGTCAAGTTATTACTTTAGATTCTGGAGGTTTTGCTTACTTTTACCATTAAGTTTTTTACCGTCAAGTTTTATTTTTGACTCTGGAGGTTTTGCTTATTGCAGTTGATGCAGCGCAATAGTCTTGGTTATAGATACATTTCAATGCCAATGGTACCTCAGGGTTTCATGGGTCAGATGATGTCATTCCCATCTGATGTTGCTGGCATGCCGATGTCTCCAGTTGATGCATCACATGTTATAATTACTAAGCAGGTGAGATTTTGCACGTTTCAGACAACTCCCTGGACATAAATATAGACCAGTTTGCCTCTGTTGTAATGAAATTGGTGTTTTGGTAACTTCGATCTTGCTAGGAAAGTTTAAATCATCATTCAGCACTTTTTGATTTCAGATATTAATATACCTGACTATATACTCATACTTTGCATCTAGTTTATATATCTTCCTGGTCCATTTGTTTTTTTTTGTTTTTGTTTTTGTTTTTGTCTTGTTTTTTTTTTTTTTTTGAGAAGAAAGGTTAAACTTGTATTAAAGAAAAAACAAAAGATACAGGAAAGAAAGGCACAAACTAGTGCAGCCAAACCAAAAAGAGAAAAGAGCCAGAAGGCCACGCACACTAAGCAAAAGCCTACTCATATATGAAGAATTTTCTCTCCCATGCTGCATACCCAATTTTTTTTATAAAGCTGCAGTAGCTAGCTGAGGGATATCTCATCTCTCGTCTCTCGGTTCATATCATAGTTGGGGCCAATGAACACCTCACCTCCACATAAGAAGGATAAATCCTGACTATGTCCCTAAAGTCTAATAATGCCCAACTTATTTAAAGGTTGAACTTTTAGGGAATAAGGCAATGCACTGTACCTTCGAGAAAATAAAAGAAAACTAGCCTCCCAACCAGGAATGTCTCGCTAAATGGCTGCAGGCATTCATAGGAATTTTGCTGAGTGACGCATAGGAAACAATGCAACATACCCGAAAAAAAGACAGAAGAGAACCAGATTCTGGATTAGACTTTCCACAATTCATTCATTAACTAAAGAAACTGTTGAAAAAGCACAACTTTTATATTGACCATCAAAATCATTTTTAGCACTCCTGTAAAAATAAAGCCAATACTGTATATACCTAGTTACTCATATTACATGCAAAAGGCTTTCTTCGTAAACGAAATACTCAAACGAAGGTTTCTTCCTTTTTGCAATGGAAAAACTCTCCTTGCTAAAACTCTCCTTCCTCCAGTCGTAAAAATAGAAAGTTGAACGAGCATGTTCTTCAGATTTAATGATGAGTAAGTCTGCACCTGGAACAGCTTGAATGGAATCAAACTGTAGCCGGCTCCAGTCAGAATGCGGCATCTTGAAGGCCTCTTCAGTCCAGTAGAAATCACCACTATTGCTAACACTACTGCCTGCCACACTGCTTGTAGATGACACATTACTATCGATATTGTCCTTCAATTTCTTGTCATATAACACACACATCTTCATCGATGGGTTTCAGTTATGCATGTTGTCGCAGTAGCTAACACATCTAAACGACCATCAATTTGTATCAATTTATAATAAAAAGGATAACGAATTTGAGACAGAATTGGGTTGTTAACGGTTTCTCAAGATGAGAAAACCAAACATAAAGATCTGTTTATATATATTTAGAGTTACATGACTTGCTGAACAGGACTTATAGTTGCCTTAGTTTGGCATACAAGACATAACAAAATAAGTGAAAACTATAAACAGAAAGAACACGAAACAAAGAGAAATTTCCTATTATCTAACACCCTCCCTCGATCTAAGCGGTGATCGGAAACAGTAAGCTTAGAGTGTAGAAAAGAGAATCTATCCCGCGAAAGACGTTTAGTAAACACATCAGCAATTTGGTCTTTAGAACAAACGAAACACACTTGTAACTGGCCACGTTGAACTCTTTCGCGAACAAAATGATAATCGATTTCAATATGTTTAGTACAACCATGGAAAATAGGATTCATAGTAAGATAGGTAGCACCAAGATTATCACACCATAAGACGGGAGGAGTGCAGACTGGAACCTTAAGTTCTTTGAGTAGAGATTCAATCCACATTAGCTCAGCAGTAGCAATGGCAAGACCACGATATTCAGCCTCCGTACTCGATTTAGAAACAGTTTTATGCTTTTTAGCACTCCAAGAAATAAGATTCGAACCCAAGTAAACACAATACCCACTAGTGGACCGTCTATCAGTTTGATCACCAGCCCAATCAACATCCGTGTAGGCTTGAAAACTCAATTTTAAATTAGAAGAAGGCCGAAGAGTAAGACCATAAGAGGAAGTACCTTGTAAATAACGGAGAATTCTCTTGACAAGAAGAAGATGCTTGTCCGTAGGATGTTTCATAAACTGACATACTTTATTGACTGAGAAGGAAAGCTCAGGCCGAGTGATCAACAAGTATTTAAGACCACCAACAAGACTCCGATATTTAGTAGGATTTTTCAACGGAACACCATCATGTGGATTTAGCTCCGTAGAAGTAGTAAAAGGAGTACTCACAGGCTTTGCTCCTTGCATATTAGCACGCTCCAATAAATCCTCTATATAACGACGCTAGGAAAGAAACAAACCATCAGTTGTTCTTGTAACTTCAACACCAAGAAAAAGAGACAACTCTCCAAGATCCTTTAGAGCAAATTCCTTGTGGAGAGTTTCAATAATATGTTGCAAAAAGGAAGATGAGGAGCCTGTTAAGATAATATCGTCGACATATACAAGAAGATAAGTAACATCGGTAGTCGAATGACGAATAAACAATGAAGAATCTTCTCGAGAAACGGTAAAACTAAGTTGTTGTAAAAACACACTAAGACGAGTGTACCACGCCCTTGGTGCTTCCTTTAGGCCATGCAGATGTTGCTTCATATAGACTTCCTCCGTAAGAAAACCGTTTAGAAATGCATTTTGAATGTCAAGTTGGCGAATAGGCCATGCAGATGTAAGGGCCAAAGTAAGAACAACTCGAATTGTGCAAGGCTTTATAACCGGGCTAAAAGTTTCTCCATAGTCTTGTCCTTCGCGTTGATGAAATCCTTGAGCCACTAAACGGGACTTAAGACGTTCAATAATTCCATCAGCATGACGTTTGACACGAAACACCCATTTACACCCAACAACATTCATATCCGGAGTACAAGGAACATAAGACCAAGTGCCATTTTGAAGAAGAGCATTATATTGATCATCCATAGACACACGCCATTTCGGATCTTTCTTCGCCTGCGAATAACACGTTGTCTCAAAGAGAGCATCATTAATAGTGGTATACTTTTAAACTAAAAGAGCTTTTGGTTTAAAAATACCATCTTTTCCTCTTGTAACCATTGAATTCTCATTCCGAGTCGGTGGTCGAGACGTGGGAACAACTTGAATATGCGATGGAGTACTAACTGGTAACGGTGTTGTAGTCGTTGTATCAGGGAGCAGTGTGGTAGATGGAGCAGGGTGTAGTTTTTCCGTTTCTGTCACGGGAAGTGCTGTTGTTGAAGCATAAACATTCAATTGGACAGCATCAGTTCGTTGAATTCCATTACTTGGAATAGAGCCATCGGTAGAAGCAGACAAAACAGGCTGCTGAAAGTTCACAGCATCAGCACGTGTTGAAGAAAGCTGAAAGTTCACAACATCAGCACGTGTTGAAGAAATAGACACAGGAGCTACAGAAGAGACAGTAGTAGGAGGTGGCAGACGTCTGCTGTACGTTTGACCAGAGCTTTTAACAGCAGGGGAAAGTGACGTTTCAGCTTCTGCAGGGAAGGACTGTTGGACTTCCGTAATAGGCAATGAAAGAAAAGGTGCAGTCGTGGCAGTCGACTGTTGAGCTTCTACATGGGAGGACTTTTGGACTTCCGTAGTAGACAATGGAACTAACGCTGCAGTCGTGGCAGCTGGGGCAGGCGATGAAATTTGCCGAGAAAACACACTATGAGGACGAACAGCAGCTGAGCTGTTAGTGGGATCCAGCTGACGAGTGAAAACTGGAGATTGCAGATGGGTGAGGATCTCTGGCACGTCAACAGCAGGTGGAATCTGTACAGTATCAAGAGAACTACGATCCAGAGGAGGTGAAAGAGAAAACTGAGCAGGAGGAATAGAAAAAGCAGGGGAGAAGGTAGGGGAGGACACGACAATAGATATGGGAAAAGGAAGTGGAGAGGAAGTTACCTGTGAGGGATCGCTGGAAGACGGTAGTACTGAGGAATTGGAACCTGCAAAAGGAAACGAGGATTCATGGAAGATAAAATGACGCGACCAATAAGCACGACCGGAAGGAATGTGCAAACACTTGTAACCCTTTTGAGTCGCGCAGTATCCAAGAAAAGCACAAGGAGAAGACCATGACTCAAGTTTGGTAGATCGATAATCTCGAAGATGGGGAAAACATAGACACCCAAAAGTCCGAAGGGACAGAAAATCCGGAACTCTATTAAATAACAACTCATATGGAGATTTGGAACATGTAGGAACTGAGGGAACACGATTCATAAGAAAAGTAGCAATAGAGAAAGCATCATACCAAAAACGAGGCGGAACGGAAGCCATGGATAGAAGCGTTAAGCCAGTTTCAACTATGTGACGATGTCGTCTTTCTGCAAGTCCATTTTGAGCAGATGTGTGGGGACAAGTAAGACGATGTTCGGTACCATTGTGTTGCAAAATTGGAGCAAGTTTCTTGTATTCGGTGCCATTATCGGTTTTGAAAATTTTAATTTTGCAACCAAATAAAGTTTGCACTTGGCGATAAAAGACATCAAAAATACCAATAACATCGGTTTTGGTTCCATAGGATAAATCCAAGTGAAACGACTAAAAGCATCAACAAAAATAATATAGTACCGAAAACCTTCATTAGATATAAATAGAGCAGGACCCCAAACATCTGAGACAATAAGATCCAAAGGATGTTCATAAACTGTAGAACTATCTGTAAAACTAAGCTTATGACTTTTATTTGCTAAACATGACTGACACATAGAGAATTTAAAAGCAGAAACAGGTAAGCTATGCTTCAAGACAATGGCTTTAACAGTTTTGAGCATTGGATGCCCTAAACGAGAGTACCATGTTTGTAAAGAGGTGCGTTCACCAACAAGAGAAGAAACCGGTGAAACTGGAAGAAGAGTATAAAGACCCTCCTTAATGAGCATTCCTCGAAGTACTACCTCCCCGGTTTGGCGATCCTTCACAAGACAAAAAGAGTCATAGAATTCAAAGAAGACATTATTATCAAGGCAGAATTTAGAGACAGATAAAAGATTTTTAGAGAGATGGGGGACATGAAGAACATTAGGAAGAAGAAACTTACGAGTGAGAGTATCAAGAATACCATCACCAGTATTGGAAATCGGCAAGGATGAACCTCCAGTAGTTCGCATATGATCAGGTCCGTTATATTCATAATGGCTATGCAGGTTGCTGATATCATTGGTCATATGATTTGTCGCACCACTATCAGGAAGCCAATCATAGGCATAAACAGAATTGTGAGACGTAGCATAAGCAGCTGGAGCATTGGAAGATGGTCGTCGTCCCTTAGTAGCAGCATTCTTGGATTGTGAACGTTTGTCACGAGAAGGGTAAGTCACTGTATCCAACCTTTAGCGACAGTCTCGGGCATTATGAAACGGTTTAATACAAATTTGACAAATAACAATTGTTTTCCATCTCGTGTAAGTGGAACATCCTCAGTGCGATTCACAGAAGCAACATTAGCAAGTGGTGAAGATAGAGCTACCTGATTTTGTGCAGTGATACGAAGATCATAAGAGAGAAGCATGGATTCGAATTCGTCAGCAGTAATGACACCCATTGTAGTAATTAAAGAACTAACAATTGATTCATAGGAAGAATCAAGTCCCTTGACAACATAATGCCGGAATTCTTTGTCAGAAATGTCAACACCACTAGCAGCAAGAGAGTCAACAATATTTTTGACTGATTGAATATAATCAGACATGGTTGAGTTTCCTTTCTTTATGGATGAAAGTGATTCCTTGAGATGAATAAGATGTGCATCAGTTTTGGATGCAAATAGAGCAGCAAGCTTTGTCCAAATAGCAAAGGAAGTATCACACGCCTTAACTTTAGCTAGAATTGGAGCAGTGAGAGAAGACATAATCCATCCAAGAAGAAGTTTATATGTGCGTCTTCATGACAGAAACTGTGGGTTAGGAAGATTATTAACAAGACCTGGTGGAGTTGGGAGAGAACCCGTTAAATAGGGTATGAACTGAGCTCTCCATAACAAGTAATTAGAACCCGTTAACGTTTCAGAGATAGCACTGTGAAGACGTTCAAAGGCTGCTGGATCCATAGAGACTGAAGACTGAGCAGAAAAAGATTCTGAAGACATAGAAGACATAGAAGACGTGGTGGTAGAAGATTCAGAAGAAGACTGGGTAGATGATTCGGTAGCCATGAAAGAAACAAAAAGGAAAAAAAAAAAAAAAAAAAAAAAAAAAAAAAAAAAAAAAAAAAAAAAAAAAAAAAAAAAAAAAAAGGAAAAATAAACCCTAAACAGGTCGAAGGAGGACCTGTCTGATACCAAGACAGAATTGGGTTGTTAACGGTTTCTCAAGATGAGAAAACCAAACATAAAGATCTGTTTATATATATTTAGAGTTACATGACTTGCTGTACAGGATTTATAGTTGCCTTAGTTTGGCATACAAGACATAACAAAATAAGCGAAAACTATAAACAGAAAGAACATGATACAAAGAGAAATTTCCTATTATCTAACAATTTGCTTAATGATGTAGTTGGGAATTGAAATTACTCTAAACTTTTCACTCCCAAGATTAAATTCCACAATCAATGGTTCTGTGCCGGTACACAACCAATACATGGAACCATTTGTGTAAAGAGATGAAGCGAGGTTGTGCAGTGAAGTTTTTGGCGGGATCCAGAGCTCGTCATCAATACTTCTCCATGATAGTTTGTTGTTGTGTTGTCTGCCATCCACTGTCATGACCTAGCATACGTTTTCAGAGCGTAAGAAAGCTCCACGGCAGTCGGATATTCTTTTAATATAAAATAAAACAACTTTCTGTGCCATAGTAGCAGGATCATACCCAAAGTAATACCAATCAGAATCGACATGCCCAATCCAACCATGTTGTTGTTTAAACATGGGCTGTATCCAAGGCGTTGATTGTCCCGTGGTCGGATTAAATATACACACATAATGCGTGCTGCGATTTACTAAAGCTAACAACCCATTGGTAGCTCCAAAACCGTGTGCAAGAGAAGCTCCTAATTTAGGTACTTCCCTTTGAACATCCGCTAATCCTCCTCCTTCAGACTGCAGCAGTTACGTTTTTGATCGCGTGAAGTGCAAATCAATGAAGCTTCGATCTTTATGAATGAAAGACTGCCATTGTTTGCTTACACACTTGAACCTCATGAGTGATTTTACAGGAAGTCTGCTCAATATATCGCCAAGTAAGAACTGATTGCATAGAACAAGTTGACTATTATCATCATCATATTGCTCAATATATCTAATGCAGAAAATACTATAACCTCTTCAGGAGAAGAAAGAAACAAGGAGACTAGTTCTAAACAGGTGGATGCACTTTTTAAGTTCTCTGCATTACTAGGAGCACCTAATGGGGCTACAGAAGATGAAAAAAGGAGCATCTTCACTGAAATAACGGATAGGCATCAGAAAACTAGGAAGGAAAGGGAGCTTGAAAATTTAGGTTTGAAGAGTGAGCTGAGCAGTGATTTGCTAGGCAGAGGACATAGGAAATCAGCAAAGAAGAAATATTGAAGGTGCCTTTTGTCTATTGTCAGATTGTGTGTTTTATGGCTTGTTTGTTGTTCTTTTTTGCTCTTTTGTGTGTTTTATGGCTTGTTTGTTGTTCTTTTTCGCTCTTTTCTTGTATGAGCTTGGCTCCTACTAGGCTCTTGTCTGCTCTGTTATGAGCATTTTCCTTTGTATGTTTCTTTTTTATTTTTCAATATATTAACCTTTCTACTCAAAAAAAATCATCATATTGCTTCGTCATCATTCTTCTTCAACTTTGTTCCTTCTTAGCTATAGCTTTGGTATTGTAGCTACGTTTAGGGTTTTCATCAGAGAATATATATACAGAATATAAGTCTTGCAGGCTGCAACAAGTTTCAACAATCCTCGTAAAACTACCTAACATATAAAACATGGGAAAAAGGCAGTATCTTCGCTTGCTGAAAATAACTCAATAACAATACAGTCGAACCTCGATAAATGAATGTTCTCGGAACCTAGAAAAAATATTCGTTTAGCGGGATTATTTATTTATCGATAAATGAATATTTTATTCATTTACCGGTAAACGAATATTTATTCATTTAGACAATATTTTCTTAATTAAGAAGTTAAATTGTATAGGAGAAAATGTACAAGTATACCTAGAAAATATTTGTCAAAATTCTTATCAATAATTCAATTAACATCCATTTTCTTTTGAATTAACTAGTGTCATTTCTAATTTACGTTATAGAAATGTGATGGACGTCGAACACCTTTTGAACTATCCTAACGAGAATGATGCGGTTATGGAGTCTCCAATAGACGAAGAAATTATTCAGTCAGTGATGAATAATGAAAATGATCCTGAACCAGATGATAGTAGCATCGTACCAAATGTGTCATCTGAAGATGCTTTTCAAGTGATGGTCACATTAAAAAATTACTTGCTACAACACGAGCAAAATATTCCAGAAATTGTGCAAGCATTGCATAAAATTAAGGATACGGTGCATTTTGGTTTGGGTGGAAGAAAAAGACAATCAACCATAAATGATTTTTTTTTGAGTTCATTCCTACATATATTTTTATGTAAAATTTTCTGATTATGTATTTTGGTTTATTTTTATATATAATTCAGTGATTATTCGTTTATATTTCTATAGGGCCTTTAAGGATCCAATTTTTTTTTTATTTATTAATGCATTAAGCGAGGTTATTCATTTATCACCTTGGTCCAATTCGGGACCGGAGAAAATTATTCATTTGGCGAGGTTATTCATTTATCGAGGTTGGACTGTATATATACACCACCGTTCTTTGGTCAATCGCACCTAACCTGATTTCAATACTCTATTTTTCGGCGGCCCTTAACCAGAGTTATATCTACCCGAGTTACAATGGGTCCGTCTGTTTGATAGTTTTCAGATAGCGTCTTCGATTAATGATTCTGAGGTATGTATGTATCCTAACTAGATCCCCATATGTTATCTTATTAAGAACAGATCGATTATTAAAAAATATTTCAGATCTATTTTGGTATCAAGTACTTTGTTTTCTTTGTTCCACCGAAATTATTGCCTACTTCTGAATACAGAGAAGCTATCCAAGACCAACTGCTGGTTTCCTCTCACTTGACCGTAAGCAGTTTCCCGGCATCCGTGGAAAGATGATGTATTTCGGCGATGGGTCTAATAGTAATTTGCACCCACCTGTTACCGAAATTCCTCCCTTCCCTTTCCATGATTTTATCAAGGAGTTACGAGGCAAGGATTACTGAGAACAAGACCACCGGGCCTAAGAGGATTACTAAGCACAAGCCGGGCCTAAGAAGGAGGAGGCAAGGATTACTAAGAGCGTAGATGATGGTGAAGTGATGATGGATGCTGAAGCTGAGAATACTACTAGTACTTAGATTATTTTCTGCGTCTGTGGATTTCAGTTTGTCTCGTGAATTTCTGGACTTGTCTTTGTTATTATGTTAAGCTAATGGTATGAGCTTACCTATGACAAGCTCTTTATATAAACTAACTTTTTTATCCGATAAAAGAAATAAAAACTTGCAGCATTTCAATTGTTCTCAATACCATTGGTGCACACCAAATGCTGAACCTGCAGCAACAGCCGCTTGCTGCCACCCTTTAAGTCTGATCCAGTGACATGTGCAAACATATCATCCAGTGAACAGGGTGAAATTAGAGTGAAACCAATAGAAGAGGATGGACGAAATATCAGATTAGAAGCAAGACGAATCATAGAATCAGAGAAGAATAATCAGATAAGAAGCCATTGACCTAGGATATCACCATTTTCATAGATATCTTTACATTCTGACACAACAATATATATATACAGACTTAATAACCACCCGTAACAACTTCCCAAAAACCACTCAAACTGCCTGGTACACACATGCACATATCATACAGTCTACTGTTCTTGGTTTCTGTCGTTATTGTTGTCCGCTTCAGTTACCCGTAGAGCCGATACTTAATTAATTTGGTAGTCACCTTTTTTCGTGGCAGAGATTTTTGCAGAGAAAGAAGCACTTTCACTGAAAATGGCGAGATTTAGAGCAAAGCTCAGCGATCAGTTTACGGAACCAGATGGTGGTGAGAAAAGGCGAGAAAATATTTAAAATGGAATTACTGACTACACTCAGGTTCAATTGTTTACAACTTAAAGAGAGAAGATAAAACTCAATACAATCTGCTTAATGCATAAAAAAAGAGAGAAAGCATCTCTTCAGTGATTCAGATGAGTTTTTCCCTACAAAGGATTATATAAGATTATAAGGAAATGGCATTGATCAAATAAAAAAAACATACCCTTCTTCGAAAAGGGTTAGGTGCATTAACTAAAGAAAATGTTGACAAAGCACAACTTTTTTATATTACCACATAACAATCATTTTCCAGTACTCATATTACAGGCAAGAGGCTTTCTTTGTAAACGAAATACTCAAACGAAGATGTCTCTGCAATGAAAAAACTCTCCTTGTTAAAACTCTTCTTCCTCCAATCGTAGAAATAGAAAGTTGAACCAGCATGTCCTTCAGATCTCATGATGAGTAAGTCTGTACCTGGAACAGCTTGAATGGTATCAAACTCTAGCAGGCCCCAGTCAGAATGCGGCATCATGAAGGTCTCTTGAATCCAGTAGAAATCACCACTATTGCTAACGGTACTGCCTGCTACACTGCTTGAAATACTACTGATAATGTCCTTCAATTTCTTGTCATATAACACACACATCTTCATTGATGGGGTATCAGTTATGCATGTTGTCGCCGTAGCTAACACAGATAAACGACCATCAATTTGTATCAACTTATAATAAAAAGGATAACGAATTTGCTTAATGATGTATTTGGGAATTGAAATTACTCTAAACTTTTCACTCCCAACATTAAATTCGACAATCAATGGTTCTGTCACAGAATGTTGTTTTCTGTCATTACGCAGCCAATAAATGGAACCATTTGCGTAAACAGAAGAAGTGAATTCTGACGGTGAAATTGTTGGCGGGAGTACGAACTCATCATCAATCCTTCTCCATGATAGATTGTTCTTGTTGTGTTGTCTGCCGTCAACTGTCATGACCTCACATATGTTTTCAGAGCGTAAAAAAACTCCAAGCCGGTCGTATATTTCCTTAATCCAAAATAAAACCACTTTGTGTTCCATAGTGAGAGGATCATAGCCGAAGTAATACCAATTAGAATTAACATACTGAATCTGACGACTTACACAGTGACCATCTTCATCTATCACTTGTATTTTCTCATATAGATTTTGATGTTGTTGTTTAATCATGGATTGTATCCAAGATGTTGATTGTCCTGTGCTGGGATTTAATATACTCACCGAATTCGCACTGCGGTTAACTAAAGATATCAACCCATTGACAGCTCCAAAAACGAATGGAAAAGAAGAAGCAGCTCCTGATATAGGTACTTCCCTTTCCCTTTGAGCAGTCGCTACTCTTCGTTTGGACAGTAGTAGTTCAACCGAGGAGACACCAAATTTATGGCTATGCCACTTAGGCCACCTCATAATAAGTGAGATACCACCACCACCAACAGAAAAATTACACAACGTTTTTGATCGCTTGAAGTGCAAATCCATGAAGCTTCCATCTTTATGAATTAAAGACTGCCATTGTTTGCATACACACTTGAATCTCATTAGTGATTTCGCAGGAAGTCTACTCAATATCTCGTAGAGTAATGGCTCAACACCCATAACAACGCGGCTGCTATCCCCGTACTGCTTCTTCATCATTATTCAACTTTGTTCCTTCTTCCTAGCTATAGCTTTGGTATTGTAACTAGGGTAAGAGTTTTCTTTAGAGAAGATATATGTCCCCGGCAACAAGTTTTCTTTAGGGTAAGAGTTATTTTCACTTGCTAAAAATTAGAATTCTATTCCATATACCTCACCGTTCTTTTTGGGTCGACTTTTGGTGCCTCATGTTAAAAATTTATGTGGTTGCCGTATAGGCTTAACCCGACATCTTATTAGGCTTAACCCGCCATCTTATTAGCTAAACCGCACAAGGGGAAAGCCCTAACCGCCCTACTCGAACCCGCCATTCATTTTCTTCTTCTCCGATTCATTCACTCTCTCCATCGCAACTCAAATACTTCTAAACCAAATACTACAGGAGATTGACCGAGAGTAAAACACTTGAGTTTTGAGAAAATGAGCATCGAAGTAGCTAGATGATCGTATCTAAATTATGATAGAAAATGGAGTTTAAACTGGCCAGAAATCTTTTATTTTTTTAAGGCATGTACTGAAAATCGGGAAAATAAAAGAAAACCAGCCTATTGTGGAATATGGCATGCACTGAAAATTTGAGAAAATAAAAGAAAACCAGCTGAGTGACGTGTTACGAGATACTATAGTATCTTTACATATCCTCTTCTTAATTGCATATATATTTAGTGTTGTCATAATATTGTACGTATCCCTTGTACGTATCTTTTGTATATTTTGTTTCCTTTCTTTTCGTTGTAATCTCTGTATATGTACTACAGCTTTGCCAATCTAATAAACAATGCAATAGAGATTTCTTCTCAATCTGTTTAGTTTTCCTCTGATGCTCATGTTTTATCATGGCATCAGAGCTAGGTAAGATCTGAAAGGCCACCTTCTGCTGCAAACAAACAATCTCCTTAAGCCATCCAGGAATCTTTTACTCTTGTGTCTCAGAACCTTTTTATCTTTAGTTTTTAAACCCTAATCAAGTTTTTTTTTCTCATCCTCCTGACAATCATGTCACGCGAATATTTTCAGCCTATTACTGCAAAACTAGATGGTACTAATTACACTCACTGGTCTTTCCTTATGAAAAGCTTTCTCAAAGGAAAAAGCATGTGGAAATACATAGATGGGACATAAACAAAACCCAAAGAATCTACTTCTATCATCAAAGATAAGGGAACCGAAACATCAGCAAGTAGTCTTGAAATCTGGGAGACAAACAATCACAAGATCCTGACTTGGATTGGCAACACAGTGATTACTTCAATCAGTATGCAGCTTACAAGTTTTGAAGTTGCTAAAGATGCTTGGGACTTTCTCTCAAAAAGGTACACACAAATTAACTTTGCTCAAAGATACAAACTTGAACAAGATATTCGTTCTATGAAGCAACCATTAGATCAATCGATTTCTGACTTTCACTCTCAGATGTCTGTGATTTGGAATCAACTTGCACTTATGGAGCCAAAATGGACAACTGATTTGGAAATATGGGAAAAATATAGAGAAGAGACAAGACTGGTTCAACTCTTGATGGCTCTACGAGAAGAGTTTGAATCAGTCAGAGGTGCTATTCTTCATCGTTCACCTCTTCCATCCGTAGAAACTGCTTTATCTGAAATGATCACTGAAGAAACACGCAAACGGATCAAGCCAGAAATCTCAGGAGTATTTGCTATGCCTTCACCTCGTCCAAACTTCAACAATCAGAAGAATAGTTTTGCAACACAGCGTGATTCTTCACAACCTGTTTGTCATAATTGCAAGAAAACTGGTCACATAAAAAGGAACTGCACTCTGCCACCTGTTGCAATACCGCAAGATACTCCTACCACACAGTGCAACTACTGCAAAGAACTTGGGCATTCTACCAGAAACTGTACATCTCCAACCTCCAAGAATATGCGGAGATTAAAAGCTAACGGTACAACCAGGTTTAATGGTTCAAGTAGATTCTCTGCTACACCAGTTTCATATGCTGAAGCATTACCATCTGCACCATCTCAATCAATAGTTCCGTCTGATACATCATCACCTAGTCTTGCTGACATACATGAGATGATTAAACAAGCTCTTTCAGTCAGTAACAATACTGCAGCTGCATCAGTCTTTTCTACTTCCTCGGGTATTTTCTCAATTGGATGGTATCTAGATTCTGGAGCATCCAATCATATGACTTATGATTCAAAAGTTTTTGGCAGTCTTTGTCCAGTTGTTGCTCCTAAGATTCACACTGCTGATGGAACTATTGTAACCGCCAGTCACATGGGGGTGGTTAGAGATTCAAATAACATTTGTGTACCAGATGTTCTTCTTGTTCCTAATATTACAATGAATCTCATCTCAATTGGTCAACTATGTGATCAAGGTTTTAACATTGTTTTCTCTCCTATTGGTTGTGTTATTGAGGATCTCAAAACAAGGAAGCTAGTTGGGATAGGCCGTAGAGTGGGTCGATTGTATCTTCTACAGACTCTGATTATTATCAAAACTCAGAAATCATGTTGTAGCTACAACCTCTACATCTCATTCCACGTCTCCTTTTATGTCTTGGCATTCCAGACTAGGTCATGTTTCATTTTCTCATCTTTCATATATGGTCAATAAAGGTTTACTAGGAGATACACAAGTAGACAAAGAATCTAGTTGCATTTCTTGTAAACTGGAAAAATAACCAGAACTTTCTTTTAATGCAAGCACCTCAAAAACTACTGAACCTTTTGCTCTTATTCACTATGATGTTTGGGGTAAATATCCAGTGATGTCAAAAGGAGGTGCATTGTACTATGTGAGTTTCATTGATGATTATTCTCGGTTTACTTGGATTTATCTATTTAGTTCAAGAACAGAATTTCTTAACTTATATATAACCTTTTCAACTATGGTCAAAACTCAGTTTGGTAAATCTATCAAAATCTTTCGTGCTGATCAAGGAGATGAATATATATCCACTCCTTTCAAAGATTTTCTCAAAACTCAAGGCACATTATTACAACTATCTTGTACTGAAACTCCAGAACAAAACGGAGTTGCAGAACGTAAACATCGTCATATTATCGAAACAGCTAGAACCCAACTTGTTTCTGCATCAGTTCCATCAAATTTCTGGGGAGAGTCAGTTCTTACAGCATTTTATACCATCAATCGTGTTCCAACATCTACCATTGGAGGTATTTCTCCTTATGAATTCCTTTATGGTAAGAAAACTGATTACTTTGAGCTTAAATTTTTTGGTTCAACATGTTTTGTTCTCCTTCCTGAGCGCGAACGAAATAAGATTACTCAAAAGAATGTTCTTTGAGTGTTTCTTGGCTATGGTATTGAACAGAAGGGATATCGCTGCTATGATCCTGTTAGTAGAAAACTTCGAGTCTCTAGACATGTAAACTTTTGGGAAAAGGTTCCATTTTGGTCTCTTCCAAACAGTAAATCATCTTCCTTTGAGAACTTCATTTACATTGATCTTTTTTTCTAGTGAAGTTAGCACCAATACATCTCTAGTGCCTGTGTCTAGTAATGAAACTGTTCCACATACTAATGATACTCATCAGATTCCAGCTGCGTCCGACCACTCTATGCCTCCACCTAACAATGTTGCCTTGGAAAGAGATTCTGATTCTCAAATTGACACATTGCCACCTCGTAATCGAAGACCTCCAGCTAAGTTCTCTGACTATCATTGCTCATTATCTACCATTATGTCTGTTTATGAGCCAAGAAACTACAGAGAAGCTGCAGCTATACCAGACTGGCAGGATTCGATGACAGATGAGTTGACTGCACATAAAGAAGCTGGTACGTGGAAAATGGTAGATCTTTGAAAATCAGTTGTTGGAAGCAGATGGATCTACAAAGTCAAAACCAAGTCAGATGGGAGTCTTGAACGGTGCAAATCTCGTGTTGTTGCTCAGGGTTATACTCAAGAATATGACATAGACTATGAGGAAACATTTGCTCCTGTTGCTCGCATGGTAACTATTCGTACACTCATTGCAGTTGCTGCTGTTCGACAGTGGGATCTTCATCAAATGGATGTGAAAAATGCATTTCTTAATGGGGAATTACAAGAAGAGTCTACATGCGTCCTCCTCCTGGATTAGATCATGCTCCAAATCAGGTGTGTAAACTTCGTCGAGCTCTTTATGGACTAAAACAAGCTCCTCGTGCTTGGTTTGAAAAATTCAGTAGTGCAATTCTTCAATATGGCTTTACACAGAGTTACTACGATTCAGCAATTTTTACACGATCATCAAACAAAGGTATTGTTATCCTTCTATTGTATGTAGATGATATGGTTATTACTGGCAGTGATATTGAAGGTATCAGAGATCTTAAAAACCATCTAAGTACATGTTTTCAAATGAAGGATCTTGGTCCACTCAGTTATTTTCTTGGTATTGAGGTGAGCAAGTCAGCTGATGGTTATTTCGTTTCTCAAGCTAAATATGCATCTGAAATCATTGCACGCTCTGGAATTACTGATACTAAAATTACAAACACTCCACTAGAAGTGAACGTCAGACATGGTCCTTCAGATGGAAAGCTTTTATCCAATCCAACATTATATCGACAATTGGTAGGAAGTCTGAATTACTTAACCATTACTCGACCTGATATAAGTCATACAGTTCATATTGTAAGTCAATTCATGTCAGCTCCTCGTTCTACTCATTATGCTGCTGTTCTTAGAATACTTCGTTATCTCAAGGGAACCTTATATCAGGGGTTGCAGTTCTCATCAATCTAAACTTATTCTTAGAGCATACTAAGACATCACTTTAAGCATGGAACAATTACTCTTCCTCACGTAAGCTAAGAATTTCAATTGGAAGATTTATTCACCAAGTCACATCCTTCTCCTCGACTAAAGTTCTTGCTTTCCAGACTCAAGATGAGTTCAGCACCATCTTGAGTCTGAGGGGGGGTGTTACGAGATACTATAGTATCTTTACATATCCTCTTCTTGACTGCATATATATTTAGTGTTTTCATAATATTGTACGTATCCCTTGTACGTATCTTTTGTATATTTTGTTTCCTTTTTTTTCGTTGTAATCTCTGTATATGTACTACAGCTTTTCCAATCTAATAAACAATGCAATAGAGATTTCTCTCTGAATCTGTTTAGTTTTCCTCTGATGCTCATGTTTTATCATGACGCATGCGTAACAATGCAACATACTCGAAAGGTGCAAAAAGATTCTCGATTTGGCTTTCTATAATAATTCATTAAAAGAAAATATTGATTAAAAGCTTTTATATTGACCATAACAATATTTTTTTTAGCACTCGTGTAAAAATAAGGCCACTATATATTAATTAGATACCCTTAGTTTTCACACCCAACAAATTATAATTCCCACTACTGTATATACCTTGTTACTCATATTACAGGCAAGAGGCTTTCTTTATAAACGAAAAACTCAAACAAGTAACCCGAATAATAAGGTGGAAGCAGGGACGGAGCTATGTAGAGCTCAGGGGTGGCCCCCGCCCCCCCTATTTCTGGTTAATTCATTGGTGATCCCTTAAAATTCTTACTAATTAAAAAAAATCTCTTAATAAGCCCCTCCTAAATAATTTTTTTTTCAAATTCGCCCCCCTTATATGGAATTTCTGGCTCCGTCCCTGGGTGGAAGTTTCCCTTGCGCAATGAGAAACTGCTCATCCTTGCTAAAAGTCTTTTTCCTCCAATCGTAAAAGTCGAAAGTCCCACCATCCTCTCCTCCAGAACAAATGATGAATAAGTCTGTACCTGGAACAGCTTGAATGGAATCAAGTTTTAGCCTGTCCCATTTAAAAGGCGGCATCATGAAGGTCTCTTCTATCCAGTAGAAATCACCACCATTGCTAACACTGCCTGTAGATGTCACAGTACTACTGATATTGTCCTTCAATTTCTTGTCACGTAACACACACATCTTCATTGATGGGTTGTTATTTACAGGACCTTCGTCATGTACCTTCTTGGCTAACACAGCTAAATGACCATCAATTTGAATCAACTGACTAATATAAGGATCACGAATGTCTTCGATGAGCATGTAGTCGGGAAATGAAATTATTCTAAACTTTTCGCTCCCAACATTAAATTCCACAATCAGTGGTTCTGTAACTGGGCCAGTATGCAGCCAATAAATGGAACCATTTGCGTAAAGAGAAGAAGCAAATTCTGACGGTGAAATTGTTGGCGGGAGCGAGAACTCGTCATCAATCCTTCTCCATGATAGGTTGTTGTTGTTGTGTTGTCTGCTGTCAACTGTCATGACCTCGCATATGTTTTGAGAGCGGCAGTCGGGCATTTTTTTAATCCAAAATAAAACCACTAGTGGCAGGATCATACCCAAGGTAATACCAATCCCCATGGACATACTCAATCCGATCACGTTGTTGTTTAACCATGGATTGTATCCAAGGTGTTGATTGTCCCGTGCACGGATTAAATATACAAACAGAAGGTGTTCCGAGTTCTGATAAAGCTATCAACCCATTGATGCAGGGACGGAGCTAGAAATTACATTCAAGGGGGTAAACTTATTTAAATTTAATTCAAGGGGGGCAAATAACAAATTTTTCTGATAAATACTAAAGAATTTTAAGGAATTTTAAGAGAATATCATTTTTTTTAGGGGGCGGGAGCCACCCTTGGTTAGGCTGTAGCTCCGTCCCTGCATTAATGGCTCCAAAAACGAATGGCATAAAAGCAGCTCCTGGTACTCCTTCAGACAGCAGTAGTTTAGCTGAGGAGTAATCCCAATGCACATGCCACCTAATAAAAAGTGAGATACCACCACCACCACCACCGCCAACAGGAAAAGTAGACGTTTTTGATCGTTTGAAGTGTAAATCGATGAAGCTTCGATCTTTATGAATCAAAGACCGCCAAAATTTGCATAAACACTTGAACGGGTTGAACCTCATGAGTGATTTCACAGGGAGTCTACTCAAAATCTCGCAAAGTAATAACTCAATACCCATAACAACTCTGCTACTATCACCACACTGCTTCTTCATCATTCTTCTTCAACTTTGTTCCTTCCTAGCTCTAGGGGTAAGAGTTTTCTTCAGAGAATATATATAGATATAAATTCTGCAGCAAGTTTCCCAATCTTTCTGGAAATGCCAAAAATATAAAGCATAGGAAAAGGCAGTATCTTCACTTGCCAAAAATAAATAATTCCGTTCCATATACACCACCGTTCTTCTCTGGTCTTTTGGTGCCCCATGTTAAAATTCCTGTGGTAGCCTTTATCCGACAGCAGTAACGGCACCGAAAAGATTCACTCCCTACCCTCGCAAACCGTCTTTAACTCAAACCCAGTCCTTTGATCATAAAACCAGTCCTTTGGCCTATGAAAGAAAGCATCGTTATAGAGCTTCAGTGACGAAGGGGTTCTGAGAAGCACCAAAACCTACTCATATATGAAGCATTTGCTCCCATGCTGCAGCGGCTGGCTGACGGATATTTGATCTCTCATCTCTCGGTTCATATGTCATAGTTGGGGGTTGTTGGTATAGGGCCAATGAACACCTCAGCTCACTTCACATAAATCCTGACTATTTCCCCTAAAAATACTTAGCTTGTTAATGACGATGCATTGTTTCCCCTAAAATGAATTTTGCACTAAACGGCCGCCGTCATTCACAAGTCTCCTGCTTCTGCTATTTTTTCCTGAGTGACGCATAGGAAACATACCCGAGAGGCATAAAAAGATAGAAAAGAACCATATTCTCGATTAGAATAACCACAATTCATTCATTAACTAAACAAAATGTTTACAAAGCACAACTTTTATATCAATCACTCCTGTAATAAACATTAGGCCAATAGTTACTCATATCACAGGCAAGAGGCTTTCTTTGTAAACGAAATAATCATACGAATAAGGTTGAAGAGAGGATGTCCTCCTTTTTGCAATGGAAAAACTCTCCTTGTTAAAACTCTTGTTCCTCCAATCGTAAAAATAGAAAGTTGAATCAGCCTCTCCTTCAGATCTAATGATGAGTAAGTCTGTACCTGGAACAGCTTGAATGGAATCAAACTGTTGCCGGCTCCAGCCAGAATGCGGCATCTCGAAGGTCTCTTCTGTCCAGTAGAAATCACCACTATTGCTAACAGTACTGCTTGTAGATGTCACAGTACTACTGATATTGTCCTTCGATTTCTTGTCATATAACACACACATCTTCACTGACTGGTTGTTATTTCTAAAAGTATCAGCAAGTCCTCCAGACACTTCTAGACGCATTATCGTCTTAGCTAACACAGCTAAACGACCATCAATTTGTATCAACTTATAAATACTATGAGGATAACGAACTTCTTTAATGATGTAGTTGGGAATTGAAATTACTCTAAACTTTTCGCTCCCAACATTAAATTCAACAATCAATGGTTCTGTAACATAATTTGGGCGATTACGTAGCCAATAAATGGAACCATTTGCGTAAAGATAAGAAGTCAAGTCTAACGGTGAAATCGTTGGCGGGAGTGAGAACTCGTCATCAATCCTCCTCCATGATAGATTGTTGTTCTTGTATTGTCTGCCGTCAACAGTCATGACCTCACATATGTTTTCAGAGCGTAAGAGAAGTCAACGCCGGTCATATCTTCTTTCAACCCAAAATAAAACCACTTTGTGTTCCATAGTGGCAGGATCATACCCAAAGTAAGACCAATTAGCACTGGTATACTGAACCCGATCATGTTGTTGTTTAAACGTGGATTGTATCCAAGGTGTTGATTGTCCCGTGCTCGGATTTAATATACAAACAGAACGTGTTGTGAATAATAGACAATATATTTCTGTTACCTTATTTATCTGGGAGAATATACGATATGCAATAAAGTCTCCCAGATTTTTCTGTAACTCTATTTATATGATTTTATGGAATAAGAATAACCAACGGATTGATTAACATCCGATATGGTATCACGAGGCCAAAAACGGTCCTCCTTCTTCTTCCTCTAAAAACACCAACAACACCAATAATCATCAATGGCAAACAATCGATCCTTACCGAGTAATAAAAACACCTTACATCCGGCTTTCGCCGTTTCCAACATCAAAGTTTTGATCCCTGTTACACTAGATATCAAACAAGACGAATACTCTTCATGGGTTCTCCTATTTCAACTTCATCTTCAAGCGCACAACCTCCTTTTTCTTATAGATAGTTCTTCCCCCACACCAGATCTTGACGATGCCACCATCCTACAGCTTGACGCCCTATGCCGTCAATGGATGTTCTCCACCATGACGAAAGATCTGATGCTGACGGTTCTCAAAACTGGAAAAACTGCGAAGGATTTATGGGATCATCTCAAACGTCTCTTCCAAGACAACAAAGGAAACCGCGCTGCCAGCCTTGAAAGTAAGTTTGTCAATCTAAGATTTATTGACTGTAACAACGTTGATGATTATTGTGATAAGCTACAGGCACTCTCCAGTCGATTGAGTGACCTCGAGTTTCCAATGGATGAAAAACGACTAGTTATCCAGCTTGTCAATGGACTTCCGGAGGAATATAATACTGTTGCCTCCTTCATTCAACAATCGATGCCATCGTTTGACACTGCTCGATCTCAACTACGCACTGAAGAGATTCGCCGTGAACATCAATCTACATCAAATACTCATGATGCCCTTGCTGCCGGAACACCGCACACCTCCCATCACCTTCCTGTTGTTGCACAGCGTCATCAACAAAGTCTGGATCGCACAGCGCCGTTGCTTCCAAATCCAACAGGCCCAGTGCTTTCTCAACCGCAGCTCCCTACTGAATCGAACAGAAGCCCACTACTGCCCAACCCAGCAAGCCCATTTCCTCCTTACCCACACTGGGCTTATCCGGCTACTCCCTGGAACGTTGCTGCACCTGGCCCATATCCGGCTACTCCCTACTGGGCTTCTCCCTGGAATGCTGCTTCACCTGCCAGCCGCGGACGAGGTCGCCAGAACCGTGGTAGAGGACGGGGTCGTGGTCGCCATCCTACTGCCGGTCGATCACCGCAAGCCTACATTGCTCCGACCACAGACTACCTACAACCGTCAGATATCGCCGAAGCCTACAGCTCTATGAGCATTCGGACACCTGATGATGATTTCTATATGGACACCGGAGCAACCTCTCACATCACCTCGGATCCAGGTACATTACAAAAAGTTTTTAATTCTAGTAATGTTCGTTCTATCTTGGTGGGAAATGGCAATAGCATTCCGGTAACTGCTAGTGGCTCTAAGTACATAAATCTTCCAACTCACACCCTTCACCTCAACGACACCCTTGTCGTCCCTTCCATCATCAAAAACTTAATCTCTGTTCGAAAATTTACCACTGATAATCATGTGTCTGTTGAATTTGATCCTTATGGTTTTTCTGTGAAGGACTTGAGTTCGAGGAAGACTATTCTCCGATGTGATAGTTCTGGGGAGCTCTATCCCATCACCACCTCCGCCGTGCAATCCTCTTTTTCGCCACCACCTCACCAATATTCTCTTGCCGTATGCTCACCTACCGTTTGGCATAGTCGCCTCGGCCACCCTGGCAAAGCTGTCCTCGATACTTTACGCACAAAATCTTTTATTCAATGTAATAAGGATAATTCTCCAAATCTTTGTCACTCTTGTCAAATTAGCAAACATGTTCGTCTTCCCTTTTATGACTCTCAGTCTACTAGTATTGCTCCTTTTGATATTATTCATAGTGATTTATGGACGTCTCCGTTGAATATAGATACGGGATTTCGTTATTATCTTCTATTTCTGGATGATTTCACCAATTATTTATGGGTTTTTCCACTAAAATTAAAATCCCAAGTCTTCACCAAATTTTTGGAATTCCAATCTTTTGTTCAAACTCAATTCGAACGCCATATTAAATCATTCCAATGCGACATGGGTCGCGAATTTGACAATTCCACTTTTCACAACTTTTCTAGTAAAAATGGCATGGTTTTTCGCTTCTCGTGTCCTCACACATCATCTCAAAATGGTAAGGCTGAACGCATGATTCGCCGAATCAATGATATCACTCGTACTCTAATGTCTCATGCCTCCGTTCCTCCCAAATATTGGGTTTATTCTCTCCTTATGGATGTCTACCTCCACAACATTCTTCCTACTAGACTCCTCAATTTCCAATCCCCAATGTCCATCTTATATAGACGCCAACCCACATATACTCATCTTCGCATTTTTGGTTGTCTTTGCTACCCTAATCTCTCCTCCACCACACCACACAAACTTGCTCCTCGCTCCACTAAGTGTGTTTTTCTTGGTTTTCCACCCAATCATCGTGGTTATCGTTGTCTTGACATTTCCACAAACAAAATCATTATTTCGAGACATGTCACGTTTGATGAGAACGTATTTCCCTTCTCTATTTCCTCTTGTCCAAGCTCTTCCCATACTCACGACCCACAAACCCATCCTCTCTATTCATTCCTAGATTCCTCCACCTATCCATCACCTGTGCCTTCAAATTCTGTTGAGCCTGTACCCACGCCCAATTCCGCTCCACCTCCTGAACAAGGCCCATCTCCTTCGACCTTGTACACTCCTCCACACCGCAGGCTAGCTTATCCCTCTCAGCCCATTTCCACCCAGCCCACTTCCACTTCTACTCAGCCCACTTCCACTCAGCCCATTTCCACTCAACCCACTTCTCCTCTGCCCACTTCTATACAGCCCATCTCCCTCGACAGCCCAACAACCTCACAAACTCAGCCCATCTCTGTGCCTGCCTCTTCCAGCCCACTTCACCAAGCCACACCTTCCTGCCCACAGCTTCGAGCGGCATCCCGTCCAACCACCAGGGCCTCCCGGGGCATCTTCCGTCCCATCCAAAAACTCAATCTTCATGTCCAATCCACAATTCCCATTTCCCCTCTTCCCCGTTCTCATCTTTATGCACTTAGGGACCCAAACTGGAATGCTGCCATGAAGAACGAATATAATGCTATGATTATGACCAACACTTGGGAGCTGGTTCCCCGCCCTAGTAACGCTCATATCATTCGGTCAATGTGGCTTTTCCGTCACAAGTTTCACGCTGACGGAACTTTGCAACGTTACAAGGCTCGACTAGTGGCCAATGGCAAATCTCAACAGGTTGGAGTTGATTGTTTTGAGACGTTTAGTCCGGTTGTTAAACCAGCGACTATACGCACTGTACTCAGTATCGCAACATCTCGTTCTTGGGGCATTCGTCAACTAGACGTCAAAAATGCCTTTCTTCACGGTGATCTGGCTGAAACAGTATATATGCATCAACCACCAGGTTTTGTTGATTCCGCTCATCCTGATTATGTTTGTCGCCTCCGTAGGTCTCTTTATGGCCTTAAACAAGCCCCTCGAGCATGGTTTCAAAGGTTTGCACAATTTATTACTGGTTGCGGTTTTCGTGGAAGTGTTTGTGATCCGTCACTTTTTGTCTATCACTCTGGTTCGGACACTGCATACTTATTATTATATGTGGATGATATTGTCTTAACCGCTTCTAATGATGCACTTTTAGAGCGTTTCATTGGGTTGATGAAATGTGAATTTGCTATGACTGACCTTGGCGCGTTACATCAATTTCTGGGTATTACTGTGACTCGCTCAGATTCAGGATTATTTCTATCACAGTCCTCATATGCACAAGATATTATTGCTCGTGCATCAATGACGAACTGCAACCCAGTCACTACTCCTGTTGATACACAACCGAAGCTCAGTACTACATCTGGCCCTCCACTCGAGGATCCGACTTTATACAGAAGCTTGGCCGGGGCTCTTCAATACCTGACGTTCACCCGCCCTGATATTTCATATGCCGTGCAGCAGGTTTGTTTATTTATGCATGATCCCAGGGAGATACACATGCAAGCTATTAAGCGTATTCTCAGGTATCTTCAAGGCACTCTTGATCACGGCTTATTTCTCTCCGCTTCCCCTATCACGGGCTTGACTGCATACTCTGATGCTGACTGGGCGGGTTGCCCGGACTCTCGTCGGTCGACATCTGGCTACTGCATCTTTCTTGGAGACAACCTGATTTCTTGGTCGTCCAAACGACAAGCTACTGTATCTCGTTCCAGTGCGGAAGCCGAATACCGAGGAGTTGCCAATGCCGTTGCTGAAACTACTTGGTTACGCAACTTACTTCTCGAGCTTCACATCCCTCTACGTCGTGCCACAATTGTCTACTGTGATAACACTAGTGCTATTTACATGTCATGGGATCCTGTCCAGCACCAACGCACTAAACATGTGGAGATTGATATTCATTTTGTACGAGAGCGTGTACGTATCGGTGAGATTCATGTTTTGCACGTTCCTTCTGACAGTCAATATGCAGACATCTTCACCAAGGGCCTTCCTCGAGTATTGTTTGTTCGTTTTCGTTCTAGTCTTAACGTGTGCTCCTCTCCCGTTATGACTAAGGGGGTGTAATAGACAATATATTTCTGTTACCTTATTTATCTGGGAGAATATACGATATGCAATAAAGTCTCCCAGATTTTCCTGTAACTCTATTTATATGATTTTATGGAATAAGAATAACCAACGGATTGATTAACATCCGATAGTGAAATCTGCTAAAGATATCAACCCATTGACAGCTCCAAAAACGAATGCATTATAAGAAGCAGCTCCTGATATAGCTACTTCGCTTTCAACAGTTCTCCTTCAGACACTAGTACTTCAGCTGAGGTGAAAACATGAAGGCTAGGCCACCTCAGAAAAAGTGAGACACCACCACCAACAGCAAAATTACACGACGTTTTTGATCGCGTGAAGCGCAAATCAATGAAGCTTCGATCTTTATGAATTAAATACTGCCAAAATTTGCATACACACTTGAACCTCATGAGTGGTTTTACAGGAAGTCTACTCAATATCTCGCAGAGTAATGACTCAATACCCATAACAACGTGACTTCTATCACCGTACTGCTTCGTCATCATTCTTCTTCAGCTTTGTTCCTTCATAGCTGTAGCTTCGGTATTGTATCTAGGGTAAGAGTTTTTCTCAGAGAATAGGGCTTAAAAAACTGTCTTTATCAAGGGCAGTGCCGTCCTTTTATATAGCACTGGAATGTTTGGTTCAAAATAAGAACCGGTTCCATATCCGTCCTTAGTACACAAAATTTGGAAGTACAACTATTTTAGAAGTTACAAAAATTATAAAAGGTTGTTCTTGTTTAGTTTACTGCTGCACGACATACATAACATTGATTCAATTCACATTACCTCCGGCCACTGCTAAACCAAGACATCTTAGGAGGATAGATACACTCAGATAACCAATGAATACCGCTACTGCTATTTCAGAAGTTAATCCTTTTGACATCTCTGATGAAGAATTCTCTACCGGAACTAGTACGATTGATACTTTCCTTGAGAATCTTGGATTGAAACTCAGAACGGAATGGTTGGATTTATGTATTTCTGAGTTGAATAACTCAACTCCTGGTTTTGGTAACTTGAGTGTTGCTCAGAAAGGGAAACTCATCATCCAGAAGTTTATGTTTGGATCTAGTTGATCTTGCAGGTCCATATGTTCTTCAGGTTGATGAGATAAATAATGTGTCTCGTCATCCACAAGATAGGCATCATGAACATGAAGTACCTGCAGGGAAAAATAGGTGTCTTAAGTTGTCTATGACGGATGGTGTTCAACGTGTTTATGGTTATGAGAACAGACCTATCAAAAAAGATCTTCAAGTTTTAGCTCCTGGCGGTTTGAAGGTTATCATTCGTAATGTAAATGTTCGGAGAGGGCATCTAGATCTGGTACCTGAAGTCTTTAAAGTACTTGGTGTAATGGCGGCAGATTTGGAAGCTGAACACAAGAAATTAGTAGAAGAAGCGAATAAGCCTCCCGAGGTTAAAAGAATGCGATCATTTTTTGATCCTCCTTTCGCTTCTTGGGGTGATGATGATGACATTGCTCAAAATTCAATTTTGTATGATGCAATTTTCTCTAGATCATCTATCCAAGTAACTCCTTACGCGCCATCTTTTACCAACACCTTTAGTAGGTCAAGAGAAACAACCGAAAGAGACAATATCTAGAGCTGCTGTTGGGGAAATTGCTATAGACAACTCACACAAAAAAATTGGAAATAAACCTTTGACATACTTGGCCAGTTTGTTGTCAGATTGGGCTGCGAAAAAGGATGATGCACCATTCATGCATAGTTACATCAGGACTGGTATAAGACGATTTAAGTTTGGAAATACTAAGTATGAGCTTATAGTTTTTGTTGATCATGGGAGCCGAATGGCCCGGGTTTGCATCCACCACAATATTGTGCAAAGTCGAATAGGTTATTCTCAAGAGGTCAATGCTGCTCTCTCTTCTCCAGACAAGAACATAGCTAGTCAAATGATGGAGACCGTGACGGCATTTGAGACCATGTTGTCCAAATTCAAGGGTACGTTGCTTATAGAGATGAACAAAAACTCTACTGTCCCTGTTGCTCTTGAGATGGACTGTTCGACATTTGATCCCTCGTGGTTTCGGAGAGGACTGCATGGAAGGAAGCCACAACCAGGATACATCTTCGAGCCTGTGTGAGAAAAACTGCTCATTAGGATATATTTATCTTTCGTAGCAAATCGGTCGCAAGGGTCATGTAATTGTAATCATTTTTCTTTCTTCTTGTTTTGGTTGTCCCTCCTCAAACTAAACGGGAAATTAGGCTTCTGCCCAAAAAAATTATTTTTCTTATTGTCAGCCCCAAAATAATTTTCAGCTTCTATAACTGCATGCTATAGATATTTGAAGTTATGAAAACAGAATAATAAGACGCAAATACTCTTAATATTTCTACTTGTATAACAGAGAAATCTTGGATTTTCTCCCTTTTCATTAAAGTGTTTGCATAACGAGTTATGTGTCCTATTTTTTTAAGGATATAATTGGCAAACAAATTTAAATATAACAATCTAAAAAATCATGTCTTGGAATTTTTACAAATTTTATCTCATTGGAAAGCATTTATGGATTTACCCAACAGAGTACAAACAACAATATCAAATTTAGATTTTTAATGAAATAGTCGGAGATAACTTTTTTTCTAGGCACAAATGTTGAAAGTTGGATACCTAACCATTATGTAGCCACCACAAAGGATGCACAACAAATTATGCAGACCCCACAAAGGATGCACTACAGGAAAAACATACTTTGGCAACCCTCCACAAGTGTCATAGTTGATCTACAACGACACTTATCGATGGGTTGCGGAAGGTCCCCGATTAACTGCAACTTCCAGCTAAGAGTCGTAAACCTAGTTGTGGTTCAAGTTTGGACTACCTTGTGGTTCAGTTGTGATTCTCTCTCGATTTTATTTTGGAAGCCTAATACAACTTCTACAAGAGTTGTCAATCCGTGTTTCACTATACCTATAGGAGTTGTATGACATCCTTTCACAACTCCTATTTATATTGTTATACATGCTTTCACAATATTTGATAAGTGTAGTAAAACCCAATAACACAACCTCTATAAATGCTGTGAATAGCACTATTACTATACTCTTGTTATAATGGTTGAAATTTTTTGTACAACTTTAATATGTGTAGTAGAAGTCTATAACACAACTTCTATAAAAGCTGTGAATAGTAGTATTACTACTCTTGTTGTAATGGTTGAAAATTTTTGTACAACTTCTATTATGTGTAGTGCAAGTCCATAACACAACTTCTATAAAAGCTTTGAATGGTAGTATTACTACTCTTGTTATAATGGTTGAAAATTTTATACATCCATTAATATGTATTGTAAAAGTCCATAACACAACCTGTGCCTTGTGTAGTCATAATTTATGATCCAACAAAGGATTTTAGTAGTTGAATATTGACCTACAACCCTTGTTTGGTGTTGTATGCATAAAAAAATTTTGAAAAAAAAAATCATAGCTGAAACCAAATTGCCGAAAGTAATTCACATTCATATTAAACCTGCCAGTGACCCATTACATTCATTCAAGTTCACCTTCTAGTGTTAAACACACAAATTCAAAAAATGGCAGAGATACAGATGTTTGTTACCAAAAGTTAAAAGTTTCTTAAACACACACCAAGTTAAAGATAAGATAAGTTACAAGTTTCTTGAACACTAATCGAACACTATGCGATCCTTGGGCCATGAGATGACACTTCCAACAGCATCAGCAACAAACTTGAACTCTGAAGTTCTCCTGAAGACGAGAGTACCTTCAACATGAGAAATCAACACACACACACTGTAGGCTCCAAAACCTATTGGGTCCCCGTGTATCTCCTTTGACGGATCTTTTCACTAATTTTAGCATCAGCCACCACCTCTCCTTCTTTGTACCAACTTAGTAACCGGCATGGTGTAAATCTTTCTGGCACTTTCACATCACTTGATCTGCTGACAGGACTAGTAGTGGGAGTTGAGGCATTGCAGGGAGCAACTCTGCTAGTACTAGCCACATTGTTGCTTGCAACTGGACTGTCAGTGTGAATGTGGACTTCAGCGCAGACACACTTTGAGCTCTTCTCCTGTAGAAAAAACAAATAGACAGTATGAGGCAAAATTATGTTTGAATTCATCAACTATAAAAAGAAAACCAAAAACCAAACCATGAACAAAATATATTCTCACGTCTAACATCACAAGACGATCATTCATTGCTCTACAGGTTTCCTGACACTCTTGAATGATCAACTTATAATGACTATTGGCTGCAATCTTTTTACGTGTCGCTCCAAACCCCATGCCTTTAAGTATCACCCTTTTATCTTCACCAAGAGCCCGTGTAAGAACATCGTCTGTCAAGGAAGATCCACTGCCAGAACCATATTGTGCTTGAGCTTCTTCAATTTTTTTCTGTATAAGTGTGAAACATATAAGATATTGTTGCATTATTGAAGCACACATAAATTCAAAGACGGAAGAAGAGAAGATTTCTCACAAAAGCACTTAGAACACTAGGATTTGTTTCCTTTCCTTCACTCGGTTTGTGACCTGTTACCCATAAATCAGCTCTATCAATCTGTTCAGTTGTGTTCATTTTTTTTTTGCTGCAAAGAAAATGTGAATCCCAGTTAGTTAATAACTTCCGCAAATGAAGTCAAGTAAATTTTCTTAATTATTGTTTGGACATGCATCAGTATGCAACACTAATAAGTCAAAATTAGAGCACAAAAGAGCAGGCCATGGAACACACAAAATACTCAATCGAGGGTAGAGCATACCATCTTAGCCTCCAGTCGGGCGTAACCTTCTCGTCCAATCGTGTGAGGGGTGTCATGCTTTGAACGAATATCTTGCATTCTGAGCCTTTTGACCTGCAAAGGGAAATTGAGCAGTCAATAGACAAATTTCAAATTTTCAAGCAGAAAATATAATCACTCATTATATTAGAAACACTTACTCTGAATTCAGACGAGCCTACACGTTTCACAAACGTTTCCCACTCATTGACAGACATGCTCGTGGGCATTAGCTTTGCAAGCCTTTTTTCTCTTTCTTCCCCTTGTAGCTGATCCAAAGCCTGGAGTACCAAACCCGCTTTCTTAGATCGAGATTATTTAAGATATGCTCCCATTTTGGAAAAATAGTAGTCTTGGTAATGTTCAGGCACAATGAACCGTTGCTGCAAATAAATGTAGATCATTTTAGTTAGAATTTGCTATATGAGTTAAAGAGTTGTCGACAAGTGAAAAGAGTTGAAGAGTTAACAATTAATCATTTTAATTACCTCGACTATCTTCCATATGTTGGCATTGGCCTGGGGAGGAACAACTCTCCAATAATTGTATGTTAAGGGAATGTTTCGCCGAACTAACACCCCTAGACAACTTGCCAGCTGCACGGATGGATTACCAACTGGATGATCTTTATAGTTGAAGGGAACTTTGTCTTTTGGATCTGTGTTATCCAACCTCATTGCATGCATCTGCGTTGGTCCACGTGGAACAAATCCCACAACCTCCTCTTCCAGCTTATCATCACTACCATTATCATCATTCTCCAATTCCTTCCCCTCACCAGTCTCATCACCATCATCATTATCTTTCCTTCATCAGAATCAACATCAGGCTCTTCCTCTTGCGCGTCTTGGTTAGTATGTAAAATTTCATCATCTTCTTCATCTTCAAAATCAGAATAAGTGTCAGTTGGATTCCTGAGTTGAATAGTTGGACATGGGCCAGTACTTGTGTCCAATTTCCGCTTTACTGTCTTGCATTTGGAATTTGCATCATCTTCTTTAAACTTTGTAGCTGTCAGCACAGTCTTCGTCTTAGAAACTAATTTCTTTCGAGTGTATGAAGTTGGTTGGTCAGTTTCAGGTTGTGCACTTGACGGAGGAGTACTGCGTGTAGTACTATTAGGGTTGGTTGGTTCTGCATCTACTTTGAACCTTGGTGATGATCTCCTCTAACAAGTGTTGGAATCAGTTGGAGATATAGGATCAGTTGGTTCTGCTGACTTGTTCTTTCTGGGTGTTCGGCACTTCGAAGCAAGTGCAACACTTTTTGATGGAGATGCATTAACAGGTTGGGACTGTTGACTCTTCAGTCCCTTCTTCAGCTGCAAAAACCATATATAACTTAGTTAAAATGAGAAGGTAAAGAAATTTGTTATGTTAATATAATGAAATTGAGATGAAAAGAGTTTACCTTGATTGGAAACTGCTTGACATTATTCTTTATTGTTTACTTCTGCATCATTAAATACAAATGCTTCATTAGTATCTATTGACAACTCAAAGCAAATCATTTACATGAACAAGAGCAACTGAATCATAATGAAATCAGTCTTTACCTTATTCTTTCCCATTGCTGTAAGATTTGTTTTCATTAATGAGCTACAAAAACAAGCATTATATTAAACAGAAGCAACCAAGCATCATGTTCTTCTTTACAAACCTAATAAAAGAACAAACCAAGAATCATGTTCTTCTATGAAATACACTAGCAGTTTGGTAGTAATAAAGAACAACATAATAACAACATAACCACCAAGCAACTATTCAACAGATGGTTGGAATAAGGAAGCCCTGCACATTCTCATTTGAGAATGAACCAGGGGTTCCGTATTCCAACCACCCGCAAATAAATATTAACTTGGTAGCTATCAACCAAGCATCAGCCAATCTACTTATATCATTCTCTAAGAAAAATGTTAATAGCATTTAAGTGCAGAAACAAAGTAATTCATGCTACTAAGTACAAAATCATGCCATTGATTCAAGCTCCAATTTAAAAACAATAAAATTAAAAAGAACCCTATAACAAATCAAATCAAATCAGAATACCAGAACAAACATCATCAATTAATTGCATTTTATAAATTAAAAAAAAAAAACCCTAAAATCAAAATCAATGAAATTAAAAAGAACCCTATAACAAATTAAACCAAATCAGAATGCTAGAACAAACATCATCAACTAATTGCATTTTATAAATTAAAAAAAAAAAAAAAACCTAAAATCAAAATCAGTAAAATTAAAAAGAACCCTATAACAATTCAAAACCAAATGATAAATCCTAGAACAAACATCATCAACAATTGCATGTTATTGAAATTTAAAAAAAAAAAAAAAAAAAAAAAAAAAAAAAAAGACCTAAACTGCACTCTCAGAAAAATTGCATGTTAACAAACCAAACCCTAGAACAAAAATCTAAATTCAACCAAATCAAATAAGAGAAAAGAGGGTTCGAGAGATTATTTTTTAACAATCTTTTGAGGGTTGCAGATAGACCTAGTTTTCCGATGAGGGTTTGCAGAAGAATTATTTTCTTGATTTTAGGTGTTTTGTGGATAGTTGGATTTTCTGATTAGGGTTGCAAATGAGAGGATTTGAAGTTAGATGAGACTATTTTTTGGTTTATTTTTAAGGTTTGAGCGAATTAAAAAAAAAATTGCAAAGGTTTTTCTTTCTCTGAGTGAGAACGGAGAGAGAAATAGTTGAATGGAAATGGAGAAGAAGAAGTAAACGAGGGAGACAAATGAGAATGTGTGGTCTCTGAAATTTTCTCTTTTTTTTCCGAAAATTGGAGAGGTGACACGTTGTTGTTTCTAGAAGGTAAGGGAAATTTTGGGCGGGATGTTGGGGGGGAAAATCCTAAATCCGCATGATAGGGATTACAACTGTTAGATTAGATTTAATGCACTCTGATTGGCTAAAAGAATAGGTTACGGATTGAGCAATGTTTATTTTTGTCAAAACCAAACAAGGAATTTTGACCGTTAGATTGATCCTTGTCTTTGTTTTTGCTTAATTCTAGATCATCGGATTAGAAATAAACCCCAAATTGGTCAAGTTCGAGAATGAAAGATTCCATGTAGAAATTCGCCGATACCGTAACCAAACCCTAAATTTCATCAGCTTCAAGAAAGAATCTTGCTCGGAGATCGAAAACTGGACCAATATAGATAAAATTCCTTCGTATGAACGACGAATCTAACAATATGCGTGTAAGATTGCATGTAGATATTCGCCGATACCGTAACCAAACCCTAAATTTCATCATCTTCGAGAAAGAATCTTGCTCGGAGATCGAAAACTGGACCAATATAGATAAGATTCCTTCGTATGAACGACGAATCCAACAGTATGCGTGTAAGATTCCATGTAGATATTCGCCGATACCATACCCAAACACTAAACTTCATCAGCTTCGAGAAAGAATCTTGCTCGGAGATCGAAAACTGGACCAATATAGATAAGATTCCTTCGTATGAACGACGAATCCAATACTATGCGTGTAAGATTCAATGTAGATATTCGCCGATACCGTAACCAAACCCTAAATTTCATCAGCTTCGAGAAGAATTTCTTTCGCGGAGATCGAAAACTGGACCAACATAGATAAGATTCCTTCGTATGAACGACGAGTCCAACAGTATGCGTGTAAGATTCCATGTAGATATTCAACGATACAGTAACCAAACCTTAAATTTCATCATCTTCGAGAAAGAATCTTGCTCAGAGATCGAAAACTGGACCAATATAGATAAGATTCCTTCGTATGAACGACGAATCCAACAGTATGCGTGTAAGATTCCATGTACATATTCGCCGATACCGTAACCAAACCCTAAATTTCTTCAGCTTCGAGAAAGAATCTTGCTCGAAGATCGAAAACTGGACCAATATAGATAAGATTCCTTCGTATGAACGACGAATCCAACAGTATGTGTGTAAGATTCCATGTAGATATTCGCCGATACTGTAACCAAACCTTAAATTTCATCATCTTCGAGAAAGAATCTTGCTCGGAGATCGAAAACTGGACCAATAAAGATAAGATTCCTTCGTATGAACGACGAATCCAACAGTATGCGTGTAAGATTCCATGTAGATATACCGTAACCAAACCCTAAATTTCATCATCTTCGAGAAAGAATCTTGCTCGGAGATGGAAAACTGGACCAATATAGATAGGATTCCTTCGTATGAACGACGAATCCAACAGTGTGCATGTAAGATTCTATGTAGATATTCGCCGATACCGTAACCAAACCTTAAATTTCATCTGCTCCGAGAAAGAATCTTGCTCGAAGATCGAAAACTGGACCAATGTAGATAAGATTCCTTCGTATGAACGACGAATCCAACAGTATGCGTGTAAGATTCCATGTAGATATTCGCCGATACCGTAACCAAACCCTAAATTTCATCAGCTTCGAGAAAGAATCTTGCTCGGAGATCGAAAACTGGACCAATATAGATAAGATTTCTTCGTAAGAACGACGAATCCAACAGTATGCGTGTAAGATTCCATGTAGATATTCACCGATACTGTAAACAAAACCCTAAATTTCATCATCTTCGAGAAAGAATCTTGCTCGGAGATCGAAAACTGGACAAATATAGATAAGATTCCTTCGTATGAACGACGAATCCAATAGTATGCGTGTAAGATTCCATGTAGATATTCGCCGATACCGTAACCAAACCCTAAATTTCATCAGCTTCGAGATAAAATCTTGCTCGGAGATCAAAAACTGGATAAATATAGATAAGATTCCTTCGTATGAAGGACGAATCCAACAGTATGCTTGTAAGATTCCATGTAGATATCCGCCGATACCGTAACCAAACCCTAAATTTCATCATCTTCGAGAAAGAATCTTGCTCGGAGATCGAAAACTGGACCAATATAGATAAGATTCCTTTGTATGAACGACGAATCCAACAGTATGCGTGTAAGAGTCCATGTAAATATTCGCCGATACCGTAACCAAACCCTAAATTTCATCATTTTCGAGAAAGTATCTTGCTCGGAGATCGAAAACTGGACCAATATAGATAAGATTCCTTCGTATGAACGACGAATCCAACAATATGCGTGTAAGATTGCATGTAGCTATTCGCTGATACCGTAACCAAACCCTAAATTTCATCATATTCGAGAAAGAATCTTGTTCGGAGATCAAAAACTGGACCAATATAGATAAGATTCCTTCGTATGAACGACGAATCCAACAGTATGCGTGTAAGATTCCATGTAGATACTCGCCGATACCGTAACCAAACCCTAAATTTCATCAGCTTCGAGAAAGAATCTTGCTCGGAGATCAAAAACTGGACCAATATTGATAAGATTCCTTCGTATGAACGACGAATCCAACAGTATGTGTGTAATATTCCATGTAGATATTCGCTGATACCGTAACCAAACCCTAAATTTCATCATCTTCGAGAAAGAATCTTGCTCGGAGACCGAAAACTGGACCAATATAGATAAGATTCCTTCGTATGAACGACGAATCCAACATTATGTGTGTAAGATTCCATGTAGATATTCGCCGATACCGTAACCAAACCCTAAATTTCATCATCTTCGAGAAAGAATCTTGCTCGGAGATCGATAAGTGGACCAATATAGATAAGATTCCTTTCTATGAACGACGAATCCAACAGTATGCGTGCAAGATTCCATGTAGATATTCGCCGATACCGTAACCAAACCCTAAATTTCATCAGCTTCGAGAAAGAATCTTGCTCGAAGATCGAAAACTTGACCAATATAGATAAGATTCCATTGTATGAACGATGAATCCAACAGTATGCGTGTAAGATTCCGTATAGATATTCGCCGATACCGTAACCAAACCCTAAATTTCATCATCTTCGAGAAAGAATCTTGCTCGGAGATCGAAAACAAGACCAATATAGATAAGATTCCTTCGTATGAACGACGAATCCGACAGTATGCGTGTAAGATTCCATGTAGATATTCGCCGATACCGTAACCAAACCCTAAATTTCATCATATTCGATAAAGAATCTTGCTCGGAGATCGAAAACTGGACCAATATAGATAAGATTCCTTCGTATGAACGACGAATCCAACAGTATGCGTTTAAGATTCCATGTAGATATTCGCCGATACCATAACCAAACCCTAAATTTCATCAGCTTCGAGAAAGAATCTTGCTCGGAGATCGAAAACTGGACCAATATAGATAAAATTCCTTCGTATGAACGAAGAATCCAACAATACGCGTGTAAGATTGCATGTAGATATTCGCCGATACCGTAACCAAACCCTAAATTTCATCATCTTCGAGAAAGAATCTTGCTCGGAGATCGAAAACTGGACCAATATAGATAAGATTTCTTCGTATGAACGACGAATCCAACAGTATGCGTGTAAGATTCCATGTAGATATTCGCCGATACCGTAACCAAACCCTAAATTTCATCAGCTTCGAGAAAGAATGTTGCTCGGAGATCGAAAACTGGACCAATATAGATAAGATTCCTTCGTATGAACGACGAATCCAACAGTATGCGTGTAAGATTCCATGTATATATTTGCCGATACCGTAACCAAACCCTAAATTTCATCAGCTTCGAGAAAGAATCTTTCTCGGAGATCGAAAACTGAACCAATATAGATAAGATTCCTTCGTATGAACGACGAATCCAACAGTATGCGTGTAAGATTCCATGTAGATATTCGCCAGGAGAGGACTCCTATAAGTAGCAAACTTGGTATGAACGCCATTTTACAAGTTAATATATTCTTCAAAATGCTTAAACACACACAGTTTCCCCAAGTTCGGGAATGAAACTGGCTTCGAGGTCGAAACCGCACCAGAAGAGGACTCCTATAAGTACGGAAAATCTTTTGAGGCATAAAATCACCCTTTTCGTCAAAAAATTAACAGAAGTGAAAAAATTTTAGCATAAGTGAATTTGTTTTAGCAAAATTGAAAAAATTTTAGCAGAACGACAAACGTTTTACGACGACTTCTATAAAGGTTGTGAAAGGGGATGTAGGAAATATTACATCCTAACCATCCATTTCAATCTGTAACCGTCCATTTTTTTTTCATTTTCCCTTAACCTTTCTTATCCACTTCTTTTTTTCATTCTAACATTATCTCATGCTGCTTCCTCCTCCTTCATCACTTTTTTCTCTGTAAAACCACCATCTCCCGCAACCATCAAAACCACCATCTCCCGTAACCATCATCAACAGCTCACCACCATCAAAAACACCCTCATCAACCCAACAAATCGAGGTAGTTGTACGAAGTTTCTACACCAACAGATATAGTTGAAGACTTACAACAATCAACAGATCGAGTTGAAGACTTACAACAATCAACGGATCGACCTAGCTGAAGACTTACCCAGGTCTGTAAATTTGGTTTCTCGATCTCTTTAGGGTTTAATTTTAATTTTGTTTTTGATTCTCGATTTTGGTTTTTAAATTTTTTTCAATCATTGAATTTAATTCGTTTGGATAATTGGGGTCATTTATTTTAGTTAATTTCAATCATTGCATCAAATTCTAGTGGTTGAAATAAAATCAGTTGCATTAATATTTTGAATTAGGGTTTGCATTGAATTCAGGTGAATTAAGTTGCATTTAATTCAAATGATTAGAATTAGGGTTTGCATTGAATTCAGGTGATTTGCATTATATTCATTCAAATTTCAATTCTTTTGCAGGATTTGATTTAATTTTATCATAAGAATTTTGTGTACACATACTTGGCTGAACTGGGAGGGGAATAAAGGTTAATATGAGAGAAGAGTTCAAAGGTATATGTTGTAGATATTTAGAGCATTGTGAACTGATCGTTATACACAGACTTTGGAGCTCTTTGTTTAATGTGTGTGTAGTCAAATGTGGTAGGATTGCATTACTAGCTAGGGACTGAAATTAGCTTCTAATTAGCCATAACACTGAATCAGTCATGGGTGGAGGTGTGAAAGACTCTCCAAGTAGCAGTAATAGTTGCAAAAACAGCAACAGTAAGATGAGAATGAAAAATATACTAACTGAGTGTGCTATGTGTGAACAAGGGAACCATGAAACAAAAGTGTGTCCTTGGCTCTATTCTAGGTGCAAGCATATTCCTTGTAACGGTGTGAGAGCGTTTCTACGATCTAAAACAACTGAAACCTATGGAAAAATGTTCTTCAAGTGCACCATACCTACCTGCACCTATTTTGAATGGTTTAATGATGCTTCTGACCCTTGCAAAGCCAAGGTGTTGTTATTACCATCAGCGAAAAGTTGTAATGCTTGTGGAGAAGATGATCACTCTTTTAAAGATTGTCCACTGCACAATAAGTTTTGTTTCTTTTGAACCTGCAACTGCAAACTCACCCTAAGAATATGCCACAATCAACACAATAAGCACATAACTTACCTTGTATGTGAACAATGTGGAGATTTTACATGGGCTTCAGATGCTATCTTCATTGCTGCAAAAGAAAAAGTTAGAGTTTCTACTAATCAAATAGCTGATCTAGTTACAAAGCTAGGGAAAAGTCTTCATATGTAATAATTTTTAATTTTATGTGTAAGACCATGATTTAAAAGAAATAAAAAGTACTTCGTTTCAGTTACAACTTATAATTTTTATGGTAATTACTTATTAGGATTGTTATAACTTACATGATGAAGTTAATTGCAGGGCTAGATCTCTGTGAGCCTTATTTTAACTCTTCTTTTTTCTGTTGTGCGCAGATTCAAGTTTCATTTTAACATATATATACCGATCGATTGAATTCGTTGTAACTAATGAATAAATATTGGATTCATTGGCCAAGGTTAATATGTTTAACTTAAGGATATATACTAATTATATTATTTACATCAGTTTGCTAGATTTTTTACGTTAATATTACGTACGGTGTTCTGATTTTATCTATCTTTTATGTAGGGGTGATCTTCCATATCAGAATGCATTGAAGAATTTCATAGAGAATGTTTGTCAAAACCTTGGAAATCCTTCTAAGTTCGGTTGTCCTTGTGTTGATTGTAAGAATCTTTCTTTGCTACTTCCTCCGAATATAGTGCATCTTCACTTGCTGAAACGAGGTATGGATCCTACATACACCGAGTGGGTTTTTCATGGGGAACCGGCTATCATTTCTAATGATGTTCACCAAGAGAGAGCGACACATGGTTCAGAACAGATACAAGTAGAGGATAATTTTGAAGGTGATGCACATCAAGATCAGGGCCATGAAATCAGGCAGGACGAGGGGTTGGACAACCAGGTGGATGAGGCGGCTGACATTCCATTATACCCCAATTGTACAACACACACAGTTATCTATCACTGTTGAGTGGTATAGGCACAAGACAGTTAATGGTATATCTAGGAAGGCTCTTGACGAGCTTCTCAAGACAATTGGTTCGCTGTTGCCGCCAAGTCATTGTATTCCTAAAAGCACATATGAAGTGAAGAAGCTGCTGAAATCTTATCAATTGACCTACGAGAAAATACCCATGTGAGAATGATTGTTGCTTGTTTAGAAAATATTTGAAAGATGCAGATGAATGTCCTAAATGTCATTATTTTAGGTGGAAGCAAGACACATCTAACATGGACGACCTCAACGATGCGGACATGATAGACAAGCCCAAAAAGAAGATACCAGTGAAGGTTCTTAGATACTCCCCCTTGTTCCGAGACTGAAGAGATTATATCAATCAACAGAGATGGCTGAGCAGTTGATATGGCACGCGACGAACAAGAGTAAAGATGGGAAAATGCGTCATCCTTCAGATTCTTTGGCTTGGAAGCACATAGACCATAGGTTTCCCGCATTTGCTTCAGATTCGCGTAATTTGCGTCTTGGGCTTGCTGCTGATGGATTCAATCCGTTTGGCGATCTTTCCGCAACCCACAGCTGTTGGCTGGTGATGATCGTGATTTACAATTTGCCTCCCCATGCGTGTATGCAAGCCAAAAACATTATTCTGAGCATGCTGATTCCAGGAAAAAAGCAACCCGGTAAGGACATTGATGTGTACTTGCAGCCATTGATTGATGATCTGATTGAGTTGTGGGAAAACGGCGTGAAAGTGTATGATTCGTTTAGTAAAAAAAAATTTAACTTGAAGGCTTTATTGATGTGGACAATTAATGATTTCCTTGCACATGGAAATCTATCTGGATGTACATATAAAGGGAAGGAAGCCTGTCCTCTTTGTGGTGATAATACTCTTAGCGTCTGGTTGCCATTTAGTCGTAAAACTGTATACATGAATCATAGGAGATTTCTTCGTGATAATCATCCTTTTCGGCAGAAAAAAGACATGTTTAATGGAGAAATTGAGAGGAGAGAAAAACCACCTGTTATGTCTAGTGCTGAGGTGTTTGAACGTCAGAGTAGTATTGTGAATGATTTTGGGAAAGCGGAGAAGAACGAGGAGGAGAAAAGGAAAGAAAAAGAGGAAAAGAAGAAGAAGAATAAGAAGAATAGAAGATGGTAAAGGAAAAGGGTCAGAGTAGTGCGGAAAAACGTGCAAAGTATGGTAATTCTAATTGTGGGAAGCGGAAAAAGGATGTTGTTTCTGATGCGGCTAGATTTGGTGCACCTGACGAGGAAACTGAGTTTCGGGTGTTTAACAAACGGTCGATATTCTTCGACCTGCCTTACTGGAAGGTCAGTTCTAACTTCACATTTACTTGTTAAATAGTTTCGTGCACATGATCATCTATGCTTGAACTCACTATGACCTGATTAGCCCCTGAACTTTCAAATAGCAGTTTTATGAGGTTTTGTCATGTTTGCTTGAACTCAGTATAACTTCATATACATATATATTAGATTGTGAAAATGGCTTTATAGGTAATTATATATGTGTAAAACTTGATTTTCATTGAACATGGACTCATCTTTTTTTTGGGGGAATTACTAATGTTAGGTTTTTTCATGAATTCCTAGGATTTGTTACTACGGCATAATATTGATGTTATGCATACAGAAAAAAATGTTTGTGAGAGCATCATTGGTACTATTTTGAATATAAAGTTCAAAACAAAAGATGGTTTGAATTCCCGTAATGATCTGAAGAGTATGGGAATACGACCAGAATTGCATCCAGAAGTGATAAATGGCAAAACAATTCTTCGAGCAGCACCATACATATTAAGCCACAAGAATAAGGTTATACTTTATAATAGGATGAGGAATATGAAGGTTCCATATAGGTATAGTTTGGATCTTAGGAAGCATTTCTCGAAAGATGGTTGCTTAGGTGTCCTTAAGGCTCATGATTACCATGTTCTTATGCAACAAATATTACCTGTAGCTTTGAGGGGAGTTTTACCTGAGGGGCCAAGTAAGGCGATTTTCAGGTTGTGTTCTTATTTTCACGAAATATGCCAAAGGGTAGTTGATCCGAAAGATTAGTAGAACTTGAAGTAGAAGTTGATGAGACTTTGTGTATGTTGGAGGTGTACTTCCCTCCATCATTTTTTGATGTGATGGTGCACTTGACAATTCACCTAGCTCGAGAAGTGCGTTTATGTGGACCTGTACAATATCGTTGGATGTATCCATTTGAAAGGTGTGTTATGCAACATGTCAGTAGCTTTCCCTTGTAGCTTAGAGTTACTACCTAATATTTAAGTGTTCTAACTGGTATAACTGTTTCATATATATGCTACTTTCGTATAGGTATATAAAGACATTCAAAGAATATGTTAAAAATTACGCACTACCTGAAGCTTGTATAGCAGAGTGTTATCTTGGAATGGAGTGTGTTAGGTGTTGGATTCTCAAGGATCAAGCAGCTGAAATAAGATATAACCCAAGGCCTGATAAAAACGATGGTACCACACCGGCAGCACGTCCTCTTTCTAAAGGTGAACAAGTGTGTATGGATAGTGAAAAGCTAAAGATTGCTCACAGATATGTGTTTTTTAATACAGCAGAAATTGATCCATATTTGACGTAAGTATCACGTTGTTGCTCATTAGAAATGGTTTGTCAGTTAATACGTCATGTTTTGATTTTACTTTTATCTTAGAATGCATATGGATGAGTTAAAATCTTCCGTTGGGAGGTCTGTTACCAATGAAGACCATCTCATTTCCATACAGTCAGAAACATTCGCAGATTGGTTTAAAAAAAATGTACGTTTTTCCCACTTTTAGTCAGATTGTGCACCTTAGTAGCTACTTTAATCACTTATGGCTTTTGAGACTTCAGAAAACACAAATAAAACCATTATCCATGGATGTTCTATATAGATTGTTTGTTTCTGTTTTCATGTATGGGTTCAAGATATTCTGTTTGATTTTGTCACTTAAAACCATCCATTTAGGCACAAAATCGCTATAAATATGTCTTATCATGCTCAGAGATAACCATTTTAGTTATATTTTTATGTTCTGATCGTATGCATTTATAGGTTTATATGCAAATGGAACAAGGCATGTCATTATCAAACACGGTAGAGTGGTTGTCAAAAGGTCCTTTAGAAAACTGCGTGTCATATAAAGGCTTGCTTATGAACGGGTCTAGGTGTCTTACGAAGGATGTTCAAAGAGTCACACAAAACAGTGGTGTCTCAATTGAATCAAAAACTATAGTTGCAGGACGATCAGAAACCACTGGTTTCTATGGTGTTTTAGAAGAAATTCTGGTGTTGGACTACATTACCCTTCAAGTTCCCATATTCAAAAGTGACTCGGCTCACACCTATTTTGGTGTGAAGTTAGAGAAAGGATTCACATTAGTCAACTTAAAGCAGCATAAGAACCAATTTCGTAACGACCCGTTCATTTTAGCATCATAAGCGCGACAAGTTTTTTATTCTTGAGAGTCAGATATATCTAACGGGTATATGATGATAAAACCACCACCTAGGGGTTTCCATGAATTAGAGGTATACAATGAAAATGATGACACAAGTTGCCAACCTGCGGATACTTCAACTCTTGTTTTACAAATGGGTGGCGAGGGCGAGAGCGAGAGTTACGTAAGAGAAGATGTTGAAGCTGTCGTAGAGGTTCCGAGAAAGAAGAAGAACAATAGGAAGAAGAAAAAGAAGTTCATAGGTTAGGTCAGTACGTAGTGTAAGTATTGTGTTTACTGCTATATTTTCTTATTGTCTTCGTCGTTCTCGTTGCTGTCATTGTGTATCTTGTTGTCACAGGATCTTTTGGTTTTCCTTTGCTGATACTATAACTGTTCTTCTGATTGTGATGTTTGATCTTATTATTGTGATTGGGAATGTGATTGTGATGTTTGACCTTAGTTCCGAGTGAACACCCTTTTTTAACTCCGCCAGTGAAAATGATTTTTCATTTCATTGCCGTTCTCAAGCCCGGAAAAAGGAGGTGAGAAGAAGGGAATATGTGATGGTACAGTTATTTACAGTCAGAGAACTAGATATGCACAATTTGTCTTCTTTTTCGTGTTTAGTTACCATTTGGTGCTATGGGTTGTCATTGTTTCTGAAAAATTTCCATTCTTTTTATGTTTTTTGGTGGATTAGAAGAAATTGGGTACTTGAAGTCTTGAACTGTGAAATGAAGTGCCAGGGAACTAGTACATTTGAAATGAGATCCATTATCATGGTAGAATGTATGTGATTGTTTCAGGCAAGGATTGTTTACAGGGAAGGCTTTGCGCTGTTTGCGGCTCAGGCGACTGAGCCTTATTTTTAAACATCATCTTTTGTTTTTGCAACTCTTATAAATGTTGTCAACGGCTGTCATGAAGTTAGTATATATAAAAACCACAGACCTGACAGTGTTGTGACAGTGTATCCATGGTTGATGGTATGGACTTCCACGCATGAGGCTCAGGATCAAATCCCCGCACCCTCTTTTTTTCCAACATCCTATATTTTTGCTTCAACAACACTTATAATGGTTGTTATAAATTTGAATAAAAAAAAGCACTAAAAACCAAAACTTGTGAACTGTAAGGATTGTTGATGGGTTTGAACTAACAAACAGTAGGTTTCAATTTCGAATCCCCTCAACACTATTCCTTTTTTTTCATATTTTGTTTATCTTCAACGACTCTTGCGACTAGTTGTGATAGGATTACGAACTATGTATCTTGAAAACGGTTGTGAATCTAAATGACGTCACAACAGTTTTGCTTAAAGGGTTGTCGTTTGTTTTTTTGTCGCAACCCTTGGGTCTTGGGGATTAGTACTGATGCCCTTCCACGACACTTCCTTTGAAAAAGTTGCAAAACATAGGATATTCTACGACATTTAGCAAAGGGTTGCGAAACTCCAGTTGCGGATGTATATTTTTCCTGTAGTGATGCATATCGCATTATATTCATATTTTGGTTAATGTATCCATTGATTTGGTTATGTAACCACTAAAACGATACTCAAATACATAATTCAATACCACTGCCATTTTTCTCAAACTTTTCTGCTTCCCTCCCTAAGATCAACCTATCTTATTATCCCCGTGACCGAAGCATGACAGAACGGCTGCTATCGTGGTTTAGACATGTCTTGTTCGATTTTAATTTTCGAACCCAAAAAGAAAGTACCACATCGCTGCATTTGTTTTGCCTAAAAGTAACTTTTAGGTACTAACAAAGATGTTTAAGTCAGAAATTATCAGGCTTGCGAAGTACTCGAAGTGGATAGCGAACATTGTGGTAGTTCCGAAGAAAAATAAAGGCATAAGGATTTGTATACATTTTGGTGGCCTAAATAAATCTTTGCCCAAATGATAGTTCTTCATTACCAGACATACCATAGGGTAGAATCAACCATTAATATGGAAAGCATTTTAGGTAGATTTTGGCTTCCTACTTTTTGTGGGACTAATGATTCTTCACTTCAACTGAGATTGAAACCCACTAGTCCAATATTCTTTTTAGTCATGTCAACCAAAAGCAAAGCTTCTAAATTGAACTCAATAGGTCTCTGATGAAAAGGCGGGATCAGCTAGAATATGGAAGGGTTCCAAAAGAAAAAGATCTGCAAATTATAGAAATTAGAATTCTCTATTCAAGAACCACCATAAACCACTGATCTGCCAACTGAACTAATGCAAATAGCAATTGAACTAATGCAAGTATTGTTCTACTGTCTACAAGAAAATCTACCTATTGCTACACTATATATTACCACACCTTCAATATAGGTGTTGCAAAAGCAAATATCTAGTCACAGTACTTTTCAGCTGCGGCTAAAAGCTATAATTTACTACTGTAAAATGAAACTTTTGGCGCACCACTGTGGCAATAATATGAAAAGAGTGTAACGAAAAAGTATAATATCTTGCTGCAGTAACAAAGATTAGATGCTGCAATAGACTTCTTGCTACATCATTGTCTCTACCTTACCGGGTCGTCTCCCCGGTTTTCATGGTGGGAAGTTTTTATCCGAGGCGTATAATACCATTCGCGTTGCTCGTCAGCTCGGTTTTGATCAAGGGGTTCCTTATAATCCCCCTCCCCTTCCTCATCTGAGGAGATGGAGATCCGGGAGAGCTTTAATCGCTTCATTTTTAAAGATATGTCTTCGGATGAGTGATCGTCAGTGTCATTTTGATTTCTGTCAACCTCAATCTCAGCGGCCAGTCAGCGTCACCAGTGAATGGCTCGGGTATCGCAATGGCGCCAATAGGAACGTGATAAACCTTCTTCTCAAGGATCCATACGCTCCTACGGCTCTAATCACGGAGGATTTCAAGGAAATGCATGCATCAGGTCGCTTAAAGATGAGTGATGAGGTCGCCAACAAATACAAACTTTCCTCGGGTAACAAAGGTCGCCCTCTCCATTCGCTCGTTACCAGCTGGGATCCCCTTCCGGGTAATGAGTCTCCTCAGAAGGATGGAAAGGTGGTTCTTTACCTCCTTCTTCGAGTTCTAAGAAAATAAGGCGTCCTCCAGCGGTAAAGCCCTTGGAAATCCCTCTTGTCATGTCTCCTCCTGCTAAGGTATCCTTTCTTTCCTTCTCTTCCTTTGCTTCCAGTCGAATCCTGCCTTAGTTTCTTTTATATTCGTTTGTTTCATATTCTTTTAGAACTCCCCGTCTATTGGCTGGAAGCCTAGGGGCCTCCTCTTTGAAGAATACATTAATCTACCTCTCCACGAATGGAGGGCTGATCGGCTGGCTAAGAAGATGAAGCGAGACGCTGGTGTGCTACCTATTCCGCAGTTACCTTCCATTCGCTATGTTAATACTTCCCCTCCATTTTCTCCGCAGGCTCCGAAAATGGGGTCACCTTCCACGAGTTCATTCATTAAACGTGTTGAACTTCAGCTAGGCCGATCGATCAGTAAAAGCGTTCCTGAAGTGATTTCTCCTCGTATGACTCTACACTCTACCCGCCCTCTAATCGTGATTTCCGGTTCCTAATCACCCTTTTCATACTCCTTCAAATATGCTAGGTTCGGCGAGCAAATCTGGGTCAGATCATTTTGTTCATGATTATTCCCAGGAGGACAGTGAGCCTAAAGGCGGCGCCGAAAATCAGAGCTCTTCCTCTTCTAAGTCTTATGAGTATACTGTACTACCTCTTGTTGGTTTTTATGCACTGACACGTGCCAGTCAAAATATTCTGTTGTTATTATTAAATGCACCTGGTGATCTATATATGCCATGTTTATCAAGGAAAGAATAGTTCGAAACTTATGGAGGAATCAATCAGTGCATTGTCTTCATTCCTTAGAATACAGCACGCCACTGTTGCTGGGAATGCTCGACTTGTACACAATTGTGAAGATATGTTTGAGGCGAGTTAGACACAATATTTTGACGCAATGGATTATATGTGGATCGGCTGAGTGCTTATCGAGTCGATCCTTCAACAGAAAGGGCTATGGCCTCTGCCGAGGCATCCGAAATATTTTTAAATGCTCGTGTCCGGATGGAATATCAAGAAAATGAGACGGATTATTGAGTTACAGAAGGAAAACAACATATTAATATTATAGGTGTACAGTTCACGGATATTAACGGGAGAAACATTACTTTCATCTCCATAGAGAAACCTTTTCGCAATAATTAGATTTGTAGCTTGTGTGGGATGATATGCATCCCGAAATACGTATTTTGGCCGATCCTCGCATAACACTGAGCTCATATTTGCACTATCTATCTACCTCCATTGAAGCAAGTAAATGGTGGAAAATTGCCGCCGCAACATGGATCGTCCACATTTTGGAATCCTCAAAATTCCATTACCGCACAAATAGTAGTACAGTAAATGATTAATCAGGTAAACATTAGGTCTATAGTTACTCATATTACAGGCACAAAAAATCTTCTTTCTCCAATCGTATAAATAGAAAGTCGAACGGCCGTCTCCTTCAGATCTAATGATGAGTAAGTCTGTACCTGGAACAGCTTGAATGGAATCAAACATTAGACGGCTCCAGTCGAAAGGCGGCAGCATGAAGGTCTCTTCAATCCAGTAGAAATCACCACTATTGCTAACAGTACTGCTAGCTGAACTGCTTGTAGATATCACGATATTGTCCTTCGATTTCTTGTCATATAACACACACATCTTCATTGATGCAAGGTTTGTCGTCGTAGCTAAACGTCCATCAATTTGTATCAACTTACAAACATAAGGATGACGAATTTCTTCAGTGATGTAGTTGGGAATTGAAATTACTCTAAACTTTTCGCTCCCAACATTAAATTCCACAATCAGTGGTTCTGTGACAGGACGCAGCCAATAAATGGAACCATTTGTGTGAAGAGAACAAGTGAATTCTGACGGTAAAATTGTTGGCGGGAGCGAGAACTCGTCATCGATCCTTCTCCATGATAGATTGTTGTTGTTGTGTTGTCTGCCGTCAACTGTCATGACCTCACATATGTTTTCAAAACGTACAAATCCTCTAAACCGGTCGTATATTTCCTTTATCCAAAATACAACCACTTTGTGTTCAGGATCATAGCCAAAGTAATACCAATTAGAATTGACATACTGAATCAGATGAGTTCTGCAATCACCATGTTCATCTATCACTTGTATTTCCTCATATACATGTTTAATCATGGATTGTATCCAAGGTGTTGATTGTCGGGTGCTCGGGTTAAATATACACACAGAACGCATCTGGCGGTTTACTAAAGAAATTAACCCATTGACAACTCCGAAAACATCTGCGACAGAAGCTCCAGGTATAGCTACGTCCCTTTGAGGAGCCGCTGCTCCTCCTTCAAAGAGTAGTAATTCAACCGAGGAGAAATCAAGCCTATGCACCTAGGCCGCCTAATAAAAAGTGAGATACCACCAACATTAAAATTACACGAAGTTTTTGATCGCGTGAAGTGCACATCAATGAAGCTTCGATCTCTCTGAATCAAAGACTGCCGTTGTTTGCATACACACTTGAATCTCATGAGTGATTTCACAGGAAGTCTACTCAAAATCTCGCAAAGTAATAACTCAATACCCATAACAACGCCGCCACCACCGCCACTATCACCATCGATGCCACCACCACTATCACCGCCACCACCACCATCACCGCCACCACCACCGCCACTATCACCATCGCTGCCACCACCAATACCGCCGCACCACCACCTGAATCCTGAACCCCAAACCCTGAATTTTAAACACTAAACCTTGAATTATGAAAACGTATCCTGAAAGGACAATTTCGACTACTTAACTCTCTTTAACATAAAATCTAACGTAATGGGATATTCTAATCTTTTCCCTAATGCTCGGGGCATTTTCACAACCTTGGTGTCCATTTTGGAAATTTTATCAACAATCATATTACGGTAGAGAGCGTTGAAAACCCCAAACTCTATGTACGTAGTTAAAAGTAATCACTTCCAATGGGCATGTCCTCTTTTGTAATGCAAAGCCAGCAGCAATTCACTTCGGTAACTTGATCCGAGAACATATTTTTTCTCCATTGTGATAACATGATTCATGTGGGAAGACTTGGCAATGGGTTGGGGCTTTCTTAAGTTCATAAACAAACTCTCAAATTCAGCCCATTACAGTGCGTGATGTTCTCCTCCAGTCCTGTCAAAAGCACGTGCAAAAGAGAAGAATTTAGTCCCACATCACTCAAAAATGAAAAGCATACTTCATATTTAGAGCTCAAGATTGGAGAAATGAGCATCGAGCTTGGTCGCGCGAGCTTGTAACCCGAGTGGGGACATTAAGATGACCGAACACTGGTCGGGGTTACACTCGGTAGATGCTGGTGCGCACGCTGTGTTGACTCGCCTACTCCAAGTTGGGAGTTGGCCCCACTGCCTGCGCGTAGGCTTGGGCTTGGGCTTCACAGAGCAACGAACACCTCCCTTCACAGAGCAACGAACACCTCCCGCTCTCGACAGTGGAAGGATCACGGGGTCGATGTGCCCCAGTACCAGTTGAACAACCATCTTTTTGGACTTTTTCTTCTATGCCACAGCAGCATTTATTCCCCAGGGCCTTATTGCAACTTCCAGCTTCCTCATGGCCTGGGCGAAAAATTGTAGCACAGTTGCTGTTCACATATCAAAACAGCATACTTGATTTTACTACTTTTACTAAATTTCAATGTTTCAGATACAGAAATAAACATACTAGTAACTAGGGAAGACTACAGAAATAAATAAGTTTACTACTTTTACTAAATTTCAATGTTCAGGTACACATTAAAATTTTCATTGATCCTGCATAAACTTGCAGAACTGGGGAATCATAAGTTTGGGTGATTTTAATGACTGATTGATCATTCAATTCAATTACAGAAATAAACATACTAGTAACTAGAGATTATAGTTGTACAGTTCACGGACATTAACGGGAGAAACAATACTTTCATCTCCGTAAAGAAACTTTTTCGCAATAATAAGATTTGCAGCTTCTGTGGGATGATAGGCATCCCAAAACACGTATTTTGACCGATCCTTGCATAACACTGAGCTTATATTTGCACCACCTCTCTTTAAGCAAGTAAATGGTGGAAAATTGCCGCCGCAACATGGATCCTCCACATTTTCGAATCCTGAAATGTAACCAAATGCATTACCACACAAACAATAGTACAGTAACTGATTAATAAATTAGCTAGACATAGGGAATAGTACCAACCATATTTGCGATATCTTTTTACAATCCCCATAACAATGTCATAGGAATTTGCATAGACAAAAATAGTTTCAGGCCCTAAATTTTTATTTAGAGTATCAATCGACTTCTTAAGTTTTCTATTGTATCCCTGAATCAATTCATTTGCTTCTGACGAGCATCTCCCAGCTGGCATTAGCTTGATGGCACGAACAAATGGTATACATCCCAAAGGACCAACATCGATGACTAGAAACTTTCGACCTCCCATTTCATAGAGTCGCTTAGCGAAATAACAAGGATAACGTACGTAATTAGCCATAACCATTCTCAACAAGTGTATTGACAAAAAAAAGATAAGGGTGGCTAATACCTTAAGTTGTAGGGTTAAGTTCGAAACCATAAAATCTTGTAGCATTGCAGGAGAAACTTTGTCTTCTTTGAAAAATGGTATAGAAGGTTGAAGGTAATTCAAGAGATCATTCGAACCGGAGGTAATAGAGAAAACAACCTGCTTGAGAAAATCTGTAGTACCGTTCTCGCCAAGCATACTCGTCATTGTAGCTCGACTCTGCTCGAAATCATTGATTTGTTTTCTTAATGGTACTCTTTCTACCTGCACATGAAGATGGATCTTCCAGAACTTATACAGGTGAAGTCGATATATTCAATAATTAGGAAATAGTTTGGTCAAATTAATTGTTTTGTTATGTGGACTTACGAAAACAGATCCTGTCTTATCCAAGATGCCTGATGATCCAGAGGCATAATTGACGCCTTTGAAAATAGCCTGGCCGCGAGTAGTAGGAGCTAGAAATGGCGGAGGAAATGACTTTGAGCCCAAAGCTTGCACTGATCAAACATGTAAAGATGAATTAACACAATGTTTAAGTATCAATCCAACTCTATCATACACAGTCCTAAAAGCCTGGAAATGAATATGCTTCTGAATTTTGAACAAATTCTTAATAGAATTCTTAGAAAAAGATGTTATAATGAAATTTATTCAACAGCACTAGCAAGAAATTTAATTGGTATACCTATAATATCGGAAACAGTTCGGCCATTTGTAAATCTTCCAGTGGGCTGCCCTCTGGAGGGAATAAAATCGATGCCGTATGGTGGAGAATCAGCTTTAGATAAGGTGATAAGATAATCATTGTTTCCAGCATCAACGAGAGAATCACCAAACAAGAAAGAAGTGTAACAAAAACAGCTCCAAGCATGTATAAATAAGATCAAAATGACAATGCCAACCATGATTATTAACATTGGTATCAACTATCAACTTGCTTCATATGTATAGGAAGCAGCTAGCTAGAACCTAAACTCAGATCCTACAAGCATAGATCTGATTATTCAAGCCATTTACCACCTGTAGTTTCAATATATGTGTGGGATTGACTGATTCAATGTCACTGTACTAGCTAGTATTTGGTAATAGTACTGGTGATGTAGCAGGAATAATGATGATCTTTTTGAATACTTCTCACGGAATTGGTCTACCTAGATTACTTGAGTGGACATTAAATTGAGATCTATGGCCACCAAGAGATACTTCTCATGGATTTTCATATTTAACTAGTGTTTGTGGTCCAGAGACCACAACACTAGACGTCTCCCTGGATCCTGGCATGGACAGACTTGGGAGGAATTGGATCTCTATGCATCACATGTTATAACAAGTCTGAGCTTTCATTGCAAATGGGACATAACTGCATGACAAAAAGACATAGCAGTTGGGAGGTGAAGTAAGATTTATGCACCCAGTGAGCACTGCTGTTTGCAGTGTCCCTATTCTAGATTCGGAAAAATCCTGAATTGTCTGTGGATTCTTGGTGTGCATATGTTAACCCTGAATCAGGCACTGACAATATAGTCTCCTTGCCCCGGGCAATTCTTTTGTGATGAAAGGGACAATAAAATCAAGTCTTTGCCCTAAGCATTTTTTGAAAGAACTGAAGTGACAAGGAGATGCTGAGTAGCACCACCAAATCTCCAATCTCTTGGTTTAAATGTCGTAGTTGGTATAAAAACTATTGTCAGCAGAACTCACTCCTCATATATGTATCTTGCGTTCAATTATGCAATATATTTCAGTCATGGTAGGTCGGTATATGTCTAGTTTCCTAAAAATACATGCACAAATTTGAACTCTAATAACTCTGTGACCAAAGAACAGAAAGTATAAAGGAGTCTTCACAAATTTCTAATCTCTACTTGGTTTTATAACGATATAAATACAAATTCAGCATAGTGAGGGAACAAATCAAGATTCAAATCAACCTAGATACATAAGACATTACCTTCTAGCTGAGTAGGTTCTGGCATTGTGCACCTCGTTTCCACTTCTTATCTCAGTTGTCACTTTGAACCGTCCTCTTTGCTGGACAACCACTTGATCTTTGCCCAGCATAACCCGGAAGGCGTAAAGAGAAAGAACAGAACCAGCTCCATAAATTTTGTAAATAGTGCTTTTGACAAAATAGCTGCACTTCTTTGCAATTCTTTGTGGATGAATTCTACATTTGACTCTTCACTCGCTGGTAAATCAACTATGTCTCCCTTATCCTCTGTAAATCAAGCTTTTGACCAAATAGTTGCACTTTATTTCTTGCCATTAGTTACTGCAATCTCAAATTGGACCTTAAAAATATAGACATCCAATAAAAATTTGGGGTTTACAAACAAGGGATTCTTCACCGTAGTTGCGAAACTGACTTCCTTTTGACAGGGAAAGGACTCAATAACCTCATCTTAAAGCAAAAATCAAGAGCAACAGAAGCAAACACAAATATTAACAAATTCTCAGCTACATTCACCGCACCATCAACAGCATGCGACAAGAAACTCTGTGAATCTAATTCCAAACGCGGTCCTGCCTCCAGTACAGCGAGGCCTTTAACACAGGCAAATGCGGCAGAAATGCCACTCTTAAGATGAGAATCATCCAAGTCTCTTCTTACCGTGTATCGAAATGTAACGCCGAACAATGCACAGCTAACAAATGTGATCCCCAGAGGGAGTATCAATTCAGTAATATCTGTCACTTGAGATAGCGAAATCGGAATCGCTGCAATCGTTCCAATTACGGCCGCAATAGATGCTGCTTTAACAGACTCCAATCTCTCAGTATTCTTATCAACCTCCACCACATTTTTGTCATTCTCCTCAAAAACATCAGCATCAGCCTCGTCAATGTTTCCAGACAGCGACAGCTCAGCCTCGCGAATCATCGCTTTCGCTTCTAGTATTTCCCTCTGGCATTCTTCAATCTCACTAGTTCTGCTTTCAAGCTGATTAACATAATTCTTCATCTGAACATCTTCCAATTGTTTTTTATCAAATTCAGCTAATTCCTTCTTTGCTAATTCAACCCTTTCATTAGCTTTTGTTAACCCATCCAATAATACCTTGTTTTCTTCTTTGTTTAGAAGTTCTTCAACTCTCTGATCTACTAAACCAGATACAACATCCTTCAAACCCCCATTTTCTGAACTGCTGCATTTTACAACTAGGGTTTTTGATTGTCTCCTCTCCCCAGCTGAAATGAAAGAAAAACAGCAGATTGGAGATACATTTTTAGGGTTCATCCATGGAATTAGGTTTGTGTGGATTAGGGTTTTCATGGTTACAGACAGAGATTTCTGGGGAAAGAGAAGGACCGAAAAAGGGGGTCTCTCAATGTAAAATCCTTATCCCCTGAATCCTTGGATAATATCAGCTCTAGAATATCTGGTCCAAGATAGAGCTTGGGTTTATGCTTGGATAAAAATATGTAGAACCAGTTCAGTATTGGCCCCAAAAAATGTCTAACAGTAACATTTCTGACAGCAGGCCAGGTCCTGGCATGGCCAGACAAAGGAGGGACTGGATCTCTATGCATCATCAGATGTTGTAATTGCTTGCAAGTCTGAGCAGGTGGGAAGTGAAGTAGGATTCGTGCAAGTGCACCATGTTGTTTGCATCATACTTGCAATCTGAGTCAGAGTCAACCCTTGACTCGTCGTGAGTCGGTGTTAGTTTTTTCATTTCAGTCAGATCTGACTCGCTAATTAACTCAGATCTAACAGCAGTAAATTCGGTTCACGGTATTTCTAGTTTCATACAAATAAATACACAAATCTGAAATCTAAATTCTCTAATCTCTCATCGGTTTTAAGAAAATTTATTACATACAAATTCAGCATAGCCAGGAAGCAAATCAAAATTCAATCAAACCTTCTTGTCATTGCCGACTAGTTTCTGGCATTGTGCTCTCCTCTATCTCTGGCGTCACTTTGAACCGTCCTCTTTGCTGGACAACCACTGGGTCTTTGCGAGAGGTCGATGCTTCACCATCCAGAAGCTGCTGTGACGCCCACCATGTCTTTAAATCTTCAACTTCCAAATTCCAAGCAATCCCTTGTTTGTATTCATCTTGTGATATTTTTCTTTTCTTCACAACCATGTCTTCTTGCTTTAATACTATCTCGGTAGCTCGGTCCCCAACGGTAGGTAACCCCCTCAAAATTTTCCGTACAATGTAGTCACCGGACCGAGCATTCTTGAAGAAAGAGTGCTTTAATAAACGCTGCGCAGAAGGACATCCACTAGGGTCTTTAACTAGGCACATTGCAATCATTTTCCTGAACGAATTCGAGAACTTTTTATCCGTCTTGTGGTCAAGACCAGGCGATGCAGCTCGTAAAGTCCTATACAAAACTTCCGATGGAAGAAACTCTGAGAAAGGGGCATGACCATGAGCAAGCTCCAAAGCTGTTATACCGAAAGACCATATGTCAGCCTTGTACCCATAATTTTGCTCCATGATAACCTCCGGTGCCATCCAGCATGGTGTTCCTACAAAATCATTTCTTGAACATTTCCTGTCACCTGCATCAAAAAGGCTTGCAGAAACACCAAAATCTGAAAGCTTTATTTCACCATTTGAATCGACTAGAATATTTCCAGCTTTGACATCTCGGTGTATGTCCCCGTGATGGTGCATGTACTCTAATCCTCTCAAAACACCACGTAATATGGTAGCGATCACCGCCTCCTCGTATCCATTTGGAAAATCGGATTTCATTATACGGAGACAACAACCAGCGGCCATGAACGGCATAACTATCCAGAGATACTGATCGGAAATGAACGAACAATGCGCCTTTTGAAGGTTTGGATGGTCAACCAACATCATGGTTTGTGCTTCATAAGCGATGCTACCTAAATCATTTTGGTCGAGATACAGGATCTTAATTGCAACAGTTTCATGGAGAGGTTTGCAAATTGCACGGAAAACAGTAGAACTGGATCCACGACCTATTTCTTCAACCAGATGATAATTTTCGGATCCTACCGGATAGTTCTTCCTTTCCATTTTTGCACAGTATACCCGGAAAGGGTAAAAAGAAAGAATCCATTAGACTTTGTGCATCGTGCTTCTGACTAAATAGTTGCACTCTTTTGCAATTTTTTGTACTTGGTCAAACTGTGTTTTTGTGGATGAATTCCACATTTGGCTCTTCACGCGCTGGTAAATCAGCTATGTAGCCCTTATCCTCTATGAATCGAGATTTGACCAAATAGTTACAAGTCTTGTGCTTGGTCAAATGGTGTTTCTCCGGCGGAATTCTGCATTTGGCTCTTCAGTCTCTGGTAAATCAGCTGTGCAGCTGTTATCCTCTGTAATTCAAGCTTCTGACCAAATAGTTGCACTCCTTTGCAAGTCTTTGTGCTTGGTCAAATGGTGTTTCTGTTATTGACTTCTAACATCATTTCTTCACTAGTGGTAACAGTTAGATCAGCTGTGTAACCCATATCCCCTGAATATACGTTAGATATCATGTTTATATAACCTTAGAATATTTGGTCCAAAATAGCAAGATTGCTAAAAGGGGTACCGGTTTACCTGGGGGTGTACCAGATTTAATATAAGATAAAACATCTTATACCTTTGGAATGGTACATCCCAAGCAAACTGGTATCTCTGTTAGCAGCTTTGCAATTTGCAAAATAGAATTTAGATCTATACTTGCATAAAATCTTTTTAAGTAGAACCAGTTCCACCTCAAAAGAATATCTAACAAGCATTTGTAGCAACTTGCTAAAAGGGGTGCCGGATTATTAGGGAGTGTACTAAAATCCACATAAAACATAAGACTTTCTAGTTTATCTTATATGAAATTTTGTATTCTTCCCATTAAACTGATATCCCTATTAGTAGCCATGCATTTGTAGCAGCGAGCCTGATCCCACGGAGACCAGAGACAAAACTTTTATTTATTTATTTTTGCAACCATATGGAGTCATGTACAGTATTTCAATTACTAACTAATTAGACCAATTTAAATCTAGATTTCATAAAAATATAAGTTAATCATGCATAGTTAAAACATAATCAAAATTAATAACGCGTTATATTGATTCGACAATTTTATCTTATACAACTTCGTCAAATAATTCGAATTCGAAGTAGGATAACGTAAAAGTTAATAACGTCTATAAAAAACAACAAAAATATTAGGGGATAAAGAAAAGAAATTATAATCTTCTTTACCCATGAAAAAAAAACAAAAAACTAATAAGAAAAAGTATGCATTATAACGTGAATATATGGTTGAAAAATAATTTGGATTTTAGATAAATGTCGAAGTATAGTTTATCTATGGACTTAGTGAATCGAAATAACACTAATCATTAACTTATTATTATTTAGTGTATTGAACTTCCAAAATGAATTCAACCGTTGGTATTATATATTAAGGAATATCATAAACATAATCTAAGGAAGTAGACTTGCGGAATTCTATTTCGTAGTCGAAAGGGGATTCAGGACCAGCCCTAAGTTTAGGATTGATGCCTGGAGAGGACCGATCCTTAATGCTAAGAATTGATCCCTAGATCAACCCTTCTCGTTCATTATGACCGAAGCAAGCCTGGAACGGCCATTTCTTGGTTTAGGCCAGGATTGTACAGATTGATCTCTCGAATCTAAAATACTCCTATGCAGTACATTTGTTTAGGGTTTAGATTCGTTTCTCACTGGGATATCCAATTTTCCATTTGTATCCAGGATCAATTTTTACCCTGCTACAAATTGGCGACCACAGTGGGAGATTAATCTCTCTGTTGCAAAATCAATTTCTCGATTCCCTTATCTTTTTACTCTTAGTTTCTCTAAAACTCACAATGGTTGGTCTTAATAAAGACTCAACGGTTACCAACTTTAATCATGTCGACGGCCCTGTCTCTCTGTTATCGATCATGTCTCTCCTGTTATCAGTGATACAAATGACACTGACGAAGACGTTTCTCATATTCTTTCCAACAGTTCAACAAGAGAAGGCAGAACCACGCGGCTCCAAATTACTATGGAAGAATTGATGAGATCACAAGAACAACTGGCAGGAAAGTTGGCATGCTTAGAAAGTACATTGAATGGCATGTTCACATACTTTCAGAGACTGTTGGATGACTTAGGGCATCGTGGCGTTTTCAGAGACCCAAGATCTCTCGTGCAAGGAGCGAATACTTCAACTGACGATTCCGCTCCTTCACAAATTGGAAGCTTTACTACCAACAAGAGGCCAGTGGACCAGGAAGCAGCTTCCCTGGTGGAGAATTTATGTGAGCTTCTACACCTCTCTAACGATCAACGGGCGGAAACATTTGCGGCAATCAATCAAATAGCTTTAGACACAAACTTGAGTCCTTCGTCTCCAAAAGACTCGAAAGCGTCAGATATGTCTATAAACAACGTTACTTTCACCGAAGATGACATGATGGCTGAAGAGGGTCATAACAGATCCCTGCATGTTACTGCATGCATTAAAGGTTCAGAATCGACACGGGAGCAGCTTCAAATGTTATTTCTCTTAAAACTCTCAAAACAACCAGGGTTCGGCAAAATAAGATTGTACGGCAGCCTTCTGTGATGACGGATTTTGAAGGAAACCAAACCAGCATGTATGGTTACATCTATTTGAACCTATCAGTAGGGCTCGTCCAGTCGAAGGTGAAATTAGAGGTGATAGATAAAGAGTCGGACTACCACATGATACTGGGGAGACCATGGCTTAATGATAATAGGATCATCCCCTCAACATATCACCAGTGCCTGAAGACTATGTTGAATGAAGAAGTTGATCTGCATACCCGCATCTCTGTCTCCTTATGCTCCGATTTGCGGCATTGAACTTTTTGAACCAAAAGAATATCCGCAGGACTCATCAAACAAGGTTTATTACACACTGCTCCCTACCTGGACGTCGATCAAGGAGGAAGACAGGTTGTCATCACTGGGACTGAACCCGGAAAGATGCCTTTGCTGACAGGACACGTCAAATCTTCTTCATCGGGTAAAAACTCGATCCACGCCCATACTAAGAGGGAACGAACTTTATAACAAATCGTGATGCCGAAGGAATGACTTTATATCGGCGCAGATGTTAGAAATTAACAGGGGAGACCACTACGGGGTCTCTCCGCCCAGGAGAATGCCACCACAATGACAAGTTACAAGAAGAAGAGGTACCAGCCGCTCCACGACAACTGCAAGGCGGTACTGACTCCAATACAGACGAGCTTGAAACTATCAATATCGGGACTAAAGAAGCTCCAAGGTATGTCTCCATCAGTTCAGTTGTATGTGCAGAGGAACGTGCAAATCTCATGAATCTTCTCAAGGAGTACCAGGATATATTCGCATGGACTTACGAGGAAATGCCCGGCTTAGATGAAAAGTTGGTTACTCATCACCTGCATATAATACCAGGATCCAAACTAGTCAAACAATCTCCAAGACAATTCAGGCACGATGTTGAGGAACAGATCAAAACTGAGATTCAAAAACTGCTAGCTGCCGGCTTTATAAAGCCTATTCAACATCCTACTTGGTTGGCTAATATGGTTCCTGTAAATAAGAAGAACGGTCAGATCAGGTGTTGTGTCGACTTCAGAAATCTAAACAAGTATTGCCCCAAGGACGACTTCCCTCTTCCAAACATCGACATGCTCGTGGATGCTACCAGTGGACGCGGCATGTTCTCATTCATGGATGGATACAGCGGTTACAACCAGATAAAGATGTACGAACACGATGCATGTAAGACAGCATTTCGAACTCCTCTCAGAAACTTTTATTACACTATAATGTCTTTCGGTTTGAAAAATGCTGGTGCTACCTACCAATGTGCCATGGCTGCAATATGTCACGACATGATGCATAAATAAGTTGCAGGCTACGTGGATAACATAGTAGTCAAGTCAAAAACCCGAGCAGCTCACAGATATGTTTTACGAAAAGTATTTGAAAGATGTCGTGAATATAAACTGAAAATGAATCCCTTGAAATGTGCTTTTGGAGTTTCTTCGGCCAAATTCCTAGGATTCCAGGTAATAGCTGATGGAATCAAGGTTGATCCATCCAAGACCCATGCTATCCTCACCATGTCGCCGCAACAAACAGAGAAGGAACTCTAGAGCTTTATGGGTAAGGTAAAATACATTCAGAGTTTTATACCCGGTCTAGTTCAGCTTATTGCTTCATTCACCCCATTGTTGAAAAAGGGAGCAAGCTTCACCTGGACCACGACGCAGTAAGAATCCTTTCGGAAGATTCAACAAATATTGTCATCGCATGCTGTTATGAAGTCTCCTATACCAGGAAGGTCGTTGTTTCTCTATATTGCTTACAGCGATGTTGTTATTGGAGCCCTCCTAGCTTAAGAAGATGATGAAATAATTGAATGCCTCATATATTAATTCAGTTGTACTCTCAGAGATGCTGAACTCAGATATCCTAAGGCGGAAAGAGCATGTCTAGCCTTAGTCCACGCCATTCAGAAATTCAGGCATTAGTTGTTGTCAAATAAAGTGGTGCTGGTAGCCAAAGCTGACCCTGTCAAATTCCTACTCTCAATACCGACCCTGATAGGTAGGCCAACTAAATGGTTACTCCAAGTGTCAGATCTCGACATAACATGCACTCCTCCAAGAGTTATTAAGGGACAAGCAGCAGCAGACTTGCTAGATGCATTCCCATGAGAAGATACTACTACGCTACATGAAAACATTCCTGAAGAGTTTCCAGAAATTTCTTTTGTCAAAGAATGAGCGTGGTTGTTGTATTTCGACGGTTCTCCTACCCCTAGCAGTAATACTGGAGGAGCTGGTGTAGTTCTGGTATCTTCAACCGGTGAGGTCTTTTCGCATTCGTTCAAGCTGGATTTTCAATGCACTAATAATTCAGCAGAATATGAGGCTTTCCTCCTCATAGGGATGTCACTAGCCAAACAAGAAGGACCAACACAACTGGAAGTGAAAGGAGAATCCAAGTTGTTGGTCAATCAACTGAATGGAGTATAATCGCTCGAAGAGGTAACCCTGTCCCTTATAGAGCTGAAGTACAAAGGCTGTTAAACTACTTTGCTGACGCGATTGTTAGATCATAGCTCAGTTGAACTCACCCAGCGTTGGTATGTCAAGTTTGGTTGTCATATTTTAGTGTATCAAAACTCATCTAAAGTCGCTTGATTATATACTAGAGTCAACTTCGTTTAGGTTAGACTAGATAGTCTAGGAATGTTGAGACATACAAGTATTACTCCGAAGACATGAAGAATGTGAAGAAAAAGTGAACTACAATGACAACATCATCCTTCCTCTTGAGGTCAGTAATATTGACTTGAACTGTTTCATTCCTAACGTATCTTTTAAGTCGTGTTATATTAAAAACATAACTGCGAAGATGTATATATTGTACATATTGTATAATGCTCTAGTGATGTGACATGGTCATATTTGTATGATCATAGTATTAGGAAATTAGACTACGAAGTATAACACTTATCTTTTGAACTTCGTAGATACGACATCGACATAATTTTGTATATACTGTTATGATTATGTGAATGTGTTATGGTGAAGATTTCATCCTAGGAATTAACTTTTTACATTTGTTAAAAGAAAGTACATTTATAAACTTGTTTTATGAATCGAAAGGGAAATCATTAGGCTTATTGGAATGGCTATTCATTGCAAATCTTTGGATTACCAATATGTGTGAGATGGTAGAACCGATCGTAACTTTGTTAGGTATCATGGTATACCTAATCACAATGCCTGACTTATGATTTGGTATGACTAGTTTTTATTAATTGGTGTAGCCGATCCTAAGTAATCACCGTGAGATGGTATGATCGATATTTGTAATTGGTGTGACTGATCCTAGTAATTGGTGTGACCGATCACAGAGTGTGTGTAATTGGTCATTGTAATTGGTAACCAGTCCTGGTAGTTGGTATAACCGATCCTGATAATTAGTGTAACTGATCCTGGTAACTGGTGTGACCAATCACAATCAATACCATGAGAATATGGTAACAGTCCTGGTAACTAATGTAACTGATCCTGGTAATTGATGTAATTGGTCCTGGTAAATTGTGTGACCGATCACAAGTATTTCCATATTGAGGTATAACCAATCCTACTGATTGGTAGAACCGATTGAACCCATGTGTGTTATTTGATATTTATCAATCACATAGTTATCTTGGAATACATGTGAACCAATTCTAAACTTGTTGGAAGTGTGGTATAACCGATTCCAAGAATGTAAATCCATGTGATTATGAATAAGGATTTACAGTGAAAAGATGTCAACATACTTTGAACACAGACAGTAATTTTTTTCATCTTTTGTTCAAAGATATTCCTTTGTACTCAAGGAGATCCTGTGCAAAATAAATTGAGAATCTTTTAATTAAGGTTGTTAGTTTTATATACATTAATTACCAGCAATTAATGTGTAGCTCTAGAAAATAAAAGTTAGTAAATGTGCATTTACTAATTGGAGATTTTCTATTGAGAGATTTCAGAAATATTGGATAAGAATTTATTGGAATTGTGAAAACCAAATCTTTCTACTCATTGCATATCTTGAGAATAATTTCAGTTTTGGAAATTCCTTGGTGTCCAAACATTTTTGGTCTATAAATACCTAAGTTTGTATTTCTAGCAAACTATCCTAAGATCCAGGCAAACTTCATTCGTGTTGTTTCTAGTGGAGCCGTCTATTTGGAAAAGAAAGTATCCTAATTAGGTAAAATCTCTTACGACCGCTTGTTTAAAGACTTCCGTGGGATCAAGAAGCTCTACGAGTAACGTTGGTAGGAAACTAGATAATTATAGTGTTATTAGTTTTTAGATTGATTTGATTGACTAACGGTTATTGAACCTTTGATTGCACCTAGTTTGTTTATTCTTGAGAATCTTCTCTTCTGATATAAGATTCACTCAAACTAGATCAAAGTATCGATGGGATCTTTAGAACTGTTTATAGATCTAAAAACATCTTGTGATAATCCATTGTTAATAGACTCTGTTCTGTGTGTGATTGATCACAAGAGATTGAAGTGGTGTTGTGCAGGTGTATATTGAAGATTAAAGAAGATTTGAAGACGAAGAAGATTTCTGATTAATTCTCATATCTTTGTGTGCACAAACCTTGATCGGCTGGGATCCAACTAGAATCAGATTTATTCGATTGATTAGTTGTGTGAGATCGGTATTCTCAATATATCTCTTTGAGATTTATTTTGATTGAGTGCTAATCTAAACTTAACTACTTTGGTAGTTATTGGATAGATTAATCTAACCAGGAAAAGGAGTTTATTAGATTAAACGGAAGAGCCTTTACGTAAGACTTGAGATATCTTTATCTTGAAAGAATCGAAAGAGTTGTTACCAAACAGATTTGTTGTTCCTTTATTGTTTGGAATACGATCCAAAGGAATTGTTCCGGTGCGTATGCACTCATCGAAGTAGGAAACACAGGGATACTGAGGAAACTAAGTGAACTAGGGGTAGTTTCTTGGTCTCAACTATACGAAGTTGGTGTAGATTTTGTATAACGGCTTAATTCTGAGATTATTCAATTTTGGACTTGGTCCCGGGGTTTTTCTGCATTTGCAGTTTTCCTTGTTAACAAAATCTTGCTGTGTGATTTACTTTTGTTTTCCGCAATTTTATTTGTTTATATAATTTAAAGTAAATTACACAAACTTCTTTAACTCCGCATTACTTGATAGTGATCCTATAGAGTTTTGGTTAAGTCCGAACCTATTATCAAGTAACATACTTATTTGTCGTATTGTCTCGATCTTGTATCCATAGTCAATCACACAAGTTATCTTGTTGTTGTATTGCCTCGATCTTGTATCCATAGATAATCACACGAAGTGTGAACCGATTACTTGTATTGTCTCAACTATGTCCATAGACGATCACTTTCGGTAGAGGACTTATAGGTTGAACCTAAAAGATTGTGGTGTATTTGGGTACCCTCGTCTTTTCAATTGGTACCAGAGTAGGCAAACACGAAAATATCTAACAATCTGTGTTTGGTGCGATCCAACCTATAAGAAATGAACTCGAGTTCACATGAATCGTTTTCAGTTAACGTACCGCCAAGATTTGATGGAACAAACTATCTATGGTGAAAATATGCTATGAGATCTTTTCTTCAATCACGAGACTTTAATACTCGGCTATTAGTCGTTGATGGTTATAATCGCCCAAAAATAGAAGGTTCAGAAACTGAGTTTAAACGCTTAGTGGATTATTCAGGCGAAGAAAAGGTTTTTGCAAAGCAGAATTCATATGGTTTAAATGTTATTATACATGCTGTAAGTCGTGATCTACAACATCATGTATCCACATGCCAAACTTCACAAGAAGCTTGGAATAATCTTCAGATCTTATTCGAAGGAAACTCATCGGAAAATGAAGCTAGACTTCAAACTCTTACTTCTGATTGGGAAAACTTTCGAATGGATGACAACGACACCTTTGAAGAGTTCCATATTAAACTTTCTGAGATAGTTAATGCTTCTTTCTCTCTTGGAAAGACTATTTCTGAAAAAGATATAGTGTGATCAAAATTCTCAGGTCGTTGCCATCTAGATACGAATCTAAGAAGCATGCAATCACAGAAGCAAATGATCTTTCGAATCTTTCACGAAGCACACTTGTTGGAAATTTAAAGATTTTTTTATCATGAATCACAATCTATTCAAGCTAAAGGAATTGCTTTTAAAGATGAAAATTTTCCAAAAGCTCATATGGAGAAAAATAGATTGTCAGATTATTCTGATAAATTGATTGTAGAAGATTCTGATGATGATATTGAACAGTCATTATTCATTAATCACTCGACAGTTTCGATATCTCTTAAAGAAGAGAAATAAGAGATTTATAAAAGATGTTCATCGATCTTCTCGACCCCATGATCGAGTTCCTGTCAAGAAAAAAAAAGGATCAAGAAGAAGTTGATGAATATCAGCCTCAATGCTTTAAGTGTAAAGGTTTTGGTCATATGGATAAAGATTGTCCTAATCTTAGGAAATACACCGGAAGCAAGGCATTAGCTTTAACTCTAGACGAGACCTCTGATTCATATGATTCTGAAGAAGAGGAAACAACTAATATTGTACTAGTTATTAATTTGATTCCCTCTTCCTCCATTAGTGATTTAACCATTTTAAAAATGGACATGTCTTCCGACGTTGAAAAATCATCTAATGGTAAACGGAAAAATAAGACAAAGTATGAAACTGTCTCAAGAACAATAATTGCTAAGAAGTGCTTATGCAACTCCAACCAATCTCAAGAAACTTCGTTAATTCGAGGAAACAAGAGAAGATTTTTTCATACGATACTAGATCAATAACACCCTGTTTGTTTAAAATCCATGATGAGATAAAATCTCATACTAATACCACCTAATCAGTATTAGAATTGCATCCTCACCTTGTGTGCCGATTGTGTGTGTGTGAGGAAGCAAAAAATCAAGGCACATTATGTGTAGATTATGGGAATAAAATCTAGTATTGAAAATATATTTTAAGATTTTCGTATTTATAGGAATCTTATATTTTCGGTAATATGAAAAATGTAAAAGGATCTCTCTGTTTCTCGGGTCCATTCCTTGTTTGAACCATGAGTCAGGATTCGATGTCTTCTCTTGCAAAGGTGCTTGATCTGAAAGATTTCTTTAAGAATAAGTATGCACCATCTCTTGATGCTAAGAAGTCTAAGAGGAAGATCAAAAAGAGAGATTGGCTTAGCAAGAAGGAAAGAGAAAATATGCTGAAGAAAAATCAGTGTATTGAGACATTGATACAATTTTGTGTTCAATCAAAGACATAATTACATGTACTTGCAGAATCCTATACGAAAACACTCAACTGCAAGAAATTATGGACAAGCAACAAGGTTATCTTCTTGAATAAATTCACAAACTCAAGTCTGAAAGTAATAACATGCCTTTCTCTAGTGATATGAAGGATTAAGTTGCTCATGGAATAAAGAATAAGATTAGATTCTTATCAAGAAAATAGACATCAATGTTTTGATTTATTTCAATTATTGTATAGCGTCTATTGTTGAATAAAACTACCATTTATGAATAAATTTTTTTTATAATTTTTCTTGTGATAGTTACCGATTACATAGCCTGTGAATGAATGTATATATTATTGTTATATGTATTTGGTCTATGGGATGTCTGATTTCGGTTTTCATTAACCTTAATATTCGATCTCATATGTTTTGACCCTTATGGTTTGTGTGGCTTTTTGATTTAGCGGGATTAAATTCTAGCCCATGTTGGTAGGCTTTATCAAAGGATCATAAGGTGTTCCGATTGAAACTCATATGTGAAAAGTCATAATATGTTGAATCAATTTATGTTTACATGAGTTGGTGTATAGCATAACATATGTGTTTCGGGTTTACAACTTTTGCTATTGGCACGCATTAGTTAAAACCGATTCAACTTTTCTCTGGTAATGGTTGCTTTTGTTGTTGTCTTTTTATTCTTGCGAGAGGATGACAACATACTTGGGGAGAGTTCTTACTTGAACTTGCGCTTAATGATATATCTTTCTTGTGAGAAGAGGATGCGGGATCTGAGGTAACAAATTTGTTAGTTAATCGTTTTCCTTTTTAAGAAAAGCCTGTTTATATTGCATATATTTTGCTTTGGCTTAACAAAATTTTGGCACAATTGATATACTCTATTATTGTGTATGGACGTGTGTGTATTTATGATTCAATTGTTTCCGGTTAAGAATAACTGTATCAATTTACTTGGCTTTTTATTTCTTATCTTCTTTATTGTTGGGTATCAAGTGTTTTTGCTTAAAGAAATTCGGTGCGATTGCGGTGCTATAATGTCTATGTTTGTTTCCATTGCTTCCGGTTAAGAAAATAATTATGCAAGTCAATTTATTTTGGTTTGTATGTATTGTTTAAGGAGACTTTTGTAGTAGGCACGGAAGGCGTTGGTGCATAAAGATGCTTAATCTGCAAATCTGCCAAAGTATTATTAGATAGAGGAGCTACACCACCAGAATTAAGAACCCTGATAGCAGCTGTATAAGAACCTTGGCTTAACTTCCTTCTACAAAGTCTAAGGTTGACATCTACTTGGTTGTCCTTATGTGCTGAAACTATAGGTTTTGTTGAAGTATCATGCTCTGCTAATAAATCTAGAATAAAAGATATATAACCATCAATGTCACGCCATTTAGCTAAAGCTTGATTTATATAAGCAACTTGTAATCTCTTACGCATACCAGACCTCTCTTCAGCCTTACACTTAGGAATATAATTCCTCAAAATGCATATTGGAAAAAGTAATAACTTAATCTAGCAAGAAGTATCTAAAGGATTAAGTATGACTTTGTCAATTGTTTGTTTGAAAGTCCTAGAGAAACTATAAGCCTACATTTGATAGGAATATGTCTAATAGTGTGGAAACAAACTTGAAAGACCTTATCTAGTAAGTCCAAATCAAGGCACTGTACATTATGAACATCATCATTTATATCGTCATCAATACAAAAACTTACCTCCTCAGGTGGTTTAGGGATGGCATGGATAAGAAAATCCGCACCTCTGCCATCGAAAGGAGCATAAATTACATCACCTTCATGTGACCTGCAACACTTCTTCCAAGATTTAGGATGCATACACTTTGTACACAACCACATCTTAAGTTGTGAAAGAGATGCCTCCCATAAAGCATATACTGCGCCATTATTATGAATTATGTCCCCGCATCTATCATATTTTGCACCATTAACAAGATGCTTATCATTGATGTTCTTAAAAAAAGAACTTCTAACTAAACATCTGCCCTTATGCCATTCTTACAACCATCAAAATCCCGGAAAGGACACCGGAGAAAATTATTAACAGTTTGAGAATCAGAAACCAGATATTGCTCTTGACTAGCACTTGTAACTCTAGGCATGATGTAATGCAGAGAAGAAAAGAAGACCAAGGAAAGTTAATTAGAGTTTTAAAGGATGGTAATTTAAGATTTCAGAACCAATGGAAACTTAAAAAACCATACAACAAAATGTAATTAAAACCATACAATGGAGATGTTGAGGCAAAGGACTAAACCTCAACTACTACCACTTCAACTTCTTTGTCTTTCAGAAAACAGATGGTGATGAACTGGAGAAAACGAAATACAAAACCCAAATATTCCTCCATAATCAACGAAATACACAAATTCAAAAACCTCAATCCTGTCGTCAAACAAGAAAACCCCTCCCTCAAATCCCCGATTGAAAACAAAAAGAAACCCCTTTTTGTGTTAATCGTCTTCTACTACAACTGCTTCTCAAAAAGAAATCGCTTCCGCATCCGACGAAATACACAAACTCAACAAACCCTAATCCAATCCTCAGACACATAAACTACTTCCTCAAAATCTTAATTCGATGAGAAAGAAAACCCTTTTATTACCCTCTTCTGCTCGCGAAAAAGAAATACTCAATTACTATTATATCCACTGTTGTTCTTCTCAGAGAAAATAAGATGATTATTAATTGGAGGAATCGATACCCAATTCCCTAATCTCCAACTGCAGACGACAAAATACACAATATAAAAAAAAAAAAAACCTAACTTGAATCTGTAAAACCCACTGTTCCAAAACCCTATTTTTCTCTCCAATCGACGAACCCATCCACAAAACTTTCCACAAAACCCTAATGAAACGATAAAAAAGATTAACAGAGAAGAAAACCCAAAAACTTTGTTTCCACAATCACCACAAACGCTGAAGAATCAAAGAAGAAGAAAAAATCTTAAGAAGTGAAGGGAAGAGAAGAGAAGAGAAGAGAGAGAAGAAAAATAATTTTTTTTTTATAATCGAAGAAGAAAAATAGTAACCCACTATGCATTATAATAAAAATATATTTCGTATTTTAAATTTTACATGATAAATGATGTCAACCCGCATTGTTATTGTAAAATTTGTTTTAGAAAAGACGAGGGTACCAAGTAGACCACTTATTCTTTTGCTTATAACACCTTATGTAATCTTTTCGAAATCGTAAAGGTCAAACAAACAAATTGACCTTCATAATGATATAAGTTCGACATAGAGAAGATAATAAGATCAACCAATGTATGATTAACGTACAAGTGTAGTTACTTTAATTATTATAAATAATTATAATGCGGAAATATAAAGCTGCAACACAAGACTTTGTTAACAAGGAAAACTGTATGGCAAAAAAGTTCCAGGACCTAATTCAGTTTTGAATACTCCCAAAACTAATCCGCTGCACAAATGCGTACTCGCAACCTCGTGTAATTGAGACGAATAAACTACCTCTACAGTTATTTCTAGTATTTATATACATGAAGTTTAACTTTTTATGATAATAATAAAGTTTCTCTAAAGTTATTTGATTAATCGGTCAATTAGTAAGTTGAACCCATTAACACATGAATGGTTTAATATTCAAATAATGCTAATACTGATAATGAATTCAAATTACAACAAAGATATTTCAATAGGTATTGGTAGGGTTCTCTTTAGATACGACAATGGAAATGGCCCAGTGGCTAGTAACTATCAAGTAGATCATAGAAGATGTCAAATAAAAAAAAATCAAATCAAATCCTCTTACATTTTGATTCATTTCAACAGAAAAATTGCCTATCAACAATCATTTTAGGGCACTGTTTACATGATTGGTCGTTTTTAATACAATTAACACATATATTATACATTATACAGAAATGCTTGCTACAGTAAAACTTTGATAAAGTAATCTACGATAAATTAATAGTTTCCTTAAAATAATATATAACCTTGTCTATTATGGGTTATATATTAAGCAATAGTTATAAGTTAATCAAGTAAAATCAAGTTTTAACAAATCCATTGTTTATTTCATTTTCCAGGTTTTGATTCTTTGTTGTTTCCTATTTTCTTATGTAGTTTCATCACTTAAAACAACAACAACATCAGATTAGGCGAAAACCCTATTCAAATAAATTAAAAAAGTCCTAGACTTTTCTTTTTTTCTTTTCAATATTTAAGACAATTTATCATGCTTAGAAAATCATGGACATTAGTATAGTCGAAAATTATAGATTCATGAGTTAGTTTAATATAACCTAGACTTACATGGAGAAACTTGTATACAATAGATGAAACATGTAATCAATAGATGAAAATGAAACGTCCAATCAATAAAGATTCACTATTATTTCCACATTTAACCATTTTGTCAAATCTATAAAACTATGCCCAAATTTTGGTGAAATCTACTGCAAACCTAAACCAATTAGATATATGATTATCATTAAGTAAAGAAAAAGAAAAAGATACGAAGGTTATTACCTCGTCCCATTCTTCAATGTGATTGAAACACCGTCGCAGATTTGATTGAGAAAAAATGGAGACTAAGGCTACTTAGAGGAGAAAAACTTTTAGATTGCTGAGAGAGGAGTTGGAGATTTGTTTCTCTCTCTCTTGTTACTTATTATTAAAAAGAAAAAACTTTATAACCTTGTCCATTATGGGTACCGAATAACTTCTTTAACAACTTCTTTATCCTTTTTTTCCCTTCTATTCATTCAGTTTTCTTCTTATTTCATTACCCAACACCCCTCTAAATACTATTACCAATTCCAAACAACTAACATCTTTAATTGATTGTATACGACGTTAGTATATTGTAATAACAAATACTATGATATATTCAGTTTCATTAATTTAGTAATGTAACATTCTAGGAAACAAAATGATCATGTGATTACACCCAAGTGTATTCATATGTATAATTTGTGTTAGAGCATTGCTCGATTGAATCCACCAACCGTTGCTATGTTAAGTTTAGTTCCAAAACTTGGAGTCGCTTGAGTTGATTACCAAAGTCAACTTCGTTAGGTTAGACTAGGAACATATAAATGTTGAGACTTTTCCTAGTTACTCATGAAAACCTGAAGACATATAGAAAACAACGAAGACATCATCCTTCAATTTGAGGTTGGTAACTACAAACATGACCTGTTCAATTTCTATTTTTTGTTCTTTCAAGTTTGCATTCTCTGAAAATATAACATTCAAAGTTAAGTTTGTTTATAATGACTTTGGTATTGGTGACTTGGTAATTATATTATAATCCAAAGAATCATTAAGGAATGAGATACAATAATTGTTTCTACAACTTAAGTACACAGAGTTATGTAGTATAGTTAAATCTAATCATTTGTTGTTTCGGGTTACGATACATCGGTGAAACAACTCAGGATAGTAGAATTTGTCTTGGGATTCACGTGCATGAGGTAGATTATTTGTAAGCGCGTGTATATCGAATGAATTGAGAAACAAATGAGTGTTTACTTGGTCCCAATTATACGAAGTTACCATAGTTAACTTGTATAGCCACTTAATTCTAAGAGTACTCAAAATTGGACCAGGTCCCATGATTTTCTTCCAGGAAGTTTTCCTCATAACAAATCTTATGCGTTTGTGTTATTTATTTTATGTCTGCATTATAATTATTGCTATAGTTATATTAAAGAACACGAAATTGGGGGATAAAAAAACTAATTGGGGGATAGAGGAAAAAGACAAAAACTGGATCCAAATATCAAATCAGGGTCACTCCTTATCTAAGTATTTTTTAAATCCTAATCTACCCCTCACTAATCAGGTTTAGTGGTTAATAATAATTAGTAAAAATCTTAAGTATTTGTTAAATGATTAGTGTATATTTGTATTTGGGTGAATGCGATGAGAGTAGAAAGATGGAAAAAAATTTTGAGAGGAACTTTTTTTGGTGAAAGTGGAGGACGATTGTGAAGAGAGAATTGCTGCTAGGAGGTTGAAAATTTAATTTTTTTTTTCTTTGAATCCACCATTGTTGCAGCTGAAATAGCTCGGTGTCGGCATTGTATTCAACCGAAAAAACCATGCCGACATTTGTTGGAAATTTTCATAAATGTTTTCCACTATCCGATGGGGGTCCGGGTCTCGTTACAAAATTTTCTGGTTTTGATCTTCAGACCTTTTTTTTTGTTTTAATCAGTCCACTTCCGGCACAGTCAGTTAATTCTCGAGCATGCCGGTATCTATGCCGGCATAGTATGTTGCTTAAATTTCTATGCCGGCACATGATGAAAAGTATCTAGGAAACTTCAAATTTTTTTCACTTGACTACCGACATTGATAGATTTCTATCGAGCATGCCGACACTCAGTCCCGGCATTGAATGTTAAGTATGCCGACACCATTTTCCGGCATGGTCTTCATCAATTCCGGCATGATATTCCTCACTTCCGGCGATGTAATTTTTTTTATTTCCGACAAGGTCTTCATCACTACCGGCATGCTATTCATCTATGCCGGCATGGTCTTCATCACTACCGGCATGGTCTTCATCTATGCCGGCATTGGTTTTCATCACTTCCAGCATGTCTTCATCACTTCCGGCATGGTCTTCATCACTTACGGCATGGTCTTCATCAATACCGACATGGTATTCATCACTACCAACATGATCCTCATCGCTTCCGAATGATAAAAAAAAAAGAAATCGTTTTCAAGGGAATGGGGAAATGGGGAAAATTTAAAAGGGAAGAGAATTTGAAAGAGTGGGGAAAATTTAGAGTTTGAAAGGGAGTGGGGAAAACTCTAATTTGAAAGGGAGTGGGATAAATGGGGGATATGATTTTGTTTTTTTGATTTTTATTTTTAGCAAAGGGTATTTTAGTATTTTCAAACCAAAAAATCACCCCTTAACACACACCATGGGTTGGGAGAAGTAATCTATATCCCCCAATTAGTTTTTTTATCCCACAATTTCGTGTTCATATTAAAGTAAATACTTGTATGTTAATCAACTTTATAAAAGTTCCATGGTTAGCTCGTTTCGAACTCTGACTATTTCCAAGTACACCATTTAAATAATTTTTTGGTCGCATTGTTTCAGCAAGGTTATACAAGGTGTGTTCATATATTATTATCGAAAATATTATGGTGTACTCAATTCAATTTGTAATTTCAATCATATATACATACGCATGAAATTGTATAATCGTATAAATATATGCTAACACGAAAATCATCAGGCATAGACTGAATCACATATATAAATATCAAATCAAAGATCATGTAAACTTTAGGAATACTAAAAAATAATTATCAATGTATGCAACCAAATATTGGACGTATCATTCACGTGTGATCAACCCATTTTTATCATGAACGGATGGATGTGATTTCCTGACTTAAAATTCACTTTGGGGGCAATTTTATTTAGTATTTATTTTGCGACTAATATAGTGGCAATGATGATAATGATAATATTGAAACCAATTGTGGTTGTTGAGATCAGATATAAGAAAGAAGGCAACCAGACTAGGTGACGTTCACCCAAGCTAAATTTGCTTTATAATAAACTTTCAACAAAAATTAAATTATATGATTGAGATTTAGGAAAAACGTCAGTGGTAAATAGGCGAAACCTAATTTATCAGTAATTTAATATTTGGCTAAATTGACAAAATTTATCAGTCCCAAAATTATTAGTTTATCGAAAAGTTTATTATATATCAATAGTTATGAAGGAAGGAGGATCATCACTCGTTCTTATAAACTCTTTCAACCTTATAAGATTCGGTAAAAACAAAAACCATAGACCAAAAAGGACATTCCAAAATGAATCTAAAACTGTATATATGGGCTATGACTAGAGGTGTACATGGTCGGTTTCGGCTCGGTTTCCAGCCAAACCAAAACCATTATTCTCAGTTTCTAAGAATCTTATCATCACCGAGCCATAAACCGTCAACTCGGTTTCTAGCCGGTTTATTCCGGCGGGTTTCAGTTTATTCCGATGGGTTTCGGTTAACCGACCGTTATGTCAATTTCAGGAAACTGATAGTTCAAATTTTAAAAAAAATATCACAGTTTAAAGAATAAAATACATTTACAAAGATTATGGATAACCGATTACTTAGTTTCAAAAATCTGTTCAACAGAGAAAAATTCCAAAATTTGTAATCAAATAAGATTGAAAAAAATATATACAAAGCTCATTATACAAAGAAATAAATTTTTTATTAGTCCAACAATTCATTGAATAATATTAAAAAAATCTTGACCAAAATGACAAAACTTCTGAACTTCATACTTTCGTTTCCTCCCAAATTCACTGTCCATCATGACGAATTCTGAGCTTGAAACATGGTCTTTCAATTTGGTTTCCTGAATCTCCCCCTTCTAGAAACGAGACAGCGGTTTTGATTTGATAAATCTATCTCCCTCTTCTTATTCCTCTTCTCTTATATATCAGTAAGAACCACCACCACCAACTCCACCACTGCTTACAAAATCCACTACTATCAGTAGTCAGCACCACCACCACCACCCCCCCACCACCACCACCTCTTCTCCTTCTGGAAACTTAAAAAGAAAAAAACCCAATCAAAATCAAAATCAAAATCAGTAGTCCATAAATACTTTGGAAAACCCTAAATCTAACCATATTACACAAACATGAGATCTAATTTTTAGACTTGTAACAGATTCAAAATCAAAACTTGAATCAACTTCCTAGGACACCAAAACCGAAACATGAATCAACTGTTGTAATATCTTCTTTATCATAAAATTTACTCCTTTCACAAATATACTGACAAAAATAAAATAAACAAATGAAACAAATACCCAAAAAAGATAAAGCTTAATTTATACCTAACCATCAAACGAAGACACATACTTAAGCTTAACTTACATAGTAGTATTTACAGAGGAAGAATAAGGAAGATAGTGAAGTAGGCAATTCGTAGTCGGGGGTGGGGAGGGGAGGCGTTGAGATTGATCGCTGTCGTATGCGTCAAAAATAATTTCACTTTCCTAAAGTATATGATAAGAAAGAGTTTGTTTCCACAGAGAGACAATTGTAGTTATTATGTATTCAATTTTCTTAAAATAACCAATTGGGGGGATTTCTGATTTTGTAAAAACAATATGAATTAAATCAAAAGCAAAGTAAATAATAGAATGTAATCAATGAGAGAAAGATATTGGTCAAGGAGTTCATCTTCTATCTTAAACAAGTGCTTGCATACATGATTAGAATTACAATTTAATCTCTTTTATTATCAAAAGCCTAGAGAATCAAGAGAGCAAGATAATCTATTAATTTCCTAAGTTCATCAACATACACATTAGAGCTGCGTATGTGAATTCTACCTAAAGAATAACCTAACTCCTTGCGCTAATTAAGTTCAATTCCAAGGAGCATTAAGTTTTGGAAATAGGCTAATCAATGCAATTGTCATACATTGCGCATGGCAATTCGATAAAGGTCAAACTCTACATATGATTACAAGAGTGTATCACTAAAAACCGTAATCATATCATGCTCTTGTATTCGGGGTTATCGCTTGATGAAAAACCCTAAAATAGCTATGGACAAGGATGCAAGTTCAATTAATTGGCCACTTAACTAACCAAACATCTAAGTCCTATCACAATACATCAATCATGTGATTATTAAAACAATAGAGATTTGAACGATAATCAAGAGAGAAAACTAATGCATTAATCAAGCACAAGTTGTAGATATAGGACTACATCCTTAACCAATAATATAAGATTTAGCTACTCATAGCTATGGAGTTCATCATAATCAATAATCAAATAAAGAAGATGAAAGCAAAGCAAACCCTATTAGCGTAAACAAAAGCGGCTCTCTCCTTAGCTCCAAATAGAATACTCGTCTTTTTCTAAAAGTTGTAGAAGTCTTCTCTTTTATAGATCCTCTTGTTCCAAAATTAGGTCCAAGTCTTCAAAGTCCATTAGATAAAAATCCACGTGGCCCAAAAGTGAGAAAACCCATGTAGAAACTCTGCCAAATCGTCGCCGGAAATGGCCGGAAGTTGGACGGAAAAGTGAACGGAGAAGTATCTCAGGTGACCGGCAAAGTCCGCCCGGTCACCGGTCAACGGGTCAGATCGGTCGGGTCAACTGAGTTAACTCGGGTCAAACACCGAGTCAGTCACTGAATCAGAGCTGATTTAGCTGAGTAGGTTTTGGCCAAGGCCATTGCACTAAACTAAGCTTTGTGCTGCACCATGATTGTGCTTCATAGCTCCATCCATCCATGATGGCCCTGCATCTTCAGTGTTGGACCTGGCCATCCAAAATTTGCACAGTTCATCATCTTTAATCTTGTCAGCAGCATCACAGCACCACCACTTCCACCTGTAGCTTTAAATCACTCACTTGAACTGCAGCTGCAACCAATTCCTGTAGTTCAATTCTTGCACTTTTGCATCTCCTGCCACAAATAAAACCACCTGTGATGCTTCCATTAGACTCTCCACTAGCTACATCACAACTTCAGTCCCATGGATATTTCTGCCGCTTCATTACTAGCTCATGCCTGCACAATTCTACACATTCACCAACAACATCCGTCTCTTACTTCTCATATCCACTTCTTCTCTACAATTTCTCTTCATCACTAAAGCAGTCGTGCTTTTCAGACATAAATTTGCATCACTAAAGCCGACATGCTTTTCAGACAAAAAATAAGAAATAGAAGCAAATTATGAGAAATAGTTTGTCTCCAACAACATTTGTATCTTTTTTCCTTGTTCTTCTTCTTTTGTTCCAAATGACTCCAAAGTACCTAAATACTCAAAAACAAACATAAGATACATAATTTACAAGAAAACTCAACAAAGAAAGCATAAATACTAGATATAAAAATTAGGTGTTTTAGACACCTATCAGAGATTGAGAGAGGGAGAAGAGGGGAATGAAACTGGTACTTCGGGTTGAGTGATTTTATACTCTGACTCAATGGCTACAATCCAATGCATCTAAAATCTACGGTGGAAATAAGTATAGAAGGATAGCCGGTTTTGCCATTGGTTTTCAGTTCGATATTCTAGTCAAGTCAAAACCGAAACCGTTAACTCGGTTTTTAAGATTTAAAATCAAAACCAAACCATTGGTAAATGACTCGGTTCGATTCTCCTAATTGGTTTGGTTCGACTCGGTTCCTTCGATTATCCGTTACTATGTACATTCCAGTCTGGGACGTTCATCTGGAATACAAAACTTCCCAAAAGAATGCATCATTTCCTGGATCTGAGGGTGGGGGTGGTTGTCTCTAGCCGCTTCTAATACTTGGATCAAAATAAAACTTAGGTTTGTGCTTCGGATACTTTTAAGTAGAACCAGTTCCATATCGGCCCCCAAAAATATTCCCAAACCAAAAGCCCTAACCAAAACCCTTGTTCTTCTTCTTTAACCACAACAACGAACTGCTGCCTCTTTTTTACTTCTACTTCTCCATCTCTGTGCTCCATTATCTCCACAGCAAACCGCCATATCAAACCCTAAAGCTTCTGAATCAAACGCCGTGAGTTCAAATAGAAGCTCAGAGTTGTGATTGTTCAGAGAAAATGAGGAAGAAAGTAGATGACCGTATTAAGACCTTGATAGAAAATGGCGTTAAAACTAGACATAGATCTATTTTCGTTATTGTTGGTGATAAATCTCGTGAACAGGTATGTTTTCTTTGCTTCAATTTAATCAATTCCTTCACCAAAATCAACTGTTTTGTTGTATTTTGATTTCTAACTAGGTTTTTTCGTTTTTGTGATTAAACAGATAGTTAATCTTCATTACATGCTTTCAAAATCAGTTGTCAAGTCTCGTCCCACTGTTTTATGGTGTTATAAGGATAAACTTGAAATCAGCAGGTATATTTCTTTTTCCAATTTGTATTCAATGTGTCTAGTTTCCCTAGATGTGAAATTTGTATGTGAACAAATCACTATTTCAACGTAATTTTGTCTCCGTGACTGACCTAGATTACCTTGAGTATCTGCTTTAGTCTGTCTGTTTGTATCGCTACATGAAACCAATCAGGAGTTAGGAAGAGTAAAGTATGTGAACAAACCACCATTTTAATGAAAATTTTGTCCCGTGACTGACCTAGACTACTTTGGCTATCTGCTTAGTCTGTCTGTTCGTATCGCTACATGAAACCAATCAGGATTTAGGAGGTTTAAAGAATGAATACATTTGAACTGTGTTGATTATAATATGTAGTATGTAGGTCGTGATTGACTACAAACAGCAGAACATGTTTTTGTAGTAATTTTGCCATACTAGGTTGTAAGTTAGGTTTCTTCATATTTCGTTTATCTGGGATGGGGTTTAAGAATGTCACTGGCTTTGAGACCTGTGCTTCTTGTAAAATTGTTTTCTGTTAGGTCAGAGGTATCATGAAATTCTTGTGAAGGCTAAGAATATTGTTTTCTGTTAAGATTGTTTTACCGACTGGCTCTAGTCTATTATCTATTATAGACGTGTTTAACTATATAACTAGTTTCTGTATTTTTTTGTTTCCTACTCTATCTACAAATGATTGCTAAGAAACAATTATAACGAGTTCTGTTTTTATAGTCACAAGAGAAAACGGGCAAGCCAGATGAAGAAGTTAAAGCGGAGTGGTTTACTTGATCCTGAGAAGGTTGATCCTTTTACACTTTTTGTGGAAAGTAACGACATGACATATTGCATGTACAGAGACTCAGAAAGGGTTCTAGGAAATACATTTGGCATGTGCATTCTCCAGGTATAACACCACGAGTTTATCTTTTGAGTAATACCATTCTATACACTGTGTCCAGGATAGTAGTCTCACCCTGTTCATGTTCTAAATACCGTTTCGTGCTTTAGGATTTCGAGGCACTGACGCCGAATCTTCTTGCAAGGACAATAGAAACAGTAGAAGGTGGTGGATTGGTTATACTGCTTCTCCGTTCTCTATCATCTCTCACTAGCCTCTATACCATGGTTATGGTATGTATCATATTCCTATTTCGGCTGTATAGTTTAAAGTACCTTTCTTTTTATTTTTTGGTTATTTTGTGGACTTAACAGGATATTGTAATGAAGGCACTTACCTTTTGTGATTCCTGTTTGTGCCATGATATAGGGGTTATCTTTTTTCACATTTCTACAGAGAGTATAACTCATTACTTGCATTTGTGGCAACAATAATCTTCATATTTATCTAAGCACTACTTCTATATCATTTGTTTGACGTTGTATTTTAAGTGAGCTAGCCCACAAATTTTAGCATTAGACCCAGAAGGAGTTTGCTTCATTTTTCTATATTACTTTTGGCTATTATCATATAGAAAATACCTATGGACAACCTCTGCCATCTGCTTAACCTCAGCAGACGTGCTCTTTTGAGCTTCACAGTATAAAAGTCGTTTCCTGGAAAGTGGTATATGTATCGCTCGTGGCCAACTAATAAGTCTCCAATGTTTTCAGGATGTTCACGATAGGTATCGAACAGAATCCCATTTTGAGCCGACTGCACGCTTTAATGAGCGCTTCTTACTCTCCCTTGCATCATGTAAAGCCTGTGTAGTTATGGACGATGAGTTGAATATATTGCCGATTTCATCACATATGAGGTCGATCAAGCCAGTTCCGGTGACCGACGTAAGTTTTTGCTTATGGATTAGTGATATGATATTTGACTTCTCCATAAAATTGTTTATGCTGTCTGAAATCCAGGGTAAACCTGTTGACTTTTCTTTTTATAATTTTTTGGTGTGTTTTCAGCACTAATCATTTTCCATAAAGAACTGTAGCACGCGCCAACAGAAATAAGTGTAACAAGCATAAGTTGACAGAAAATACAAATTTTTTGATCCTTGATCTTTTCAGAATGATTTTTTAATATTCCTCAGTGGTTGTGGTTTAGCATATGTTGTGGAAGTTTGCCTTGTGTTTTTGATATGGAAATGGAGGTAACAGTGACAGTTCACTGCACCTCTTCCACACTGAAATAATACTTTTTCAAGTTGCAAATATTTTACGGTTTACAATACTTTCAGTGGAATATTCTAAATACTAAAAACATAAATTACCTGAAATTTGAAAATTGAATTTGATAAGGTTTTTAATTTCCAACTCCGTGCCGTCACCTTTTGAAGTCTAAATAGTTGATCGGCATGGGTGATTATTTGCTTAAAATTAGATGTTAGTTAAGTGATAATAAGATTACTGCATTGGCTGTTCTCGTAAGAATTGTCTGGTTTTCTGACATTGTTACTTTTTTTGTTTTTTTGTTGGTTGGCGGTTTAAGGATTCCGAGGGACTTTCAGAAACACAGCAGGATTTGAAGAATCTTAAGGAACAACTTAATGATGATTTTCCTGTTGGGCCATTAATCAAAAAATGTTGTACGCTGGACCAGGTATGAGTTTTCTTATATTGGTAGGGCCTTGTTTAATTTCAATTTAAAAAAAAAAATATCTTGTTAGAATGCTCATTTGAAGAGAACCTAGAAAGTGGCATTACCTTAGAGCCTCAATTGATAATGATTATGTTTGTGAATAGGGTAAAGCTGTCATAACATTTCTCGATGCAATTCTGGACAAGACTTTAAGGAGTACTGTTGCTCTGCTTGCTGCTCGTGGTCGTGGAAAATCTGCTTCACTTGGTCTAGCAATTGCAGGAGCCATTGCTGCAGGGTTATATGCCTGAACTTAAGAGCCTTCAAATTTCTAAAATTTCTTTCAAGGAAGCTCAATTCTTATTTGTTTTTTCAGCTATTCAAATATTTTCGTGACTGCACCTGGCCCAGAGAACCTGAAGACCTTGTTTGAGTTTGTCTGTAAGGGTTTTGATGCACTTGAATACAAGGTATCTATCTTTTTCATCTCTACATGGCAAATTTGAACATATATTATGGTGGGGGATAGTTGGGTGGTGAGTGTTATAAGTCAATAATATTCTCAAGTAATGGGAAACGTGCTATGTTTTTTTGTCAGAAATTGATTCTGATTTTAGGAATGGGTAGAGACATACTTTGTAAAGGACATGTGGGGGAGAAGTTCGTATATAAGTTCGTATTTGTAGGATATTCATAAATTTGAATCATGGGTGAAATTGGTCCTAAAAGAAGTCTCCTCCTTCAAATTAGAAAATCAATTATGTTTTGATACGTGGTAGGAGTTTGGTGTCGAAGTTCTAAAATATGTGTATCAATTTTCGGAATTTAGATATTAGCTTATTCTTGGTTTGTATTTCGCCATTACTTGTATCCAATGTTGTTAAATATCGGTCCTCCCATTGTTTGTGAATAAGATGTTCTGTACCTAGAGTTTCGTGTTGTTCATCTGAATACTAATTTAACAACTTATGTACTGAAGCCCATCATCTCCTTCAACTAACAAATCAGATTGCCTACTTTCTCTTTGCATTATTTCTCATTCATACAGTTAATACTTATACTTGATAACTCTTATCTGATCACTCAAACTGTGATTCTGCTACAGTTGTGTTATTTAGAAGAATAAATAAATATAATAGCCTAACCAATGCTATCATTTGCAGGAGCATATGGATTATGATTTGGTCAAAAGTACCAATCCAGACTTCAAAAACGCTATTGTGCGAATCAATATCTACAAGCAACACAGACAGACCATACAGGTAGGAGCAATTATGATTAGTTACTTTGTTTGTACATACATAAACCATAAACGAAGCAATAAAAATCTTACTCACATGCGCACGCACCATAGATTAATGCCTTTATATGTCCCCCATCCTCTTGAAGTCATTTCCATTGAGCCCACATTTGGGAAGTTGTCTAATCTCTCTGTCCTCCATCATGTGTTAAATCTTATGCATGGGTTACTTACATTGATCCGGATAACAGGTTTAAAATAATTTGTCTGCTGAGCTGTTTTGTTTTTCCTTGTTGTCTCAGTACATACAACCACAGGAGCATGAAAAACTCTCCCAGGTTGAGCTCTTAGTTATTGACGAAGCAGCAGCTATTCCCCTGCCTGTTGTAAAGTCTTTGTTTGGCCCTTATCTGATCTTCCTTTCTTCTACTGTAACTGGGTAATTTTCTTGAGACAGCTTCCTACTCATGTTAGCATCTGCACAATTCTTTTCCTGGGAAACCCAATAGTCAATCTAACATAGGTATTTCTTGCCCATTAACTTCTGAATTATGTTTTCTGGTCAAAGCTATGAAGGTACTGGACGCTCCTTATCACTCAAACTTATACGGCAGTTGGAAGAGCAGAGCCAGAATAATAAGAGTTTGGAAGGGGCTCTTTCTGGTATAATTTTTCTTTTCTTCAATATTTGCTAGATTAAATTTTCTTGCTAAGTTACGATGAAATAATAATGTAAACGTTTTCTTTTGTATTTGATGGGGTTGCCATTGGCCATTGTATTGTAACAAAGACTTGTCACATTATCAGTGCCTAATGTATTGTTTACTGATCTCTTTTAAAATATATTAGCGCTATCCTCTTCGTGTATCATGGCTTTTATTGGAGAAAAAAGCAGCCATCCTTTCCAGTTAATCAAACTTGAAACTAAGTTGGTTAGCAGAGCTGGAGTTTGTGGTTACCGAAACATTTCAAAAAGTTCAAAGCAAAAAGTAATTTGCTTAGTCATTTTTGAACCTGCGCTCTTAATAACGCGTGTCACAGCATTTGCCCTGAGAATGTCCCAGCTGAGCATCATGTTGGGATTTAGTTGAATATGTTTTTGACTGCATATACTGTTATATGTATTATATAATGGTTTACTATGTTCTCGTGGTAGTATATAAGTTTAACTCCCTTCTTTACTGACAAATTTTTATGTCGTTATAAGTGCCAAGTAGCAAGATTAATATTGTTCCTGTGTATCTTTTTCTTGGATTTTTACCTCTTTTTTCATTTATTTGTGCAGGTAGAGTTTTCAAGAAGGTAGAATTAAGCGAAGCCATTCGATATGCACCTGGTGATCCAATTGAATCATGGCTTCATGGTTTACTTTGCTTGGATGCCACAAATACCGTTCCTAGTATCAATAGGTAAATGCAGAGGTATTTATATATGGCAGAGTCTGTCATCAAATGCATTGTCTTACTACTGCTGTCTTTTGCCTCAAGGTTACCTCCTCCAAATGAGTGCGATCTTTACTATGTCAATCGGGATACTCTTTTCTCTTATCACAAAGACAGTGAATTATTTCTGCAGGTAAAGTTTCGTTTTTGTTGAATCCCCTCGCTTCCTTGTATTTACTTTTGTGCGTATCTCATATCTGTTTAACCTTGTTTGTGCAGCGGATGATGGCTCTTTATGTATCTTCTCACTACAAAAATTCTCCAAATGACTTGCAACTAATGGCTGATGCTCCGGCGCACCATTTGTTTGTTTTGCTCGGTAAAGTTGATCTATTTTGAATTGATTTTAATATTGTCTTTCTGTGGCTGGTGTCTCAGTTTATGTTTAAAGTATAATGTATGATGACTGTATATTCAGGTCCTGTTGATGAGTCCAAGAATCACCTTCCAGATATATTGTGCGTCATCCAGGTCTGTATTTCCTATGTCTATCTTCCAGATTTTTTTTAGTAGATATATTGTGTGTAATCTTGGTCTGTAGTTCCTCTCTATCTTCCAGATTTTTTTTTTTTAAATATTTGGTTTCCACTTAACAATTTGGTTTCCAGCAATCTAACTTATCACTTCATACATAGAGAGGTTTAACTGCGGGTGGTAACACTGATGTGAAATATGTCATTCAAGTTCCGTTACTTTATAGTTTATATCAAACTGTTTTTTGTTGTTGTGCCATATGCTTCAGTTCCTTCGTAAGCTCTTCATTTTTTGCTCTGTAGCTTTTGATCATCTTGTTTTAGTATATGGCTAACTCCAGCACAAATTGCTCTATAGCTTTTGATCATCATGTTTTAGCGATAAAGACACTGGGACAAACACTATCGACTGTTTTTCTTTTACTCGCATATCATAATTTTTTGTTTATCAAATTGCTCAGCTTCATTAATTTCATAACGTATCACCGCTTTCATATTTTTGATCTCATTGCATTGAAACATTTGGCATGGTTGTGTTGTTTACAGGTGTGCCTCGAAGGGCAGATCTCTCAGCGGTCTGCAATGAACAGTTTAAAGGACGGCCGTTCTCCTCATGGAGATCAAATTCCTTGGAAATTTTGTGAACAATTTAGGGATTCTATGTTTCCAAGTCTTTCAGGTGCTCGGATTGTGCGCATTGCTGTCCATCCAAGTGCCATGAAGGTAGGTTTCCTGTTTTGACAGTTTTAATTTGTTTGATCCGACAGTGTGTGTCAAGGTTTGTAAATTGTGCATTTTATTTTTTGTAGCTTGGATATGGTTCAATGGCAGTGGAACTTCTAGCGAGGTAAACTTCTTGGACTTCATTTCTTAATATTGATTATATCACACTTATCGAAAGCAAATCGGTGGATTCCAAGACCTTTAAGAGGTCTCAAACTTCATGTTCTTTAGTTAAACACATGCCATCATTTTGATTACCTGAATTGTTTGTTTCGTTCGGAAATCACATATTTTGAGTTCGGCAAGGAACTGTGACTTCCGAGTATACATTTCACACCATACAGGGCATTCTTTTTTTGTTTTGTTTTTGTATTTTTTGCTGAAAGAAGCTTGTCCAACGAAGCTATAGGAATGTTATTTTGCTTTCATTATAACAAGTATATGGCAGTATAAAAGTTAGTCAAGGTGAAACTTGTACTCTCAATTTCTGCAGGTATTACGAAGGACAACTGACTTCTATTGATGAGACCGATGTTGAGCAGGATGACGAAGAAAAAGCCCCTGTCAAAGTTACAGAAGCAGCTGAAAAGGTCAGTTCTATTAAGTAGAAGTGGATCTTAGATATCAACTAGGCTGGTGACTGCTGTTTTTTGTTTTTGTTTTATTTTCGAAGCTCCATGCTGACTCAAAATGAGGTGAAATTTGGCTTTTATCAGTAGTAACCCCAGGGTTATTGTTAGTTAGTCGATATGCCTATTCTCCACAGGGGAAGTCGTCCATACAGAATAGCAGTTGCATAGTTCCTTTTGCATAACAGCAAGGACCATTTGATTATTAAATCTACTGTGCATAACATTACTTATGTATACTTCAGAGTATTTTTCTGATAACAAATGGTATCTAACTCTCATTTTGACACAGGTTTCCTTGTTAGAAGAAACTATAAAGCCAAGAGCTAATCTTCCACATTTACTAGTGCATCTTCGTGAACGGAAACCAGAAAAGCTCCATTATATTGGTGTCTCATTTGGGCTAACATTGGATCTCTTCCGGTTTTGGAGGAGACACAAATTTGCTCCTTTCTATATCGGTCAAATTCCGGTCAGTGCTTCTTTCTTGTATGTTAAGATGATATTTTGAATTAGAGTTACATAGATATTCTATTGGTTTGTTGACTTCCTTGTTGGGTTCATCAGAATGCTGTGACGGGTGAACATACATGCATGGTTATTAAGCCATTGAATAATGATGATATCGAAGTCAGTGGATCCGATCAATGGGGTTTCTTCTCTCCGTTTTATCAAGGTGAATTCATTTTGTAGCACAATAAGTTTTGCTAGTATTATTGTCTTTCTGGGTCTCACTGTTTCGTGCATGACTCAGATTTCAGAAGACGGTTTGCTAGACTCCTGGGTTCAAGTTTTAGATCAATGGAATGCAAGCTTGCTATGAGGTAAGTTTATAGAATCAATCCCAATCTTCGTCAATCTAGTAGGCATCCAAAACCTAATTCTTCTTCTATTGTTTAGTGTCTTGGACCCCAGGATCAATTTCACAGATAGTGAACCTGCTGCTGAAAATGGCTTTATTACATCACTGAACGGAATATTATCACCCCATGATATAGACCGATTGGAAGCCTATACAAGTCATCTTACAGAATTTCATATGGTGAGATTTCCAAACTTCTCAGAACTGAAGGAACCTTATTTGGTACTACTTATTGCTAATGATATTCTACATATTTTGCGACAGATCCTCGACTTGCTACTAATTATTGCTCATCAATACTTCCAAGAGAAGCTTCCAGTTCCGTTGTCTTACGTGCAGGCCTCTATTCTACTCTGCATGGGCTTACAAAACCAAAATGTCACTTGCATCGCGGTTAGTTAATCCATTTAATGATTGAACTAGTCTTAGATAGTATCTGAGTAAACAACTCTAAATTGACAAAGGCCTTACATTTCTTGCCAGTGCTGTTTGTTCTTTGCAGTTGTCATTATATTGGTGTTGGAATAATGTTTTTCGGCTTGTTATTCCGTGCAGGAACAATTGAAGTTAACAAGGGAACAGATTTTGTCAGATTTTATTAAAACTATGAAAAGGTTTTACAAATATCTGCATAATGTCGCAGCCAAAGAGATTGAGTCCACACTTCCTCGTCTTAAAGAGGTAGTACGCCGCTAGAAAAATCATTCTCTGTTCTCCTTCAGCAGTATATAAATCTTTTATCGGTTTTTGTCAAACATTTTTATGCCCCTTTTGAGTTTGTCACCAGTACTGATATTTTTCCGTTGTATATGTAACTTCGATTCAGGTTGAAATGTTACCCCACGATATATCATTGGATGACGACCTGAATGATGCAGCAAAACAAGTCAAGGTGTGTAAATCTTTTATATGCTCATGTTTCTCACTCATAAATCATCTTCTACACTTAAAAAGAAAGAGCTTGTTTCTTGTTTATGTTTTGTATGAGTTTCAAATCTTCTTTTCAATCATGTACAGGACAAGATGAAAGCAGAAAGTGAGGGCTCTTTGAATCCACAATTTTTACAACAGTATGCAATTGTGGGCAAAGAAGCTGCTTTTGATGAAGCTCTAAAGAAAGGGGCAGGAAAGATTGGCGCAGGAGGTGTCATTAGTCTGAAGTCAACTAAAGAAAAGAAGGAAAAAAAGGAGAAGAAGGATGGGAAGGAGAAAGAAAGTGATGATAAGAGCAGTAAGAAAAGAGGGAAACATGACTCTGGATCACGATCACACAAAAAGAAGAAAAACTAAGATTCTGATGGTTTTGTAATTTTGATAATATATCTCGGTTTTATATCCTTGATGATTTTGATCATCTTTCAGCACAATGACAAGTTGCCAATTTCTAATATATTGAGCAATCTAGCTAATATGAAACTGTAGGGCTCTGCGAAGATAAGTGATGCAGTCTAATTTTGCATATGTGCGGTAGTATTTTTCCATTGTCTAGTTATCTTTTGGGCTCTCCTGTATAAATGGCATGACATGCTAGAAAAGAATCAACTCAATAATTATATATAAGAAATGCAAGAAAATTGTTTGTTTGCCTAATGTAGCAGGCATACATGGAAAGAAATTCTTATTTCACAAAATAAACATTCAAAAACCACCAAAACTAAAGCAAAGCAGAAAAAAAAGAGAAGAAAAGAAAAATAAAATCTGTGCTCGAAGCTTACTAAGTAGGAGTGAAGGAGTCTCTATAGCAAGAGTGACGAAACCAGTTGCTGATTATCATTTCTCCCATATAACTAACCAAAATCACTAATAAACACATTTTGATCCCAAAACTGCTACGCCTCCGGGCTCTTCTGTCAGTATAAACTACTGCCGGTGAAGGGATGGTCTTTCGACTCCGAACTCTTCCACCATCATCACAAACTACCGCCGGTGAAGGGATGGTCTTTGGATTTCGAACTCTTCTGCCATGATCATAATCTACCGCCGGTGATGGGATGGTCTTTCGACTCCGAACTCTTCTGCCATCATTACAAGCTTCTGCCGGTGATTGGATGGTCTTTCGACTTCGAAATCTTCTGCCATCATCACAAACTTCTGCCGGGAAATGAACGGTCTTTCGATTTTGAACTCTTCTGCAACTACAATATAACGCCGGTGAAGGGATGGTCTTTGCTATGTCTTTACCCGCGGCTGCTTCCACTTTGGATGCCTCTTGAACTGCACCATTAACTGTCGCTGTCTCATCCGGGTCTGCTTCCAATTCAGATGCCTCACCATTACCAACTACTACTGGTGAAGGGATGGCTGCCGCTAACTCTTCATCAACAACTTCAGATGCCTCGCCATTAGAAACTAGTACTGGTGTAAGGATGGCCGTCGCTATCTTTTCATCTGCCGCTTCATCCACTTCAGATGCCTCATCATTACAATCTACTAAGGGTGAAGGAATAGCCGTTGTCATCTCATCCACAATTTCTGACACCTCTAAACCTAAACCACCATCAAAAACCACCATTTCTGAAGGAGTGGTCACAACTATCTCTTCATCCGCCGCTTCTTTCACTTCAGACGCCTCTAAACCTATACCACCATCACAAACCACCACTGCTGAAGGGGTGGTCACAACTATCTCTTCCTCCGCCGCTGCTTTCACTTCAGACGCCACTAGATCCACACCATACAAAGGACAAACAGTGTCTGTTGCTCCATTTCTCTCGTTATCACCACCATGACCTTCTAATGAGTTTGTGCATGAACACAATAAAGCAACAATATCGGTTTGGCTTACTGGTGAAGAAGTGCTTCCCAAGTCATGGAATGCATGTTCGAGTTTGGCGAGTTGTCGATCTATTTCGTAATAGTGTAATTTTGTACGATCGTCAGAAGTGGATTCTAACTCTCTTGAGAGAAGATTCCGCAGGAATAAAACCTTCCGATAACACTCCCATATTTGATCATGACATGGTGTTTGTGATGCCACTAACTTCTTCATTTCCGTTTCTAATTCTGTGAGTTTTCTCTCCAACACTGCGTTTGTTTTCATCATTCTTTTTTTGATCATCTTCGTCTTCATCGTTCTATCCCTCTCTCTGTGCGGTTTCTTTTTTCTTCTATTTTTGGAGGATGTTTAGAAAGTAACTGAACGGTGTGGCAGGTTTATTAACATTAAACATGTTGCGGTTTCTTCATTTATAGAACACGTTTGTGTGTGTGTGACGGTTGTAACTTGTAAGGGTGTGTTTGTCTCTATGGAGTCTGTTGGGCTTGAGTCCCAAACCGGCAACACTGTTTCATTTTCCAAAATGAAGAGGCGCATTTGTTTTTCTAATCCGTTTTGCTTCAAGACATATATGAAGTGGCTTCTCAAAACATATACAGTTTTTGTCTCTCTTTGTGGCGATCATATTTTTGGAAACGAATTAGTGATCATAGGTTTATCAGGAGAAGTTCTCATACGTTTAGGTTGTGCCAGTGTCCTAGTCCTAATTAATTTCGGCTTCTCTTAAATGTATTAAATGTAGCCCACATTTTTATTAATTATAGCCTAAAAAGTTTAAGTTAAAACGAAAAGCCAAAATTACCGAATATATCTTAATCTTTTTAATAATAATCCTACTTCTTTCCCAAAATCAAAATATAAACCCTAATTTTTCTTTTAAACCCTAACTTTTTCTTTTTTTACATCTAAACTAAATTATACTTCAATTATTTTTTTTGATGCTAAAGATTGAAATTTTATTAACTTGAAACCATTACATTGTCTGATAAAAGTTGGTTTTCAATAATGCTAGGAGGCTTATTAAACCATACTTTAGTAATACCAAATTTTCTGCTAAACTTGGCTAGTTTGTCGGTAGATTTATTGCAAATTCTAGGAATAAAATTACACTCCCAGTTTGTGATAGTTTTTAAAATGCTAATAGCGTCCAAAAAAATGTCCTCATTCTCCCACGCGATTACTGGATTCGATTTGTTGATATAGCCTTCTATTCCCTTAAGATCTGTTTCAATAACTATGCAGTTGGACTGCAACTCTTTGCTCCAGTTTACTGCATCAAAGAACGCCAAACACTCTGCTGCTTCAGAATCCTTTATTCCTGCATAATACTTGGACTTGCATCCCCTCCACTTTCCTGCAGAGTCACGTAAAACAAGTGCAATTCCCGTTAGTCCAGTATTTGAATCATAAGAAGCATCACAGTTGATAGTAGAGTAGGGAAAAATCGGTGGTTTCCAGTGTGGTGTTAATATGCTATCATGTTGTATGCTGGAGCTAACTAGCATTCTAGTACTAAGACTTTCAATATAGTTAGCAAAACTCAGCGCCTTCTTTGCTGTTGCAGTAGGATTAGCTTTTTTGTGCTGGAAGTTAACTTCACATCTTTCATTCCATATCGTCCATGCAACAATCATGGCAGTATTTAACCAACCATCTTGAATAGTTTGTTGTTGGTCATGTAACACCCAGCTTTCAATGTCATCATGATTTCCCGACAGAATACTAGAACTGCCAGGAACTTGCATCCACACTGCTCTAGAGAACGGACAAGAGAATAGAACATGAATTGTGCTTTCGTCAAACTGAGCGTAAAATGGGCATGCCTGATTAATGTATCTGCAAGCTCTCGCAAGTCTTTCCAGGCAATATGTTAGTTAAACATTTCCAGAAGAAATGTTTAACTCTCGGCCAGGTTTGAATGCTCCAGAACTGCTTCCAACTTATATTGGTGTTTTGAATTATACGAGAGACTTGCGTATTACCCAGACTTTGCTCATGCAGCTTGTTATAAGTTGATTTAAGAGAGAAAATCCCGTTTCTAGTTAAACTACATGTAAGTTTATCTTCAGCTGCCACATAAATTCTCATACTTAGTATCATCTCAGCTGTTTCGTTACCAAAAAGGTAATGTATCAACTCTGCATTCCAATGTTTTCTGTCTTGGGTGAAAAGTTCATTAACCCATATATACTATTCACTATCAGCTACACCTTGTCTGGGCAATGATGGGTCATTCATACCTACAATCCAAACATCTAACCAGATTTTTATCTTGTCGCCCTTCCCTACTCTCCACATGCTGTTGCTTTTTATGAAGGAAATCTGTTTTTGTATCCCATTCCACATCCATGAACAATTCTTCCTAGTGCTGATATGTAACAAAGAAGTACATGGAAAATACTTGGCTTGCATTGCCTTCACCCATTGTGCGTCTGGATTATAGCAGATTCTCCATGCAGCTTTGACAAGAAGAGCTTTATTAAGAACTTTCAAATCTCGAAATTCTTGTCCTCCCAAATTTTTGTGTAACCCAAGAAATTTTCAAGATGCAGTATACGTACCTTTTTTCTCTTCAAAGCCCCACCAAAATTTTCTTTGTAATCTATCAATCTGATTAATTGTATCCACTGGAATCTGAAGACAGCTCATCGAATAGGTTGGTATAGTACTGGTGACATTCTTTATCATAAGATATTTACTGCACTGAGACATATTCTTCCCATTCCAACTAGGCAGTCGGTGTTTAACACTGTCTATAACGGGTGAGAAACATTCGATCTTGTTTTTACCAATTAAAAGAGGAATCCCCAAGTAGCATTCATTTGAATTCATCTTGGGTATTTTCAGTCGCCTAGTAAGTATTCTTTGAAATCTCTGAGGAACATGGGTGCTGAAGTATACACTCAATTTGTTAAAATTCACCATTTGCCCAGATGTAGCACCAAAGTCTTCACTGATTTTAAGTAAATTGTTGACATTGTAGAGATCAACATTTATGAATAGTAAACAAGTCGTCTGCGAAGAATAAGTGAGAGATGCATGGTGCATTTTGAGCTATTTTTATGCCTTCAATTCTCTTGTCTTGCTCTGCTTGAATCAGTTGACGAGAGAAAGCTTCCATTACAATAATAAACAAGTAGGGTGATAGAGGGTCACCCTGACGTATTCCTCTAGTTGGTTGGTAAGAGTCACAGGGAGGCCGTTCAAATTGATAGATATCTTTGCAGTGTTGATGCACTGTTCGATAAGATTGCACCACTCCTGACAAAAGCCCATCTGAGCCATAACATCCATGAGAAACGTTATACTTCAATTTATTTTCAATTGTTCTCTCATAATTTTTACAAATTACCCAATTATAAACTTTAATTTTTACTTTTCCCAATACAAACTAAACCCAACTTTTCATATTTTCTCTAAAATGGTGTTATTTTTCCTAATCATGATTACAGTAATATCGATTGAGGTTACATTCTAACTATTCCCTTAAAAATTCTCCACAACAATATCAATCGAAAACCGAATCGTAATCAAATAAGGTTTTGATTCTTTTCCAAAAAAATTAGTTTTCTAAAACTTCATAAACACTATCATCTACTTCCTCTGTTTTAGGAAAAGTGATACTTTCACTTTTTCAATTTGGCCTATTTTTAGGCAAAAATGAAAATGTAAAAGTATCTCTTTTCCTAAAGAGGTAGTATAAAAAATTCTAAGATGATGTTATTTTCTCCCGATCATGACCACATTAAATTGAGTATTCTTAAAAATCATTAATCAATCTTACATAACTTTAATTATGAAAATTATATAATTAGATTTGTTTTATTTTTTTTTTAATTTAGGGATTTGATAATTTATTTTGGGCTATATATAAAAATTGTGTAAAATTTTATGGGTTATGTTAATAATTATAAGAATATGTTTGGATAAATTAATGACTTCTGGGGGATCACTTTTTTCGGAGGGGGAATGAAGGCGATTTGAAAGTGATTCTGGGGGGTTATGGATTTATCTTGATCGATCATATTCTCCTTAATCTTTACTTCTTGCTTCTCTTTCCTTCCCGGTTTCCCGATCTCTAGCTTTCGATTGATACCATATTCTTCTACCTGCGACATCTTTTGACTGCCTTCCACGGCCTAGGGTTTCTGTCATGCCTAGACCTAGAACCGCTTCTTCTAGTCAGGTCTTCTCCGTTGTAGGTTCCGATTCACAGAGTGCTGCACAAAGTGATATCTTATGCCCCTTCCATGGCTTTGACGGCTGTAACAAGAAGAAAGGATATAGCAAACCTGGTTTAATCACTCATCTAGGAAACAAGCACTTTGACAAAGTGGGCAAGGACCTATGTCGTGAAAGAATCAGCTCAAGTCCTGAAGTTCTGAGCAATTGGGAGGATGTTCTTTCTCAATTCGAATGTGGTTGTGTGCTAAGTGTATGCATCTACATGCTTGGAGTAGATCCTGTAGATTGCATCAAGGGAGTATGACGAAAGCACCAGATAATGGGGTTGGTGCAGACTTCCTTATTCACGGCCTATGTGTTCCAGAGTCCAGAGTCCAAAGCTTCTGATAGTGCTGGCACGAGTTCTTCAGAATGCTCACTCCCCACATTTAGCTTAGAACTTATGGATTTAGTTTTTCAGCGCCAAATTCGCACTGTATCCAACATTCCTGCCAAGTGCAAGCTGCACTTTGCCAGAACATTCAAAACTGTGCTGCAGAAAGTCACTACGAACCCTAATGACATCTCTTCATGGATTCGCATGCTCCTTTTTCTAATTTGCATTATCAATACTTACCTTCCCAAGGACGGTGCTGAGGTGAAGGCTAATGCCAGGAAGAAGTGCCGAAATGAGGCCATTAATTCTGCATTATCACAGTGGTGTGAACCAAATGGATGTGTAATGCTTATCAATAGGGTCGTTGAAGAGAACGATGCTTTCCGGAAGCTTATGCTTAAGAAGAAGAAGAAGGAAATTCCAGATAATCAGGAAGCTACGAACCTGAGATTGTGTCGCAACAAACTGAGGAATGGGTTATATACGACTGCAATTCGTACTCTCGTTTCTAATGGGTTGGCTCCACAGAACGATGGCACTCTCAAGGAACTCAGAAGCAAACATCCCCATGCTGCTCCCCCCTTATTCCATCTGAACCCATTTGGAAGGAGGCGTTTATAGCTTCCAAAGAGTTGGTTCATGGCAGATTGAAGAGCTTTCCAAAGGGCACTTCTTGTGGCCGCGATGGACTGAGGGCGCAACACATACTGGATTCGTTAAGTGGAGCTGCAGCTGCAGTTTCCAATGAGTTGATTACTGCACTCACATATGTTGTGAACTTGTAGCTAGCTGGTAAATTCCCTCCTGCTTTAGGGATTTACGTGGCTAGTGATCGCTTACACCTCTTATGAAGCCAGGGGGAGGGTTAATACCCATTGCAATGGGCTCTATTTGGAGAAGATTAGTTTCCAAAGTTGCTGCCACACACATTGGTAAGGTAATGAACTCTTATCTTTCCGATTACCAATTTGGGGTGGGTGTTTCTGGAGGCAGTGAGGCCATTCTACATTCTGTCAACCGCCTGGTTGAAGCTAAGGGTGATCGTGATTCCATGTCCATGATGTTGTATGATTTTTCAAATGCGTTTAATCTTGTGAACCGTACATCCATGATAAAAGAGGTTAGGTCTCAATGCCCCTCAATCTCTCGTTGGGTTGAGTTCTGTTACGTAGAACCGACTCGATTGTATTATCTGGACAACGTCCTTTCATCTGCTCAGGGGGTTCAACAGGGAGATCCATTGGGTCCCCTCTTATTTTCGCTTACTTTACATCCCATGGTTAAGAAGATTTCTGAGAATTGTTCTTTGGAGCTGCAAGCTTGGTACTTGGATGGTGAAACCATCATTGGTGATACATTGCAGGTAGCTATAACTTTCAAGATCATTCGAGAAGATTGAGTGGGACTTGGGCTTCATATGAACATCGACAAAACTGAGCTATTTTGGCCTTCTCCTGACAGTAGGAGCTTGGAGTTGCTTCCTTCACACATTAGTAGACCATCTACTGGTGTTAAACTACTGGGAGGTCCAGACTAATTCAAATTTTTGCATGAACTTGGTTCACCAAAGAGTTCAGAAAACATTCGGTTTGATGGAGGCAGTAAGCAAATTAGAGGACCCTCAATGCGAATTGTTGTTACTCAGAAACTGCACAGGAGTCTCTAGATTGTACTTCACTTTGAGAACTACTATGCCAGGTTTTATGAACTTGGCTTCTGAGGCCTTTGATACTCATATCTTCCAGTTTTTACGTCGCTTAATCACTGATGACGGTCCTGGTTATGGGCCGCTTCAACATAGAATTGTTACCCTCCCTCTTAAGTATGGTGGTATGGGTACCTATTGTATGTCTGACACACGCACATATTGCTACCTTGCCTCCTGTCTTCAGACCATCGCCTTGCAGAGATCCATTTTGAGACACTCAGGTATTGATCCCATTGGTTCTTGCTTTACTTTTTCCTTACATGACTTTAACACAGCTTGTAGTGCTGATTTACCATTACCCGGTTTAGAAGATGTTGCACCAGTCCACTCTATGAGTTCCCCCGCAACCATTTACTTTGATACTGTGGTTAATTCCTTGCCTACCAACTTCGTTATGTCAGAGAGCGATAAAGTATTATGGTAGTGTAATCAGGTCCAACATGCTCAAGATTACCTGATGGCAATCCCCATTGATGGTCTGTATCAGAAAATTGGTCCGAGACATTTCAACGCAATTCTCAAGTACAGGTTGGGGATTCCTTTCTTTGAGGAAGACGGGATTTGTCCTAGTTGTTCAGCCGAGATGGACAAATTTGGGGATCATGCTGTGGATTACAAAAATGACCTTGGTTTGAAGTTCAGAAACAACCTCATTCGTGATACTTTTGTGGATATATGTTATCGAGTGGGTGTTCCAGCAAGGAAAGAAATGGACCTTGGTTTTCTAGCTGATAATGGCACCGGACTAAAGCCTGCGGACATTTTGGTTTTTAAGTCGGATAGAGGCCGTGATGTATGTCTAGATGTTACAGTTGTTTCCCCTTTCACTGGGAATGGTGGTCGCTCCTTTATCCCCGGTCAAGCCATTGAAAAAGCTGTCTCTCTCAAGCGTAAGAAATATCTGGAAAAGTGTAATGCTCATGGTTTTGGTTTTGGCATCTTGGCTTTCACCACTCTTGGTGGACTTGGTGACGAGAGTATCGACTTTCTTAAGAGATTACATAATTATTCGGCTAGTCATGATGCTAACATTAGAGTTGGAAAATTTCTTTTCCATAGGATAGGGGTGGCCCTTCATAGAGGAATTGGTACACAACTTGTTTCTCTTGTACCAACTAATTTTCTGAAAGAGCCTGACTTAGAGTGATGCTTTTCATTATAATTTGCATGGATTTTGTTACCTACAGATAAATAAAATTAATGACTTATTTTATATGTATTATAATTAATAAAAGTATGGGCTATATTTAAAAGAAGCCTCAATTTCATTGAACCGAAGAGTATATCAATGCAAGCTAGGAAGATGATTTGAACGTCGAAGAGTGGAATGCGATGGAAACTCACCTCGAGGACATGAAAAGAAATGTGCGTGCACCAAAAATGTGTGCACCTACAAAAAATCACATACCATCATATACCTACGTGGGGGCTTTTATGACATCTCGTACATCATTTGATGTTTAGAAATATGGTACCAAACCATTTTTCTTTTATTATTATTCAACATCAGTTTTTTTTTTCTTTTATCATTATTTTTTCACATCGAGGCGAGCTAGATAACAACAATTAATTATGAACGCACGATTGGGGGATATTGAAACTAATTGGGGATATAAATTACTTCCCCCAACCAATAGTGTTTACTGAGGGGCGTTTTGTGGGGAAAAAAAATACTAAAATACCCTTCCCTCAAAATAAAAATCTAAAAACTTAAAATCAAAAAACAAAATCATATCCCCCATTTCCATCTTCAGTTCTTATTAATCTCTTTGAGGTTAGGGTTTTGAAACCCAAATATTCCCCACTCCCTTTCAAATTCTAAATTTTACCCACTCCCTTTCAAATTCTCTTCTCCTTCTCTGCCGGCTCCTCACTTTGAAAACAATTTTTTTTTTTACATTCAGAAGTGATGAAGACCATGCCGAAAGTGATGAAGACCATGCCGGTAGTGATAAAGACATGCCGAAAGTGATGAAGACCATGCCGGTAGTGATGAAGACCATGCCGTTTTTTTTTACATCACCGGAAGTGATATGCCGGAATTGATGAAGACCATGCCGGAAAACGACGCCGACATGCTCGATAGAAATCCATCAATGCCGGTAGTCAAGTGAAAAAAATTTAAGTTTCCCGGATACTTTACATCATGTGCCAGCAGAGAAATTTAAGCAACATATTATACCGTTAGCAGTACCGGGATGCTCGAGAATTAATTAACTGTGCCGGAAAAAAATTCAAAACGTAATAGGTTTTGAACTTCAAAACCAAACAAAATTTCTACGAGACGCTGTCTCGCACTGTGCTAGGGGGCGCTGCCCCTAGGTCGAACACATCCGGGAGGGGCTACGCCCCCCCTGGACCCATGCACAGCGTACCAACATAGTTTTTTGGTTGAATACTATGCCGGCTTAAATTTCAAAATGGGGGATAAGATCGGTGCCGGCATGAACGTGGTATGAATACCATGCCGGTATGGCTGCTTCCGGCATCGTAGTCATACCACGTCCATTCCGGCACCGAGTTTTTTCATCTGCAAAAATGGTGGGATTCAAAGAAAAAAAATCAAATTTTCAACCTCTTAGCAGCAATTCTTTCTTCACAGTCATCCTCTATTTTCACCAAAAAAAAAGTTCCATTTCAAATACTTTTTCCCTCCTACTCTCACCTCACTCACCAGAATACAAATTATATACACAATAATCATTTAACTAATACTTAAGATTTTTCCTAATTATAATTAATCACTAAATCTGATTAATGAGGGGTAGATTAGGTATTAGGTAAAATACATAGATAAGGGGTGACCCTGATTTGATATTTGCATCCCAATTTTATCCTTTTCCTCTATCCCAATTAATTTTAATATCCCCGATCACACGATATCAGTTATCTCCATTTATCAATTGGTTCTCCAGCAAGACTATCTAACAATTAAGATGATAATGAATGTTTGGACAATTAAGTGCTTTACACGAAAATAATTAAAAATAGAGAGTGTGAAAGGAGCTGCTGTTGGTATTAATGATGATGCTGATGCTGTGGTGCATGCATTGCAACCCAAGTAACAATGCCCCCTGATAGTTTTGGGCTAGGGATTTGATTTATTTGATCAATATTTGCTTTCCTTTCCTTACCGATGTTATCGTAGTATAGTGATACAATCAGATTTTTTGAAGTCAGTATACATATTGCATTGTCATATTTTTACATTATAGTGAGAGAAAATGATTCCTTGAGAAAATATTCATCTGTAAGAGCAACCGCAGCCTTGTGGCCAAAAACTATATTTGGCAACAAAACGAAGTGTTGGTTGTCAAAAGTTAAATTAGTTGTCAAAATGCCATATTATCAAATTCAGTTTCTATATTTGTAAACTAATTTTAGCAATTCTCAAATGTTATAAAAATCGTCTCACCTGAAACGCTTTTTTAAAGAACGTCCATCACTAAACGGTATTTTTAATTTCGTTTCGAAACTAGAAGGTTCTTATAAACCCGCTCGGTCTATACGGTACCTAAAACTGTGTTTAAGAAAACGATTTTAAAAATTGCGTCTACCACTTGACGCCTTATATAAATACGTGAAGCTGCGACGTCGTTTAAATTTGCAAACATAGTTTTAAAAAGCATTTAATAAAATGCTCTTATAAAAACCGTCTAACCTCTGCACGTAGTATTAAATCACGTCGACTCGTACACGATATTTATAATTGCGTTTCACTATAAACTTTGTTATAAAACGAGTTTTAGTCAGAAGGAATTAAAGATTACTTTTACCGACAAAAATAGTTTTAAACTACTTTATTGGATAGAAATGAGTCTCCCATAAAAGGCATTGGGAGTGGCGAGGTGCAAGCCCATCGCCTCGCCTAAATTAGCGCTCCCTAGGCGCCCAAAAAAAAACTGATCACAGTTTGGCACCTACGCCCCTTTTTTCCCTGAGCGCTGGGCCTGTGTTTAGTAGGCCTTTGGAACTTACGTGGGAAAGGCGCACGCCTTTTACAACATAACGTCACACATAGGGGTGAGCATTTGGCCCGTAATCCGTGGATTTAACCGTTCCTTAATGGATTGGATGCAGATGAAATTTTAGAAATCCAATGGACAACGGACCGGGCCCGGATGCAACCTTGAAAATCCGTTGGACATCCATATCCATCAAATTAAGGGCATTTATATAGTTCTAGAAAATACTATGGATCATTTAGGAATTTTTAAGATGTTTGCTTGGGGTGTTGTACATAGCATATTAATATTTGTATACATATATAATATATGTTGATTTTATAAGGAGTCATTTGTGTCAGCTTATTTTCTTTACTATAAATATTAAGTAAAACAAATCCATTGGATTATCCGCATCCAATCCGTCCATCTTATAAATATTAACTAAAACAAATCCATTGGATTATTCGCATCCAATTTGTCCATCCGTGCATCCATTGGAAACAAATTCGTTGGATATGTATTGAATGCGGATGCCAAATTTGAAATCCGTAATGCAATGGATTGGACGCGGATGAGGCGAAAACCGATCCATACCGGCCTATGCTCACCCCTAGTCACACAACAAAATTTCCAAATAAAAAGCCATATATGGAATTGCAACTTGGGAATATAAAACCTCAGCACTAAAGTTGCTCCAAGTCAGTCTTCTTCTCTGGAGGAAACTCCAAGTAAGGTAGTAGCTAGTCTGTATTCGAAGTATGGTGATATCGCGTTACTTAATGGCTACTACTACAGTTTTTTATTGGTTGACTATATGAGAAGGGAGACGAAGAGAGAAAGTAAGCCTAAACACCAAGTTACTAGCTAATGACATAAAGAGTTTACCTGGATATTTATTTACTATTTTATTATAAAAATAGCCACCCAGAACCTAAATTGCAGTACTGGTAAAGGGCGATGCTTAATATATTTGATACCGTACATATATGAAGGAATTCAGTCCTCCATAAGTAGTTGCAAGAGATTACAGACTTAAATCATCAAACCATTCATAGCATCATTTCTAACTAGAGAAAAAAATCATTTGGTAGATAACTGCGAGGAATCAATATCATGGCTCGTGCTATGGTGCAGCTTTGTGTTGCATCTGTTATGGTCTTGTTGGCCATGGGGTTTATGGCAGAGGCAGCCAGATATCCACCTGGACTCGATAATCCAAGCCAAGCTACTTGCAAGAACAAGGAGTACAAGGAATGTTACAACTTGCCTAAGGTTTGTCCTATGTTCTGCGGCGACAGAGGTTGCCATGTCAATTGTGTTTCATGTAAGCCTGTTTGTGGCCCCGATAATGGGTCATCATCTGAAACTAGTCCGCCACAAGGTGGTGACGATGATAAGGGAAAGGGTGATGATGACAACAAGAGTAAAGGCGACGACGATAAAGAAAAGGATGACGATGACAAGAAAGGTAAGGGGGACGATGATAAGGAAAAGGACGATAACGACAACAAGGGAAAAGGCAAGGGTGATGATGATGATAAAGAAAAGGATGACGATAAAAACAAGGGCAAAGGTAAAGGTGATACTCCTAGCACACCTCCTGTAGCTACACCACCTTCAGAGCCAACTCCATCACCTCCAGTCTATCCTACACCACCTAACGAGCCTACTCCTTCACCTCCTGTGTATCCTACACCACCTTCTACTCCTACTCCTACCCCAACAACTCCATCCGTTCCACCAAGTTCCGAGGTTTCAGCAAAGAGACGATCTAGGTGCAGAAACCCAAAGTACGGGAAGTGCTACAATGCTGAGCATGTTTGTCCTGCTGCTTGCCCAACTGGATGTGTGGTTGATTGTGTCACCTGTAAACCCATGTGCAGTAAGTATACTATTGCCCTAACTAATTAAATTAATTAGTTCGCACTAGTATTATTTAATATACGATCTCATATTTGTAAATATATATGTATGCTAACTGAGGTAAATTTCATGTAATGTGCACAGGCTGTGATCAACCAGGAGCTGTTTGCCAAGATCCAAGATTTATAGGTGGTGATGGGATCACTTTCTACTTCCACGGGAAACAAAACCGCGACTTTTGCCTTCTCTCCGATTCAAACCTCCACATAAATGCCCACTTCATTGGTAAAAGAAACAAAAACTTGAAGAGAGACTTCACTTGGGTTCAAGCCATCGGTATCCTCTTCGGTGACCACCAAATCTATATTGGTGCTCGAAAGACTGCTGTTTGGGACGATTCTGTCGACCGTCTAGGACTCACTTTCGATGGACAACCCATCTACTTGCCTGAATCAGAAGGCGCACAATGGCAATCTGAAGTTGCACCAACTGTCACTGTAACAAGGTCAAGCACAACTAACAAAATCATTGTTGAAGTAGAAGGAAACTTCAAGATAACTGCTAATGTCGTGCCCATTACCGAAGAAGAATCTACGGTTCACAACTATGGAATAACTAAAGATAATTGCTTTGCTCATCTTGACCTTGGCTTCAAATTTTATTCACTCGGTGAGAACGTAAATGGCGTTCTAGGACAGACTTATGCTAATAACTACGTGAGTAAAGTGAACATGGGAGCATCAATGTCTGTCATTGGTGGAGAAGATAAGTTTATCACTTCAAATGTTTTCGCCAAGGATTGTGCTGTTGCTAGATTCACCGGCTCTGCCTCTTCTAGCAGTGGATCTTCTTCAGAGTATGCTAGCCTAACTTGTGGCAGTGGAATTAACGGACGTGGTGTTGTCTGCAAGAAATAGAAATCTACTCTTAACTTATATCTCGCAGCCTTATACAGATGGATGAAGAATAACACTGGCTTTTAACTTGTTTGAATAATAAGACTTCACAAACTTGTGATATTTTTCTGTTTGAAAACAATTCAATTAATTAAGTTATTGTAATTGATTTGTATTTTCATTTTTATGTTCGTTGTAGTTGGAAAATAACCTAAAGATTTATCAGAAATATCAAATTGTGAAAACTACAGACAAATCCATTTTTCAGATTTTTTCCACTGTGAAACCCACGCTCAGAAATCTTCAGACGCGCACCCATTCTAGACAAAAATATTTCTCCCAAGCCCATAGTTTATACAATTAGGTTTCGGTCTTTTCTGTTTTTCTAACCTTCGAATAAATTCACAGACCAGATGTGGAGGAGGAGGAGGACGACGACCAAAACCATCAATCTCTCATATCCCACCAAAAAGGTTGGATATCGTTCTCTTCACCAAACCCTATTAATGAATTTCTCAATCAATTTAACCAAAATTCCAGAAATACAGGAAAGAATCAATTGGAAGCAACGAATCGGCAACAAAACCCTATTAATGGTGAAGAACGACGTTGTGATATGGAGAAGATGGGTGCTGCTCGATCGAACTGACGCAGATGAGTTGCTGCTGTGAATTGTGAACCAGATGAAGAAATTGAAATTTAATCAAAATTCCAGAAATACAAGGAAGAATCAATTGGAAGCAACGATTCGGCATATGTGGGTGCCGTATTAGGTGCACTTGTATCCGTGAACATATTAGCAGGTTCTGTATCTGTATTAGTACGGTCTAATACCTTACATTTTACAGTGTTTAGTAGTTGCCTATCAGTTTTTCAAGACTATGCAGGCAATTGGTCCAAATAGAAGCGTTGGTAATGGCATAATGGGAAGCAAAACTTTTTTCGATGAATTGCGTGTAAAATACATCATATAAATAATAATTGGCTTCCACTACTGTGGATCGATTTAAATCTCTTGGCTTGGGTAATAGGAACAAGGTTTTTGTTAACTTGTATATTCGTATACATGTTAAGGTTTAATAAAGAGTTACTTTATTTCATTGGAAATTGTGTTTTTTTTTGTCTTATTCTATTATAAATTGGCTTTTTTTGCATGAAAAATAACAAATCTTTTTCCCAATGCAAAGAATCATTGTTTTTAATGCAATAAAACAAACAAATCTTGTTTCCAATGCAAAAAATAGTTGTTTTAATGAAACTTAACATGTATACGAGTATACAAGTTAACAAGGCCCTAGGAACAATGGCATTGTTTACTAAAATCGTTTTCACTACTTTGTCTCATTATAGTTTCTTATGTTTGTCTTATTAGTGATTCTAATGGATTTAGGATGTGAAGCTCGATGGGCCAGTTAACTCAAAGGTTGACCTACAACAGCCGGTGCGAGACGAAATTGTGAATGTTCAGAAAGTAATAGACGATATATGGGGCTGTGTTTGGTTGAGATGGCTTGGATTCCTCTTGTTTACAGTTCTGGGGATGATGGGTGATATAATTGCAATGTACTTATGGCAGGGCGGATTTTGTATGCCACTAAATTTATATAAAAAACGATTTGGCGTTGTTGGTTGGGAAGCTACGGATGTGTTGGTGTTGGTCAGAATGGTTGAATAATCTGTTATGCAGCTGTGAAAATGGTTACATAACCTGTTATGCGTCTACAAAAGTTGTTGCATAACTTGTAATGCAGTCCAGAAAATGGTTGCATAACACGTTATGCAGCTACTTTTTTCTTAATATTGAAACCAACAAAAAATAAGGATGCATAACTTGTCATGCACCTACAATAATATCTACATAACATGTTATGCAGTCGTGAAAATGTTACTGCATAATGCATTATGCATCGAGAAGATTGTTGCACAATCTTTTATGCATCAAGAAAATAGATGCATAACCTGATATGCATTCGTAAATATGGATGCATACTGCATTATACATCAATTTTTTATGTACACACTAAAATCAACCAAAAAAATGGTTACATTACTTGTTATAGATGCATAACTTTGTTATGCAGATGCATAATTTGTTATGCAATTGAGAAAATGGTTGCATAATTCGTTATGCGTCTGCAGAATGTGTTATGCATCTTTTTTGGTGGCTGCATAATGGTTATGTAGTCAGTTTTCGAAATTTTTCATAAAATGATGATCACCTCTGATTTTTTCGTGAAAAACAAAAAATTGATATTGTTGTTTGTACTCGTTGCGTAGATCTCTTAAAAAGAACTCCAACGATATAAAATTTGTAAAATTCCAAGGCGCGGATTTTTAGATATGTTATATCCAAGTTGTGTTGCCAATTATACCCCTGATGCATAACTTGTCATGCGGATGCATAATCCGTCATGTAGACATTTTTAATAATTTCATATAATTATGGGTGTCATGGAAATATTTATGGATGTCATGGTACCTAAAATTAATTGTGGGCCTGACAATGAGAATATTATTTTTTTGGACCTGCGCGGCTGCGCCTAATTTTCCCAATCAAATTTCGCACTTCTTGCTCTTGGGCCACCATTATGGATGCTCATGCTCTGGAAAATAAATATTATATTGGACTTTTTTCGGGTGCAAGGTCACACACACTAACTTAATCCGAAATTAATTAATGGTGGGTTTGTTTGGAGAATTCACCGTTTCCAGGAATTTATAATCCCATGGGATTACAAGTTCAGGGATTTATGTAAATACCTTGTGTGTTTGGTAACTCAATAAAAATTCCTAGAATTTATAGTGTTTTCTTGTGTTAATGTCTTTGTTCCGTTTGTCATTACCCTCAAATCTTAAAATTGCATATATATGGGATTTAGAGTTAAAAAAAAGTGGGTTCATAAATCCCTTGATAAGTTTCCCAGCAAATCTTAGGGGAGAGGGGTCAGAATCCATATGGAGGATTTGCTAGAAAACTGAATCCCGTAGGAAACGTGATTCCAAGGATTCGGCAGCCAAACATACAAAGGAAACGTAATTTTACCAAATCCCCTGGACCCATAAATTCCACATTTAAAATTCTACATCCAAACTCACCATTAAATTTATCTTGGATGAGAAGCTAAACCCTGCGGCCAACTATAAAGTATTTATATCAACCAGGGTTTTTGGTAACGAACAACTTCAACCCTCACATTCTTCTTCTTAAATCTTCTTCAAACCATCGATACAAAATTATTAGCTGCAACAGGATGCGTACTGAATGCGGCTCAGGATGATACGTTCCGCCAGATTATTGATGATTTGTGGGTTCGTGCTGGGAGATATTTAGCTGATATAAAGAATAAAAATATACCTGTACCTGATGAGGAAGATGAAGATAACACGAGTGAAGAACTTGAAAAAATAAGCCAGAGAACTGATAAAGTGATGAATGTTCGCATTGACCGAGAGAACATAATTGAAGCTAAACGGTTGAGCGCTATGAATGAAGGATTACAAACTGCCAAACAAGATATTGATCGTACTAAGGATAAATTTAATGCACTGGTGGAATCATTCTTCGGGCCGCAAACTGAACATTAGTTCGAGAAATTAGTGGCCGGTTTTGATTTCATGTATTTTATTTTATTTAGGTTTTTTACTTTTTCTTTTGGATAATCACAATACAACCTAATTTTTTGTTTTCGATTCTCATCTCCAATGCAAAGGGTCAAGGTCATCCTACGTGGAGGTCTTATTAAAACATTTTTATGTGTGGGTCATTACTAAATGACAAAAAAATATAAATGTAATTTTTTTAACCTTAAGTTGATCTCCAACCCCCAAAGTATTATCCAACAAACTTTACTTGAATTTAGAGACAAAATGATGATGTGGCTTTAAGACCCAAGGTCATAGAGAAAGTCTTATTTATACTTTCTCCATTACCTCCACTTAGCCATGTCATCTATCTCTATGACCTTGACCCTTGTGTTGGAGATGAAATTTGGTACAAAAAGTCTTAAATCCTATGTGTCATTCAATTTTAAAACCTTTACCTCTTAGTACATAACGAAACAAGATAATTTTTCTCTTGATATCCATGTCATTAATTTTTTTTTCTCTTTATATATATATGTTTTTTAATGTTTTCTTAAGATCTTTACATCCATGTGAGTGACAGGTTTGTTATGAATTTTACTGGATGTTATATTCGGCACTTAAATCAAAAGTTCTTGAAGAACGTCCAAATATCACCTCTCCAGAACTATTCCTCATCAACCTCATCAAAATAAACCGTAAAAATTCGTCACAGCATGAAAACACTTTTGGTGTATCTCATGGTTTTGTGGGGATAAGTAGGCAGGACATCTCTGTAAGACTCTGTTTCAAGACACTACATTATAGTGTGAAAAACTAGATGTAGCACCCTACTTCGTTAAAGGCATCGGCTTGGCTATAACATGCATGGCATATTTAACCTATATATGTTAAAGTTTACAGAATTAGCGTAATAAGTCTCCGGTAATAAATTTTGTGCTCAAAAATTATTATGTTGGGAAAGCAACTTTGGAAGTGACTTCCAACTGCAATAATGTGGGAAATATGGAAATCTCGCAATCGTTCACTTTTAATGGTGGGAGTTGCAAGGCGTAAGATGTTAATAGGTATATAAAAATTGACGGATTCATGCTTTAAAGGGATTAACACTTCGTATATAATAGTGGGATGGGAAATTTCTTTCTGACTTCGCATATTAGTCTTATACATGGTTGAGCCTGTTGTGTTTTGGGTTGTCATTTGTTGATTTTGTTTGTTTTCTTCTCTTTTGGTTTGTAAGCTTCTGTAGCCTATTAGTTGTCTGGTTCTTATAAGCTTCTGTAGCCTATTGTATTCTTCATTCTTTCAATCTAATTATTTTCTTTGCCGAGCCGAAAAAAGAATAAAAATATTATGCTGGGATTACAGGTGTGAAGGTATCCACGTGAAAATATGCACAAATAGAGGATGCACCCTTATCACGAACCAACTTATAAGTCCTACGGGAGCTTTTAATTTCTTAATGACAAACTCGTGAGTCGTGACGGATTATTACCGGGTTTTTTCGAACCAACAAAGAGCAGGTGAATGAGGCCCTTTCAAAAGATTTTCTTGGATAAAAAGTTAAACCCTTCCGGAAGAAACGTAAGATTCGTAACCATAAAATATTTTTCTCAAATAGGGTTTAGGTATTGAATAGCTTCGACCCCTTCTTCAAACAACCACTAGTGAAAAGAATTAGCAGTCATGGGTCGTGGTAATCTTCTTCTTGCCTTACCTATGACATGTTGGATACTGTATTGGGCTCTTGATGATGACGATGTATGCAAGTATGTTGGTGATTTATGGAAACGGGCTAGTAGATATTGTGCTGGTACGAAGAAAAAAGTTACACCTGATCGGTCTTTTCTATTCTTCTAACCTTCGATTAAATTCACAGACCAGATGAGGAGGAGGACGACGACCAAAACCATCAATCTCTCATATCCCACCAAAAAGGTTGGATATCTACGTAATGGTAGCGAACAAATAAAACAACTGTCAGGATTTTCTTATGGAAACACTGACAACAGCGGAATAACGGATCTTGAGATATTATGACGAATAATAAGTAAACCAAGCACAAGCAATTATAATAATACGAGAAAGATAAATCAACTCTTAAGACACAAGATTTATAGTGGTTCGACCAATACATACAACTTGTATATATTGTCTACGTCCACTTTGAGCCGCACCAACTCAAATCCACTATGAAGAAAAACGATTACAACGTCGTGTGAATCCCAACAAACTCTTGGTTACACCGAAATAATTACCCGAAACGATAACCTTGTCTCTTGTTCCTCACCAATATGCTCTCACAACGAAACCCTAGCTTTAGCCCTAAAAGCTATACAAGAATCTCTCACCGATCTCTTAATCGTTTTCTACACAATACAATTCTACAAGGCTTAATTACCTATTTATATAGGTTACAAACTTGGCCACCAAGAATCCTAGCTGGTTTAGGAAACCCCTTCTCTAAATAACCACGACTAACTTTAGGAAATAATTAATTAGTCTTCAATTAACTAACAATCTCCCACTTTGAAGACTCATTTATTGTCTTCGATTCTCCTTTTCTTCAACTTTGGATTTGACGGTGCTAAAACTTCTTCTTTTTCAGTACGGCTCCCCTCCCAGATCCTCATTCTGAGAGACCAACTAAAGATTTGCAGAGATTTAGCTTGTCTGATGTAACTCCCTTGGTAAACATATCCGCCGGATTCTTCGAACTAAGAATCTTCTCGAGCTTCAACTCTCCTTATTCTAAGATATCCCGAATAAAATGATAACATATATCTATATTCTTCGTCCTAGCATGATAGGCTGAGTTCTTGGCTAAATGTATAGCACTTTGACTGTCGCTAAACAGAACACTATCTCCTTGTTCCTTTCCCAACTCAGATAATAATCCTTGTAACCAAATCATCTCCTTTCTCGCTTCTGTCACTGCTACGTACTCCGCTTCCGTAGTAGACAATGCCACCAACTTCTGTAAACGTGAGTTCCAACTCACTGCAGCTGACCCCGTAGTATAAACATAACCGGTCGTACTTCGCCTTTTATCTACATCACCTGCGAAGTCTACATCCACATAACCCCTCAAGATAGAACCACCTCTTCCATAACACAATGGTATGTTTGTGTTACCTCTCAAATACCTGAGAATCCACTTCACAGCTTCCCAATGTTGTTTTCCTGGGTTGCTTGCATATCTACTCACTAATCCCACTGCATGTGCAATATCCGGTCTCGTGCAGACCATAACATACATTAGACTCCCAATAGCCGAAAAATATAATACGTTAGACATGTACTCCTTTTCTTCATCTGTCTTCGCACACTGCATACTTGAAAGACGAATTTGACTTCCAAGTGGAGAACTAACTGGTTTAGCATTCTCCATATTGAACCTTTTGAACACTCATTCAATATATTCAGTCTGACTAAGCATAAGTACACCCTTAACTCTGTCTCTTATGATCCTCATACCAAGAATCTGCTTTGCTTCACCAAGATCTTTCATAGCAAACTCACTTCCTAATTGTTTCTTCAAATTCTCAACTTCTTGTAGAGATGTTTCGGCAACCAACATATCATCCACATACAGTAATAATATGATGTAGTCAGAACCGCACCTTTTGAAGTAACAACAATGATCTGCATTACACCATGAGTAACCAACTCTATGAATGAAGTTATCAAACTTCTTGTACCACTGTCTCGAGGCTTGTTTTAAACCATACAAACTCTACTTTAGCTTGCACACCATCTCTTCCTTGCCTTTTACTATGAATCCTTCTGGATTCTTCATGTAAATTTCTTCATCTAGGTCACCATGAAGAAAAGATGTCTTTACATCCAACTGTTAAAGGTAGAGATCTTCAGAAGCCACTAGAATTAACACTACTCTGACAGTAGTCATCTTTACAACTGGAGAAAATATCTCGTTGTAGTCAACACCAGGTTTCTGCTGAAAACCTTTCACAACCAACCTCTCCTTGTAGCGAATTTCTCTATTTGCTTCAGATTTCATCCGATTAACCCACTTGTTATGCAACGCCTTCTTACCTCTTGGTAATTTTGCTAACACCCATGTGCCATTCTCATCAAGTGAATTCATCTCATCCTCCATAGCAAGTTGCCACTTGCCTGAATCATCAGCCGCTAGTGCTTATTTAATATCTTCCGTTTCACCTCCATCCGTAAGTAATAGATAATTCATAGCATACCTTGGGTTTGGTTTTGGAGTTCTTGATGATCTGCGTACTTCTTGTGGAACTATAAGAGTAACTCCCACTGCAGCAGAAGTCTCTTCACCTTGTACTTCTCTGCCATCAGCAACACCGTTCCCTTCTTGTACCAAACGTTTTCCAGAAACATCATCAATATCGATATACAACTCCTTATCGACGTTGCTTGATCCGACATCTTCAACTTGTGTTTTATTCCTGTCCTTGTACAGCTCATTCTCATTAAAAGTGACATCTACTTCTAATAAATTTGTGACCCTCGTAGTCCCAAAGTTTATACCCAAAAGAGTCATTTCCGTAACCAAGAAATATACACTTCTTTGCTTGAGCACCTATCTTAGACCTCTCACCGGGACTAAGATGAACATAACCAACACAACCAAAAACTTTCAAATATGAAAGATTTACCTTTTTTCCGTTCCAAACCTCCTCTGGTATCTTCATATCTAATGGACAACTAGGTGTCCTGTTAATTAGATAAGCAACCGTCTCTGTTGCGTGTGCCCAGAAGGTCTCGGGAAAACCAGACTGCAACCTCATGCACCTTGCACGTGCATTCAATGTCCAATTTATACGTTCTTCTACTCAATTCTCTTGTGGCGTCCTTGGAACTGTCCTCTCCAAACTAATTCCATTTGTAGCACATAACTGTAAGAATTCTATTTTTTCATACTCACCACCGTTGTCTGACCCTAGACACTTCAACTTCAGACCAGTTTCTGTTTCAACCAAAGCTTTACACTTCTTAAACACTTCATACACCTCGAACTTATTCTTCATGAAGTAAAGCCACACCTTCCTTGAGTGATCATCAATAAAGGTGACATAATAATGGAATCTTCTGTGAGATGCAACATCAATTGGTCCCCATACATCGGTATGAACCAAATCAAGTATCGTGCTTCTCAAGTCTCTTCCTCCTCTGCTGAATCTAACCCGTTTTTGCTTTCCAAGAACACAGTCTTCACAAAAACTCATATCAACAGACTTCACCTTTGGTAGATATCCTCCCGAACATAGAATCTTCATGTTCTTTTCACTCATGTGCCCTAATCTTCTATGCCACAAGTTAGTGTCTTCACCACTACAAGCCACTGCTAAAGTAGTTGCATCTGAAGTCCGGTATAGAGTATTGACTCTAACTCCTCGAGATAACACCATATCCCCTTTCTTTACTTTCCAATTGTGTTTCGTTAACACATCTTCACAGTCATCATCACAAACTTGGCCCACAGACACCAAGTTCTTCTTCAAATTTGGAACGTGTCGTACATCCTTCAATTTCCATGTCGAACCGTTGACTTTCAAGATCACATAATCCAAACCAATGATGTCGCATGATTCTCCGTCACCTAAGAATACTTGGCCATAGTATCCTACTTTATAAGATAATACTCTTATCACCCGTTGCATGGAAAGAAGCTCCCGAGTCTATAATCCAAGACTCATCTTGCTTGTCCTCAGAGAGTAGTAGAAAACCTTCCGTAATCACCTTCTTGTTATCAACAAGGACCTTCACCGGTTCCGCAGCTGCAACTAGGTTGACCTCTTCTTGATTACCTTTATTTCCACCATATTAGCACCTTTGTTTTCCGGATAATCGCGCTTGAAGTGTCCTACTTTCTTACACGCCCAACACTCAACAACACCTCTAGGACTGGATTGAGATCTCCCCTAGATTTACCTCTAGACTCCCATCTAGTCTTGTTGTTGTTCCTATTTGAACTCCTTCCTCTATCTTCTTCATGCATACTTAAGGCCGAGCTTGAAGAACTAGAAAGATAACCTTGTTCTATTCTTCTCTCCTCTTCAGCAATTAACCTTTGTTGCACATCATCAAGCTTCAACTTCTCGCTCCCTGCAGAATTGCTAATGGTTGTCCTTGCAGTCTCCCAACTTTTTGGTAATGACGACAACAACCGTAAAGCTTGAACTTCATCATCAAAAGTAATACTAACTTTTGAAAGATGAGAAATAATTGATTTAAACTTCCCAAGATGTGCTGAAATCGCTTCGCCTTCTTGCATCTTCAGATTAAATAATTGTTCACATAACATAATCTTTCGCGAAGATGGTGACTTTTGATACAACTTTTCAAGTTTATCCATAAGATCCTTCGTACTAGTTTCCTCTTGTACGTTATTGTAGACTTCCTCCGTTAGACATCTACGGATCACGACTACACACTTGCGATCAAGAGTTGTCCATTCATCGTCTTTGCGTGCTCCCTTTTTCGCAACTCCACCCAATGGATCAACAATGTCTTTCTCATATAGGTAGTCTTCCATCTGAGACTTCCAAAACGCAAAGTTCTTCCCATTAAAAACTTTAACCCTAGCTACCGTACTTTCGTTACTATCACCCATAAATCCCACTCCAATCGTACTACTATAAACCCTAAAGCTCTAACCCGAGCTCTGATACCAGTTGTCAGGATTTTCTTAGGGAATCACTGACAACCGCGGAATAACGGATCTTGAGATATTATGATGAATAATAAGTAAACCAAGCACAAGCAACTATAATAATACGAGAAAGACAAATCAAATCACAAGACACGAGATTTATAGTGGTTCGACCAATACATACAACTTCTATATATTGTCTACGTCCACTTTGAGCCGCATCAACTCAAATCCACTATGAAGAAAAACGATTACAACGTTGTGTGAATCCCAGCAAACCCTTGGTTACACTGCAAAAATTACCCGAGACGATAACCTTGTCTCTTGTTCCTCACCAATATGCTCTCACAAGGAAACCCTAGCTTTAGCCCTAAAAGCTATACAAGAAATTTCTCACCGATCTCTTAATCGTTTTCTACACAATACAATTATACAAGGCCTAATTACCTATTTATATAGGTTACAAACTTGGCACCAAGAATCCTAGCCGGTTTAGGAAACCCCTTCCATAAATAACCACAACTAACTTTAGGAAATAATTAATTAGTCTTCAATTTACTAACAACAACCTCCGTTGCTATTGACTTTTTGGCTGAAACTGTAGAAAATCTGGTATCAAAGACTTAATGAAAGAACACAAAACTAAACTCAAATAATACTTCTCTTAATTGATGTGTTTAAAACTCACGGCTTAACAGCCTATTTATATGTTTACAAACTTGACTCTCAAGTAATAAACACTTTGTTAACTTAATCAAACTCTAACAAAGACTCTTGTAGAATATTCTTACGTAAACAAACTCTAAAACCAATAATACTTGCAACCCAAGCTAACTTCTAAATACCGTACTACGTGTCAACAATACTTGTTGATCCATTCACATCGTGTCAACTCTACCAGTTGATCCAACCAAATTCTGTCAACTCTCGTAGTTGATCCATACTACTGTATCAACAACGCTTGTTGATCCCTTTTGTCTTCTTCATAGTATCTTGGTTTATTCTTCAACATCCTCCCTTAAACCAAGATACTCTTTGTTAATCATTCCCAATTTTCCACGTAAATAAATGAATGTGGTAGACTCCAAAGACTTGGTGAAAATATCTGCCACTTGCTCTTGACTTTCACAAAACTCCACAACTATCTCCTAATTACTTACAAGCTCTCTGATGTAGTGAAACTTAATATCAATGTGCTTACTTCTTCCTTGAAGCACAGGGTTCTTAGTTTATGAAATTGTAGACTTGTTATCACAAACTATTGTTGTTGGTGTCCTCTACTCTTGAAACAGTGCCTTTAGCATCATTCTTAACCATACAACTTGTGTAACACAGTTGCTAGTAGCTATATATTCAGCTTTTGTTGTAGATAAATCAACAACTTGTTGCTTCTTTGATGACCAAGAGAAAAAACAAGTTCCTAATTGAAATCCATAACCTGATGTGCTCTTTCTTCCTTCTGTATCACCAGACCAATCACTATCAGTAAATCCAACTAATTTTGGATCTTCTAAAACATTATAGAGAATTCCCAAACTAGTTGTTCCTCTAACATATCTCAGAATACGTTTTGCAACTTGTAAATGTGATTGTATGGGTTTTTCCATAAATCTACTAACCAAACCAACTGCATACATAATGTCAGGTCTTGTAGCAGTCAGATATCTAAGACATCCAACAAGACCTTTAAAGTCTGTTGAATTCACAAGTTCTCCCGACCCTTCTCTTGTCAACTTCAGTATCTCCTTTATTGATGTTAAGTTTGGATTGCAATTATCCATCTTGAAACGCTTTAGTATACCTTCTTCATATCTTTGTTGATTAATAAAAAATCCTTTTTCAGTTTGTTGTACTTCAATACCAAGAAAATATGACATTAAACCAAGATCTGTCATCTCAAACTCCTTCACCATATCCTCCCTGAATTCCTTAATCATCTCAGAACTATTTCCAGTAAAGATAAGATCATCCACATACAAACATACTATAATATGATTGCCAAGAGTATCAGCTTTCAAATATAAAGTATGCTCATGTGGACATCTTGTAAATCCTTTTTGTAATGAAATAAGAATCTATTCTTGTATACCAAGCACTTGGTGCTTGTTTCAAACCATACAAAGCTTTGTTTATCTTGTAAACTTCATTCTCCTTCCCCTCCATAATGTAACCTGCTGATTGTTCAATATAAACTTCTTTTTCCAAAACTCCATTCAAGAATGCTGACTTAACATCCTTATGAAAAATCTTCCAATGCTTCTGTGCAGCTAAAGCAATTATTATTCTTACTGTATCAAGTCTTGCAACTGGTGAAAATACTTCTGAGTAATCTACTCATTTTCTTTGTCTATATCCCTTAGCAACTAACCTTGCTTTCAGTCTATCTACTTCACCATTTGACTTGTATTTTGTTTTATAAACCCACTTAACACCAATGGGTTTCTTTCCTGGTGGAAGTTTTGTTAATTCCCATGTGTTATTCTTCTCAATTGACTTCAGTTCTTCATTCATGGCTTCAATCCAACCTTGTTCTTTAGATACTTATTCATAAGCTACAGGATCACAATCTCCAAACAATACAAAGTTCACCACATCATCATCAATATCTTCATCATCTTTTGTTAAAACATAATCATTTAACCTAGCAGGTATGACATATTTTCTTCTTGGTCTTGTAGTTTCTTGTTGTGGTACCGATTCTGTTCTTGCTTCATCATGGTGTTCTTCAATATTATCTTGAATCTGCACTTCTTCTTCAACTACAATTGCAACTGTTCTGACAGCAACAGGTGGATCAACATTCCTTGTTGACCCAGAATTTGGATCAACATTGTTTGTTGACCCAGTATTCCAATTCCATTGTGAGTCTTCATGAAAGATCACATCTCTACTTGTAATTAATTTTCCTGTCTCTGGATTAAACAATTAATATCCTTTGGTTACTGAGTTATAACCAACAATAATACATTTTTCACTCTTGTCATCCAACTTCTTTCTAAGTTATTTAGGTACATGTGCATATGCAATACACCCAAAAACTCTCAGATGTCTTACACTTGGTCTTACACCTCTCCAAGCTTCTTCTGGTGTCATATTATTCACACTATTTGTTGGACATATGTTAAGTAAGTAAACTGTTGTGTCTACTGCATAACCCCAAAAATTGTTTGGTAAATCTTTTGTTCTTCTTATAGTTCTTGCCATCTCCATTATGGTTCTATTCTTCCTCTCTGCAACTCCATTCTGTTGTGGTGTATATCTTGCAGTTAATTGATGTTGAATGCCATGTTCTTCCATAAAACTGTCAACAATAGTATACTCTTTGCCTCTAGTAGTAATTAAAATCTTGATGCTCTTACCAATTTATTTCTCAGCATAAGCTTTAAAACTTCTAAAAGATTGAAAAGCATCACTCTTTTGTCTAAGTAGATATACCCATGCTTTTTTACTAAAATCATCAATGAAAGTTATAAAATAATTATTACCTCCATGTGATTTTACTTCAATAGGACCACATAAGTCACTATGAAAAATCTCCAGTTGTTGTTCAGCTCTTCTTGCTTTATTCACTGGGAATGGATCTCTATGTTGTTTGCCAAAGATGCAATTCTCACATCTTGATTCAGAAAGCTCAATAAAAGGTAAACCAGATACCATCTCTTTCTTTGCTAAAACTTGTAAACTTTTAAAGTTGACATGACCCATTCTCTTGTGCCATAACCAAGAATCAGTGTGAACATAACTATCGTAACATCTTTCCTTTTGATACTGAATGTTCAAAGGAAACAATCTATTCATAGTCATCTGTACTCTTGTAATAAGTCTTCTAAATCGATCACGAGTTGTACAAACACCACTGAAAAATTCTTCATCAGGGTATTCATGAATCTCTCATGGATAGAGTTATCTATATTGAAGGTATCCATCCCATGCTCTTTTAACGTCTTTAATATAGATAACTCTATCCATGAGAGATTCATGAATACCCTGATGAAGAATTGTATCATCAACTCCAATTAATTGTTTTTCACAACTTTCTTTATCAACAGTTTGACGTACAGTTTTAGCCTCAATGGGTTTTGTTTCTTCTGTTGGTATGGGACCTTGTATAAGAACTACCTTGGCCTTCCCCCAAATAAACTTATAAGCGTTGTCTCCTCGGCTGCGATATCACATAAATCCATGTCGACAACCTCGCAAACAATCGAGTCAAAATATTTCTTACAGATGGACAACAAAAACCTGCAAACATTGACACAAGTAATCGACCCATTTTTGACACATTCAATCTGATCCGGATGCGGGTACCAATCCAATTAGTCCAGCAGGGTGCGTAACCACGTACGTCTTTAGGTGATTGGGAATGATTAATGTGTACTGGTAAACAAGGGTGAATAAATGGCTCCCAAAAGTGTAAGGTGAGATGGTTGGTCTCGGTGTGGTATATGGATTAATTGAGTAAAGTAGCTAGTGGGCTTTTGGATTATACCAATGAGTATATAATGGAGAAATAAATACACCCACCAAATTAGTTTAACCGAACAAGACTGTCACGCCCATAATTTTAAACCTGCTTAGCCAATAGGATTATAGCCTAATCCTGAAGTAACAACATCTAGATAATTGGTTTTAAGGAACATAATTATATAAAGTAAAACAAAATTAATTCCGAAGCTCTCTGATACTTTATAGATGAAACTCCCAAAGATATTAGTATATATGTGTATTGTTTTACAAAACAACAAAAATTCATATATATGAAAGATATAAGAAACGTTCTTAATCGAATATCGGTTTAAACTACTGAAGCGGATGTCTTCAACTACACCATCTCTTCGAAAAACTGAAACTGAAGTGGGAACAAGTGAGCACATCATCCCAAAGGGGTTCCCAATGGAAACGTCTAACTCTCAAGTAATCACTAACATGCTCTCCACAGTACTAAAGAATATAAATTGAAAGAAAACAAGAATTAACTAATCATACAACAATTTATGCATTACGAAGCAAGTGTCACTCCAACCTCGCCGAACTCATTGGAGAAGACGACGCGAAAGAAACCCTAATCAATAATAATAACATCTTCCACACAGAGTGCTCATAGAAACCATGATTCAAAATATTACCATCAAGATCAGAAAGTTAGACAAACAAGTATAATAAGCACACGAGTGATTTCCCTCAAATAAAATAGTATATATAATATCATAACGGATGAATTACCGCCCTACTATTGTAATATTCAAACGGATGAGTTACCACCCTACTATATTAATAAGCATAATATTATAACAGAAGAATTACCGCCCTACTAATGAAATACTTATAATAATATTTAAACGAATGAATTACCGCCCTACTAAATAATATTGTCGACGGATGAATTAGTGATTTCTCATAGTGCATATCAACACAACACATTATAACAACACCGTACATACAGATGCAACATATACGTCATACTCAAGATACAAGAAATAGAACACCACATTATACACTATCATGCACTCAAATAGTATAGATTCATCATGCTCGTAGATAAAAGAAAGCTTAATGATTACAAGAAGGTTACAGAGTTCCCACCTGTTTAGATGACTAGCCATGCCTACCTCGAAATCCACCATCCACTGGTTTATCCTTTGAATCGATCGTTGTTAATAAAGAGTAACTGTTATCACACAAGCAGTCTAAGAAATTAGCTAAAAGGCTCACACAAGGCTCATATCATAATCTTATGCAAATCTCTGGTTATAGGCTAAGTGAACTATTTAATGGTGTCCATTTATGTTTTTACACCTTTCATTATCTATCTTTAGCACATATAAAGGTTTACTAATCCAATTAGGTTGGTTCTACAGTCCAATAGATATGTCTTATGAATATCTACAACTTTGTAGAAGGAAAGAAAGGCAATTCGGACCATAAGGGTCCAATTCATGTTCAATAATCCAATGCCTGGTTCAGCTGGGTCAACAGACAGTCTCTAACAGTCGACATCAGGTCGGAGAGGTCAACTAATAGTCAATGCCTAAGTCCAGGTCAAAGGTCAACTGGTCAGGTCTCTGAGTCGATCAACTGAGTCAATTCAAGACAAGTCAGGGAAACTCGGTGAGTTAACACCGATCCAACTCGATCAGATAATCTAAGTCAGGTAGAACAAATCAGATAAACATCTGACTGAAAAGAAAAGAAACTCAAAACTATAAACAAATCAATTACACACAATACATCATTTCTAACTTCAATTTCAACTCTACAGCTTAACCAAGACTACTCCCATCTCTCAATCAAAACCATTACTGCTCCATCAGATACAACCACCAATTCTACATTTACAAACATCTCAGCTCATATCTCCCACCTGCATTGACATACGAACCCAACACCATCACTCACAGCTGCAGTCTAAACCTAACTCTATACTGCATATCGAATCCATTCTCAACATCAATGTTATTTTCATTACAAATTGTCCCTCGACATTCAACACTCCACATCAACCTGTAATTACAACAACTCCCCCACACTTCATCTGCACCTAAACACACATCTAACTATCACCAGATTACTCTTGTAGTTCTAGTTCCAAGCAATAAATCCACTTCTTATCTATACTCATCTCAATCTCAGTTCAGCAGCACCACTTGGAGTTCAGCTCCAAGTTGTATCAAATTCATGCAAAGATACATCAGTTCCAATCTCTCCACTGGATCAATGTAACTTATCTTCATCACTTCATCAACCAGGAGCTGCTACCACCCAATTCTATTCAACACCATCATCTTCCTTCATTGTGCTAGTCATCAGCAATTGATCTCCAATTCACTCCATAATATAAATCTTCACCTTCAGTTCAAAATGGAACTTCTCATCCCCTGTATCTCAACGTGACCTAAACTACAGCCATAAATCTCTTCAATTCCATCTTTATTTCTCCATCTCTGCATTAATAACACCAACAACTTCTCCATGATCTTAACCCAAGCATAACCCTTGTTCCGGGTTTTCTATGATAATCTAAACCTCCCTAGTTCCAGCAATTCAACCACACCCAATATTAAACCCACCTGCACCACCTCCACAACAACATTATTCACTTCTTGCTTCAACAACACAGACCATCTATAATTCTTCAACACAGTTGTTCATTATTCACCATAACCATCTTATCTTGCTTCCATTCAGCAACATTATTCACTTCATCAACACCTGCAATATCAGCACCCAGTAATACTTCCTTGTTCTTCTACAATCTTCAAACTCAGATTCAATCACTTACCCTAGCTTGTAACAGCATCAACTACTCTGGCATGTCCTCCATCATCAACTAATCTAATATCAACACCATCAGAACTAACACAACCAACACTATTCCTTCTACTGCTTAAGTCTCCATGAGATTCCAAATCTCAAATTTGCAGATGTCAAAATAACACACAAACCTCATTCATCCGAATCTCAAATCATTCACCACAAACTCAAACCCAACACAAACAACCCTAATTAGAATGAATCCTAATTTCCGGATTAGTTTAGGGAAGAACAAAAACCCTAATTCTCTACAAACTCAAAATTAAACCTCACACAACCTCTAACTAAAAATTTACAGATAACCCATCATTAATATATCAACACAAAGTAATTTCATGAAAAGAAATCAATCAAATCGGAACCCTAAATTATCTTACCCTTTTCCGCTTCTTCCACAACTCAGTCGATAGCAACATCATCACCTTCTCCTTTGATTCATCAATCTACTAAACTCCCTACTTACTCAGACAATTTCAAGATCAAATTACTCGAATTGAAAATCAACAGAGGAAAAGAGATAGAACAGAAGAAGAGAGAGAAAGAAAGAAGAAGAAGAATGAAGAAGAAGAAGAATAAAAATAAGCTGAAGTTTATCTTCTCAATTTACTCCCGATAAGACCAAGGGAAAACTGTGGAACATCCAATAAATTTGATAAGGGCAGCCCCAGTCGGTTAAATGACAAAAAGACCACTCTGATGAAATAAACTTCGTCTGACATCCAAATGACACGTTCGAGTACTCAATTCCACGTAACTTTTCGAGATCTATTCAACGATACTATTTTCGAATCTAAATTATTGTTAGATTAATTTCTATTAATTAAAATTTATGTTAACTAATCGAGTCATTAGCGGTTAATTCGTTTCTTGAATGGTCTAATAGCGTTGACGTGCTTGAGGGTCCTTATAAAGACCTTCTCAGTTCTCACTTATCAGCATGTAATTAATCTTGATTTCAAAAACCCGAATAATCAACATAAGAGTTAAACATCGTACCGAATAGTGAAGTAATTAAGCGGCTGCGATGATGAGCGCACAACCAAATAAGACGATGAAAAGAAACCAAACTTCGACGACCTCCTTTCTCTCTCTCTTTCTGTATTCTTTTTTTTGATATTTGATTTTTTTTTTTAATTTATAAAATAACCTAGATATCACGAGACTCCTCGATCGATCCTTCTAGGCGACCACCTGATATGACACAACGGAAACAATTTGAAATAAACCGACACACGGAGAATCCATTCCGGTAAATAGGACCCAAATATGATAATCAACTCCAATCAAGGAGCAAAAGTAACGATACACGATCAAAATGATCAAATCTCTCAAAGAGGTTAAACAGGTTTTAAACCAAACAATAGATTTCATTAACGAGCTCGCAAGCTAAATTACAATGATAATGTAATTGTAGTCTCCAAAAGTAAAATCCTAAAGTCTAGAACTTTCTTAACAAGATAAACTTAATAAAGAAACTAATTATCCTAATTAATAAAATGGCAAACTAATTAAAATTTTGATAAATATCAATAAATATGATACTAAAACTAACAGATACCCAAGATATTAGCCATATCTTGGAATGCACGCGAATTCTCAGGATATGTCCCATATCAGTTCGGCTATTGGGTTCCGAGATAGGTAACCGAATTTTTATTCTAGAGCATACAGAGTAATGTTCGGTTTCCAATATAAATTTTCGACTAAACCGAACTCAACACAAGACTTCTCAGAGTGAAGTTCAGTTAGGAGAAAAAATTCTCGAATAAACCGAACTCAACATATGTGTTTGCAGAGTAGCGTTCGGTTAGGGTAAAAAATTTCCAACTAACCTAACCAAGCGAACTCAACATATTGGTTTTCATATAAGGGTTCGGTTAGCAAAAATAATTTAGCGAACCAACCGAACTCACTATTTGTTGTTTTTTATAAGAGTTCGGTTAAGGGACAAAATTTTCCAACTAACCTAACCAACCAAACACAATATACAGGTTTTCAGAGAGGAGTTCAGTTAGAATTTTTTTCTTTTTGCGAACCAACCGAACTCCGCATTTGTTGTTTTATACAAGAGTTAGATTACAAAAAGAATATGTAATAGCCGAAGTGTTCTTCGTGTTCTTGGTTTCAGAATGTTTGGTTAGCAAACTAGGTTTTTTTTACATAACTCATAACCGAACAACTACTGTAACCTCCATTTAAACCATATTTTGATGCATTATACTCAATTTTTTCAATCAAAAACGAATTACAAGTGATGAGCTTTTGAATCGAACGAGGAACGCCACGAAAAGAGGGAAGAAGAAGAGAATATTTTTTTTTTCAAAATAAAAAATTTCCGTTGCCTCTCCTCTCTCACGTTTTTTTTTTTAATTAATGAAATATTTAAATTGGATATATATGATTTATTTAGATTAGAATATATTACAAATATATTATTGGGGCTCCAAGGATTTGGTTTTGAGGGCTCCTATGGATTCAACTATCCCAAATGTGGATGTGGGGAGACCTATTTTGTTATCAAAAAATACAAAAATATCCTTTAAAAACCTAAATAATTACCAAACTAAATCTAATTAAATCAAAAACAAAACCTAAACAAAACGCGATCGGGAAAAAAAAAACTAAACCTAAACCCACCTATTTCTTCTTCTTCTTCCCTACTTCTCCTCCATCACCATTATTTGTTTTTACTTCAACAACGATTAATCATCAATTCTCAGCCAGTAATAATTTTAATTGGGTAAGAATCGAAAACCCAATCCTTTTTAAATACTTTTGATCTGATGAATAAGTTAGATTTGATCAAATTAGAGATTGAAAAATTAGTTTCAGAACTGGATACGGTTGGAAAATCAATATTTTCCAACCGTAGGATTGATTTAGGTGGGAAAATATTGATTTTCTCACCGTATAAATTTTCTACGGTTGGGAAAATATGAACTCCAAACCGTAAAAGCTTTACTAACTTTTGTATACGGTGGGAAAACCCAACCGAAAGTTGCCCCGGTTTTGTATACGGTTGGGAAAATATGAACACTCAACCGTAAGTGCTTAACAAACTTTTGTATACGGTTGGTTTCCTAACCGTAAGTTACCTTGATTTGGTATACGATTGGAAAACCCAACCGTAACTCCAGTTTTGAAAAGAAAAAGAAATCCCATGATTTTGATTTCAAATATAAACTATAAATCAAATGATTAGTCTAATCTTATTACTAATTTATCACCAATATTACTTAATTTAGTTAACCTACTCATTAACATTAATTAACTATTGGGATAAGGGGTTTTAGATTTACTATTTCATGACCCGCTTTTTTGTCATTTTGTGAGCCCTCAAAACCAGAATATTGGAGCCCCTATAATAGGTGTCTACAAATATATGATTAGGTATAGATGGTTATTAGGTTAGTTATAATTTAAATTATGATAAAGGGTAAATTAGTATTTTCCTAACTTAGGAAAGTTGGCCGAATCAAATCATGTTCTCTCAATAAAAAAAGAAAAAAAAGAAGCATAGTCTCAAAAAATGAGCGCGCGATTGGGGATACTTATATTAATTGGGGGATATGAATTACTAACCCCATCCAATAGTGTCCGCTAAGGGGTGTTTTTTTGGGGGCAGAAATACTAAAATACCATTCCATCTAAATTAAAATTTAAAATTTAAAACTGAAAATCAAAATCAAATCCTAACAAATTCTTAAAGATATGTTAAATTGAATTGTTGTTGAGCAAGAAGAAGAAGAAGAAGAAGAAGAAATGGCTTCATTGAGACATGATATCCAATCATATTTAAAGTGTTGTTGTTGTTTTAAAACTTCGATTGGGTTAGAATCATAAATTGAAAATTTTCATTGTCCAAAATGAAGAGGCACGTTTGTTTATCGAATCGGTTTTGCTTCAAGACAGAAAAAAATATGAAGAGGCTTCTCAAAACATATATCTATATGTACAGTTTTTGTCTCTCTTTGTGTCGATCATATTTTTGGAAACGAATTAGTGATCATGGGTTATATTGGAAGTTCTCATACTTTTAGGTTTTACCAGTGTGCTAATTAATTTCATTGAGCCTAAAAGAGTATATCAGTGCAAGCCAGAGGCTGATTTGAGCGTCGAAAAGTAGAATGCCATGGAAACTGTCACACCTGCAAATGTTCCTGACAAATTTTTGTGCAACTGTAATCCGGAAATACGGTGGTTCAGTGATCTCTTATCACCCACTCGTATTTTCATCCTTATAAGTTTGCACCTATGCAAACAACCAACTTCACTGAGTTCTGCAACAGAAGACTTAACTTAGATTTTCTCTACCAGCAATGTAGCCCATACTACAAAGAGGTTCCTGCCATGTTTACGCTTCACAGAATTTAGGGAGTATTATCGAATCAACAAGATACTAAGGAAAAACGCATAAGACAACAAACTCTCTTTTATTGGCTTAAGGGGAAGATACAAAACTCGTCCAACTAATGGACTTACAAGCTTATTCTCTAAGCCTAACGCAGAATTCACTCTTTACTGCAATGTGGTTCCTAAAAATTTGAACTATCAAACCACTCCCATCTGCAAGGGTTCTCTGGCTATTTATAATGCCAAGAACCAGGGCCAATCTGTATGCAACTCTGTTGCACGCCCTATGAACATGCGTCTGTCCATAGGCAGTTCCCCTAACCGCCAGACTTACTTTTTAACTGCTAACTTTAGTGCTGGCGTATAGAATGTCACCACACTTGTCCCAAACAGTTAGGCTATGCCAAACTCGGTTATAAATCAACTTTATAACTGTCTCTAACTTGCTCTTTCACTTTGGCATGCGTGTGATGCACACACACTCGCAAATGACAACTTGAACTCAAATCCGACAATCATTATGCATCACTGAATTTGGCCCATGCCAATGTTCGACAATGATTGTGCTTTACTCAACTTTGGCCTCTGCCAAGTCTTCGGAAATGGTTGTGCTTCATTCACTTGCACTTCTGCCAAGTATCTGGCAATTGTTGCGCCCGATCGTGCACTTAGCTCATTTGGATGCCAACACCCAAATATCATGCCAACTGAGTCTTGACTTGAGCTAAATTCAACTTCATGCTTCATATGCATTACTTGCATCTCTTTTGGCGAGCAATAATCACCAATAATCGCCATTGTTGCATATGCATTGTCCATGCCTTGGCCAAAGCTTAGGACAATGCCAAAGTCACTCCCATGACTTGCAACTCATCCTTTATTCCTTCCTTGAACTGGGCCAACTCTGAATAAGGATATACAAGACTATCACATAGTTGTTGCATGTGCTAAGTAGCCTTTCTGGTCTCAGCCATGTTGGCGCTACATCATCGGATTGTGCAGCTCCATCTCCTAGGCTACAACTTCAGTAATGCGCAATAATTGTGCGCCACTGGTTGGACTAGTCATAGAAACCTACCTCGAAGACATGAAAAGAAATGTGCATCCACCAAAGAAAATGTGTGCACGTACGACATATGACATGTCATATGTACCTACGTGGAGGCTTTTAATGACATATCACACATTATTTGATCCTTAGAATCTTCAATGCAAAAAAAGATTATCTCTTTTATTTTTTAATTGTTTTTGCACTTTTCCGATGCAATGATTGGGTGTTATCTTGTGCATGAATGCACAAGATAACAAAACCCAAAGAAATATGGTACCAAATCATTTGTCTTTTATTATTATTCAACATCAGTTTTTTTCTTTTAATGATTGTTTTTTCACATCGAGGCGAGCTAGATAGCAACAATTAATTATCTCTATTTGTCTTTTATTATCTCTACAATTAATGAGAAGGGAGACGAAAAGAGAAAGTAAGCCTAAACACCAAGTTACTATCTAATGACATAAAGAGTTTACCTGGATATTTATTTACTATTTTATTATAAAAATAGCCACCCAGAACCTAAATTGCAGTACTGGTAAAGGGCGATGCTTAATATATTTGATGCCGTACATATATGAAGGAATTCAGTCCTCCATAAGTAGTTGCAAGAGATTACAAACTTAAATCATCAAACCATTCATAGCATCATTTCTAACTAGAGAAAAAAAATCATTTGGTAGATAACTGCGAGGAATCAATATCATGGCTCGTGCTATGGTGCAGCTTTGTGTTGCATCTGTTATGGTCTTGTTGGCCATGGGGTTTATGGCAGAGGCAGCCAGATATCCACCTGGACTCGATAATCCAAGCCAAGCTACTTGCAAGAACAAGGAGTACAAGGAATGTTACAACTTGCCTAAGGTTTGTCCTATGTTCTGCGGCGACAGAGGTTGCCATGTCAATTGTGTTTCATGTAAGCCTGTTTGTGGCCCCGATAATGGGTCATCATCTGAAACTAGTCCGCCACAAGGTGGTGACGATGATAAGGGAAAGGGTGATGATGACAACAAGAGTAAAGGCGACGACGATAAAGAAAAGGATGACGATGACAAGAAAGGTAAGGGGGACGATGATAAGGAAAAGGACGATAACGACAACAAGGGAAAAGGCAAGGGTGATGATGATGATAAAGAAAAGGATGACGATAAAAACAAGGGCAAAGGTAAAGGTGATACTCCTAGCACACCTCCTGTAGCTACACCACCTTCAGAGCCAACTCCATCACCTCCAGTCTATCCTACACCACCTAACGAGCCTACTCCTTCACCTCCTGTGTATCCTACACCACCTTCTACTCCTACTCCTACCCCAACAACTCCATCCGTTCCACCAAGTTCCGAGGTTTCAGCAAAGAGACGATCTAGGTGCAGAAACCCAAAGTACGGGAAGTGCTACAATGCTGAGCATGTTTGTCCTGCTGCTTGCCCAACTGGATGTGTGGTTGATTGTGTCACCTGTAAACCCATGTGCAGTAAGTATACTATTGCCCTAACTAATTAAATTAATTAGTTCGCACTAGTATTATTTAATATACGATCTCATATTTGTAAATATATATGTATGCTAACTGAGGTAAATTTCATGTAATGTGCACAGGCTGTGATCAACCAGGAGCTGTTTGCCAAGATCCAAGATTTATAGGTGGTGATGGGATCACTTTCTACTTCCACGGGAAACAAAACCGCGACTTTTGCCTTCTCTCCGATTCAAACCTCCACATAAATGCCCACTTCATTGGTAAAAGAAACAAAAACTTGAAGAGAGACTTCACTTGGGTTCAAGCCATCGGTATCCTCTTCGGTGACCACCAAATCTATATTGGTGCTCGAAAGACTGCTGTTTGGGACGATTCTGTCGACCGTCTAGGACTCACTTTCGATGGACAACCCATCTACTTGCCTGAATCAGAAGGCGCACATGGCAATCTGAAGTTGCACCAACTGTCACTGTAACAAGGTCAAGCACAACTAACAAAATCATTGTTGAAGTAGAAGGAAACTTCAAGATAACTGCTAATGTCGTGCCCATTACCGAAGAAGACTCTACGGTTCACAACTATGGAATAACTAAAGATAATTGCTTTGCTCATCTTGACCTTGGCTTCAAATTTTATTCACTCGGTGAGAACATAAATGGCGTTCTAGGACAGACTTATGCTAATAACTACGTGAGTAAAGTGAACATGGGAGCATCAATGTCTGTCATTGGTGGAGAAGATAAGTTTATCACTTCAAATGTTTTCGCCAAGGATTGTGCTGTTGCTAGATTCACCGGCTCTGCCTCTTCTAGCAGTGGATCTTCTTCAGAGTATGCTAGCCTAACTTGTGGCAGTGGAATTAACGGACGTGGTGTTGTCTGCAAGAAATAGAAATCTACTCTTAACTTATATCTCGCAGCCTTATACAGATGGATGAAGAATAACACTGGCTTTTAACTTGTTTGAATAATAAGACTTCACAAACTTGTGATATTTTTCTGTTTGAAAACAATTCAATTAATTAAGTTATTGTAATTGATTTGTATTTTCATTTTTATGTTTGTTGTAGTTGGAAAATAACCTACAGATTTATCTGAAATATCAAATTGTGAAAACTACAGACAAATCCATTTTTCAGATTTTTTCCACTGTGAAATCCATGCTCAGAAATCTTCAGGCGCGCACCCATTCTAGGAAAAAATATTTCTCCCAAACCCATAGTTTATACAATTAGGTTTCGTTCTTTTCTGTTCTTCTAACCTTCGAATAAATTCACAGACCAGATGTGGAGGAGGAGGACGACGACCAAAACCATCAATCTCTCATATCCCACCAAAAAGTTTGGATATCTCTCTCTTCACCAAACCCTATTAATGAATTTCTCAATCAATTTAACCAAAATTCCAGAAATACAGGAAAGAATCAATTGGAAGCAACGAATCGGCAACAAAACCCTATTAATGGTGAAGAACGACGTTGTGATATGGAGAAGATGGGTGCTGCTCGGTCGAACTGACGCAGATGAGTTGCTGCTGTGAATTGTGAACCAGATGAAGAAATTGAAATTTAATCAAAATTCCAGAAATACAAGGAAGAATCAATTGGAAGCAACGATTCGGCATATGTGGGTGCCGTATTAGGTGCACTTGTATCCGTGAACATATTAGCAGGTTCTGTATCTGTATTAGTACGGTCTAATACCTTACATTTTACAGTGTTTAGTAGTTGCCTATCAGTTTTTCAAGACTATGCAGGCAATTGGTCCAAATAGAAGCGTTGGTAATGGCATAATGGGAAGCAAAACTTTTTTCGATGAATTGCGTGTAAAATACATCATATAAATAATAATTGGCTTCCACTACTGTGGATCGATTTAAATCTCTTGGCTTGGGTAATAGGAACAAGGATTTTGTTAACTTGTATATTCGTATACATGTTAAGGTTTAATAAAGAGTTACTTTATTTCATCGGAAATTGTGTTTTTTTTTATCTTATTCTATTAGAAATTGGCTTTTTTTGCATGAAAAATAACAAATCTTTTTCCCAATGCAAAGAATCATTGTTTTTAATGCAATAAAACAAACAAATCTTGTTTCCAATGCAAAAAATAGTTGTTTTAATGAAACTTAACATGTATACGAGTATACAAGTTAACAAGGCCCTAGGAACAATGGCGTTGTTTACTAAAATCGTTTTCACTACTTTGTCTCATTATAGTTTCTTATGTTTGTCTTATTAGTGATTCTAATGGATTTAGGATGTGAAGCTCGATGGGCCAGTTAACTCAAAGGTTGACCTACAACAGCCGGTGCGAGACGAAATTGTGAATGTTCAGAAAGTAATAGACGATATATGGGGCTGTGTTTGGTTGAGATGGCTTGGATTCCTCTTGTTTACAGTTCTGGGGATGATGGGTGATATAATTGCAATGTACTTATGGCAGGGCGGATTTTGTATGCCACTAAATTTATATAAAAAACGATTTGGCGTTGTTGGTTGGGAAGCTACGGATGTGTTGGTGTTGGTCAGAATGGTTGAATAATTTGTTATGCAGCTGTAAAAATGGTTACATAACCTGTTATGCGTCTACAAAAGTTGTTGCATAACTTGTTATGCAGTCCAGAAAATGGTTGCATAACACGTTATGCAGCTACTTTTTTCTTACTATTGAAACCAACAAAAAATAAGGGTGCATAACTTGTCATTCACCTACAATAATATCTACATAACATGTTATGCAGTCGTGAAAATGTTACTGCATAATGCATTATGCATCGAGAAGATTGTTGCACAATCTTTTATGCATCGAGAAAATAGATGCATAACCTGATATGCATTCGTAAATATGGATGCATACTGCATTATACATCAATTTTTTATGTACACACTAAAATCAACCAAAAAAATGGTTACATAACTTGTTATAGATGCATAACTTTGTTATGCAGATGCATAATTTGTTATGCAGTTGAGAAAATGGTTGCATAATTCGTTATGCGTCTGTAGAATGTGTTATGCATCTTTTTTGGTGGCTGCATAATAGTTATGTAGTCAGTTTTCGAAATTTTTCATAAAATGATGATCACCTTTGATTTTTTCGTGAAAAAAAAAAATTTGATACTGTTGTTTGTACTCGTTGCGTAGATCTCTTAAAAAGAACTCCAACGATATAAAATTTGTAAAATTCCAAGGCGCGGATTTTTAGATATGTTATATCCAAGTTGCGTTGCCAATTATACCCCTGATGCATAACTTGTCATGCGGATGCATAATCCGTCATGTAGACATTTTTAATAATTTCATATAATTATGGGTGTCATGGAAATATTTATGGATGTCATGGTACCTAAAATTAATTGTGGGCCTGACAATGAGAATATTATTTTTTTGAGCCTGCGCGGCTGCGCCTAATTTTCCCAATCAAATTTCGCATTTCTTGCTCTTGGGCCACCATTATGGATGCTCATGCTCTGGAAAATAAATATTATGTTGGACTTTTTTCGGGTGCAAGGCCACACACACTAACTTAATCCGAAATTAATTAATGGTGGGTTTGTTTGCAGAATTCACCGTTTCCAGGAATTTATAATCCCATGGGATTACAAGTTCAGGGATTTATGTAAATACCTTGTGTGTTTGGTAACTCAATAAAAATTCCTAGAATTTATAGTGTTTTCTTGTGTTAATGTCTTTGTTCCGTTTGTCATTACCCTCAAATCTTAAAATTGCATATATATGGGATTTAGAGTTAAAAAAAAGTGGGTTCATAAATCCCTTGATAAGTTTCCCAGCAAATCTTAGGGGGGAGGGGTCAGAATCCATATGGAGGATTTGCTAGAAAACTGAATCCCGTAGGAAACGTGATTCCAAGGATTCGGGCAGCCAAACATACAAAGGAAACGTAATTCTACCAAATCCCCTGGACCCATAAATTCCACATTTAAAATTCTACATCCAATCTCACCATTAAATTTATCTTGGATGAGAAGCTAAACCCTGCGGCCAACTATAAAGTATTTATATCAACCAGGGTTTTTGGTAACGAACAACTTCAACCCTCACATTCTTCTTCTTAAATCTTCTTCAAACCATCGATACAAAATTATTAGCTAGTCATGGGTTACAATAATTTGGGTATATCTATTGTTGCCTTAGCTGCAACAGGATGGGTACTGAACGCGGCTCAGGATGATACGTTCCGCCAGATTATTGATGATTTGTGGGTTCGTGCCGGGAGATATTTAGCTGATATAAAGAATAAAAATATACCTGTACCTGATGAGGAAGATGAAGATAACACGAGTGAAGAACTTGAAAAAATAAGCCAGAGAATTGATAAAGTGATGAATGCTCGCATTGACCGAGAGAACAGAATTGAAGCTAAACGGTTGAGCGCTATGAATGAAGGATTACAAACTGCCAAACAAGATATTGATCGTACTAAGGATAAATTTAATGCACTGGTGGAATCATTCTTCGGGCCGCAAACTAAACATTAGTTCGAGAAATTAGTGGCCGGTTTTGATTTCATGTATTTTATTTTATTTAGGTTTTTTACTTTTTCTTTTGGATAATCAAAATACAACCTAATTTTTTGTTTTTGATTCTCATCTCCAATGCAAAGGGTCAAGGTCATCCTACGTGGAGGTCTAATTAATACATTTTTATGTGTGGGTCATTACTAAATGACAAAAAAACATAAATGTAATTTCTTAACCTTAAGTTGATCCCCAACCCCCAAAGTATTATCCAACAAACTTTACTTGAATTTAGAGACAAAATGATGACGTGGCTTTAAGACCCAAGATCATAAAGAAAGTCTTATTTAGACTTTCTCCATTACCTCCACTTAGCCATGTCATCTATCTCTATGACCTTGACCCTTGTGTTGGAGATGGAAATTTGGTACAAAAAGTCTTAAATCCTATGTGTCATTCAATTTTAAAACCTTTACCTCTTGCATTGGAGATGCTCTTAGTACATAACGAAACAAGATAATTTTTCTCTTGATATCCATGTCATTAATTTTTTTTCTCTTTATATATATATATTTTTTAATGTTTTCTTAAGATCTTTACATCCATGTGAGTGACAGGTTTTTTATGAATTTTACTGGATGTTATATTCGACACTTAAATCAAAAGTTCTTGAAGAACGTCCAAATATCACCTCTCCAAAACTATTCCTCATCAACCTCATCAAAATAAACCGTAAAAATTCGTCACAGCATAAAAACACTTTTGGTGTATCTCATGGTTTTGTGGGGATAAGTAGGCAGGACATCTCTGTAAGACTCTGTTTCAAGACACTACATTATAGTGTGAAAAACTAGATGTAGCACCCTACTTCATCAAAGGCATCGGCTTGGCTATAACATGCATGGCATATTTAACCTATATATGTTAACGTTTACAGAATTACCATAATAAGTCTCCGGTAATAAATTTTGTGCTCAAAAATTATTATGCTGGGAAAGCAACTTTGGAAGTGACTTCCAGCTGCAATAATGTGGGGAATATGGAAATCTCGCAATCGCTCACTTTTAATGGTGGGAGTTGCAAGGCGTAAGATGTTAATAGGGATATAAAAATTGACGCATTCATGCTTTAAAGGGATTAAAACTTCGTATATAATAGTGGGATGGAAAAAATTTTTCTGACTTCTCATTAGAGTCTTATATATGGTTGAGCCTGTTGTGTTTTGGGTTGTCATTTGTTGATTTTGTTTGTTTTCTTCTCTTTTGGTTTGTAAGCTTCTGTATCCTATTAGTTGTCTGGTTCTTGTAAGCTTCTATAGCCTATTGTATTCTTCATTCTTTCAATCTAATTCTTTTCTTTGCCGAGCCGAAAAAAAGAATAAAAATATTATGCTGGGATTACAGGTGTGACGGTATCCACGTGAAAATATGCACAAATAGAGGATGCGCCCTTATCACGAACCAATTCATAAGTCCTACGGGAGATTTTAATTTTTTAATGACAACTCGTGAGTCGTGACGGATTATTACCGGTTTTTTCGAACCAACAAAGAGCAGATGAATAAGGCCCTTTCAAAAGCTTTTCTTGGATAAAAAGTTAAACCCTTCCGGAAGACACGTAAGGTTCGTAACCATAAAATATTTTTCTCTACTAGGGTTTAGGTATTGAATAGTTTCAATCCCTTCTTCAAACAACCACTAGTGAAAAGAATTAGCAGTCATGGGTCATGGTAATCTTCTTCTTGCATTACCTATGACATGTTGGATACTGTATTGGGCTCTTGATGATGACGATGTATGCAAGTATGTTGGTGATTTATGGAAACGGGCTTGCAGATATTGTGCTGGTACGAAGAAAAAAGTTACACCTGATCGGGGAGGTGTGTATGAACGACTAGAAGATTTAAGCCAAAAAATTGATGAATGCAAGAATGCTGAGAAAGACCGAAGCAAGAGAATCCAGAAAATTAAAGATGAACGGAGGAATGCTTTGCATGAAGGTTCAGAAAATTTCAAGAACGATATTGTGAAGATTAAAGATAACGTTGATGCACTAATGAAATCTTTATCATTGGGGAAAAGGGAAGATCTTTAGAAAGTCGGAGATTTAGTTTCTTTTATGTGTTTATTTTTAGGTTTTATTGATTGTCTAATTATATTCACAATGGATTCACAATACTAGAAAGTCAGGGTTCGGTTTTACTTATTATTGTGTTTTATTATTATTTTTTGGAGCAACGGTTATAGTTATATTTACAAAAACTAGGAATTTTCATTTTATTAATTGAAAATAATTAGACTTTTATATTAAATGTTAATGTTTGATTGTTCTATATCCTGAGCATGCAAGCACCTTTGATATTCCCAAAATCCATCGAATTCGACTATACCAAATGTTTCACTTCTTTTTATTCTCAACTAACTGATTAGGTGAAATTACAAGGTTGAATCAAGATTTTATTTTTTTTAATAACATAAAAGCGATATATTAAGTTGAAGACAAGATTACAGAGTTTAAGATGGGAACATAGTTCCCTCTTAGTCTATCCAAAAATATGGCCTTTGTATAACATAAAACCTCTTGCTTCCCTCTTGCTTCTTTGTAGAGAAAGAGAGATCATTAAAACCTCTTGTTTCTATTGTTAGTCTATCTAAAGAAAACATTAACTTCCTATTTCTATGACGGAAGCAAACACTATTAAACGATTTAAAAAGCTTGAGGCACTTAACGATATTATTTACATCTCTCCAATGAGGTTCATAAGTGTCATCTCCATTGATAGCAGCAACCAGGTTTTTGCAATCATTTAAGAAAATGCATGATTCAATCTTCAGATCTTTCACCCATTGAAAAGTATGAAGAAATGCCTTTGCTTCAGCATCTAAGAAGCTGGATGCCCATCCTGACCCCGCTCTTTGCTCATTATAGCTTCCTGAAACATTGTTGATTGAAACAACAAACCTCATTGAGAAATCATCAACTTTAAAAGATGCATCAAATTTCACAACCCATTCAAAACTATCTTCTTCCATCATGCTCAAATTTTGTTGAAAGGTCTTAGTCACCTTAGCTGACTTAGTTCTAGGAATGCTTACAAAATCTTTTTGAATGCAAGAAACCAATTGAACAGGATCTGGCGTAATATATTTAAAAGCGACATCATTTATGTGATTCCAGATGGACCAAAGAGTGAAAACTAATTTAACAATATCTTTCTTAAAAGTAATGTCAAACATACAGTTTCTAAAACAGTCTTTAAAATCATGAGATTGATTTAAATTACTGATGCTCGTAAAAGATAAAGCTATCCATACATATTTAGCAAATTTACAGTCCAGAAATAAATGAGTTTCATCTTCAATTTGACAGTCAGTACAAAGACTACAACTACGATAAGCATGCTTGTTACGATAATACATTCTATCACCAAGAGGTAAGACTTTTTAGACACTAATTTCCAGCAGAAAAGTTTAATTCTAGGTATGCAATCAATCTTCCAAAGAGATTTCCAAAAACTTTTTTCAGATTTAGATATATCATTGTTACAGAGGAAATAGTACACGGATATATTTAATAATACATTCCCCTGAAACAGTAGACTTCCAACGAATTCTATCACGCATATTAACATTCAGAGTAATGGAATTAATCCTATTATGCAACAAGGAGTTAACATATTTTTCAATGATATCTTTGTTCCAGTTTCCATTGTCATCAGTAAATTGGTTCACAGTAATGGGTAGATTATCATTAATGACAGTAGGCGTAAAAGTAGAAGTTTGGTTTGGAAGCCAAAAACCAGACCATATGTTTATGTTAGTGCCACAATTAACCTGCCATTCATAATTGGATTTTATGATTTCTAATCCTTTTTTAATACTACTCCAGATCCAAGAGATTTTATACTTTGTAGAGTGAAACATAGGGTTAGTTTTAGGAAAATACTTATGTTGTAAAATTTGGACCCAAAGGCGATTACGATTATTCAAAAGCCTCCATGCAAGTCTGGTAAGCATAGAAATATTATTCTTGTGAGGATTACGAATTCCAAGACCACCAGAATCAATACTAGAGCAAAAACTAACCCGAGATTTATTGTAAATTCCTTTAGCATCATCCTTCTTGTTCCACCATAGTTCCCTTTGCATTTTCTTAATATTGTCCAGAGTGGTTTTGGGAAAAGATAGACATTGCATCCAACAGATAGGATAAGCACTAAGCACAGATCGAATTGATAAGAACAGTTCTGCTATCTTGGGAGAGAAGCTTATATTTCCAACCGTGAAGAGCAGCATAACATTTGGTAAGAAGAGGTTCAAAACTAGTAGTTCTCTTCCTATCAAAAAATAAAGGAGTTCCTAGGTATTTATCATTTTTAGAAATTTGTTTAATGTTAAATATTTTACTTATAATTTTGCAATGCGTATTGTGAATTTTCGGAGACAAGTATACTCCAGATTTTTGTAAGTTAATGACCTGTCCAGAGGTCTCACCGAAAATGTTAAGAATATCCATTATGTTTCTTGCTTCATGTATTCCTTCTTTTGAAAACAGGAAAAAGTCATCAACAAAGAATAAGTGAGAAATAGGGGGAGCAGATTTAGAGACTTTAGTCCCAACTAACTTGTTTAAAATTTTATCACATGGAAGCACATGAAAACAAACAAACAAGATAGTACTCCGGCATTCTTGATCTAGTAGCATCACAAACACTTAATAAATTAAACAATTAAACACTTGTCTTGATAAGATGATTCATAACAAGTAATCGACTAAATTTACCGAACAACCTAGTCGATCATGGAACATAACACCATAATAGGTGCTTTGGTTCATAACCTTTGGAACCTAGCACCATAATCAACTAAATTTTATTGAAATGCAACTAAGATAATTAAAATATCCTGTTAACAATTGTTAAATTTTCTAGCTATAAGATTTAGCCAAAAATCTCACTCCAAATATTGATCGGTAATCTAACATGGTGTATTGAATCAACATTAGTATCTTAACAGAATCTTAAACTCTATAGATTCCTTACAAATCCTAATCGAATACCTAGGAGTTTCGAGGTCTTTTAATCAACAAGGATAATATGAATACTTATGAAAATGTCGGGATAAAAACGAGTATGTATCTCAAAAATTATTTATTTCGGTTTGTTTATGCATTTGTTGATGGGTAAAAACGATTGGCTGGATTTTGAGGAAAAATGGAGAGTTGTGCAGTAGGTGGATCCTTAATTGAGAAAATTGCCTAAACCTTTAACAGATGTGTTGCACGGGTTTACTTTGAGTTTGAGAGATCAATATGTATGACTTTGGTCTAAACGAAGAAAACGGTCGTTCCAGAGTCAATTCGGTTAAAAAAAGGGATGAGGGTCGATCTGCAGGAGGGAAGCTCAGACTTATGTGAGATCAATGGTAATTGATGGATTGTGTATGTGTTGAGTTCTCCATGTTGGACACTTCTGCAAATTTGGTGGACTATCGATAAATCCTGATCATATTGATTGAGTTATGTTCAGTTAAATTCGATTGATTTAAGTTAATTTATCAAATAATCGATTGCTGAACCTATTTATATTGCATAGGTAGTTAACATATTGATGTCCAGTAAGTGTGACAGTTGAAGAGGAGCGGAAGAATGGGCAAGTGGGAAATCGTGGTCAAACCAGTTCCACATTGCAGGGGAGACTTGGTTGATTATCCATCCACTAATTTGCTTACCCCTTCAACTTCCAGCACGATTTACTCACATTTCTCATTGACGATGTACTGTTACACCGAACGTGATGTAGGCCGCCAGACCAAAAACCTAACGAATATCCCCCTATGTGACATGATTGATTTCTCATGTATGCGACAGACGTGCATTTAGTTGGTCAATTGTTGAGTTGGCTAGACCGTGAGTCTTAGCCTTGATAAGTCGAGCATAATTGTCGAATATGATATGCTATGATGAATTGAACATATGGTGTCTGCTAGGATAACAATAATGCATTGACGCCGAGTCTGATGAATTATGACATATCATTGTGCCAGCTGAGGCATCAATGATACTCAGATGTTTTGGATTGATGAACATCGGTCTGATGAGATTACTGGATCATGACCTACCCTGATATGTCAAGTATTTGATAGGAAGTCAGATGTTGCTGAGTTATTATATAAGACCTATTCTTGATCCACCATGTCATGAGTTGTCGAAAAACAAAGTAAGAATTAGGGTATTAAAAAAATTGGATGATCGATAACCGTTCAATGAAATATTGGATGATTGAGTAACAAAAATGTTTATAGCAGGATCGAACATTAAAGTATTGATAGCCGGATCAATATGAAATTTATTGATGTTCATCAAAATTATCATAGGTCTGAAACCCTAATTATAGGGAGCCTTGGATCCAAGAGATGAAGGACTACCAACCAATGGGTATGAGGACCGACCATTGGTGGTGGAGAGACCAGATGGGAGGTGTATGAAGGATTGTCCAACTAGGTGGAAAGAGGATTCACCGAAATATGAAGGGTTATCCATATGGATTAAGGAAAGTGGGATCGGACGACCATGGTGGTGCACGGGCCACCATGTCGACGTCCGTTCTTCTTGAGCATGTAAGTATTTTTTTTTTGACATTTGTGCAATATTTTTTATTTTCAGAAGAGTTTGATCTTGACTGAAACTCTCAATTTTGCATGAATGAGCAAGTAGGATTCTTGCTTGAACATCTAATATTATTAAAATATTAAAATAATAATATTTTAATTTTTATTGATGAAAAAGACCTAATGGTCGTGGGATCATTTGATTTGTAGGTTTTTTTTTTTGGGGAGAATTGAGCAATATTTGACAAAATATGGAGAACCTAATTGCTCGAATGAGGGAGTCAAGAATTATGGAAACCAAAGAATAATAATATAAAATAAAAGAAGCGGAGAAGTGTGGGACCGGCCACGGCTGCGGCATTGCCTGCCGGCCGGTGGGCCCGATCCCACTTCTTTTTTCCTTTCTTCAAAAAAAATATTTTAGTGCCCTTTTTTGCATTATTATTAAGTACACCCACACCATTTTCACGGGGCTTACTCGTTTGTGGCCCATATGCCCGGAAGGTGAATATTCATTACTAATCTATGAGATTCAGCTGGGAAAAGCCGTGAATTGAAGCAATAAAATATTGTGGTGAAAATAAAATATTTTTTAGGAATTCAATTGATGAGTATTGTACTAGAATTAATTAATTGATGGCCTTATACTAGCAGGAAATTGGTGTAGGAGTATTATATTTATTTGAGAATCGAGGTATGAGATGTAGGCGTCATACTCGTTTTAAACATTTATTTGCATAGTCAGGAAACATTTGCGACATCCTGGAGACGTTATTGGTTTATACTAAAAGTCTAGGAGCCGTTCATTCATTCTCGATTGTATACAGAAGTATATATTGGAATCGGTCAGTCTAAATGATGAAATATGCAGAATATTGAAACCTCAGCGGAGAGATTTTAATAACTACATATTCATGCATGTTCTGAAGAGGCTACACACTCAGTTAGAGATCATCGCAACATGAGTCATGTCTAAATTAGAGATCGCAACATGAGTCATGTCTAAATTAGAGACCCCTGAATTTCATATATTCAGTCAGAGATCATCGCAACATGAGTCATGTCTAAATTAGAGACCCCTGAATTTCATATATTCATATATGAAGCTTAGATCATAAATGTACAAAACTATAATAGTACGATTTAGCCTTCGTCAAAAATACCATCAACAACCGATCGTGAGTAGGATGAACGGAGGATGAAATTAACATGAAGTAATATTCGAAGAGAAAGGAAGCGAACACAAACATGATTTGATTGAAAAATTACTTGAACTTTTGTCATGAAATTCTCACAATGAATCTATAAAAAAAGGTGAATAGAATTATTTTTATCTAAAAGGAAGAAATTAAAATTTTCTTTAAAAGAAAAAAAGAGGAAAAAAATAAGTAGCGCCTAAGCGTGTCACGGGAGAGGGTACACAACCAACTCTAACCTCCAAACTTGCAACAGTAAGACGAAGAATAAGTGCTACAACAACTTGCCTCCAAAACACAAAAAGACAAGTATGAAAATACAAGAGAAACACAAAAAATAACAAGTCAGTCAAACATTTAAATGTATTCTAGAATGTGGATGTTTTCCCTCTCTCCTAACTCTCTTTACCATTGTTCTTGTTTTTCCAATTCCTTTTAAGTATAAAGAGCTCTCTCTCAGTTTTCTTGAAGGCCTAATATATCCTCGTGCATGACATGTTTTTGATGTTCCTCTCAAATTCGATATCCGCCTAATCATCACTATCCTCCTCACAGGGATGACTAGAATCAAGATGAGTAGTCATCTTACAATAAGGATGACTAGAATTTAAGAGTGAAGTTCCAGGTATTATTTGCGAAATGGACTTTGGGGAAGCATTTGATACTGTCTTGTGGGATTTTGTTGACAAAGTTCTGCAAAAAATGGGGTTTCAAGTGAAGTAGAAGAACTGGATACAAGGACGCATCCGCAACACTCCCTTTTTTGTTCTTATTAACGGATCATATCATACCAAGGTCATTTATGGTAATGATTTAAGACGGGTAGACCACCTTCCTCCATTCTTATTTCTTGTCTTTCCTGTAGCTCTAAATTTAATGTTTCAGAAAGCCGTAAAGTTGGGTCGCATTGGTAGGTTTCAACATGGTGAGAGTGGTATCGAAGGAAATCTTGAATTTGAAGACAATATATGATGATCGTCGTTTACTCAACAAAATAATAAGATGTTTCTCACTAATTAACAAGTAATAAAGCGGTAGTAAGGATCGTTCCCACGAAGAGTAATGCAATTGATATGTTATCTAAATTAGCGAAAATATAAAAGAAGGATAAAAGGATAATAAAAAAAGATGATGATAATTAAGAAATCCTTCGCCGTTACTAACCGTTAACTCAACATTGTACCCGTTTATCTCTTGTTAGAATCAATTGTCACCAACCGTAGAATAGCAGGTACACTTAGCTATGCCCAAAACTCCTTGTATCACCGGATACGGAAGCTCTCGACTACTGGATTCTATTCAACTGAGCCGCCCTGAGGTACGCTTACAAGGTGTAACTCAACTGAATGCTTTAAGGTTTGTGAGTTTAGGTTTGATCCCAGCAGTTAAACTCGGTACGCTCGGTCCACTTACTGGTGTTGTCTTTACTCGCAATTACTCCACAGAATCCCTCCGCAAGGTCTTGAGATTTCTACTTGTGTAGGAGATAAGAGACAATTAGGGATCACCCAAATCTCTAGTAGCATTAGAATGATTAATAGACTAATCTAGTTGCACACCAAACCAATCTAAGAATCAATCATAAACCTTCGATATAGTAAACAAAATCAACAATGATTAACTTTAAAACTCAAAATAAACTTGTAAATAATTGAACTTCACAATTAGAATTTTGAATTCATCCTTAACAATAAAAAGAATATAGAAAAGAGATAGTTCTCCCCCCTAAGGGGGACAAAAACGGTGAGTACAAGGTATCCCAAATTGTAACTAAGATTCATTATACATAGAGTTTTGTAACCTCTTCTTGAAGAAACTAGGAAACCTACATAGGATAGGAAGGTGCACCTCCTTAAAAATTGTGTCCCGTGCATAAACACCCCGGTCGAAATAGGTTGCAAACTCCTGCCAAAATTCCAAGTATCGTTCACATCCCATTCTTGGCCATACAAAGAAGTCGCCTACGTACTGCCTATTGAGCTCGTGCAGAAGCCGTAGAAGCCCAGCCCATGTCTTCATTGGCCTGTCGATTCAACTGTCAATTCCATGGAACTGAAAGCACTTTCTTCTTTTCTCGCACACTCACGACTCCGTGAAGACTCAGTTCTTCTGAGTTTGTTAAAACCTCAGCCAAAACTCTCTTTTTTCCTCCTTTTCAAACTCTGTTCACAGCTCCAACTCCTTCTCTGAGTTCCCGACATAAGTTCCATCTTCTCTCGCAACCACGGACTGTATTCTTCCATTTTCTCGGCTAAACGCATCCCCGACTTCACCAGCAACAACAATAAAGTTCCGGCAGTCTTCATCATCAACAGCGCACACAGCTCGACTCCACCATTCTCTGTTTCTATTACTCTCAGTTGCAGACTCCAAACTCGAGCTTCTCCCTCGGTCTTCTCAGCACAATTCCATCTCGTCAGCCAACCATAACTGCCATGCAGTCCCATAAACTCGATCTAAACTCATTATACTCTCGACCGTTCTCCATCTTTCTATCGACCATCATCGGCATCATCCGCAACAGCTCAATCTCGTCATCACTCAGCAGCAGCGGGCCATACTCGTCTTCATATTTAACTGCATCTTCTTCAAACTCGTATGTAACTCAACTCTTCTACACAACAGCGATCATAGCCTCCAACTCGTTCGAGCCTTTCTCAATCAGCGAACTCCATATCGATCCATCTCTGATCCCTCTAAACCATACAACTCCATTATTGGCAGCAGACTAAAGCTCCATCTCCTCCATCATCAATATCACCCACTGCAACGACATTCAAACAGTACAACTCCACCATTCAACACCGCCGAGTTTATACTTTTTCACACTGGCAGCAAGAACTCGATCTCCTTACAGCCAAACCCGTTAACTGCAAATTCCTTATCAACCACCATACCAAATCATATCTTCCAGCTCAGATATTCTTCCACCAGTCACGACTCCATAACTACTTCCTCATCTTCACCGGAAATGGCAGCAGGGACCCTTCCTTCTCTGTTCAACTCATGCTCGACTAGTTCTCCCTATATATCTCCTTACACAACCACGGTTGGCACAATGCGGAAGTGTGATGGGTTTATGGAAATGATTTAGGAAATGAGTTTTAAAAATAGGTTGGTTTAACTGAAAAGTGAGGCTTTGATTAATTTGGAAATGAAAATGTTACAAGGGAATTTTGGTGTAGCTCTTTGGCTCACTCTACTTACAGTAGCAGTCACTTGGCTTGCTTACTAACTAGCTCTCACTCTTACTGATACTCACTTGAGTTTTCGATGCTTACAAATGAACCCAATGTTGCCTATTTATAGACTAACTCAACTGACTAACTAGGACAGTCTAGATACTTCTTTACATGAGACGTACTAACACCGATCAAGAAGGAGAAATCTAGAGAAAGAATTCTCTAGAGATTGTGGACCGACTAGGCTAGGAATAGTCTAGAGAGAATTCTCTAGAATAACTCGTGATGAAAAGAAGCCAGAGACTCTGGCCTGTACTGGGCTTTGTAGATGGTTATTAGGCTTTACTTAGTCCATGAGACTAAGCCTCTCCAAGATTATCCTAGAGTAATCACAAATTAACTTATGTTTTTAATGCCCCCTCTTAATTTGTGATAAGCTTTTATCTAAAATGATTGAACTTGTCCACTGTGACTGCTTTTGTGAAAATGTCCGCATTTTGTTCTTGTGTCAGACAGAATTAGAGCTCGATTTCTTTATTTTCCACTAATTCTCTGATGAAGTAGTGTCGTAGCTCTATGTGCTTCGTCCTTTCGTGGAATATTGGGTTTTTTGTCATTGCAATTGTAGACATGTTGTCATAGTAGATAGTTGTCGGCTGCTTTTGCCTTTGTTGTAGGTCGGTCATTATTCTTCTCAACCATACTGCTTCACATGCTGCACTTTTTGATGCTATGTACTCTGCTTCGGCTGACGATAGTGCCACCGTACTTTGTTTTTTAGAACTCCAAGAGATAACTTTTGTTCCCATACAAAAAACATAGCCTGATGTGCTCTTTCGGTCTTCAATAGAACCTGCCCAATCGCTATCTGTGAAGCCAATTAAATCATTATATTTTTCTCTTGTATACGTGATGCCAAAATCCTTCGTTCCCTTGATATACCGAAGAATTCTCTTTGCGGCTGCATAGTGTAACTTGCTTGGCTCGCTCATAAACCGAGAAACAATACTGGTTACATTGACGATGTCTGGCCTTGTATTTGTTAAGTAGATCAGTGAGCCGACTAGACTTCTGAATAAGGTTGGATCAACTTTTGTCGCTCCATCATTTTTTACCAATTTCTCATTGGTACCCATTGGAGTTGCAATTGGTTTGCAATCCATCATGTTGAACCTTTTCAGTAAGTCTTCTGCATATTTTTCTTGGGAAATGAATATTTCTTCTGGAGATTGTTTTACTTGAATCCCAAGAAAATATCGCATAAGTCCTAAGTCTGTCATCTCATATTCTTTCATCATCTGCTTCTTAAATTTTTCTGCCATCTCTTGTTTTGTACTGGCATAAATTAAATCATCGACGTAGAGACAGACGATTAAAAAATCTGTACCTTGTTTTTTGATGTAGAGTGATGGATCACTTGGACTTTTCTCAAATCCATTATCTCGAAAATACTTGTTGATTTTGTTGTTCCATGCACGCGGTGCTTGCTTGAGACCATATAGTGCTTCGCGGAGACGATATACCATTTTTTCTTTTCCTTTGCGGACATATCCTTGAGGATGTTCGACGTACACCTCTTCTTCAAGTTCTCTGTTTAGAAACGCTGAATTTACATCCAATGGGTAGACCTTCATTTTTAGTTGAGATGCCAAAGCTAAAACCATTCGGATTGTTTCCATGCGAGCGACTGGGGCGAATGTCTCGTAGTAGTCAATTCCTGGTTACTGGGAATATCCTTTTGCAACTAGCCTTGCCTTATGCTTTTGAATTGAACCATCTTCATTATACTTTGTCTTGTAGACCCATTTCAGACCAATTATTTCTTTATCAATTGGCTGATTGACAAGCTCCCATGTCTTATTTTTCTCGATCACTCGCATTTCTTCGTCCATGGCATGTCTCCATTTTTCTTCTTTTGCCGCTTCCTCATATTTTTGAGGTTCTACTGCTATAAATGCACAATTAGATGTATCATAAATATCTCTTAGGGAACGCACCTTTCTAGGTGGGGCACTTGCTTCCGATGAACTTGGACTTTGTTGTGTTGGACTAGGAGATCGCGGGCTTGCTGGTGGAGTACTTTCTTCTTGACGTGGCTGATCTGGCTCGTCTTCAATGAGTAGTGGCAACTCGTAGTTGTCTTCTTCATCATTCCAATCCCATGATTTGAATTCATCAGAAATGACATCTCTTGAAATTACCAGTTCCTTTGTATCTGGATTTAGAAGTCTATATGCTTTAGACTCTTCGCTGTATCCGATGAATATTAGCTTTTCTCTTTTTTCATCGAAATTTTTTCTATGTTGGGATGGAATATGTGAGTATGCTACGCAACCAAAAATTCTGAAAGAAGTTACCTCGGGCTTTTTCTTATGCCAAGCTTCATATGGAGTTTTGTTGAGAACTGCTTTTGTTGGCGAACAATTAAGGATGTAGACCGCCGTGTTGACTGCTTCTGCCCAGTAACTGTTGGGTAGCTTCCTTGCTTTCAACATGCTGCGAGCCATTTCTACGATCGTACGATTTTTTCTTTCCGCGACGCCGTTTTGTTGTGGAGTGTATCGGACGGTAAGCTCCTTCTTAATACCGTTTTCTTTGCAGTAGTTGATAAACTCATTTGAGGTTAATTCTCCAGCACGGTCTGTACGGAAAACCTTTAGTTGGTGACCACTTTGTTTCTATGCCAACGCCTTGAACTCTAGGAATTTAGGGAATGCCTCGGGCTTTTGCTCGAGAATATACACCCACATCATCCTGGTATAATCATCCACGAATAGGAGAAAATATCTTCTGTATTTGAGTGAAGTTGTTCTTGTCGGACCGCAGATATCGGCTTTCACCAATTCGACGGGCCTTTTTGCTCTCCACGATTTTTTTGTGAATGGAAATCTATGGAACTTCCCAAGAATACAACCTTCACATATTTTATCTACACCGTTGATATTAGGAAGACCAATTACCATGTTCTTTGATTTTGAAACCTTCAAGGATCTGTAGTTGAGATCCCCGTATCTCATATGCCATAGCTTGCATTCATCTATATGATTGGTACTCATTGCACAATTTTCAATTGATGGCATAAATAAAGGAAAGACAAAATTTCCTGACATTTTTATTTTTGCCACCAATTGTTTATTAATTTTATCATAAATTTTGCATTCTCCGTCTTCGAAATGTAGTGAGTACCCTTTTCTTATAAGTTGTCCAACACTTAATAAATTTTGAGTTAGGCCAGGAACATAAAGAACATCAGATATGTATCGAGTTTTACCTGACCTTGTACGTACGGATATGACTCCTCTTCCTTCAACATTCTAGAACTTTCCATCTCCGAGCTTGACCGGTGGAATCTCTTGCTCCTCCAATTTTACGAAATATTCTTTGTTTCCTGTCATATGGATGATGCATCCGCTGTCGACATACCATATACCTTGCGCTTCTTGTTGCGAGGTGAGGCAGGAATAAAATACTTGATTTTGAGAATCATTTTTCTCGGAATAGTTGGCTTCATTATTTTTAAGCCAACAATCTTTTTCCATGTGATTTAAGTTATCACATTTGGTGCACTTGTACTTGCAATTTTCAGTTGCATGGACAAACTTTTTGCAAACACTGCATCGTAGATTTGAGGAGTAATTTTTTCCGTACCTTTGGTTGTTGTTTCTATAACCTCCTTTTCCTATTCCACGTCCGCGGTAGAAATTTTTGGGCCCTTGATTTGATTTCGACCCTTTCTCGTGAGGTGATGTTGATGACGATCCCCCTCTGGAGCTTTCTTTTCTGGCTTCCGTATTTTTCTTTTCACTGAAATTTATTTTTGATTGAAACGCCTGCTCCAACGGTTTCTCCGCGAACCTATTTATCCTTTTCTCGTGCGCCTCGAGTGAACCCATTAATTCGTGTACCGAGAGAGTCGATAAATTTTTGGACTCTTCAATGGCAGCGACGATGTGATCGAATTTGAACGGTAAGCTCCTTAAAATATTTTCTACAACTCTTTTATTTTCTATGGTATCTCCATAACTACTAATTTGATTTACTATACCAGTAACTCTTGAAAATAAATTCTGGATAGTTTAATTTTCTTTCATAAGTAGATTATCAAAATCTCGCCATAAGTTTTGTAGTTTAATGGAGATTACCTTTTCTGATCCTTGGAATGCTACTTTGAGAATATTTCAGGCCTCCTTCGAAGTTTTCGCCACCGAAATTCGAGGAAAAATAGTTTTGTTTACCCCTCGTTGTAGAAATAGTAGTGATTTAGCATCCTTCTTCTTGTTTTCCTTGTACTCCTTTTTCTCTGCATCCGTCCATGACGATAGAGCTTCTGTCGACTCGGGTACCTTATAACCATCTTCTACAAAATCTCATAAGTCTTGTGAAATGAATAATGTTTTCATTTGTAAACTCCAATAATCATAACTCTCACCATCAAAAATTGGAATTAAACTTTGGGCATAATTGAAACCTTGAATACTTTGGTTAATTGCCATGGGTAGAGTTTTAGGATTACTGGGTTAGGTTTGCTCTATTACCAAATTTGTTGGCACAATGCGGAAGTGTGATGGGTTTATGGAAATGATTTAGGAAATGAGTTTTGAAAATAGGTTGGTTTAACTGAAAAGTGAGGCTTTGATTAATTTGGAAATGAAAATGTTACAAGGGAATTTTGGTGTAGCTCTTTGGATCACTCTACTTACAGTAGCAGTCACTTGACTTGCTTACTAACTATCTCTCACTCTTACTGATACTCACTTGAGTTTTCGATGCTTACAAATGAACCCAGTGTTTCTTATTTATAGGCTAACTCAACTGACTAACTAGGACAGTCTAGATACTTTTTTACATGAGACGTACTAACACCGACCAAGAAGGAGAAATCTAGAGAAAGAATTCTCTAGAGATTGTGGACCGACTAGGCTAGGAATAGTCTAGAGAGAATTCTCTAGAATAACTCGTGATGAAAAGAAGCCAGAGACTCTGGCCTGTACTGGGCTTTGTAGATGGTTATTGGGCTTTACTTAGTCCAGGAGACTAAGCCTCTCCAAGATTATCCTAGAGTAATCACAAATTAACTTATGTTTTTAACAACCACATCTCCATTCCCATAAATCCATAACCATAAACGTCACTCGAAACTAACGGAGCTTCCCTGTATATTTTTCGTGTGTTAAAGAAAATGAGGTGTCCTGAGTAATTAAGGCGGGTGCCTTTAGTAATTCCGATCAGAACCATATGGTTGCGCTGGTTTCTTCTTGACACCGGCACAACTGCCCGTATAGTAGTTTCTCATGCATGATAATTCCGCCGCTCTTTTGAAAAATTGGACGATTTCTTGTTATTTTCGGGAATAAGCTCCAAAATTCCCATAAAATATAAAAGATAGCTAATAATACAATTTCACGAGAAAACTAGCTAACAAAGCATAGTCAGTTGATACTTAGAGAGGTGTTTTTAAACACCTATCATTATACTCTTCTCTTCTTTGATGATTCAAGGTATCAAGTTAATGCACTTTGATACTTATAACTAATAGCATGTGTATGTGACTGAGTGTATGTGACGTGTAAGTGAATCAGGTTATGAGAGTGTGCCATGTGCACGTGTGCTGTATAAGAGAGGAAAAGTGAATGAGTCGAGTATATGTACTCAGGTCCATTGTAACAGACAATTAATCTTTTCTAATCAATATCAAACCCTTCATCAATGTAGATATACGATTGTCATTATGGTATCAAAGTCAGAAATTCAATTTCCGAGGGTAATCGATCCTTCCCTGTGATTTCTTCATCACTACCACCATTATTTCTCCACCACCACCACCACCACAACCACATCATATATTTTCATATAGTTCACCACAATCGTCGAATCTTTTCATCACCTTCTGCTGTTGCAGAAATCGGAGACTCGAATTATGCTTTCAAAGGTAAAATCATCACAAATTTGTGCTCAATTTGCTCCGATCTCTTCTCTTATAACACAAATTTAAAAATCTGCGATTTCTGGTTCTGCATCAACAGTTGGTACTCATCTTCATCTCCTTCTACTTAATGGTGTTTTTGGTAGAAATTAGGGTTTTGTTTTCGATCTGATACTTCTACAACAATACAATCAAGCATGCTTCTCAGATCTGTATTTTTGTTTGCCTAGTTGACTGGTAAATCGAAACTCTGACGGTAATATCTCGATTTAAATTTTTTAGATTACTTCATATCTGATTTTCATGTGTTCAATTCCTAATCAATTCATCTTCCAAAATTAAATTTCAACTTCGTCTTAGTTTCTCATCATCAATTAGTTATGCCGATGCTGCCTAAGGGGTTAGATGAAGCATTTTATGTTTATTTTGAATTGAAGATCACTCTTGCTGAAAATTGGTAAATGCTATGTTGTTCGTGTTAGTTTCTACTACGAAAGAGATAGGGGAACTTCCTTAAATTGATCAGTTGAACATCCTAGGCCTGTATTGCTGAGTACTGCTGCACTTTGGATGCTTAATTTGCTTTATTCAGTTTCCTTCATATTCTTTACTTCATCTCAGTCCTCACTGAATGGATGGTGTTGATTTCTTCTGAACGTGTGAGATGATAGAGCTAAGTATGAATTTTTGAAATTGAGTTTTTGTTTATGGATATAATCTACGGATTTTGATTTTGGATTGAAGTTGTGTTTGTTGAGTTTGCTTATGAGTTTGTATGCGACCTGTTGCTAAGCTTGCATATAGTTAAATATGCAACCTGTAGTTATTCTTTCTTATTGTTGTTAATTTTTTATCTTCCTTCAATTTTGGAAGAATTTGAATAATCCAAGGTGCTTTACTAAGTACTTGTGTGCTACATACTGCAAGCCTATTACTCTTTCTACTATGTTTCGAATAATGCTTTCATAAGTGCTTTGAATAATATTGAGGATCCTTTACAAGTTGATGATTATATTGTAAAGAGCAGACATGTTTATAGTTGGTGATTGCTAGATATTCTGGAAAAGTTTATATAGTTTGAAGAATGTTGCGGAGATCTCCCCGAGTAGTTATACTGGAAATATTATTTCTTCCATGTTGAATGGTTAGATAACAAGAGCAGACAATTTTGCACCTCCAAGTTGGTGATTGATAGAGTTGAGAGTTGATATCAACATTTATGGCCACATCAATTAATGTCTGGCAATTTTACATTGATGAAGAATCTGATACCATAATTAAAATCGTATGTCTACATTGATGAAGGGTTTGGTATTGATTAGAAAAGATTAATTGTCTGTTACAATGGACCTGAGTACATATACTCGACTCATTCACTTTTCCTATCTTATACATCACACGTGCACATGGCACACTCTCATAACCTGATTCACTTACACGTCACATACACTCAGTCACATACACATGCTATTAATTATAAGTATCGAAGTGCATTAACTTGATACCTTGAATCATCAAAGAAGAGAAGAGTATAATGATAGATGTTTAAAAACACCTCTCTAAGTATCAATTGACTATGCTTTCTTAGCTAATTTTCTTGTGAAATTGTATTATTAGCTATCTTTTATATTTTATGGGAATTTTGGAGCTTATTCCCGAAAAGAACAAGAAATCGTCCAATTTTTCAAAAGAGAGGCGGAATTATCATTGCATGAGAAACTACCATACGGGCAGTTGTGACGGTGTCAAGAAGAAACCAGCGCAACCATATGGTTCTGATCAGAATTACTAAAGGCACCCTCCTTAATTGCTCAGGACACCTCATCTTCTTTAACACTTTTTTTTACTCGGTCAACAAAAATAAAATAAAAAAGCGAAACTGGTTTAAGCTAAATTAGCGCTAAGCCAAAAGGCTGCACGCCAATAAAACCTATTTAAAACGAAAATAAACCTCTCCAGGCCATTCAACAAAATGAATAAATCCTGGCCTACCCTCATAAAACTCATAATTTTCCTCAGCCAACAAACAAGCTTGTTAGGCCGATGCATCAGCTGAAAAATTATCCTTTCTGTAGCTATGAACATAATTAATATTGTTGTAAAAACTCTTCGCCATTCTCCACTTCTGTATTAGCTTCCACGGCAACTCTCATTTTTGGAGAGCAAAAATGCAACTCATCGAATCCGATCTGACGCATAGATTTTTGACATTCCATCTTTGAGCAACAACTGCACCATAGATAACCGCACAAACTTCAGTATAGAAGTTGGTATGCCAGCCCAGTCCAACGCACAAAACTCCCAAAACTTCCGAGTTAGAATCACGAAAAACTACACCAGAACCAGCTTGGCCCGGGTTGCCAAGTGATGCACCATCACAACAGATCATAAGCTCACCTGGATTAGGTGGCGTCCAAGTAACTTCAATTGGAACAGAGTGCTTGCAAGATCTATGCTTCACTCTAAAGAAATTCAAAATTCGCAAATCATCTAAGGCATTATACATGTGGCCCTTCATTATAATTGAGTTATCACGAATCACCTGATGAACGCGTCCCTTAAATTCAAGCCATCGAACTCGCATGTTCTCATAATAAGCCTTATCACGCAACTTCCATAATTCCGTAACTATTGCAAGATTTGCAACAAGCCACAGATCCTTTATCATCATACTCAGCCCTTTTGCAACCTTGTAAGAGGCCACAAGATCTTCATTCGGTTTCAGATTAAAAATATCATCTACCCAATTCCAAATCTTCTTAGCAATTTTGCAATGCCAAGTAATATGACTGACATCTTCGCAATCCTCCCTGCACAAGCGGCACATAGAAGGCATCTCCCTACCTGTCTTTTTCATGATACTATCATCAGTAGCGCAACATTTCTTATTAAATAACTTCCATTATTGAACACTTAAAGTAGGATGCACAACACTTCTCGAGAATAGAGCTGCAGATGGAGAAATTTCTACAGGTGCCCTGATGGCAGCCTTAGCCGACTTGACAGAGAACACACCCTTGTTGTCCAAGTCCCAAATTTTGTAATCATCATCCCCACCAATTAGAGGCAAATTATCAACATCAATATTGCATCGTAACATCAATTCCTTAGTCTTTGGAGGAATAACCCAAGAGCCATCAACAATAATATCACTAACTTTGGCCTTAAAATCATTAGGACCGTTTTAGTGATGCCAAGTCTTTGCGCAATTGAAACATTAGCACACCAATTATCAAAACATAAGGAAGTATTAGCACCATTACCTATAATTTAACGCGTATGCCTTTGCACAAAATTATGCACCAATCTGATTCCTGGAAAAACCGAAGAACCCAACTTATAATCGATCAAGTTGCCATTTATCTTGAAATACTTCGCCTTCAAGAATCTGTCCCAAGTCTTATCAGAGTCACGAATCGAAACCCACAACTTCATAAGCATGGCCCTATTAACATCAATCAATTTCTTAAGACCAAGCCCACCTTCACGCCTAGAACGGCATAAATCATCATAAAGAACCGTAAAGTATTTACGCTTCTCAACATCTCCATACCACAAGAAATTTCGAATGGCCCTCTCAACTGATTTGATAGCCGTGCATGGCCATTTATACACAACCATGGAATGAAGCAAATAACTAGAAATCACTGATTTAATCAAAACTAGCCGAGCCTGAAAAGACAAGAGCTTACCCTTCCAACCTGCCAGTTTATCCATAATCTTCTCCATTAATTGTCGAACATGAATATGACGCACAATACCAGGTTTTAATAGCAACAGCACGAGAATGTCTGTCGCCACCATAATAGAATTTGCTTTTGGCATAACTAACGTATTGACCAGAAGCAAGTTGATACATACCAAGCATCTCCTTCAAATGCTGCAAACTGTGAAGATTACCTTTACAGAAAATAAGAATATCATCCGCAAAGAGTAAGTGAGTTGGCGCCATACCTTTCTTTCTCACCATATGGTGCATACTTTTCGCTGCAAACAACTTAGAGAGATTGCGGCTCAAGACATCTTCAATAAGAACAAAAATCAAAGGTGAAAGAGGATCACCTTGACGCAGACCTCTAGTGATACTGAAAAAACCTTCAGGACTATCATTAATCATAATAGAAATCCGAGAAGAGTTAAGAATATTAAGCAGCCACGAACACCATGCATCAGAAAAACCATATCGACGAAAAACCTCAACAACAAATTCCCAACTAACCGTGTCAAAAGCTTGATCTATATCCAGTTTGAGGCCAACATTACCATGCTTCCTTTCCACACTAATCTCATTGATCAGTTCCGACGCCAAAGCTATCTTTTCATGAATGTTTCTTCCCTTCATAAACGCCACTTGCTCCTCAGAAATCAATTTATTCAGCACTGTACCAAGTCTGGTAGCCATAATCTTTGTAATGATTTTGAAGAAGAAGTTGCTTAAACCAATTGACCTATAGTCCTTAATAGCATCGGATTTATTATTTTTGGGGATTAGAACAATAAAACTAGAGTTAATGTCGTTAGGAATTTTCCGCATCGCCCAACAGTTTGTAATGTGGAACAAGGTAAAAGAAAGCAATACTAGATTGCTATAAGCAAGAAGAGAAGAGAATTCAAGCAAGAAGAGAAAGAAAGTTTTGTGTTTAATAATTTGATTGAGTAATAGATAGCTCTTACAAGACTTAATCTAGCCTTTATATAGTCTTGAAGAATAACTAAACTAGGAAACAGAAAACTAAAAGGAAATCTAAAAGAATCTTAAAAATAAGAAAGACTGAAACTAGGAAACCATGGAAGCCAAACCTCTAAGAGGAATCTTCTGGAATTGTAGTATGCCCTGCATCAGTCCCCCCTTCTAGAGTAAAGCTCGTCCTCGAGTTGTCTAAAAAAACCAGAAGTTCATTGTCACCATGAAACGTAAAAATCTCTTGAACATTAAATGTGTTGGAGATATTCCAATCATTTGGTAGATCAATAACATAAGAATTATCATTGATCTTCTTTAAAACCTTGAAAGGACCATATTTCTTCATCTTGGTTTTGTTATAAGTACCCACTGGAAATCTCTCTTTTCTTAGATGTATCATCACGAGATCCCCTTCCTTGAAGGTTTTAAACCTCTTGTTTTTATTAGCATCCTCTTTATATTTAGAATTGGACTTCTCCAGTTTAGATTTTACTTCATTATGTAATTCAGTTGCTTTGTCTACAAAAGAGTCGGCTGCAGTGTTTGTACTCTGTGTGGTGGGTAAGGCTACCAAATCAAGAGTATGATTAGGTACTTTAGAGTACACAATCTCAAATGGAGTTTTCCCAGTAGAACGATTCACAGAAGTGTTGAAAGCGAATTCCATATGTGGCAATAACACATCCCACTGCTTACTATTATCCAGGCACTTAGCTCTAATCAAATTCCCAAGTGATCTATTAACAACCTCAGTCTGTCCATCAGTTTGCGGATGTGAAGTTGTGCTGAATTGTAAAACTGTGCCTAAGCGGATCCATAAACTTTTCCAGAATTAACTCAAAAATTTTGTATCTCTGTCAGAAGTGATAGACTTTGGAACCCCATGCAATCTTACTACTTCTTTAAAGAACAAAGAAGCAACATTAGAAGCGTCAGTTGATTTCTTACAATCTACGAAGTGAGCCATTTTAGAGTAACGATCAACTACGACCATAACATAATCATTACCTCTAGCAGTACGAGGTAAACCAAGTATAAAATTCATACTTATATCAACCCAAGGTGCATCAGGAACTGGTAAAGGAGTATACAACCCGGTATTTTGAATTGTACCCTTTGCTCTCTGACAGACCATGCATTTTTGTACGAACTTTTGTACATCACGTTTCAAAGATGGCCAGAAATATCTTTCTTCAATCAGGGCAATGGTTTTATCTCTCCCAAAATGACCACCAAGACCACTGCCATGTAATTATCGCATAAGATGTAAACGTAAAGACCCTTGAGGAATACATAATCGATTCCCTTTAAAAAGAAAACCTTCTTGTATAAGAAAATCATCAACCCCATGAGTTTGAGAACTGCATTGATCCCATAGTTTGCCAAAATCTTCATCTTCTGGATAAATGTCTTTGATATAGTCAAATGCATAACTCTCATTACGAATTGTTGTTAATAGATGACTTCTTCTACTTAAGGCATCAGCAAATTGATTCAATTTGCCACTTTTATGTCTCACGGAGAAAGTGTATTTGTTGATTGTGGAAAGCCATCGATCATGCATTCTGTTAAATTCCCTATGTATAAGATAAGTATGCCACTGCTTAATAGATTGAACAAGAGCCAATAACTCTAATTCATATGTAGACCATTTCTTTTGTGCATCTGAATTCTTCTCACTGTAATATGCAATTGGATGACCCTCCTGTGATAATACTGCACCAATACCAACAACAGATGCATCACAATCTATTTCAAAAGGCTTGTTGAAATTCGGAAGTGCAAGAATTGGTGCCGTACAAAGCTTTTATTTAAGAAGAATAAAGCTTTTATCCATTGCTTCCGTCCACTCAAACTTCTCCTTCTTGAGACAGTCAGTCAAAGGTGCAGAAATAGAGCTAAAGTTCTTCACAAATCTACGATAGAAAGAAGCCAAACCATGAAAACTACGAACATCACGAATAGAAGTAGGAACTGGCCAATCTTCAATTGCTTGAAATTTAGAAGGATCGACATGAATACCATCAGTAGAAATCACATATCCCAAAAATGTTACTGAAGAAGCCATGAAGGTACACTTCTTCAAATTAACATATAAAGAGTTTTCAGCAAGAACTTGAAACACTTGTGAAAGATGTTGGATGTGTTCTGGCTCATTGCGACTAAAAATTAGTATGTCATCAAAATAGACAACAAAAAATTTACTGAGAAAGGGTTGGAGAACCTGATTCATTAGTCTCATAAAAGTACTAGGTGCATTAGATAACCCAAATGGCATGACCAGCCATTCATATAAACCTTCACGTGTCTTGAATGCTGTTTTCCACTCATTTCCACCTCGAATGCGTATTTGGTGGTAACCAATGCGTAAATCCAACTTAGTAAAAATAATAGAGCCCGACAGTAAATCAATCATATCATCAATACGCGGGATTGGAAATCTATAAGGAATGGTGATGCGATTTAATGCTCTGCAATCGATACACATCCTCCATCCATTGTCTTTTTTACTAACCAAGAAGGCAGGACTGGCACAAGGACTATTGCTAGGTCGTATCAAACCCTTTGTAAGCAAATCATTTACCTGTCCCTGTAATATCTCATGCTCAGCAGGACTCAAGCGATAGTGTGCTTGGTTTGGTAAAGAGGCTCCATGAATAAAATCGATGCAGTGTTGAATATTCCGTAAAGGAGGTAATGCAGTTGGTAGTTCATCTGGAAATAAAACATTATATTGAAATAATAAGGGCTTCACCTTTGCAGGCAACTCAATCATAGGCTTAGAATCTTCATGGGAATGTAAAGAATGTTGTAGGTGCAAAGAACGAATAACAGTGGCTACGACAGCATCAGTCTGCGCACAAGAGTTTGAAGTGGAATTGGATGGACGAAGAACCTTGGTTTTCCCATTATGAACAAAAGTGTAAGTATTCTCGAATCCATTGTGAACCGCGTGAAGATCATATTTCCAAGGTCTGCCAAGAAGAAGATGGGTTGCCGTCATATTAATGACATCACATAGAACTGTGTCTTCATAACCCTCAAAAGAGAATGACACATAACACTGAAGAGTAATCTTATGTGTGCTAGAGGAATTAACCCATCCTACAGTGTAAGGTTCTGGATGAGAAGTTACTGGTAGTTCAAGTTTCTTAACTACGTGATCAGCAATATAATTATCCACACTGCCACTATCAATTATCATCTTGCAGATTTTACCCCCAATATAACATCTGGATTTAAAGATACTGTGTCTCTGAGACTTGCATTGTTGAGTAAGAAATAATGGACGAATCATCCCAACAAACTCATCGTCATCACCAGGTGAGTCTTCATCTTCGAACTCATTAAGCGCACCAGTGACTTCATTAATGAACTGAGGTTCACCAATCAAAGCATTGAATTTCCGATAATCACTAGACGTGTGCCCCGATTGCTGGCATTTATTGCATTTATCTCCACGAAATTTTGCATAAGTATTAGTAGTTCTCTGTTGCGGTGGAAATTGTTGTTGCCTGTTATGAAACCGATTCCCTGTAGTAGGAGGAGTTGGTTGCAGAGAGTGAGACTGCTGACCCGGCTGAAGATCAACTGGATTGGCTAAGATAGTTGTAGCCAGAGGTGGAGTATAAGGCACAATATGGCTAGGTTGTCGATGTGAATGGCTAACATCATCATAAGGAGGCCTGGGAATAGTCAAAACAGTATCTGGAGAAAAGTTTTGAGATGAATTGGTACCCCTGGAATTATTTTGATAACGCCCTTGTTTGGATGGATAAGTCCTAGAAGAACGAAGAAGGCGATTTTCTATCTTAATAGCTTGCTGCACCGCTTCGACCATAGTAAAAACTGAAAGAGTCATACCATTTTGTATTAATCTATTCATCCCCTCAATGAATCTTGCAACTAACTGTTCTTCAGATTCTTTGAGTTGAGTTCGTGCCACCAAATTATAAAAATCGGACACATATTCTTCAACAGTGTGTGCCCCCTGCTGAATGTTCTGCAATTTGATGAAAAGTTGTTGCATAAAGTCTCTAGGTAAGAACGTATCCCTGATCAAAGTTTTCATACGTGTCCAAGTACGTATTTTCGGTTTGTTAGCGTTTCTACGATCATCACAGATCTTATCCCACCAGGCTGCAGCTCCTCCTTTGAGCTTGTAAGTCACAAGTTTGACCTTAGAATCTTCAGGGACTTCCATAAATTCAAAAAAAACTTCTACGTCAAAGAACTAATCAGTTAGTTCTTCAATACGAAAATTTCCAGAGAAGTTGGGAATATCAGCTTTTAGCTTATATTCAGGTAAAAAACTGTAAGGGTTGTGACCAGTTTTTAAACGTCGTTCTTCAATCCAATTCTTCTCTAGATCGTTCTCACGTTCATCTTCATCATTACTGTCGAGTGTAGGAGAAACTAGCTTCTTCTTTGAATGACCTATGAACCCTTCATACGGTTTCTTAATGTTTAAAGTACGCAATACATGTTTAGGTACTTCATCATTCTGTAAAAACTGAAGTGTATTGTTTTTAGTTTTGTCTTCTAAGTATACAAGCTCAGGCATATCCAAATCTATATTTATGTGTTTTGCAACCTTGAAAAGCTGATTCTGCATTGCTTCAAGCTTGTTATCTCTTAATCCTAATTTTTCCTCCATGGACTTCTCAAGAGTTTCAGTAATGGTTTTTGCCAAAATCTCGGTATGAGATTTGATGAGAGCTTCGATTGCTGCTAGAGTAACTGGTTGAGCAGTCATTTTTTTTTTTGTGTACTTAAAAGGAAAGAAAAGGTGTTGCGGAAGCGAAGTAAAGGATCAAGTGATAGGATGAAAAACCTAAAACTAAGCGGGTGATACCAACTAATGTGGAACAAGGTAAAAGAAAGCAATACTAGATTGCTATAAGCAAGAAGAGAAGAGAATTCAAGCAAGAAGAGAAAGATAAGTTTTGTGTTTAATAATTTGATTGAGTAATAGATAGCTCTTACAAGACTTAATCTAGCCTTTATATAGGCTTTAAGAATAACTAAACTAGGAAACAGAAAACTAAAAGGAAATCTAAAAGAATCCTAGAAATAAGAAAGACTGAAACTAGGAAACCTTGGAAGCCAAACCTCTAAGCGGAATCTTCTGGAATTGTAGTATGCCCTGCATCAATTTGCAATAGCATTAAAAAAATCTCTAGAAATAATGTTCCAACAGATTCTAAAGAAAGAACCTGTAAAACCATCAGGGCCAGGAGCAGAATCAGCGCCCAGATCAAAAAAAGATTCCTTAACTTCATCCAAAGACGGAATAGCATCCATAAAAGCACTTTCAGCAGCTGAGATGCTTTCATGCTCATAATCAAACAACTTTGGATCTATATGCACAGCTCCACCATTGAATTTTGCACGGTAGTAGAAATCTTCACTTCAGAGATTGTGTTTTGGCTTCTCCTCACACGAATGGTGTTGTGGAAAAACCGAGTATTTTGATCACCATCTTCCAACCAACTAGTTCTCGATTTTTGCTTAAGCATAACTGCCAATTCAGTCCGCACCTCATCAACAGCTTTCCTAGCATCGACAACCTTCAAAAATTGCAGCTCACACCTAACATTTTGATCCAGAATATCATTCTCCTTATCAAGATTCAATTCCGCTTGTTCTAAGCGAAATTGAACATCCCTAAACACAGTTCTATTCCAAATCTTCAAAGCATCCTTCAGTCTATTCAACTTAGACGTGAAAACAAAAGGAGGCGCACCATCCAGCCTGGCACTCCAATTTTCCTTTACAAAATCCAAAAAAGATGGGTGAGAAAGCCACATTTTCTGAATTTTAAAAGGAACCTTATTTGGCCTTGGACTATCAAAAGCAAAACCAAAAAGAGGGGAATGATCATAGCAAATTCTTGGCATAGCTTTGCACCTCCAGTTAGCATACTTATCATGCCAAGCATCGTTAATAACAACCCTATCATGTTTAGAAACGATTCTATGAATCCACTCCGACAATTAGACCAAGTATATTTCTTCCCAATAGCATCTGCTTCCACCAAACCATTGTCAGAGATCCAACTTCGAAATTCATTCATAAATATTTCTTTGATCGGCCTTCCACCCTTCTTTTCATCTAAATGCAAAACACAATTAAAATCACCCAACACCAACCACGGAATAGAAATAAATCCCAACCCCAATTGACGCTAAAGATACCTCCTTTCCACCGCATCAGAAGAAGCATGCACAACCGTGATATAATTACCAGAAAAATCCAAAGTGATAGCCTGTTTTGAAGAATATAGAAAATTCGTCCTTGCCAGAGAATCCCTCCAAAAGACCCAAATGTTACCTCTCTGACCATTCACCTCATTAGTGATAACATCTTCACAAAAATCAAGCAAATTTAAATTCCTAACAAAATGTGTAGTGCAACGAACCTGCGGCTCCGCAATACAAATTACATCAGGATTGTGCAAGCGATAAAGCTCACTCAACTTGGCCCTTGCACCATCTTTATCCAAGCCTTGAACATTCCAATAAAAGACACGCATTAATTAACTCCGTTCTTCGAAGGGCTTGCCGAACCCTGTCTGGAAAATTTACCACCTCGTGTTTGAACTTGACTAACATTTGCCACAGTAATAGTCTTCTTTTTAGTGACTTTTGGTTTTTTCTTTTTGTCAACCAATTCCTTCTTCTCACGCTCATTCAGATATTTGTTAGCAAGTAACTCCAAATTTCTTGCATCCTCTTCAACTACCTTGGAAGTATTTGTTACTACCGTGTCCACCGCATCTGCAACTTCGTCATCAGTTTCAATAACTACCTTATCAATTTCTTCGGTCCCGGTTTCAAATCTATTAGAAAGCGTTAAGTTCTCTAAAGATTTAGCCGGAGTAGATCTTCTTGAAGTTTTAGTGGCTTCACTAAAACTAGCTTCATCATGATCATCCATAGGAGTCAGACTAGTAACCGGGGAATGCTGAAAATCTAAAACCTTCTTCCTCAAATTCTCTAGCCTTGTATTAGCAATCTCTTGTTGAATTCTAGCGACTTCAGCATCAACCTCACGCTTCCGGGCTGTCTCTTTCATGGCCTCATAAGTCTTATAAGCTTCCGTCTCTTGCATCTCCAGATTGGTATCATCCTCCTTGCACAAATTATCGTGCACGGTTTCCGCAAGTTCTGCGCCATCACTGGGCAAAATTGATTCAGCATCATCATTGCGTAAAACAGATTCTGCATCATCATTGTGCATCCCAGGATGAGCCCCACCACCATCGTTGGCATCATCTCTGCGTTGTATGGAATGAACAACACCATCATTGTGCTGCACAGATTGGACCGCACTTTCATTGCGAACCCCAGATAATGACGTACCATCATTGTGCGGCACTGACGATGCTGCACCATCATTATGCATCTCTGATTCAGTACCATCTTCACCCAGTTTTCCACCAGAACTAGCACTATGCTCGGGGAAAATTGTGTGTTTTCCAGTAGCCATCTCAAGAATTGAATTCTTCATAGTTTTGGGATCATCTCCAGGCTTGTTAGTTTGATCTTTTTCCAAGATTGGAGGATCTTCTGGCATGTTCTTCTTTAGGAATTCGTTCTTTTTGCCAGAAATTCTTAAGATCATCCATATCAGCTTCAATTGATTTTTTGATCTCAGGATCAGTTTCTTCATCAGCCTTGTCCTTCAAATCATCAAACTTTTTTGTTCTACAATCAGATTTTTTATGACCAATAGATTTGCAATAATCACAAAAAATTGGCCTGTTTAAAATTTCATAATCTTGAACAAAGATTTCTTCATTCTCTTCACCATCAATCAAAATCCTTCCTAAAGGTTGAGAGAAATCTATGTCGATCAAAGCAGCAGCAAAGTAACCATATTCATGATGCAAAGTACGCGGATCAACAGAAACCGGCTTACCAAGCCCTCTTGCCATTCGAAAAATCGTCTCTTCATCCCAAAACTCCATTGGCAGAGCCGTGAAACAAACCCAAACTGCAGCTCTAGTAATCTTATCCTTCCCAGGATCAAACATAGGCGTCCATGGATGAATTTTAAGCTGTTGGAACCCTGTTTCAGATTTAATCTTCCACGGACCATCATAGCTTACACGTTTTCGATCATCTTCATTGTCTAGCTTAATAACAAAATATCCTTTTTTCCATGAATTGAACCGAACATGATAGCTTCCATTGATTCAATAAATCTTTTTTAACATCTTCGAATTTTAGGGTTTTGAAAAATATCAAACGCGCAACCAAACTAAATCTCCACACAGCCTTAATCCTTGCGTGAGTCTCTCGTGGAATTTTAATCAAAACATCATTGTTTGTTGTAGAACGAATTGGAGGATGAGAGAGTGTTTCAGCATCAATCCTTGACAAAACATGTGTTCTCTTCTTTAATATAGCCGCATAAGAGCCTTCCTTATGCACGCCTTGATTGCCATCTTCATGCAGATTCCTAAACGCATTAGGATTGACGTCTTCATGCAGATTCCTAAACGCGTTAGGATTGCCATCTTCGTGCTGCTTCCCAAACTCGGTCGAATTAGGGTTCATAGCATTAGGGTTTGCAGCGTTAGTCCTTGGGATATAGATACTTTTTGTTCGAGATTGATTCAATATCCTTTTAGGTTGATTATCTTGATGATTGCTTAAAACAGGCGGATTATTATCTTGATTTTGCGCCATTAGAGCGCAAAATCAAAATAAACCCTAAAGAACGCAAAAGAGAAAAGGGAGGGAGAAAAAAACGGAGCTTCCTCTCGTGAAACCCTAGAGTTTGCTTTTTTTTTCCTCATCTTCTTTAATACACGACAAATATACAGGGAAGCTCCGGTAGTTTCAAGTGACTTTCATAGTTATGGATTTATGGGAATGGAGATGTGGTTGTGTAAGGAGATATACAGGGAGAACTAGTCGAGCGTGAGTTGAACAGAGAAGGAAGGGTCCCTGCTGCCATTTCCGGTGAAGATGAGGAAGTAGTTATGGAGTCGTGACTGGTGGAAAAATATCTGAGCTGGAAGATATGATTTGGTATGGTGGTTGATAAGGAATTTGCAGTTAACGGGTTTGGCTGTAAGGAGATCGAGTTCTTGCTGCCAGTGTGAAAAAGTATAAACTCGGCGGTGTTGAATGGTGGAGTTGTACTGTTTGAATGTCGTTGCAGTGGGTGATATCGATGATGGAGGAGATGGAGCTTTAGTCTGCTGCCAATAATGGAGTTGTATGGTTTAGAGGGATCAGAGATGGGTCGATATGGAGTTCGTTGATTGAGAAAGGCTCGAACGAGTTGGAGGCTATGATCGCTGTTGTGTAGAAGAGTTGAGTTACATACAAGTTTGAAGAAGATGCAGTTAAATATGAAGACGAGTATGGCCCGCTGCTGCTGAGTGATGACGAGATTGATCTGTTGCGGACGATGGCGATGATGGTCGATAGAAAGATGGAGAACGGTCGAGAGTATAATGAGTTTAGATCGAGTTTATGGGACTGCATGGCAGTTATGGTTGGCTGACGAGATGGAATTGTGCTGAGAAGACCGAGGGAGAAGCTTGAGTTTGGAGTCTGCAGCTGAGAGTAATAGAAACAGAGAATGGTGGAGTCGAGCTGTGGGCGCTGTTGATGATGAAGACTGCTGGAACTTGATTGTTGTTGCTGGTGAAGTCGGGGATGCGTTTAGCCGAGAAAATGGAAGAATACAGTCCGTGGTTGCGAGAGAAGATGGAACTTATGTTGGGAACTCAGAGAAGGAGTTGGAGCTGTGAACAGAGTTTGAAAAGGAGGAGATGAGATCCAGCATTGCGAAAGCCGTAAGCTCACTCTTGTAAATAGTGTGCTTTCTTGTGTCTCTATTTATATGTTTTCACTTTTTGCTCCACTGATGAAAGTTATTGAAGCTTTAGAGAAAGTTTTCCAAGAATATCTTTTGGACGATAATGAAGTAAAAAGGAACATCATCTAATTGCTAGGGAGATCGATGAACGCCGCTCAATAACGATGGATTATGGTTAACTCTCTTAGAAGCGTGAACAAGCTCTTTTCTCCAAATAGTTGTAGAGATTCAATCATGAAAAAGATGTTCTTCAGAGAAAAGCAGCAACTTCGGAATATGGGTCGATGGATTCTAATAGATAAACCAAGGCTCCAAATGGTGCTGCTGGTTTGGGTTTGGAAGGGCATTTACAAGCACTTGAATTCTTCAAAGCCAACTGTATCCTACAAGTCAGAAAAGGAAATTCAGTTATGTTTTCTGGGGATCAATGAGTAGGTATGGCTCAATTCTCTTATCATTTCCCTAATATTTATTCCATAACCATTACAAAGCATTGGACAATCGCTGAATGTGTTTAGGCTCCAACAAGGAGGAGATGAATTTGGGATGACAAAGGCAGTTATCTCAACTTCAGATTACTGAGGTATGTTCTCTCACCTCAAATCTTGAAGGACTTCAATTGGGGTTGGATCCAGATACATCTAATGGGGCATTGATAGTTCAAGTCCTTTCTTGGTTAAATCTTACTTAATATGCCAAACTAGAAGACGAAGCTAATTTACTTAACTTACATCTCAGTATCTGGTCTAGGTCATGGCCTCATAAAATAGGTTTCTTTCTTTGTATTGTATTTCGCAAGAGATTAACTATTATGGACACTCTCTATAATAACAGAAAACTAATTGTGAACGGGTGCTTGTTATCCAAAATATGGAGAATCAGTGGAATACCTAATGTTCAATTGTAGTTTCTCTTTCGGAATTTGGAGGCATTTTATGGATGTTGTGGTCTTCACTCTTCATTGGCCCAATGCCTAACTATATTGACCAAATCATGAAGGAGTAGAAAACTTGTATGCCGTATCCGTTAGGAAATTGTTGTGGCCAGCCATTCATGCCTTCGTCTGCTGGTCAATTTGGAAATGCCGAAATAACATCATTTTTGAACATGGTTCTTCACATACTCATTGTGTAATTCAACAAGTCAAAGTTCAAGCTTATACCTGGAGAAGAAACGTAGATAATTCCTTTGTAATTTAGTTTCCTAGTGGCCATTGGATCTGTTTGTGGTGGGTATTCAGCTCGGGTTTTTCCAAGTTGCTACGGAGGTTGTAGGCACTTTGAGTTCTTCTTTGCTTACTTCTTGGTATGTCTGCAATATATTTATAGTTTTGGTGATAGAAAAAAAAAAGGATGAAAAATTGACAATGGGCAAGGTTGAAGTGCCACAAGAGATAAAGATATATGAGGAACAACAAAATATGCTATCAATGGGAAGTAGGTCGATTTGAAGAGAAATATTAAATCTTATGAGGGTTGATATTGATGATGCTATGAATGCAGTAAATGAGTTAGCTCGATAAGTATCTATGGTTCTTGGTGTTCTTAATTAGTTTGATATATAGGTTGATTGTTTTCTTTTTAATATGCTTGATTTTTTATTTTAACCTCTTTCAGTCAATATATATCTCATTTTTTATGTTGGATTTTTATTACGTCAGATTCTGATATACCCAATTTAAACAATCTAAACAACTTCGAAAATATTTTGTGCCACATTTTTTATCGCACCCAATGCACCCAATCTTAGGTGGTACTTATGTAGATTTTTTCTTTAAGAAAAAAATTAAGACCCAAAATATCACATCACCGATAAAAAATGAACGTTTCAAAAAATTTGTCCAGCGTATTATGAAAGGTGTGTTTATTACAGTTGAGATTAGATGTCTTATATGATTAAATTATATTTGTAGAAACACCTGAGAAATCAATGGTACAGATAGAATTGTATTTAATTGTTATAAAAATATTACAGGACTCGGACTTGTTTAGACATATTTAAAGACTTAGCAGATACACTGTTAGTCACATACATCCGACAACACAAACAAGACTTCTGTCAAACACAATTGACTATTATTTAACCAAGACTCTCTTATACTCTAACATCCCCACTCAAACCTTTAGTGACAACCACTATAAGTTTGGCAAAAATAGTAAACACTTACTCCTGCAAAATCTTGACAGCAAACTCATACAAAGTTGCAGACAACACAAACAAGACTTCACATAAGAAAACTAAACATAAATGTTGTGTTCAGTAACACATCAGCAGTAGTAGCAGTATTAGAATTTGCAGCATCACTGGATGCAGTAATAGAAGTGTTAGTTGGTGAAGAAATAGCAGCACCCATTGCCACAAGCCCACCATCGGTAGAAACAAAAAAACTGTAATTGCAGCATCACTTATACACAAATCGACGAAGTAACAACACCAGTTGTTAAAAGTTGAAGCCTCAAGCAATGTTGGTAGCAACAAAAAATTAAGAATTCTGAAAATTTTGGAGAAGCAAAAGATGTACAGGTGAAAGAAGTAGTTGTTGAAGTAGAAGCACCACCATGCCTTGTTGTAGTAGAAACATCTTCAGTAGTGGAACCAATAGTAATAGGACAAGTAGTAATTGTGAACCTTCTTATCAAACCTTAGAACCAGAAGCATCACAAGTTGATTAGCAGCAGAAATCGTAACTTCCAGTATTTGTTTTGTAGTTCTCTGTTGGTTGATGATTTTGTTGATGAGAAAGATTTAAACTTTGGGTTTTGACGAATTGAAGAAAGAAACAACTACAGAGAAGGGTCGGGGTTCAAAATATTGACAAATCTTTCTAAAGAAAGCAATTATATATTAACCAGCAATTTCAAGAACCCAACGCTAAAAAAAAAAACCCTAATTTGGAATTGAGAACTGATAATATTTGTAATTGTAACTAAAATTACCTCTATCAAATAGGAATTCATCATCGTTGTAGCAAGAAAATCCCAAATTTCTGATCATTATAGCAGCGGAAGTAGAAGCTTCTTCAATATCATAATTTGATTTCTTCTTCTTCTTCTTGTAACCTTTTAATGATGACGATGATAATGCAGCGGAAACTAAAGATTGATTATCCATTAAAGAAAAGTATGGAGATGAAAATCTAGGATCGAAAAAGAATTTTAACGGTTGTTTTTCCCGATTGATACCATGAGAAATCAATGCTACAGATAGAATTGTATTCAATTGTTATAAAAACATTATAGGACTCGGACTTGTTTAGACATATTTACAGACTTAGCAGATACACTGTTAGTCGCAGACATCCGACAAGACAAACAAGACTTATGTCAAACACAGTTGACTATTATTTAACCAAGACTCTCTTATACTCTAAAAACACCATCTTTTGCAACTCGAGTTTTGGAAGGAAAGTAATCCAGTAAAGCATCTAAATTAAAACATTAGAAGAAAAGCTTATTTAGAGTTTAGACTCTATTAGTCTTAGATCGGGTCTTATGGAGACTCACAGGTCACCTGACAGGGAAAAAAATCCAATAAAGTCAAGATTCAAGCAAAAAATCCAATAAAGTCAAGATTCAAACTGTGATTCCACACCTAGTTAGTAAGTTCGCGAATCATTCGCGAATTTTTCCGTATCACGAATTTTACCGTCTTATTCGTGTACGTTTGCAACTCCGAACCCAAGTCACGTATTATGTGGCATTCCCGGATTATTCGCGAACCGTTCACGAATTTTACGTATTCCGAATGATACGTCCGCTTAATTCGCCATAAATTCTTTAGCTTTTACTTTTCAAAGACTCCACTTTTTGGGCTTTACTGCCTTCCGAGCATACACGACCGAATATTAGACGTGTTGTAATTTTTATGAAACAAAAACGACTGAAGAGATTTGAAGGTGAAGGTGAGAGAGATCTCAAACTCACTAACCAAGCATCTAAACCACCATACGACGTCCTCTTGGATAACTAATGTTGTATATATTATTAATATCATCATATTAAGTTTATTTTTTCTTTAAATAACTCACACATATGCATAAAAATTGGTCTATGACCTTATAAATACAAATTATTTGTTATATATAGATACCGAATTTTCAGAACCGAACTCACATTTATAAATCGAATTATACACGTACGTATGCCGTTCCGAATTACTGACGAATCACGTCCCGTTGACCGAATTTTGGACCGAATCTGGATTTTACAAAACCGTATAATACTCGTACGTTTGCCGTTCCGTACGTTTGCCGAATCCCGAATTGCTAACTAGGATTCCACCATTTGCTTGAATTAAGATGTAGATCAAATTTCGGACTCGTAACTGTTATATTGCAGTGAAAGCACGTAAACGTCATGTGTTTCCAACCAAAATAAAAGTATAAACATTATAAATTTTCAATTATCCATTTATTATTATGTAATATAAAGAATGACACATGGTAGATTTGGAGGGTCGGCAGCCTAACAACAAGATGAGCACCAACACCCCTCTAAATAACGATTCCTAATCTATGAAATAGAAAACTATTCTGACCACTACATGCATCAAGATTAGCTAAACAATTCTTAATCCTTTTCAGAAACACAACAAAATACTCACCAGGCCAGAACCCCTAAGCTGTACCCATGAGCTGCACATTTTAATTATTAATCGACATTTCTCAAAAATGTGGTCCTATTTTAAGTTCTAAAAATATTCAAAAGCGTATAACCATTATGCGCCTAAAACAAAACAAAAGAGTGGTCTTGCGTACGTCAATTTCTTTTTTGCGTACGTGATACTTGATTGTGAGAAGTCTTGAGTCTTTTGAAAGTCTCAACTAGTTTTTGTGTCCGTGCTACGCACCGGGTGGACTCAAAACCATCCTATGCGCCGTGCTTAGGATTTTTGATTTGGTGTGGTTCGGTTTCGCCTCGCCCTGTCCCGATGCATGCTTGACTCAGCTTCGTCCCGTCCCGATACATATTTTATTGTATAAATTGACGTTTAGTCCCAAAGTTTGTGGGCTTTGGACGCTTTAGTCCTGTCCTGTCAAGCCTAGTACAAGAAAGTCCAAACTTATCAAATCTGAGACGGGTTAGTCCTGATATGAACGATTTAGTCCAAAGCATAATTTTTTCATGACAAAAATGCCCCATAAGCCAAGTTATTACTCTCATAATCCAGTTCCCATTTTCATTTAACGAAAACAGCTTTCTGAGTAATCTCGAGGTCTCAACGAAAATTCAATCACCAAATATGATATGGTAATCGAAGAAACACTCGATTCATCTTGATAAACCTAAACCTTCCATCATCGATTCATTCTTTTCGAAGATTAACTCAAAATTTATATGAAAAGTCAAGGAGATTCAAGTACAACAATTTACTTTGAAGATCTCATCATCGATAACGATTTGAAGATAAGTTGAATCTGTTCTTATAATTTGATTTGATTTCCATTGTTAAAAATGTCGATTTAAAATTTGATTTTAGGATTTTTAACGGTTTTTGAAACCTAATTTCTTTGATTTCGTTTCGATTTTTTTATTTGACTAATGATTAAATAAGAGTTTAGATCTATAATCACGTCATCTAAATCTTCCTACTCTAAAACTTTCTCCGTTGCTGAACCTGTTTCCCAAAAATGGAAACCATTTGAATGTCGTTTTCCGTCTTAGATCTAAACAGGTGGTCACAAATCATACCTAATCTTATTGCTTGTATTTTAGTTTTTCATTTGAGTTATTGGTCATTTTAAGATTCATTTATCATCTTATTAGTCTATTTCTTCTGTTTTTTGTGGTGTTCTGCATTCAGTGATTATTGATGGGCAAACGTAATTTTGTTTGTGTATTATTCCCCATTTAAGGTTTATGTGTCTGTTGCTTGAAAGCCTTGTTGCTTTTGGTGGGAAAAATGCTCATGTCTATGAATGTTACTTATTTCTTGAATACTTGTCACTTAATGCATAATGTTATGGTGTGCTTAACAGTGTTGATATTTCTTAGGACTTAACTTGCTCGGGGTGGACCTTCTTATGACGCTTTTACTAGTGATGATGTTTGTCTAGTGATCATTTAAATTGCACTTTGATCATTGAATTTTCTTTTTCTGCTTCAGGATATTTATGGCAGACAATCTTTAGTAGAAATGATACATTGGTAAGGGTATTTCCATTGGTTCTCTTTCTTTTGGTTTAATAAGAATGTTTAAGAAGTCCAATAATATACTGAACCGACGCAACCTTTCTACCTGAATTATGGGACGCCAAATTAATTTTAGTATCTAGATCCGAGCAGCGATAAGTATATCGTCCTTACTGGTGACTGGGAGTTAATAAATCATCTGAAACTGATGAAATACTTCACTCTGACGACATTTGTATAGCCAAGACCCTTATGTTATTAATACTTCGATAAAACCTAAAAAAACTGACTGTGTATGTTGGTTGACTAAACAAGATGGATTTTCATTTTCTTTCTTTTTTTATAAAAGAAGTATAGCTTGTCGTAATCTCAAGGATAGCTTTTCTCACTATTATTATTTCTCACAATTGCTAACTGAACGACACCTTTGTCCGTTAGTTGCATTTGATATCTAGATTTTTATTTGCTAATTTTTCTTACTCCTGGCATTGTCCTTAGAAATTATATATGAGTAACCGAATGACAATGTGTTCTGTCTTTATGAACAACTAAAAATCGGGAGGAAAATTACAAAAATCAGAGAACTATTATATTCCGCAATATTCAATAATACGTGGGGTTTTCTCAACCTTGGTTTAAGTTTAGGGGTAATTCAAGTAAGGCGTATGCCCTCCTACTGGAGGCATCAATATGAGGATTGTTTGAATCTAGTGAGCCATTGATGTATGCTTATGGCTGAGTGAAACTAGATACTGCAGTGGGGGTATTGGATGTTGTATGTTATACTCTTTTCTTTTGCTTAGGAAAAGTAGACAGATAGGCAAGGCATACCTAATCGTAGGTCCCTAGCTGATTCATGCCCTCCCTTCATATCGTATGATTTTCGTTCCTCAGGGAGCTATACAGTGAGGAAGATAATCTTCACCTTCTTAATTTGGTGTGATCTGTAGAAGTAGGGAGGCTTAATGTGTACATAAATGTACACATGTAGATTCTTAATGTGTACATAGTTGTACACATATTGACTATGTTTCTGTTAGTATTGTGTATAGGAAAGTTGGTTGGAAGCCACGTCAAGGTGAGAGCCACTTGGATGTTATTCTAAGAGGAAAGAATTTTACTGCTCTCCATTTTTTGACATGATTTTCTGATAAAAAAAAATAGTTCAATGTTTTCTTGCATTTTAAGACAATAGAAACACAACTCTTCTCCTTCTCGATCTAAGAAAGGTTAGTGAATCAAAAGATTCGCTTTACTTTTTCTCGTTGTGTTCCTCTTGTCAAGCACGTAACTAATTTGTTGTTACCAAATATGTTTTAGGCTGCATAAGTTGCAGTTGGACAGACCGTTACTGCAGTTGGACAGACCGTTACTGCATCAGTTGTACACCTGCTATTGTTAACGTGTACATAAATGTACACCTACTATTGTTAACGTGTACACAAATGTACACTTATTGATTTTAATGTGTACATAGTTGAACCACATGATGAATTTTTGAAACTTCTAGGTTTGAAAGATATTAATCGATCTACTTCTTGATTTTAATGTACACTTGTTAATTTTAATGTGTATATAGTTGCCAATCGCTAAAAATGCAGACTCTATGATCGTCTTTAGTATGGCAGAGGCATGGTAGCGGAGCTGAGCTAGCAAACACAGTGGATTTTGTTGCCACTAATATAATGCATGGAAAAAGACCGAGGTATATATATCCTTTTTTTCATCTTACTGTATTTATACAATTGGTGTTCATGTAAATTACCTAGTTGTTAGCGAAACTATAGCATTCTTGTTTGACTAGGACATGCAAGTTATAGAATGACATATGTTTTTGCATTTTAAGTGTGTTTGAGCACAATTACTAAGTGCATGAGGTTGACATCTATAAAAACCCCACTTTTTGTTATTACGAATATTGGATTTAACTAGCTCTCAATGAAGTTCCATGGTTGTGGTGTCTGTGAACCTTTCCATTTTTACAATGTCTCCATGTAGTCGCAAATTTCGGTTAAATCATATTATCATTCATTTAGCACCTCAGGCGGCAGATGAGATTTTATATAGGTCACTATTTGTGGACTTGTTAAATTTTTCCTTCTGGCTATGGATATTTTCTTTGTTAGTTGTTACTGAGTATAGGCTCCCATGAAACTAGGGTGTACAAACTAGTGCACATGTAAATAACAAAGGTGTACATAATTGTACACATGTTGGTTTTTAATGTGTACATAATTGTACACCTGTTGTATGTGTTTCTCTCTGTCTATATGTGCTTGTTCTGTTTTACATGTACTAAAGTTTTTGTTCGATTGTAGCTGTATTACATGATATTCAAAAATGAGGATATTATATCCTTACTGCGAATGTGAATTACATGATATTCAAAAATGAGAATATTATATCCCTGAGGTCCACATCTTCGTGAACTACCATGTCTTGTTAGAGTAGCTTAGAGTTTAGTTTCTTCAAAATTTTAGGAGACACCACGAATTCTTTCAATTGTGTTAAATTTCGAGGTAATTTTCGCTCCGCACCCTTTTAATCTCCATATGCTTCTGTACTAGTACTTTATTAGTTTCGTAAAGTCTTTCTTGCAGTGCATCTTGTTATATCTGGTACTGATTTAACTGCATTTCTCCATACACTCTCTAGCACCCACTGTTTTATATTCATATCGTTTTAGACAATCTTTTTGATGTAGAACATACAAGTTCCTCTAGGTTATTTTTGTTCCTTGGAAATGTGCACAACTGTTGCCCGCAGATTTTTTGCTAAATTCACTATGACGGTATGTTGATATGTATCTAACATTTTTTTTTTCTGAATATGGTAATAGGATGACGACACTGCACTGCTAGAGCAAGCACTCCCAATGTCACTAAACGACCATCATTCTATTCCATCCGGTGGATTATTATTGGAAGACACTGATGAATTTTTGTACACCAATGTAAACTAAGTTTTTTAAAAAGTGAGAATTATATAGTCATATGGGTACTCTTTTTGTAGCTCTCGGAAAGATCTTTCCAAATATATAAAGTTTGCGAAGTTTGGACAAACGGTTCGAAAAATAAAAAAAAAATTAATTTTTGGACTAAACTGTAAATATTTGGACTAAACTGTAAATCCAGAAGGTTATTTGTGTACTTTCCCTAAAAAGAAACTAACTTGTACCTAGTTGAATGGGTCAGGACTAACTAGTATATTTGGATGGGATTTTGGACTAAACCGTATTTTTTCCTATTTTATTGGTGTATTGCGGCTTGACCTTGCCCCATCGCTATGCATTTTTGATTTGGTTTGTCTCGACTTCGCCTCGCCCTGTCGTTTAAGATCTTGGATTTGGTCAGAACGTTTAAGATCTTGAATTTGGTGTAGCTTGGCTTCGCCTCACCCCGTCCCAAATTCCCGACACATTTTTTATTTGGCATCACGTGCCTACGCCTTGCCCGTCCTTATGGAAACATTAAATTATAAGCCTTAATGTCTGTTCTGATATTTGCTGCTTTTGACCTTACGTTCACACTTCTGGCAACATGAATTAACACTCAAGTATTTCGGAAAAAGCACATTGCTTAAAACATCACAACCTTACCGATATGGTTTTCCCCATTGCTTATTAAGCATATAGACTACAGTGTGGACATTAAATTCCCATTGTACTTGGTATTTATATAGAGAGATCGTGACAATTGGATTTAGCTCTCGAAACGTTGCTGCCGGTAATAACTTGATGCATTATCCTCCTAATCCAGACACTTTCCTTTGTGCCCAAAAACTCAATCTCGGGAAAACCAAAACACAATAATATATAATCAACATAGCATTAATCACAGATGAACAATAGTCATTCAGAGATCAAAAAACCATTAGTCATGGATAACATTCACTCAGTGGATGTACATGAAGAGTATGCCTAGCTATATCTCTGTTAGCTACGACTACATCATATAACTCAAATGGCTAGATTAGAAAAAAGGAAAAGGTAAAAGTAAGACACTCAAATATTGTGCAGGAGTTGCATGAATGCATATACACGTTAATACTTGCATAATACATGATGGTTATCTGCATGAGAGGGATGACCACATAAAATAGATGTACACATCTTACCATGTTGATATACAAAACCCTCGGAATAATGGATTATTTGGACAAAAGACTGGCAACCCGCAAAATACCCATGAGCCCTCTATCACTGTTTGCTTCATTGAGTATCTGAGATGGTGCTTAGTATGGTAGTACTCAGACTTGATGAGAATGGTTCACACCACCAAAATCTTGATTTCTTATGGAATCTTATCGAACTGCAAAAGCCCACTCCAATGTTTTCTTCTTAAGAGTTCCCTGGACAATCTGTCTCTCAAGAACAGACTATAGTCAGATACCCAAACAGGAATATCTAACTGCGCCAAAAAAAAGTAGTTAGATCATTTTAATTTGTGGACTGATGAAAAATATGCAACTGATTCAACTGACATACACCCTCACAGAACACTGGGGATAAACCGAAACACTCGGCACAAATGATCTTACACATGGAGGACATAAAATTCAGTCAAAAAAAAACTTTGGTTAGCTTGTATTGATATTTCTCTCAATAAGTCCTATTATTTTATGAAAAGAGAAAAGGGGATTGCGACCATAAGCATCAACCAAGGCATTAAATTTTCTTTAAACACATGATATATCAAATAAAAGAGTAATGTTGATGATAAAAAGATAATACCTTCAGCTTTAGTAATAAGATCAGAAGTAGGGTATTGCGGAGAGCCACTGTGAGCTTTAATCCAAAAGCAGAATTGCTATATTTAACAAAGTCAACCAAACCATTAAAATTCGAAAAAAGATTACCAACTTGTGTCACGCTATTAACCTCATCTCGGGCCTGTGTGTGATGCCTGGGTGTGACATGGGGTGCTCACGGTATCTGTAAGTGTCAATCTGTTTGAATCTGCATCAAATCAATAGTATAGACATCAATATATCATTCAAATTACTAAAGTAAATCCACCATATCTATAATTCTAATGCCCAAATATCAAAAAAGGAGTTTTGGCAGTTCAAAAATTAGATCAGGCGATGATACCTAAGTCATTAAGCTCCCTTGTAGTTGGACCAACAATTGGTGTTTCCCGTCACAATGCATGTTCCAGATTTTTGATCTGCAAATTTGAGATCCCTAATTTGCATTGGGAACAAATATTAACAAAAGAACCTGTGTTACTGATTAGTTTGGGCCAACCATGTTACCGCGTGTTTCTGTTTTTCGTCACTCGATTTCTTAAAAGAACCTGATTTATAACAAAACATTGATAATTAAGCGTGAATCACATTGATAAATCGAACCTAATGATACCCAAAATTAACAAAACATAAAAATAAAAGACAATAAAAAAAAAACTCATAGAGGCATTATACTAAAGGACATCTAATTAATTACCTCATGGTTCTTTTATGATCACCCACTGCAAAATCATAAATATAAAGAATACCAATCTGGATATTTAATCTACAGGGTTCTATTTATCTAAAAAAATGAATACTAAAACATAATATAATTAAAGCAAAATCCTAATTAAAGCTTAAGTTGGAGAGTAATTAACTCTCGCCTGGAAAATAACCTTGAGTTGTAGAGTGATTTATCCTTACCTGTGAAATTAAAATATTACTTGTTTAATTTCGTTAAATTTCATAACAGAATTCATTGCATGATAGAACCTAAGAAAACAATAAAATCAAAATAGAACAGAGACTACCGCCAAATCAAAATAAGCGTGTAAATAGGATTACAGAATAATTGATCTATAATTTTAGTTAATAGGCTAATATTAGATCAAGAAAAATAGGATTACAAAAAACTAATCGAGTTTTACCTTGTTTGGAGAAAATGTTCACTTAAGATTTTCCGAGAGACTGAGGAAGCGATTGATTTCGTCAACTGATTATGCAGAGGTTTTTCTGATGAACAAAGAGATGGAGAAGGAGAACAAAAAGAAGAAGAAGGAGGAAAGAGAAGAAAGAAAAAACATTGCGGCTATACGTATTAGGGTTTTGGCTTTCCTATTTTTTCTTTTTCTCTTTATTTCCCGTAAAATTGTTTTTTTTTGTTTTTGTCTTTCGGTGCTTATGCCGTTTTTTAAACCGAAAAAGATATTTAGTGTTATATTCATATAATTTGAGGAAAAGTGGAATGGAGAATTTTGAAGGGCAGGGACGCTCATCCAAAGGTGAGTATTCTCACCGCGGGACGCATGACCTCACATAGCTTAGAAGTTTAAAAGGTTTGATTATAGGGATCGATTCTAGTATTATCCATTTATCGGGAGTTTGGTTTGCCTCTTTAGCTCGAGTATGATGTGCAATTTCACATTATAGAGATTTTATCCATCAAAAGAAATATTATTACGACAACTGTCAATAAATATTTTACTAATATTAAGCCTTATTTTATAGACGATATCAACTCACGATTCAAAGGTAAAACCGTGGCCTTTTTCCTTGATTCAAGTTGTGGGTCAAACGAGCGCTGGAACGAAATCTTGAATCAATTTTGGGATGCCAAATGATGTGCACAACAAAATTTTACTTCGGCGCATAACGGGTGTGCTATTTGCGCCTAACTATTGGACGCGTCTATTCTGAGTCATCATAATTTTCCTCGCATGTAAAAATGCAACATCTCTAATTTTTTTACGCCAAACTGTAAGATGTTTTCTTGATTCGATGTTGAATCATGACAAGAGTTAGCCATTATATTAAATCAAGGTGACGTGCCTAAGCTTGAAAATTGAATATGATAAGAGTTAGTCTAATAATATATAGTGTGAAAAAAATTAAAATAATCAGGAAAGGTGAGATGTGACTGTCATCATTGGTTTGTTCTAGTTGTGACTGTCATCATTTTGATTGGATCTCACACAACATCGACGTAAGAGAATGGAGAGAGAAGGAGCGAGAAATCCGCTCACTCTGTATCTCGACAGAATTTTTTTTTCGAATCAATGGAAACGCAAGGAAACAAAGAAGGTATCATATTAGAGGAGAAGAAAAGAAGGGGTTTCACATCATGGATTCATCTTTCTTCAGACATCGCGTGTTGGCTGATCGAAGTTTTGGAGGAGCCGAGAGATCTAAGGTGGGGAAGGAAAAAATGGCCAAGACCACAGGGCGAAGCTTCCTTCTTGTGTGAGGATAAGGAGAATGAAGGAGGGAGGTATATGAGAATCTCAAGCGTGAGAAGAGGAGATGAGGCACGATCTTATGCGTTGTGTGTACCATGTGGAGATAGCTGTTATTATTGGGCGATGTTAGAAACGGAATTACACAAGATGTTGAATGAGAACAATTTTTTAAGGAAGCCTAAGCAAACTGTTCCTTCAGATGCTGATTTTACAGTTCAACTTTCCAACAGGAATGAGAGAACATAATTGGGTTTAATTCGAGTTGAAGGGTTCGTCAGGTGGCAAAGATTGACAAGAGAAGTTTTACAGGAGCTGCAATGGGAGTCTTTTGTTGATTTTGAGATTTTGGATGGTCAATCTGCAAAGATTGTAATCACTCATGATTACTTGCTTGATTTATGGAAGCCAAAGAAGATGGTGGTAGACGGCACAGTTGTTCATATCACTCAATTCCATAAGGATATCTTGAGGAAGAAGTCACCAATTAAAATCTCAAAAGGAAATATTATTCCTATTCAGGCTATGTCACGTTTGGGTAAGTGGCTTAAGATTAGAGGAATCCCTCAGAGCAACTGGAGCTCCAACCTTTTCAGAACCGTATGTGCATCAATGTGAGGCTTAATTGAGATTGATTCTGGCACTCTTCAGCTGGAAAATCCAATTTTTTTTCCGAATCTCAGTCAAAGGAGATTTCTCGGTGATACCGGCGGTTCTCATGGTTGAAGATGGAGAGACGATGGGCAGTTTCCATAGAATGGGATTACAAATTTGATCCGAAGACTAAGCCTAGTCTGGCGGAATATAACAGACTGATTAATGGGTTTGATGATTCAAATTCAAATAAGTATAAGCCCGCGTATTCAAGAGTTAAATCGATCGATACAACTAGGTGGATCGGAATCGGTTTTCAATGGATACGAAATTGATAATGGAAAATGGATTTATAAGCAAAAATCTATCCACCAGCCACAAAATTTAACTCTTGGAGATTCTCCATCATCTTCAAGTGGTGCGGCTCAGGAGGTTGAGTCCACTATCTTGAAACCTCAGGGTTTGGTTGTTAATGCAGAAAGAGATAATAACCAACTTTTTGAGGAGAGGGTTTGTAGCTCAGTTGTTGGATTACATGGAAGTGTAGGAGATGTTCCCATGATCCAAAACAGAGCTAAATCTCTGACTTTCAACAGTCAGAGAATCTAGATGAAGAGGGGGGAGTTGTACATTCGTCTAGACTTGAGATTATTGATAGTCTTATGGCAGCCGAAGCTAGGGGTTACAGATGTTGAGTGGAAGGAAAACTCCCATTCACACTGTTATACCAACAATCTCAGTTAGTCAAGTTGTTCTTTCTCATACAAATGGTAGAAGTGGAGAGGGATTTCCTACTGCTGAAATGGGAAAGAATGACAGAGTGGATATGTAAGCTAATAGTGGGTTTTATTCCTCAGGAAACCCTGACGACCTACAGTTAGTCATGCATGAAACTGCAGATAAGGAAAACTTGGTCCTAAATTCTCCGGTCGATGTTCTTAATACTCCACCTTATGACATAGCTGCTGATAACTTATTTTCGGTGGTGGAGGATAACATTGTCATTAAACTCGGTGACATACAAAATAAGAACATTGACACTAATAAATTGATATTTTCAGTACTTCCAAGATGGTCTTTGAGCTTTGTTGTAGACTGGGATAGAATTAAGACCAAGGATGAGAAGGAAGCCAGCGAAGTCATCACAGAGATTCTGTTCAAGTACAGGGATAGATATGGAGCCATTGAAGCTGGTAAGCAGGTGCCAGACAATTGTCAATCAACTAACTCATCTAACGCAACAGAGCTAAATAATGGGTTAGATGAAGCTTGTTATAGGGAGATGCTAGTGACTGATGGGAACTAAAATAATCAATTGGAACATCAGTGGATTAAACGCTTTTGATAAGTAGGTAGCTGTCAGGGATACCATTGCAGTGCATAAATGTCTCATATGGCTATTCAGGAAACTAAATTGGGTAATGTATCTGCATATTTTATTAGACAACTGTGTCATGATGATGAGTTTGGTTTTGAAATAATTCCTTCTCAAGGTACAACTGGGAACAATGGAGGCTTAATTACGATATGGGATAATGCTGTCTTAGAAATTCTAGATAAGAGATTGGGTTACAACTCCATATCCTATCCTTTTAGGTTCAGAAGTAATGACTCCATATGCTGTCTTAGAAATTTGTAGTTACAACTCCATATCATATCCTCTCCATGTGATTATGCTTTAAGGGAACTTTTCTGGAAGGATTTGGCTGAGATTAGAAGTTGGTCAACTGAAGCTTGGTGTAGTTTAGGAGACTTTAATACTGTAAGAAGTGATGCAGAGAGAAACAAGGCAGGAGGTGACACAAGAAATATGAAATTTTTGAATGATTTTATTGATGATCAGGAGTAGGGGTGCACATACCCTACCCATACCCGCCAACCCTAACCTACCCGCCAGTTTTTTAACCGTATCCTACCCTATCCACTATTTGGCGGGTAGGGTGGCGGGTGAAGATTTTCTTAACCGCCAATAAACGGGTAGGGTGGCGGGTAAAGCTCGAAATTATCCTACCCTACCGGTCTTCGAACAATTCCTACTAGGGGTGCACATACCCTACCCATACCCGCCAACCCTACCCTGCCCGCCATTTTTTTAACCGTATCCTACCCTATCCACTATTTGGCGGGTAGGGTGACGGGTAAAGATTTTCTTAACCGCCAATAAACGGGTAGGGTGGCGGGTATAGGCCATATCCTACCCACCCTACCCGTTGTGCAGCCCTAATCAGGAGTTAATTGATTTATCATTGAATGATGGCTCTTTTAGATGGAGTAATAAGCATGCTGACCCTCTACTATGTAGATTGGACAAAATATTGTTGTGCACTGCATTTGATTCCAAGTTCAGCAATGCAATTCAGACAGCTCTGGTAAGAACAATCTCAGATCATAATCCATTGCTTTTTGAGTTGGATTCAGCAGTCAAGATTGGTTCTAGCTTTAAAATTGAGAGCCACTGTTGGAACACCCGGACTTTGTTAAGCTAGTGGAATCTTGGTGGTCTGCAATGAATTTTACTGGCACTCCTGGTTACGTCCTCTTTAGAAAGTTTTAGAATTTGAAGTATTTTATAAAATCTTGGAGCAAGGTTACTTTTGGGAATGTGAAGATGCAAGAAGATGAATTGACCGCAAGAATAAAAGTTCTTAATCTGGCAGAGGAGGTAAATATTCTTTCAGATATTCAATGAAGCTGAACACTGTCAAGATTACTAGGCCTAGAATGGATTATCAAAGATTTAAGGTGAAAGGTTTTAAGGAAGGAGATAAGAATACTCATTACTTCAACAGAATTGCAAATGCTAAAAGAAGGAGAAATTGGATATCTAATTAAATTGGAGATTGGTGGAGTGGAAGTATTTAACCATGATGCAATCAATGAGGACATTAGGGAGTATTACACTAAGTTATTTACTTCCACTAATAATATTAATCCTTGTTTTGATGGTTTACAGTTCAAGTCAATAGATGCAGTTCAACAGGCTTGGTTGAAAAAGGTGTTTCAAGAGGAGGAAGTGACATTGGCTATGAAGAAATGTGGAAGAAACAAGGCACCAGGGCCTGATGGCTTCAATATTGAGTTCTTTAGGGATTGTTGGAGTTTCTTGAAGACTGATGTTATGGCAGCTATAAATGAGTTTTACACTAAAGGGAAGTTGGATTGGAGGCTGAATATGCCGTTTGTTAAACTCATTCCAAAAAAGGAAGACTCAACAACTACTAAAGACTTTATACCATTAAGTCTCATTAGTAGTATTTATAAGATTATAACGAAGGTTCTAACTGAAATACTGAAGGTGGTGATGCCTAGTTTGGTTTCTAATGCTCAGGGTGTTTTTATCAAAAAGAAACAAATTCTAGATGGCATTTTAGTCGCTAATGAATGCATAGATAGCAGACTTAGGCAAAAGAAACCAGGGATTTTATGCAAGATAGATGGAGAAAGCATTTGATAATGTTAGCTGGAATTCTCTATTTTCTATCTTAAGGAAGAATGGTTTTGGAGACCGATGGATTGGTTGGATTTCTTGGTGTACGTGTAACTGAAGCTCAGTTTTCAATTTTGGTTAATGGGAAAGCTACTTCTAGAATTCAACCATCTAAAGAAATAAGACAGGGTGACCCATTGTCCCCTTTCTTGTTTTTGTTAGTGGTTGAAGTTCTTTCTTTGCTTATGAATGATGCAGTAGCTGCAGGCAGGATCAGTGGATTTCAAGTGGTGGAAGGAGGTACCATAGTCTCTCATTTGCAGTTTGCGGATGACACAATAATTCTGCTAGATGCAACCAAACTGGAGGTAAGGAGACTGTTTATTATCCTTATGATGTTTGAGGTGATGACTGGTTTGAAGCCGAACTTGGAGAAGAGTGCAATGACTAGTATAGGTGCAGATGAACTTGTGCATGAGCTTTTCTTTAGAGTTGGAGTGCAAAGTGGATAGGCTACTAATAACTTACTTGGGTATGCCTATTGGTGCTACTAAAAGGAATGTAGATATTTGGGAAGTTACCATTCAGAAGATGAAGAAAAAATTAGCACCTTGGAATAGAAATTTCTTAAACAAGGAAGGGAGAGTTACCTTAATCAAAAGTTCTTTGGAGAGTATTGTTGTGTATTTTCTCTCTGTTTACTATATGCGTGTATCTGTGGAGAAGAAGTTGAAAAGTATCATAAGAAAATTCTTGTGGGGGGAGGAAGATAACAAGAAGAAGATGAGTTGGGTAAACTTTAAAACAGTTTGCAAGACTAAAAGCAAAGGAGGATTGGGAATAAGATGCTTAAGATTGGTGAACAAGTCCCTTTTAGCAAAATGACATGGGAGATATTGCAAGGAGAAAAATGCTTGGTGGAGAAAGATCATTTGTGGGAAGACCAAGACAGTTAAGGAGGGTTTGGTTCCATTACAAGTAAATGAACCAGTTGGAAGGAGCATGTGGTTTGAAATACAAAAAGCTAATAAGGATTTTTTTGAAGTTGTTAAGCTGCAGGATGACAGAAGCATTCGTTTTTGGCATGACTGGTGGCTGAAAAAAGACTCTTTGAAGAATACATATCCAAGACTGTACATAGTAAGTTTGCAAAAACATCACATGGTGGCTGATATGAAGGACATAAGCTGGAGTTTTCAAATTTCAAGAGATCTTAATCCTGCGGAGAGAATAGACTTGCTGGAGTTAAAGTTTGAACTGAGAAATGTTGCTTTGGATCACAGTAAAGGTGATGTCGTGGACGGAGATTGCTCAACAAAAGGTTTTTACAAGACAATGGCAAGTGCAGAAGAAGATTGGGACTTCTGTAAGATTGCTGACTGTAAGTTGATCCCACCGAAGGTTTGTTTCATAATGTGGGATGCAATGCACTATTCAGTTCCAACTAGAGATATGTTAGCAAGGCGTGGTGTCACGATTTCGTCTAATCTGTGTTTATTATGCGACTCAGCAGTGGAAAACTTGGATCATTTGTTTCTTAATTGCAGCTGGCTAAGCATCTCTGGAATTTCTTCATCAACTCTCTTCAAGTTTGCTGGGTTATGCCAAGTGAACTCATTATGTTAATGAAGAGCTGGAGTTTAGTTGATAGCAGGGAGAAAAGGAAAATAATATGGCAGATACTTCCTAATGCAATTTTGTGGGAGTAATGGCTGGAGAGGAACAATAGGCACCATGGCGGCAGAAGCAAGACAAAAGAAGAGCTAATCCCTGTTATATTGGATATTTGCTTATGGAGCTCATCTACGGAGATTTTCAAGGGATACTCGATGAGTCAAATTATACGAACACTGGGAAGATGTAGTTATTTTGTAATTAGTTAGCTTGTTTACATTATTTGGGAGTCCCTTGACTTTTTTTTTTTTTCTAAGAAACACCAAAATATATTAAGCTAGAAGAAAGTTACAGAGTGCACTTAAGGGCTCTTTTCTTACAAGACCATCCAAAAAAGAAGGAAAAGTAGCCCATATGTTTTTAATACAACATTTTCTAGCTTTTCTAGCAAGCTTATCAGCTACATTGTTTTTCACGAGATTAATGTACACATGCTTAAAAGTAGTACTTCTAGCCATCAAGCTACGACAGGCAGACAAGACATCACTACACCACCACCCGATATTTGTACAGTCTCTATTCACAAAATCCACCATTTGGAGACAGTCGCTAACAAAAGTGACTTTGGAAAGCTTCAACTCTTGTGTCCAAGTGATACCCAAAAAAAGTGCAGTTACTTCAGCTCCAACCGCATCAGGAATCAGTCCAAAGTCTGCTCTAGTGCCTTTTATTGTGCCTGTAACATCACACCAAAGAATACCCAGACCCATATTAAAGTCTTTAAAAGAGCCATCAATAAACATAAAATGGTCTACCTCCATTCTGCAATACTTATTCTTCTTCTTCATAACCTTAGCATGAACTCTAGGCTTAACATATGAATGCAACATTCTCTTTACATCTAGAATAACTTTATCATATCTATAGAAATCTTTCTGAAAATCACATCACATTTAAGTTTCCAAACACACCACATTATAACATCAGCAATACTTGGCCAGTTAACATCATACGGGGAATCACCATGACCATCATTAAACCAGTACAGAAAATAATCATCTAACTCTTGCAGATCAGTAGAAATTAAATGTTGAAAAGATAACCCAAACCAAATATGTGAAGCAATGGGACACTTAACAAAAAGATGTAAGGATGTTTCAACAACATTCCCACATAAGGGACAAGTATCATCAACCAAAGGATTATAAAAGTTCAGTAAAGAGTTCACCGGAAGCATGTAGGCAAAGATTTTCCATATGAAAACCTAATCTTTGGAAGACATTCTAAAGACCACACTTTCTTCCAGAACAAAGAATATTCAATTGAATAATCCTCATTCACATATGATTTGTATGCCGATTTTATTGTAAACAAACCATTACGAGTATGAGCCCACATTATTTTATCATCTTGATTAAGATTTAGACTAATAGATCTAATCCTTTTAATATCTTCAGGCATAAATAATTCATTTAGCAAAGACACATTCCAACAGTTATTATTCTTATCAATCAGATCCTTAACATAACTATAATCTTTTTAATTAGGATTATTAGAGACTAGAAGAGAATTAGTATAAGGCAACCAAATATCATTCCATATGTTAGTAGAAGCACCAACTTTCTTAATTATATTGGCTCTAATAAAAGATAAACTCTTAACAATACCTTTCCATATCCAAGAGGACCCATCTGCAGCTTTATCAATTTCTAACAAATTCTGATTAGGATAATATTTATCTTTTACGAAAATCGAAAGCAAATTATCTGGATTTTGCATAAGTCTCCAGCCTAACTTACTGATAAAAACTCTATTAGTAACAAAAGTATTCCTAATACCAAGCCCTCCACAGTGTCTAGACTTACCAATATCATCCCATGAGCGAAAATAAGCAGCACACCTGGGATTCTTTTTTGACCATCAAAAGGTTCTCTGTATAGAATCAATCTTCGAAGTGATCTTTTTAGGTAAGGGAAAGGCAAGACAACTTATAAGTAGCCATACTAGAGAGAACATGTTTAACTACCACAGTTCTACCAGCTATATTAAGATTAGTTCTTTTACAGTTACTCAACATAGTATTGAACTTTTCTATGATAAACTGAAAAGACTTACTTTTATCTCTATCGACAAAGATGGGGGGGTACCAAGATACTTCTCAATTTACTTAAGTATTTAATCTTAAGAGTCCTGGCCAGAAGTTTAATATGTTTATGATGAGTTTTTGCACTAGTGATGAAACCAGATTTTTCCAAGTTAATGGCTTGCCCAGAAGCCATAGCAAAAGTATCTATGATTTTTACAAGATTTCTAGCATACGACAAAGAATCTTTAGAAAACAACATGCAATCATCAGCAAAGAAAAGATGCGAAATAGAAGGACTGTTACCATTTACTCTAAATCCTTGTATAATATTATCCTTTTCAGCCTTAATAAGAAGTTGCGACAATACCTCCATACACATGAAAAAATATACAGAGAAAGACAATCCCCTTGCCGAATACCCCTTGAAGGAAAGAACATATCCCCTGGAACACCATTAACCAGAACTAAATATGAAACAGTGCTAATACATTGAAAGATCATATGACACCAGTCTTCAGAAAAACCTAGCTTCTTAAAAACAGAAATGATAAATGACCATTCTAACCTATCAAATGCTTTAGAGAGATCTAGTTTAATAGCCATGAACCCATTTTTGACTTTTTTCTTTTTCTTTTTAAAGGAATGCAGAATTTCATGAATGATGATAATATTGTCTTGGATTTGTCTATTAGAAACAAAAGCTGATTGATAAGGCGAAATAATTGAATCCATCAAAGGCTTCAACCTATTAGTTAAAAATTTTGAAATGATTTTATAGATGGTATTTGATAAGCTAATGGGTCTGAACTCATGGGATGTAGATGGGTTATTTATTTTAGGAATTAGGGTAATAAAAGAATGGTTCATTTGTCTAAGAAGAAATTTATTTTTGAAAAAAATTTGGACATGCAATATAACTTCACTTGAAATTTCATTCCAACTATCATGAAAAACCCTAGCTGGATAACCATATGGACCTGGAGACTTCCAGGGATCCATATTCTTCACAGTACTATAAATTTCCTCAACAGTAGGTATTGCAATTAAAGATATATTCATGTCATCAGTAACAATAGCCTGAATATTACATAGAGCAGTTTGAATAACCGAGCTACTAGGATTTGATGTTGTATAGATCTTCTTAAAATGTTTTGTAAGCAGATCTACAACCTGCTCCCTACTATCCAACCAATTACCATGCTCATCTTTAATAGTATGTATCGTGTTATACATATTTCTGAGTTTTACCGTATTATGGAAAAACCTAGTGTTCCTATCATACTGAGTGAAATAATCGATCTTAGCTTTCTGCTTATAGAAACTATTTTCAATTTCATACCAATAATCCAGCCGATTAGAATAGTTAAGTATAAAACTAACAATATCAGGGGTATACTGCACACTCTGAAGTTTTTCAATCTCAGCATTCAACTTATTAATAGTATTTTTAATATGACCAAAAGAGAACACATTCCATCTACTAAGATCATGCTTAAGATTTTTTAGTTTACCAGCCATAATGAAACTCGGAGAACCATTGACTTTTTTAGACCAAGAATTAATAAGCACGCCTTTGAATTAAATCAGGATTAAGTTGCTAGCATTTAAAGAATTTATAAGGAATATTAAGATGTTGTTCAAAGTGAAAACACTTAAGCATAATGGGGCTGTGGTCTGAGTAAACTCTAGCAAGATTTGTTATACGAGTTTGCGGCAGAACAGAGAACCAATCATCATTAACAAAACCCCTATCTAGTTTTTCAAAGATCATCTCAACAGGGTTTTTAAATCTCCTATTACACCATGTAAAAGGGATTTCCAAAAGAAAAAACTTCATTCATCTTCATTTCTACTAGACTTCTTCTAACTAAATCAGGAGGGAAAGAATTATTCAAATTACCACCCTGCTTTTCAGAAGCATTTAGAATGAAATTAAAATCCCCTAAAAGTAATCAAGGTCTTTTATTAGACTAATTCATGTTGTTAAGAAAATTCCATTGATTCTTTATTCCAATGTTACTGAGAGCTCCATAAATAAAAGACAATGCAATTTTTAATCCCAGGAGTAACATCGCACAATATATGAATCATATTAAGAGAGCTACTTAAAATTTCTATAGAAGACTTAGCAAAATAACCTAAAGCAATCCCCCCATATTTGCCTTCAGCGGGAATAATATACCAAGAATCATACGACACATGATGCGTGTATTTTCTAACAGTATCTATATCTACCATAGTTTCAATAAGACAAATAGCATCAACTTTATTTTTCCTAAATAAATTAGCTAAATGCAACCATTTCTTATCAGAGCAACACCCATTCATGTTCCAGCAAAAAAACTTCATGATTAAAAATAGACACAAAGAACAGTGAAAAGAAAATCCGAATATAAAAAAGTATAAATAGAAATCAGAGAAAAACTTACGAGGTCATGAGTAGAAGGAGGATCAGCATCCATAGAGTCCATCGAATCCACCATCATGAGATTAACTTCATTTTCTAATTCTTCTTTAGAGATGAGAGGTTCAGGGGGTAACACAGCTAAAGGAGTTGGTTCGAGCACTACTGCTTTATCAATACAATCCCCAATACTTGAATTTTCTAAGCCAACATTCTCAGAGACCGGATTTATAAACATATTTGAGGTGTAACACATTTCAGCAGAAGAGTTTAAAAATAAACCCAGAGCTTGTGAATACAGTATGAGAGACAGAAGACTGAGCAACAAATGTACATGATGCAGACCAAAAGACATTAGAATCCACATTTTCGGACTGAGAAAGACCACCTCTACCTGACCCTTGCAGATTACCAGCAGTTTGCAAACTGACAGAGAATGCTGATGGCTGAGCATTTGAATCGGCTTGCACGGTTGTAGCAGAACTGTTTCCTCCACCAGATCCCTCTCCCTTCTCCAAAACTGATTCCACTTTAGTAATAGCAACATGAGAAGCTTTTGGTGACGGAGCCTTGATAAAAATTAAATGTATAATAATAAGACCAACATTCCATCAACGGAGTCCCCAGAATCAGAGCATGCTTAATCACAAAAATTGACAAGTGTTGAAAAGTTCTGATAATTACCACCAAATATAAAAAGAGGGCCATAAATTAATCAGGGAGAAGAAAAATAACCAGATTCCAATAAAAAACCATCTTGATTAATTGTATCTTTGAACATTTGAATTATAAAGAAAAATCTGATCAACTTGGGCATTGGAGACAAAACACTTAGAATTCTACAACCCTTAACCAAATCAGTTGATAGTTTATATAGAATAAAAGTAGGTAATCATTAATCTCTATAAGAAATCTTCCCCAAAAATTACCCATATATCTTCTAATACAGCTAAAAACAAAGTAATCTTCAATAACCAAATCCCTACTGGCGTAGGATCTCAAAATGCTATGAAAGCATTCCCAATACACTCTACTAAGAAATATCGATCAAATCCAGTTTAGAATAGTAATGATATAAACCAAAACCATACCCAGAAGAAACCTCTAAATCACTTATCTCTATCTCATGATGGTGGATACCGAAACCCTATGCTGCTATCCCTTCAACCCATAACCTAATCAGAAAAAAGCAAAAAGAAAAGTTAGAACAAAACTTGAGAGATGTTTCAAAGATTGCAGAACTAGAATTTTACTCATGATTCTAAATCTATCTAGATTACAATCAATTAAACAAAGAAACAGAAAAGACTAGACCATCAAAAATTAGGGATTTTGAAAAAAGTTATCAGTTAGGTCAAGAAAAAAGATGAATTAAAAACTTAAAAATAGAAAAAAAAATTAAAGCATTGGGTTATCTAAATTGAAAGCAAAGAATCAAAATTTCATAACAGATACATAATCAGATAGATGGAAGAGCCGATTGATCGAAGTAGAAGAAGAAAAATTCAACGTTTGACTAAGTCATCACTCTGTACATATTTTTCTCTTCTCAATATAACCTTTTCTTCTCGGAAAAAAATCATTTTGATCGGTCAAATCTATTCTGTTGCTTGACTGGTCAACCCGAAGTGGTCTCTACTCTCTAGAATATTTTGAATTTCCAATTATGAAAGAAAATAAGAAAAAGAAGATAGATACGAGAATTATACTCACCCGATTATTATTTTATGATAATATATAGATTGGCAATAGCTCCCTACATGATTTGTGCTGCACTGATTTATTTAGAACGTTCACAGTGGTCGTGGTTGTAACACATCATGGTTGTAACATATTACTTAAGACGGTGGAAACAATTTTAGTATTATATATGGGGCTCAATTTGTTGCTCGTCTACCATACAATTCTCTTGTAACCGAAGAAGATTGAAATAATAAAAGAAAAGTTTCAAAAGAAGAGTTAACATAGAAACAACGGACACCTAGCTCAGCTGGTCATTCCCATTTCTCAAAGTTTCATACGTTTCAGGAGGTCCCAGGTTTGAACCCTCAATGGCGTAATATTGCAGGAATTAACATGAACGTAGAGTTAGCATGTCCCCTTGTGACACGATCTCAGCCCCATCCGTTTCGACTCCCTTGATTAGGTTACCCATGAGGCTCGCTGGAAGGCTAGCACAACAACCTTTCAATTAATGGAACACTACGTTGTTGGAGCTTAACTTGTTAGGTTTCCAACTAGTTAATGTAGTACTCTTTATTATAAGAATAATATATAAGTTTAGAAAAAGAAGAAAAATAAATAATTACGTATGGTCCGTTGGGTCACATTGGCAAACTAAAATCGAATTCATCAGTTGCTCCTTCAAGTCTGAATCTTTTCGTGGAAGATCTGGGGATGAGTTCACACGTATGCCAACTCAGTAATAAGAGCACCCCAACCAAAAAATCTGAACAAAATTTCAAGGCTGTTAAAGGGGTGTGTTTGGGGGTGTACCAACCCAAAAGCAAATGGTTGTTTTGTCCTGTATATAATGTGGTGTACCCAAACAATTTGGTAACCCTATTACCAGTTTTGCAGAATTTGTCCTCGGGTAGGTCCCCTAACTTGATGGCCTTCATAATACCATTCACGGTAAATGGATACATTTGACGCTCCTGGGCCTCAGCGTGGTTCGACCTGAGAAAGGTTTCCAATCTGACATTCGTATCCAACATCTAACGGATTTGTATCCAACAAATGATTCTACAAATCTTTCTTTTATAATTAAAATTTTAAATTAAAAAGATAAAACTAACAAAAATGACTTGAATAAGGACCGATCAAGAAATAAATAAAAAGAATATGATTTAGTTTAGCATCTTAAGCTCGAGCCCTAAAAGTTTGATGGAAGAAAATGATGAAGAGATAAATTAACTATATGGTGGACTAGTAAATATACAATTTAACATTATTATTATATATTATAAAATCTTGTAAATAATTTAAAACTAATGAATCCTCAACGGTGCGTCCGCATTTGATCCAAAATCGGTCTGATCCCAAAAATTGCATCTGCATTCGGTCCACTAGTAAGGGGTCCAGACATCCTCTCCTTTCAAAAAAAAAAAAAAAAAAATGCCGTTGGGCTGGATGTAAATCAAAGATTTCGGGCCACCCCGCTGTATCCACCTTTCAGCAAAAGATGTCTTCTTTCTCAAGTTATTGCAAATGTCCCGATTATTATATAATATCCACAGTTAGGGTTGAGTAGGGTTTTGTTTTGAACCCATATTCATTTTTCTTATATTATATCGTCAAACAGCATTATCACAGAAAAATAGTCATGTCTCTTGAAGCAGCAGGCTGCTTCGTTCTTATGTCGGCAAGTGTTTTTGCCGGTTTATTTATGCATCAGGAGTTAAACGATTGGAAGAAGACTCGTAACAGAAATAAACGCAAAGACGATTTGATTGAAAAACTACTTGAAAGATTACTTATACTTTTATCTGGAGATAAAACCACTGAACCGGTCAAAAGAGATGATAACGGCAACAAGGTTGAAGAGCCAAAAGAGGTGAAGACAACCGAGGAACATGTCAATCGAGAGGTGGAAAAATTGAAGACTAAAATTGACATCATGAGGGATGATGTTGATGATATCATGGAGTTGTTTGAGATGGTTTAATAGGTGTTTCGGGTTCTTAGTGTTTTCTAAATAAGTTTGATGGTCTCTTTCTGTTTTTTTGATTATGTTTAATTGTTTAAGTTTCATTTTTTTTTTCCATTATTAATTTGTTTAAGTACTTAAATGATAATGGCATACATTGTTTGATTGGTCTCTTCATTCGGAAGACCATGTTCAATGAAATCCTTCAACTACTATTGATCCTAGATAATCCAAGGTCTTTATTCTAACTCTGATTGCATGGTCAACCCTTTGGATCTTGATGTCTTGACTGGTGAAAGCAGAGTCATTTGTATACTTTCTGTTTTTACAGTATTTAAGAAAGATGAGATTACTGAGAATAAAAATCCCCCAAAATATTTTTTCCATTATAAATCTTTTTTAATCCTGGTAAGTTCTCATTGGTAACCTAATAATTCCTTATCACATTTATCTTAGTATGCACACAAACACAATATCGATATCATGTTAATCTTTATCTGGACAACCAATTTTAGGAATCCCTATGTGGGACGGCCAAATGAGACAACTTCACGAGACGACCAGTATACGGGTCGGCATGGGAAATCGCACATGCAAAATGCTCTTATGTATCCGGCATGGGAATTCGCACATGCAAAATGGTCTTATGTATGCTTTCCCCTTGAACTTGAACCATCTCTTTATCTATGTATTCTATCTCCTCTCTTGAATAAGCTAAATCACTGGCGTTCTCCATAGAGTTCATTGCGCCTAGCAACCTTGGTTGCTTTTGCTCGACCGTATCAGTGAAACTTACCCCATCAATTGCACTTAGACCGGAGACTTCCCCCATCAGAGACATCTTTGACTACAGACTTCAGTAAAGTTTGCACATGCAAAATGAGTCTCACGAGAATCGAATGATCATACTGGGTTAAATACGAGCCTATCACAGAAATTTTCTGTCTCTTTTCTGTTTTTGCAAAAACTCTCGACGCCCTATCCACTGCACCAGAAAATATTACCCCTCGGACATCCCTTATCCCGGAGACTATTCTGGACGGAAAGAATTGGCCCAAAGCTCATAAACCCAAGTCCCGTACTTGGTGCCTTGGAAGAGGCATCTTCTCAAGTTGTATCTTGTGCAAAAAGTCAGTGCAAAATCACATAATATAAGCATATCAGTGTTCACATGTATATCTATTATAATCTATCTAGCTAGGGTTTCGGCTGAACATATACCTTCGTTAGAGTTTCAACGTAGGATAAAGAAGAAAGATAGTCATGGCAGACAACGGACCTGGGATTATGGAGGTTGTTGCAAAAGTTTTCGTTGTGACGTTTGCTGCTTCCGCTGGTGTAGGTGGTGGTGCTTTACTGTACCATGGGTTAAACGATTGGAGGATTAATCGAAAAAATAACAAATCAGAAGAAGAAGAAGATTTCTATATACCAACAATTCGAAAAGTTTCTGCCATGCTCAAGAATTACTTTAATGGTAAGGTGGAGGAGTTGAAGGAGAAGTTATCTGAGGAACAACTGAAAGCTGTTCAAGAAACACTGGTAGATATGAGGAGCAATCTTGATGCTGCGACGGAACATTTTGAGGAATTTAATAAGGTGTATAAATCTGAATGAGAACGGTCGATGCATATAATGTTAGGGTTTAGTTAATTTCGTCTGTGTTTTTTTTTTTTTTTTGAATATTAGTATTGATTAGGGTTTTCTCTTGATTTGTTTCTTGAAATTATTAAGGATCGTTCAGTATAATTAATTTGCCTTTTATGAATTAACTGCGATTAATGCATGTACGTATGTGAACAGTTTCGCGATTAATAAACGCATAGCTAAATTATCAGGGCAACAAATTAAAGAAATCAAACGAGTGACATACCAAGACTAGCCAAGAACAAATTTAATCTCTTAGCTTTCAATTGTTCACCATAAGTGCACCTAGACCTTATTTTTTCTAGCTCCATATCACATGTTAACTTGTAGCTGTGGCAGAACTACTAATAAAAACTTAATTAACAACCTATCAAGATTCAAACTTAGAGGCTAAGGACTGTTTTCATTCTGTTGGGGGTGTATAGCCTTGATGCTCGTTTGTAAATTTCCTCTTATTTTCCAAGCAAACAAAAAAAAAACAAAAAACAAATTTAAGGCTTCAAACACAACATTGAAGATTGTGTCTGTTGAATGCCTCATCTGTGTTGGTTGATAACTGCTACAGCATTGTTACATGAGTCATCAATGAAACAAAACAAAAAAAATTAATTTCGACAAATATAGTTGGTAACTTGGCATGTTGATTATTAAGCTAATGCGCAGCTGCATATTAGCATATCACCATCGCTAACTGAAACGACAACGACAAGGTAGAGAAGATGAAGATTTTGCATTATCAAAAGCTTGAATACAAACAGGTTATCCCTGTGTCTAAATAGGCGTACATTCCTTTACAAATATGGTGAGGAGATTATACGCAGTTAATATCTTTCCTAAACCAGAAGATAAGTCCTAACTACCATATATACAAAATATATATGCAAATATCTTAATACTCCCCCTCAAGTTGGAGCATAGAGATTACGAATGCCCAACTTGCGAAGAAGAAGCTCAAACTAAGGACGTCCAAGCGCTTTGGTGAAGATATCTGCAAGTTGAGCCGTTGTGCGAATATGAGAAGTGATAATAGCACCCGATTGAATGTGATCACGTACGTAGTGACAATCAATCTCAATGTGTTTGGTGCGCTCATGAAAAACAGGATTAACAGCAATATGAAGCGCGGATTGACTGTCACAATAAAGACGCATAGGCTGAGAGTGGGACACACCAAGAGATTTCAATAACGCCTTGAGCCAAGTGAGTTCACTACAAGTATGAGCCACAGAACGGTATTCAGCTTCGGCTGAAGAACGCGACATCGTGTGCTGCTTCTTTGTCTTCCAAGATATAGGCGAGCCTCCCAAAAATATAAAATACCCGGTAAGAGAACGACGACTAAGAGGGCAGGAGGCCCAATCAGAGTCACAATAAGCAATAAGTTGAAGAGCACTGTCCTTACGTAGAACAATTCCTTGACCCGGATGACTCTTAAGATAACGAAGAACTCGAAGAGCAGCTTCCCAATGTGCAACTCGAGGAGATTGCATGAATTGAGCCAATACATGTACCGAATAACACAATTCAGGACGCGTAATTGTCAAATATATCAAACGTCCAATAAGTCGGCGATACTGAGATGAATCTGAATACAAAGGTCCATCATCTAGAGCCAAACGATGATGTTGATCAATGGGTGAAGCAGCTGGTTTGGCTCCAAGAAGTCCATTCTCAGAAAGTATATCCAAGTTATATTTCGTTGAGATAAAAATAGACCATCAGTACCTCGAGATATTTCAATACCCAAAAAATACTTGAGAGGACCTAAATCTTTCATATGAAAGCACCGACTTAAGTATGTCTTAAAAGTAGCAATAGCAGCGGAATTATTCCCAACAATAATCAAATCATCAACAAAAACAAGTACGTTAATAGAATTCTCACCTTGTCGTAGAGTAAATAGAGAGTAATCAGCATAAGACTGTATAAATCCAAAAGCCTTAAGAGCACTTGCAAGCTTAGAAAACCAATTACGTGGAGCTTGACGAAGACCATACAGGGATCTGTGAAGACGACATACTTTGCCCGAAGAAGTAGTCGAATAGCCTGGAGGAAGTTGCATATATACTTCCTCATCAAGATCTCCGTGTAGAAAGGCAATGTGAACATCCATTTGGTGCAACTCCCAATCTTGAGCCACTGTGACTGCCAAAAAAGTTCTAACCGAAACCATTTTGGCTACGGGAGCAAAGGTTTCATGGTAATCAACTCCTTCAACCTGTCTATTACCAAGAACAACCAATCGATCTTTATATCTTTCTACACTACCATCAAAATTATATTTAATTTTGTAAACCCACTTACAGCCAATAGCCTTTTTCCTTGGCGGAAGATCAGTAATAGATAATGTGCCATTTTTATCAAGAGTACCAATTTCCTCAGCCATGGCGACGCGCCAACATGGAAGTTTCACAGCTTCGGCATAGCTGGTTGGTTCTTTAAGAGTAGTAATAGCCGCCAAAAACTGAGTGTGGTTAGCAGAAAAATTATCACATGAGACATAATTAGTTATGGGATAAGGCATACCCTAGGACGTTGTCGAGTGAGGAGTAGAGGAGTCGGGGTCTATTAATTTGATGGTATTACATATATAATCCTTTAGATGTATATTAGGTATCCGAGCCCGAACACTACGTCGAACTGCCTTATCAGAATTATCTCTAATAACATCACTTGCGGTTTCAGCAGATAAAGTTGCATCAGAAGCATAACGGACAGCTACATCTTGTCTTTCTGTAACATCTGACATGCTTTGTTGGGGCCCAGATGAGATAAAACCATCCCTTGAATTCACTAATGATCCCCTGATTGTTTTGTCACTAACTTTTGGAATTTTGTCATTGGCTGTGACTATTCCACTTATGGCACTACAAAACAAATTCATTACCTCACCTGCTTGAGTAGTGGTGCTGTCAATAGGAGACAAATTTTGTACAGCTGATAAGTCTCGTTCACTAGGAGATAAATACCGGACAATAGACAAATTCTGTTCCATTTCCTTACTGCCTGGTACAGTTGTTCGATCATTACCAGACACCGTCTGGTCATTACTGCTTGGAGTAGCTGCACTGTTATTTCCTGGTGAATTATGTCCGCCTGTACATGAAGAACCACCCGGATTAGAAGTACTGTCACACAACCATGAGTCTGGATGTTCTCCAAAAATTTCCAACCTCCTCTCCAACTCAATTTGACATTCTTCATCATTATTATTATCTAAAGAATTAACGGTATAAGGAAACTTGTTTTCAAAGAAAACCACATCATGGGATACAAAAAATTGTTTCGATTCCAAATCAAATAACCGCCAACCTTTTTTTCCATAAGGATAATCAACAAATATACATCTCCGACTTCTTGGATTAAATTTATTACGATCACGAGGCACAATACTTGCATAACACAAACATCCAAATACCCGAATAAGATTATAAATAGGAGGCTTCTTATGTAACAATTCATATGGTGTTCTCCAATTGAGCAAGGGATTAGGCGTGCGATTAATAATATAAGCAGCACTTAAGATACATTCACCCCAAAACTGAAGAGGTAAATTGACTTGAAATCGTAAAGAACGCGCAACATTCAATATGTGACGATGTTTGCGTTCAACTCACCGATTTTGCTGTGGCGTATCCACGCACGAAGTTTGAAATTCTATACCTTGTTTAGTAATAAATGGGATTAATGGAAGAAATTCTGTACCATTATCACTGCGCACCTTCTTAACTTGTCTATCAAATTGCGTCCTAGCCATAGCACAAAAATTCTGAAAAATTTGCACCACCTCAGTTTTATGTGCTATCAAATAAACCCAAACACAACGAGAATAATCGTCGACAATGGTAAGAAAATAATGTGCACCGCAAGAAGATGGAGTACGATAGAGACCCCAAACATCACAATGTACTAAATGGAAGAAGTCATCTGCTTTAGTCTCACTAAAAGGAAACGATGTCCGAGTTTGTTTAGCTTTAAAGCAAATATCACAGGGTTCATCAAGAAATTTCTGACAATCAACTTTATTTGTACACGGAAGTAAAGAAATAACCTTATTAGACGCATGACCTAAACGTCTATGCCACAAACAATAATCTTCTTCAGCAGATACTCGATTTGCCGTAATGAGCGTTCCACTGTGGAAGATATAGACCCCGTCTCGTTCCTCACCTACACCAATCACCGTCCTCGTAGTACGGTCCTGTATCACACATAACTTATCAGTCAAAGTGACAATACATTTTAAATCTTTAATTAAACATGCTAAAGAAATCAAATTGCCCCGGAGATCAGGAAGGAATAAAAAAAGATATAGTTTCATATTGTTTTCGAACACCACAGTGCCTTCGCAAGGAGCATGAGAGTATGTGCCATTCGGAAGCTTTACGGAAGAAAAACCTATTTTATGAGTCTTAAATAAAAACTCCTTACTTCCTGTCATATGTCGTGAAGCCCCTGTATCAAGTATCCATTTACCAGAGAGTTTCTCCTTCGAATCATTATTTGAAATTTTAAGCATTTCAACAATGGTTTCCCATTGGGTATCAGTAAGAGTATTAACAAGACCCAGTCGATCTTGTGACGATAGAGATCTTCCACCAGAGTTAGTGGTTGTGATCGCTAAATTAGCTATAACAGTCATGGTGTTAATCTTCAACACGAATTTCTTTTTTAAAAAGATTCGGTCTTTCCTGGCTCAGATGCCATGAAACGACAAGGTAGAAAAGATAAAGATTTTGTATTATCAAAAACTTGAATACAAACAGGTTATCCCTGTGTCTAAATAGGCGTACATTACGTTACAAATATGGTGAGGAGATTATACGCAATCAATATCTTTCCTAAAACAGAAGATAAGTCCTAACTACCATATATACAAAATATATATGCAAATATCTTAATACTAACATCTTGTTTGTTTGCAGCTGACTCGGCGTCTGGATCTGAGTCAACCTCTTACTCGGGCCGAGTCAGCAATCAGACCGTTTGTTTTGCATTTTGAGTCAGATCTGACTCGACCTATGACTCAGACATAACCCCTGACTCGGACCCATTTGAGTCAGGTAACAAAATACCCCTGACTCACAGGACCAAACCACTGGCTCACGTTTTTTGAGTCAGATCTGACTCAAAACAAACATATTAAGTCAGATCCAGATGAGCCAGGTGATTTTACTCAGATCCAGATGATTCAGATCCAGACGACTCAGATGAGTCAGGAGTAAACAAACATAGTGTAACTTTTGGAGCAGGACAAATAATCCCACTTTGTATTTCCTCTTTTCCGTAGTCTCTTCTCAATCGGATCCAATATTCACTAGGACGATCTTAGATTACAAAAATAGCCGAGTGTCTTCAAACTTGTAAAATCAAACATGAGATGAAAGCTGCTAATACTCACGCGTATATGTTCAGAAAATTCTCAAAATTTTGTTTAAAGGAATCTTTCTTAGTTAAGAAGAAGGTCCAGGGTGTATCTCTTTTTGAGAAGATCACTAGTAGTATGAAACCTTAGATATTTGAGAAATGACGGTTGTGATGGTTTGTCTTTTCCCTTTGTCAAACCCCTTTGTTTATAGAACCCGATCGTATTAAAATTTTATGTTTGCTGCAAGTATTGACGCCATGTGGAACAAAGGTCCACCTGTTGCAATGGTTCAACCATCACCTAGTCTTATCGCGGAACAAAAGGTACTCTTCGTCTTAGCGATTTGTTATTCTTTCCGATGTCTGTTTCCTATACACTTGCCAATCCTAGTAGTGTATATATGATATATTTATGTATCTATAGATAGATATCTGTAGCTATTAGGTAAATCATCACAGATCAACAGACACATTGGACCTTATCTCCCATTTCCTCATCAATCTTTGCAACTTGTTCAAGTTGCATCACCTAAATGTGGAGTTCAGTTGTATCATGACTTTGGTTATAGTTTCTTTTCCACGTTATATGTATGGTACTATGGAGAGATCCAAAATGCAATGGATTACCCCCATCTGGTCTCTTTTATTCACGTGCACTGTACGTATGTGCTAGCTTTAGTGCGCTGGGATAAATCAAGTGTTAGACCCTGGTTCCACCCCAATGGCTTGTGGGGGTATCCTGACAATTAGGCATAATAATAGGTAGAATCAATTCAGCTACATGTAATCTCAGCCATTAGATGAACTCTATGAAGGCCCCACGAAAACTTGTGAAGTTATACAGAACACACTATATGAGGGATCGCCATAAGTCGGTCTATGTGTCTATCTCCTCCTTCTCAATTAGGGTTGCGGTTGAATTTATCTCAAGTTGAAGAAATATATCATCATGGGTAAAGAAAGGGGTTCAGATTATTTTATACCGTGTTTTTTCTCAACAGCTGGACTTTCTCTTGGTCTTTCAATTGGTGCAGTTGGTATTGCTATTGTTTTTATAGTGTATGATGAGTTGAATGAGATAAACAAGGAGAGAAAAAATCGAAGAAGTCTTGCAGCAGCAAAAAAGAAGGGTCAGAAGGATCTGTCTAAACATTTTATTTGTTTTTTTTTGATATTAAGATGGGAATTTTTGTTGACTGTTGGAAATGGTTACATTATTCATGTCAGCTTGTAATGTTGTCACAATAAAATTTGGTGGATGCTGGATCCAACTCCTACTTAAATTAATGAAAAGAACGTGCATGTTTCGCCAGCTTATCTGTTGGTTTATTATACTGTCTATTAATGGACTTGGAAGCCCACATTGGATCCTTGTCTAAAAGACTAGTGATATCGAAAATCCTATATTGTAATTCCCAACTGACTTGTTGATAGTTTCCTTTAGCTGCTGCAACCACGTTCTGAGCGTCCAATTCAAAACACATTTGTTGTATGTTGAGCTCCTCTGCCCATAACATTGCATGCATCATTCCTTCTATTTTTGAGTGCTCTGCATCTAGGTGGACACATTCATGGATGCAACGTACTTGTTCGAAGGCACTTGTAGAATTACGAAGGATTAGTCTTATTCCTGTATGATTAATAGATGAAACAGTTTTAAATGAAGCATCATAGCAAATTGAACAGGCATGAGCAAGAGGAGGTATCCAGTTAGTTTGTGTATCACTAGCAGGCCTGTTGACACATGTATTTTGTTGTGTTTTCTTCATAGATGACCCTATCATGTTGTTTAGATGCTGAATGTTACGAATTAGTTCTACAGGATTAGGTTTTTTCCCCATTAAAAACACTTCCGCATCTTTCTTTCATATTTCCCAGCTCGCATTTTCCATTTTTACAATCCAGTCTTCATCTAGTTTTTTAAACTCATTTGTAAACCAGCTTGTGATCCATCTATCTATACTCATATCAGCAGTTTTCATTCTCCTCCTTGCACCAGGAATTGAGGTCCAAACAGCCCTAGCAAATGGACAATCCCATATTATATGTTTAGTTGTCTCTTCTACCCGATGACACATACTGCAATAATCTCCACCAAACTGTGTTACTCTCCCCATGCGTTCACTTTAGGGTACTACATCATTCATACATCTCCATAAGAAGGTTTTTATTCTTGGCAGAGTATCCAAGTTTCATAGCTTTCTCCATAATGCTGCCATGTATGCATCATAGATCTCAGCTACATTGGTCTTGATATCCACAAGCTTGTTGTAGGCAGATTTAACTGTGAACTCACCATTTTTTGTTAAAGTCCATACTAATATGTCTGGTGAGTTGGCAGGTATTCTCATGCTTAAGATATTGTTTGCAGCATCAGGGGAGAAAAATTGTTGAATTACTGTGACCTTCCAAGTTTTGGTACCTGGTCTATAAGATCAGTGACAGTATTGTAGTTTACTGCCACTTCAAAGTCAACAATGGAGATTGGCGGTTCTTGTTTTCCCATAATCCAATTACCCTTCCAAGTAATTATCTGTGTTCCATCACCTACAATTCAGAAGCTATATTTTTGAACAAACTTTACTTCTCCATGTATACTTTGCCAAGCATATGTCGAATTCTTCTTTTTGGTTGAGTGCAGTACTGAGGTATCTGGAAAATTCCTTTCTTTTAAAGCTTTAGCCCACAACTGATGAGGATTATGACAGAGTCTCCAAACAGATTTAGCCAGCAAGGCCTTGTTAAAACATTCTAAATCTCTGAAGCCCATACCACCAACATCTTTATGGCTGTTAACCTTGTCCCAGGATATGAAGTATACCCCTTTACCATCTTGTTTTTTCCACCAGAATCTTCTCTGCACCTTGTCCATTTCCTTAATTGTTGATTTTGGTATCTTAAAGTCTCCCATTTGGTGAGATGGCATGGCATTTAAGACATGCTTTACCATAACTGATCTGCCAAATTGTGTCAAAAACTTGCCATTTCGTCTAAGTAGTCTAGACTTCATTCCTTCTACCATAGAAGAAAAAGAAGTAGTTCTTTTCCTGTTAAGAAACAGTGGGATACCCAGACTTCTCTCATCAAGAGACATCTTTTTCATTTTCAATTTTCTCAGTAAAATTCTGCAATGTCTTGAGTGGAGATGCTTTGAGAAAAATGCTGCAGATTTTTGGACATTAATTTGTTGGCCTGATATGGAGCTGAAGTCAGATATTATTTGCAGTAGATTGTTAACATTGTGTATCAGATTTCACAAACAATATGCAATCGTCTGGGAATAGAAGATGTGAGACTGGAGGTCCATTTTTTGCTATTTTGATGCCCTGGATCTTCTTTTCATTTTCTGCTCTTGCCAAAGCTCCTGTGAATACTTCCATAGTGAGAAGAAACAGATAGGATGACAATGGATCACGCTGTCGTATTCCTCTTGTTGGTTTGAATCTCTGTGATACTTATGCATTCATGAATCAAGTCGCAAAAGTGCTCTGCAAATCCAAAACTCTCCATGATTCTGCACAAGAAAGACCACTCCACACGATCGAAGGCTTTAGACATATCTTGCTTCAATGCCATGTGATCCATCTTTGTCTTTTTCCTTCTCATGCAGTGTATTAATTGTTGTAATATTAAATTTGCGATAAATACGGATTCGTTGCTCGGACTTGAATAGATTTAAAAACAAAAATATATACACAATTTGTCACAGGATCAAGAGATACTAGGACTCAGGATTCCACCAATTCTTATACTCATGTGAATCAACTATTAATTTTAGACAATTATAGCTTATAATGATAACAAATATCGACTCTTTTCTTTTCCAAAAATAGATTTTGTAAAGTATTAGATGTAAATCATAAGCATGATGCATCAAGAGTTCCTATACTAAGCATACATCATCAGATAAAATCACAAATAATCAAGAAAAATCATAAAACAACTCATAATAGTGCAAATAGTCATAAAATAATTAAATAGAATTACTCATGCATAAAGAATGGTTTCCTCCATCATCCCAGTAATGGGGTTTAGCTACTCATAATAATCATGTTCTAAAAATAAATATTTGATGCTCAAAATATGATTAAAAGAGTGAAAAATATAATACAGAGAAACTACGACCCCCTTTAAGCGTCCAGAGAAGAACGATAAAACACCACTGCTGTAAATAACGATACCTCACTGCTGCTGTTGACGCTGTTGTTTTAAGACCCACAGAAGCAAGTCGTTGTCACTGTTGATAAACGACTGTCTTGCGGTGTCTGTTCTTCGTGTTCTTCGTGCTCTTTAATGGCAGCAGCAGCAGCAGAACTCCTCCTTCCTGCAGCTCCCGTTCTTCGCTCCTCTAGCCTCTCTCTGGTCTCTGCTCGACCCCAAACCTCTCCATCCACCTTCTCTGACATAAAACCAACTATTTATAGGCTTTAAATCCCCTTGAAACTCGATCAAACCCCTTGGAAATCTCCATTATTCTTTACGGGTTGTTTGAAGAATAATCTTCTTCTTGTTGCGTTACAGGCTGTTTACAGCTATTCTCTCGTCTCAAATATCTTCTAGGACTTTTAACCAACTGTTTTGATGTATATCCCACGCAAGATATCCCATAAATCTCTCAAACTAATCTCAAACCCTAAACAGAAACCGTGTGCACTGTCTTGACTTTGTGTGGATTTTCTGACTTATACAGCCCAATTAGATGGGTCTAATCGCTTCTAACAGGTCCCTTATATCTTGTAGAGTCCGTGGGTACCAAATTTGCCCATTGAATCGCCTCCTAGGTCGCTCAAATCCTTGATCCAAAATTGTTGACGCTGCTGCCTTTTTTCCCGCCAAAATCCAGTTTTGAAACTTTGAAGATGACCTCCCCCTATCCAGTTCTGGTGTCCCTTTAGTACATGCCCTGAAATGGGGTGCCCCTTAGTAATTAGGTTACCCCTTATCCAAAGTGAGAGTCCGTATAGTAATTTTCTCCCACGAGCGCAAAAACCACTTTTTAGGCAATTTCGCCGCAAAAGCTTATTTCTCCAAAAACACCTACAAAGACATAAAATAACCAAATAAGTACAAAATCGAGCACTAACAATATAAACAATTGGGACAAATTAGACACATAAATGCGTCTATCATTAATTCATGAGCAATTGTAATATTGTCTCATATCTGCCTCCCAGGAACATAAACGGCCTGCATAGGTGAGATTACTTTTTCCATCAGTGGTTTTAATCTCAGAGCTATAATTGAGTGCTTTTATTGACAAGTTGGAAGATTTGAGCATAGGAGATAATGATGCTGCTCCCAAGTCTAAAAACAACTGAATTCTTTTATGTTCATGAGAACGATTATTGGTGCCAGTTTTTTTTATTAATATTAGGTATATGTTTATCCGTTTATGTGTCAATTCTTTTATTAATCAGTTTTTTTATGTTCTTATTCTTCTTAATTTGATAAGTATTTTCTTTTTTGATTTAATTAATAAATAATTTGGGTATATAATATCGCATGTGGTTATCAGTGCATGGATAAATACGATTTTAATCTTAAATATTATGAAATCTAAAGACTTAAAGGCCTAGACAAATAAAACTTCCACGTTGAATGCTGAGGAAATCCTCGCTTCCTATTGGCCGAAATAGGCCTTTCTTAAATTTTTTGAAACGATCATTTCGGTGTAGACACTTGGCAATGTATAATTGGTTTAAACCTTGGATCTACTCTGCCCGACAACTAAATTTGGAAATAATCAACTTTCCTTATGTGACTAAGTTTTAGCGCAAAGAAATTACGTTTCCTTGTGTGATCTAACTAGGTTTCCTATCATGGAACAATTACCAAAGTTAACCAGATTTCTGAATCCAGTTTTGTGCAAGTCTATATTAAAGAAACCTTTAAGTGACCCTTTTCCCCTGTTAAGGAATCAGATCGTATCTTGAACCATGCACTGTTTCAAAGGTATTTTTAAATTTGATTTCAAATTTTGGTCTTTTGGAATTTAATTGATTTGCTATTACGGTTATTCAATTTTTTGGCTTTTAATTATGGTTTCTCTCACACTTTCGATCTTGCCATTACACCAATTACATGCAATTAGGCACGCCTCTACCAAGGTTCCAATGGTTCTTCTCTATTTCCTACGCGGTTCAGATGTAATAACCTCTTGCTAAAAAAAGCTCCGACTGCGGCACACCGATGAACAAGGTTCCAATTGGTGCTATAGGTCCACCGGATGTTTACAAGAGTTAAGTTTTGAGGAGAATGTGGACAGAGAAGAAGAAGGTGATGATGCCGTTGTTATTTCATCAAAAGAGGTAATCAGTGTTAATGGCCACGTGAATATGACGCCTTTTTACCATAAAGTTATGGCGGAAAGACGAAGACACACTCAAGTTATATTGTACCTACCAGTTAAAAACGGAAAACCTGTATATTATATATATATAGTAGGGGCATAAGGCTATTATGGTTCGTATTCAACTTTACAATGGGCGGGGCATCAGATTTTGGAGAGATCGGAGGGTATAAAACATATGCTCAAAAGAAAAATATCCAAGATGAGTTTGAATAAGGATGCTGGAGGCTATGGTTGGGGATTTTCACAATTCAAATAGTTGGCGGCTGCAATTTAGACGAGCACTTGATCAAGTGGAAAGCAATGATTTGCTTGAGTTGAGACAAAACTGGCGAAGCATTTAATTTAAACTTCGAGGCTGAAGACGTATTGGATGGGTAAGCATTTAGTATTCGCTTCAGGTGGAGTGTAACTAACGTATGCGATAGTAACTTGGATAATGTTTTTAAACAAGTCCCTGCTAAAGTATGCTGCAAAGAAACTTCTTTCATCTTTCGACATCAAGTCACATTTGTTAGCAAGGAAGGAATTTATTGTTGATATAGTTGGGAGTAATGTTTTTGGTCCAAAGGTCCATACACAATAGTTTAACAATTTTGGAAGATCAGAATGTATAGTCGAGTTACTGGAGGTAGATTGAAACATCACGAAGAAGAGTTGATAGTTTTGGTTAAACAAACTCTAATTACTCATATAGTTTAACCCAAACATTAATCACAGCTTACCCAAACGTGGGGTAAATCTTCTAGCCTATAATTTTCCTAATTTAACACAATTTTTAATTAAAAATGACTAACTTTAATGCCATTAATGGGCCATGGCCGGGAAGCCCCTGCTAATTTTACTCAACCAACAAAATAACGAGGCAAGCAGGTTTTAACAAACTTATAGGTTTAATCAACCAATCATATGGCTAATTTTAATGTGGGGATTACAGTTGCACAGAATAAGAAAAAGATAAAAAAAGGAAAACAAAAAAGAAAACGTATGTTTGATTTCAAAAGACAAACCTAATTTACCATGTTTGGAATTTATATAAGTCCAAATTTAATTTGGAAATCGTGTACCTACCATATTATGACTGTATTTTTATCAAATTAATATATAAAGGTGAAAAATATTTCACAAGGAAAAAATAAATAAAATATGCACGTGAATATGCATATTTTCTACCTATTCGCACATCAAATCAAAAATGCATCGTCATGGACCGGTGCAAAGCTCCGCGCACACCAAATTAAAAATGCACCGTCACGGGACGGGGCACACCAAATAAAAAATGCATCTCTCCGGGGGGGCGAAGCCCCGCGTACAGCAAAAATGCATCTCCACAGGCGGAGCGAAGCTCCGTGCGCATCAAATTAAAAATGCATCGCCACGGGACGGGACAAAGCCCTGTATACACCAAGTTAAAAGAAAAAAATGCCCGGTACGTAGCACGGACACAAATCTAGTTAATCTAATTTTCGTACTAAAAATACGGCCGATTACCAAAAGAAAAAAAAGAGGGTGTCTTTGTATAATTTCTAAATACTCTTAGCTTCACCTCGTCAAGCTTTATAAAAAAAAAGTTCTAACAGTTCTTTGTTAATTGGCTGAGTAACACGAAATCATAAACAAAAACGGCTTAAAACACGAAAATCCTTGTATTTATTTATTTATATGGCATATAAATTACGAACATATGCTACATATATTGTTTCATAAAAATAAATAAATAGTATACTGATATATATATATATGCTGCATATATTTATTTATTTATTGAGAAGGAAAGGATATAACTAATAAACAATATCCATGAAATATTTTCTATACAATCAGATATGTATTCATTGTCTATGTTTTGTTGCATCGTATCCAACAAATTAACCAGATTTACCACAAGGATAATCAGCCTGACCATGGGGATCAATATATCGGAGCACTAACAAGGCTATGAAAAGAATGAGGAAACCCAATATTGGCATCGCCATCAGATATAGCCGGGGATAAAACATAGAGCCCATGGACCATGTGAATGATCCAAATACTAAAACAACTCCCGCCTCTTCTATCCATTTGGCAGCTGATGGAAAATCATGTGACATGACCACTCCAACAATAATAAATAATGAGCCATAGCACAGGAAAAGCAATGGTATGGCAGCTAGCGGTGAAGAGTATGTCCAGACTTCCAAACCTACAAGAAGAGTGGTCGTAGGTGCAACTACAGCCATAGTCATTTTCCCAAGTTCAAACTTCCGAAAAGGGACCCTCCCACGGTAGTTCTGGGGTTTTTGGCTTCCCATCTCAAGGTCGCCGTTCTCCTCGTGCCTAAAGTCTCTTGGTAGAGAAGGGTGGTTATTCATGGTCAAGTCTGGTGAGGATGACATATCTGACCCTGGAGTTGGGGATGAACAAAACGAAGTCTTAACATCATTTACTTCTCGTTTTCCACACTCCGTATGTAGAAGTGGAGATGGATAAGATTGGGACGACTCAGTAGGGGTTGAATGGTGTAAGTAGGGTGAAGCTGCTGGATCACTGCTTGCTTGCTGACCATGGAACTTCCGTGGTTCTGTGATATCACCAGCGCTACTGCTACTACCGGATTCCATAACCATACTTAATCGATAGAGACGAACGTAGTATTGAATTAACAGTCTAGCTTGCTAGGTGGAGTTAGCTACTAGTGGGTACCAAGGACTGTGGTTTGAGATGGAGCAACTGGAAAGAAAACGAAAGCGATGGGGATCAACTGATCATCATCTAATTAAGCAGCTCAACCATTTTTGTCTTTCAATTAACTGTACTAGCAAGAGGCAGTAGGCACAATGTGCATGCACCACCCTGTTTCGAAAAATGTTTTGTGAATACCAGCTATTTCTTAACTGCGTACACTTATTTCTATACGTACGTATCACTCTCTTTCTGCCGCTGGTTAATATGAAATAAAATTAGACAATTGGCAACTTGCCATTTAAAGTTTGACTGCGTCCCTTAAAGAACACATGAACAAAATTACAAACAGTCGCGCGTCATAGAGTTAAGCACTTATCTGCATCACCAACAGCACGCCATGATCATCCTCCATCTATCATTACTTTTCTAATCAATCTCGCACAAATTAAGCTACGTACTCTCATTCTTTCTAGGCATTTTCTTTCAAATCTAACCCACCTGCTAAAGCAACTATTTATAGGTGAGGCTCAGTTCTTTTGGATCGTCCAACCACAAACCAATTTCTGTCCCCATCTCAATCTTAAAATAGGGTTGTTCTTGTTGAAGTTTTTGATTTTTGATATAAAATTGGCTTATGGTTTTAAATGGAAACGACAAACATAAAGCTAAAAATTATGTATTAAGATAAGAAGATGGAATTTAGGTATTGAAGCCAGAATCCAACTTTGCAACTTCTGTCAGAGGTTACATGCATTTAAGCCTCTCTACCTTTGTCCCTGCCAGTCACTAATAAATTATGAGTATCGAGACGGATCATCGATTACAGAAAACTAAATCAAAGACAAATTAAGAACACAAAAACTTAACGTGGTTCGGCACTAACGCCTACGTCCACGGATAGAAACCCCGTAGGGTGAATCAGATGATTGATCTCCAGAGAGTTTGATCATTCTGGGATAAGTTACATTTACATAATGAATCCTATTTATAGGTTTATTGAATAAGCAGTAAACCTAGAGCAACAAACTATCTTGACCAGGTACACTATACTTATCTAGCTACAATACAGGATTATATGCGAGAGACTTGGTCTTCCGATTATCTTCACATACTAACTTCTAACAGATTCCAACACCCCCCCTCAAGTTGGACACGGAGAGAAATGAAGTGTGCAACTTGGACAATATCTTGAAAAGAAACCTTGTAATTTAAACTTTGCATGACGTACTTCGACCATGCATGGCATGGATGCTTCATTCATGTACTTGGACTGCGGCAGTTGATCTTTATGAGCAGGCTTCCTTAGGTAACATAAGCCAGCAGTTTGATCTCTTATCTTCCTTAAGTGGATACTGATATGCTCACAAATTGCTATTGATTAAGCAATTGGAGTGGTGTTCGAAGTGTACACTGTACCTTGAACTTGAACTTGCATTCTTCAAAAGAATCTGTTAGCATAGACTTCGATCTTCAAAAAACACAGATGAGCAAAATGACTTGAATGGGCTTGGTTGGTTAGATTTCTAACCAAGACATGACATTATAGACAAACCAAAAACCTGGAGCAGATGATGGTCGTCTAAGAGGGTTTCACAGGACTTGCCTGGAACTTCACATCCTGTAGAGAAAGTGAAAGTTTCTGAAAGAACAGAACATGAATATCGCACAACGTATTCCCTGTTGATTGTTTGAGAACAGGGAGACCCGTGCACAAGCAACTTCGATGAAACTTGATAAAGATGCTGAAAAATTTGATTTAGATGGGTAAACCCAGATGTTGATACCCTCTGAAAATAGAAGATCTGAACATCCAAATTATATTTGGAGAATAGAAAAATATAAATCCTTTCCAAATATCAATCATCAGTAGATAATACAAGAAGTTGATTGTATTGTACCCATTACAATAGGGTTGGATTGATTCGAACTCAAGTTCGAAAGAAATTGATTGAAACTGATAAAAACAATCCCTGATAAAAATATGATCAGTAGATTATAATTTGATGATTAGGAAACCAAAGGTTCGTGATATTTAAGCCAAGTATTGCCGTGAATAATGGCAAAGATTTTTTTTTTTTTTTATAGCATATTAACACATCTTGTTTCTCTCTGTATTCACAGATCTCAAGAGAATACAAAAGGATGCCAATAGATGATATGATCCGTTAGGTACTGAAGAGCATAGTACCTCATGAAAACTGAAGCATAATATGGATTGAAGTTCAGAGATAAAGGAAGAGTACAACTTTAAAAATCTCTGGAATAGAATTTTGTAACCCAAAACTATGTAGGTTGAACTTCGATCACCAATCACGGACATTGACACTTGAACAAAGGTACAGAAGCAGCAAATATATCTTCACAACCGTAGTACATAAAGTCTTGTCCCTCAGGGTTGAAAATATTGGCTGGATGAAACGATCAAATTGTTTTGTATAAGAATTGACCGAGAAACACAGATGTACATCTGGGTATGAGAGTTTTCGTGAATGAAAAACACTGTTGTAAATGAGATCAGAAAACTAGAGAAAATCTTGGTATAAAATAGATTACCAAACTAAGGAAAAGAGACTACCATATATTGGCAGGATATCCTCGAAAATTATAGATATTTCCGGAAATAAATTCTCGGAAAAGAAGGAAAAGAGAATATTTAAGAAATAACCAAACATAACACATCTAAAATATGTTCAGAAATTTTGAGATATCTAAATATGGAATGGTATATTTGGTAATGAATGGATTTCCGAAAATATTTTTTGGATATCAAAGAAAATATTCGGAATAAAGATATCTCTTGGAAAGCATGAGTTTAATTTCCAGAAATATAGAAAATATTTTCACTAAATGAGATTACCAAAAACGGTAAAGATAGAACATATGAAAAATACCACTTGGTCTATGATATAGAAAGCATGATTAACATCAAAATCGTGTCGGACTAATGAAATTAAGATACCACTTGGTCTATGATCGATACCCAATGAAATTAAGAATTGTAATGAAATGAAGATATTTCTCTTTTGGAAATAACATCGCAAAAGATGAATTTTTCCGAAGATTAATTCTGTTCACAGAAAAATAATAAGAAGAGTTATGTTAATTGATGATAACTCTCTTTGACGTCCAGAGAAAACCATGAATATTGGTTTCTCTGTTTATTGATAGCACGTAGTGATAAGCTATCGAAGAAAATAAAAACTAATTATGCAATCTGTAACCCAGAATGAAAAGTTTGTTAAAGAGAAAGAATTGTAATATGATAATCTTCCTCATTAAAACTTTGGGTAGAAATGGCAAGCAACGGTTTACTTTTGATTGCTTGAGGACCTATCATCAGTCAATACACGATAAACATGAAGGGATTGCACAAAATGAATTGAAATAAGAGTTAAATCAGTCTGATAACAGACGCAAAAAAAAAAAAGACTGATGCGGAACCAATTCGAGCGGATCTCCCCGCTCTGATACCATAATAAATTATGAGTATCGAGACGGATCATCGATTACAGAAAACTAAATCAAAGACAAATTAAGAACACAAGAACTTAACGTGGTTCGGCACTAACGCCTACGTCCACGGACAGAAACCCCGTAGGGTGAATTAGATTATTGATCTCCAGAGAGTTTGATCATTCTGGGATAAGTTACATTTACATAATGAATCCTATTTATAGGTTTATTGAATAAGCAGTAAACCTAGAGCAACAAACTATCTTGACCAGGTACACTATAATTATCGAGCTACAATACAGGATTATATGCGAGAGACTTGATCTTCCGATTATCTTCACATACTAACTTCCAACAGATTCCAACAGTCACTAGTTGACACGAGGCTTCGTGTAACCACCATGCCAAATATTTTTGGGGTTAACTGGCAAAATGTCCCAAACTGGACCCCAAGGTTGTGAAAATGTCCCGGACGTTAGGGAAACGATTAAAATTCCCCAAAATCTTATCAAAATGCCCAATTCCGTTATGTATTTCGTTTCATATGGTTAAGTGGTCAAATTAGCAAGCATGTGGCCCCGCACGTGCAATAAAATTACATTTATACCCGTATGTCAAACAGGCTGACATGCACGTGACTGCTTTGGCGTTTGCCTGAATTAGTGAGATTGCGACGCGTGGATACTCAAAAATTGGACGGCCGCAGATGAAGGGGTTAGATTTACTGAAATGGAGATTTCTTTTTAAAAAATGACCAGCGTGTCCGATTAACTAGGATTGCGACACGTGGGACATTATTTCAAATCAACGGCTACACACTCCGACAGTTGTGGAAAGAATTCAAGTTATGGAATAAAGTAATCATGGACACAGTAAAACTGTTTCCACATAAGAGTTTCCAGCATAGAACTGCATTAAAACATAGTATTCGAATTTCATTACAAAACCAAAAGTAAACGTTGCAGAGTATGGTGGTGAATCCATCATTTCATACTTCAAAACCTCACTCTACATCTTAAAAACTTTTCATAACTTCAAAATTCCATTCTAAATCTCATCCAACCGTCGATTCCTAGTCCCTGCAAAAAAAAGAGTACCAAGGAAAGTAAGCATCACTTCATACTTCAAACCGTCCATTCCTAATCCTGCTTTCCTGCTAATCACATGAAACAAACAACACCAAGGAAAAAAAACATCAAAAAATGGTAGAGAATCATCATGTCAAACAGAATCAAGATTGCGATGTAAGAGAAGTATCATAAAACTAGACATCAATACCAAATCCACTCCTACACATCATAGTAAACCATTTCCAGATCTCCGTTACTAGGCCACGCGTGCACCTGCTAAACAAATAAAAATAAAGACCACCGGAAAAGATAACATCAAGAAATGTAGAGAATCATCATGTCTAATGGAAGCTTGAAGGGGAATCAATCATTAAAATATGAGGCGATATTTTGCTGGTAAGACATTGGATCTAAGCACAAGTTTTCAGGCTAGGATCAAGAATTTGGAAAATAAAATGCCAGATGTGTGAATTTGCTACAAGCACACAAGACTTACCATCTATTATTGACTATTGGTCATAACTTGTTCTTGTCAGCGTAGCTACTCAACTTTATGAGGAAAACATAATATGGCCAACTACTGAAATGTAATTGCTAATTGCACAAAAATGTATCATGTTTAGTTTCCAATCCATCGGAAAACAACTAAGCAATTGCATAGTTAGGAAGGCATCCTATATGATGCTACGGATTCAGAACACAACTATCAACGACCAACTAATCTCTTGCATGAGATGAACTTGCTACTGTAGTAATTCCAGAAACCTCCTAATTATTAAACACCCAATGGAGATAGAATCTCATCTTGTACATTATATGGGAAATGTGTAGAAATTCAAGGCCCTCCCATGAAGGACATAATGAAGGACCAAACACACAAAATAGATGATGCAACATGACACTAGTAAGCTAGCACATAATGGAGTTAATTAAGGTTGCATCATGATACACCACCTAGTCTCTACTGGATCGTGATACAAGAAAATGCATGACCAACTTGATTATGTCTCCAAAGACATATATTATCAAAATCTTCAAAGTATTCTAAGATTGTCCCAATTTGATACATTTGCTTACTTTTGAAATATCAAGCCCACTAACCCCACTAATCAAAATGCTGAATTGAAACCCTAATTGTACTATGAACACTCAATTATATACAAAAACACAAATTATATCCCTTAATTCTACAACAAAGTGTGCACATTACACTAGTGGACATGCATTACACTAGAAATCCAAAGACTCAAATATAACCTAATCTCTATATGAAATCCAAATTACATTAGAAATGGAGAGGGAACATGAATAAGAAACAATTTTCATAATATATCGCTCAATTTCGTTAAGATATATGTACTGAATTATGGCCCTTCTATATTCACTAGTGGACATGCATTCGGGGAGAGTGATATGTTTTTGTCGATACGCATACAAGGAGATATTATATCCAGTTTCAATATGCTAATTTCCACATTTTACAAACACAGAACACATCAACAAAGTAAGATACTCAAAGTATAAAGTAACAAAGTAAAAATGCTAACCTCAGCAAGACCTTTAAAACCAAATACTAAAAGAGCAACTAGTAGTCCATTCAAATAACAGAGCTTCAGTAGCTCCGAGTTTCAGCAACTAATCATGAAGCATAAACAACTTCCCCTCTACATATTCCATTTCTTTATTACCTGCAACAACAACCAAACTGAATGTGAATATAGGGTTATCATCGAAAGTGCTTCACAACCAAATTAATACCCATCATTACATCAGGGTCGTCATTCTATGAAACATTCTGTGAGAAGTCTGAACAAACGTCAACCAATACTTGAAAGATTAGGAAATTCTGTCAATCAATATTTATGTGGATACAATTTGAAACATATACGAGATATAGGTTATAATGCAGTAATCAAAATTAATCAACACACAAAAAAGCTCATTCAGTAGATTCATTCTTAGCCATGCCATGGTTATAAAGCAAAATGGATAGACAAAATTCAGAGAAAGAGAGACAGAGACACAATTATAAATCATCATATAATCCGATTTCATCTGCTAAAATTGAAAAACCCCAAATTATAATCCCTAATTTCGTTTCCCTGAAACCCTAATTACAACTTGGGATTCTGAAACCCTAATTTCATTTCAAGTCTCTGAAACCCTAAGTTCGTAAATCACATGTACCATTTTCACAAGGTTGGGGCTTCAAGAACAACAAACGATTCGAAAATCATAAATCATAAAACAAAATTAGGGTTTAATGAAGAAAGGGAAATTACCTGTTCTTCACTGTTCTCGAACGCGGATCTTATCTTCTCCGTCTCTCGATCTATTTCTCTCTCTATCGGTCTGATGCTTCTTTTTTTTTTTTTTGTGTCTGAAGATAAGTCTCTCTGTCTCTCGACCAAGGTTGAAGATAAGACTAGAAGCACACGTACGAACCCACTCGTGCGGTACAGGTGTCCATCACAGTCCACGTGTCAATATTTTACTCTGCATACGTGTCAAGGGTTTATTTTGCCACGTGTCTAACGAAATTATTTACACATCTGTAGAATGTCTAACGTCATTTTAATCGAAGGGAAAAATCGTCAATTCATAATACAGTTGACTAGTTAAACTGGGGCATTTTGACTAATTTTGACTAATTAAGGTAAAAGTAATCGGAACGAGCCATTTTAATCTTTTCCCTTACGTTCGGGACATTTTCACTATCTTAGGGTCCATTTTGAGACATTTCTCCACTTAACCCATATTTTTGACATATATATGTTATGTCATGTACTCGAGTTGGCTAAACTAGACGATTTTGTTAGAAAAAAAAGGGAAAACAAATTAATTCCTCCTTTAATTATCTCTCTCTTATCCCCTCATACCAGCCATTGAACAATTTTATTTTTTCTTCTTCTTTTTTTTGGTAGTGATATGAAAATGACTATATAGCTAGGTTTGAGAAAGGTGATAGAGATGCTATTTTCAGAAAGCTAGGTTTCTTAATTAATTCTCTACGAAAGTGTAAGATCTGTGAATTGTGATGAGTTGTATTGAAACACATCAGGAGATTACAATTTACAAAGAGGAAGAAGCTTATATATATAGCTTCATTAGAAGAGAGGGAAGAGAAGTTTGTTCACAAAATTGGTTAAAAAGACCAAAATCAACAATTTCTAAGTGAAAAAGACATGTAAAATTTGATACTGTTTAAATGGACGAGAATGTAAAAATAGTTAGGATGTAAAAAGTTTCATCCTATCCATTTTCAAATATTTTTTTCTTATTTTTAATTTACATCAGGATGCGTCCAGTTTCATCCTCGCTTTTTTTAAGTTTAAGCCAGGATGAATCCAGTTTCATTTTTTGCTATTTTTTTGGTGTCCATTTCACCCATACTAATTTTATTCGTCCATTAGAACCATGTTTTAAAAATATTTGCACAAATGATCCATTTTTCGAATTTTGTTCCGGATACAACTAGATTGAGTCATACAACTGAGTGAGCTGTCACCGCGAGTTCAGTTGATGATGAACACGTGTAGAGCTAGAATAAGTTGCCGATGATGATGTAGGATACACAATCATATATGTGTGCTAACAGAAAGATCGATAATGATCGATTAAAAGTAGCCATTGCAGTAATTAGCATTGAGCTATCTTAAAGTATAATGTCAGTATGCTTGGTGATTTGGTGCTAAATGTATGAGCACACAATGGGTTGTGTTTGGTTATTTGGTGCTAAACTATAGTACTATACAAAAATACTTCAGAAATCGATGTGCATTTGGTGATTTGGTGCTAATAAAGTTACAAACTTACAGTAGTTAGATAATTAAGTAGTAGATACATGTGTTAGGGGTGACAACATTAGGAACACAACCTTCATGTCCTTCAAACTTTCCGAATTTGTTCAGTTCACATTCTCTGCTTCAGAAAATCAAAATACTCACTAACAAAGAAAAACATCTCAAAATATTCTTAGGTCTAAGAGAGTAGTTTTCGGTTTGATCTTAATTTCTAACGTTACAACCATCTTCATTAACAGTAACGCGTCAAAGGTGTATCATCTTCATAAACAGTAACGAGTCAAAGGTGTAGCCGGTCATAAAAAAACTAAGACGAACCGATGGTGTTCTCTTAGGTGGTATATATGAGAACAGGTTTTTTCCTCTCCTAACAAAAAATCGTTTAATTTACCAGTCACCGGCGGGGACAGAATGAGCTGTATAAACAAAACAATATACAGTGCATCATTACGCTGAACAAAATTCCTATATTCTTTTTTTTTAATAGTTCCGATTCTTTAATTATTTCATTTATCTTTGTTGATCGATCTTCTCCCTTGTCAAATTTCACCTGGTTTGACCCAGCAATCGGATGCCGATAATGACATATTATATGCTCTGATTATAAGAGTGCGAGCATGCAATGGCATAATTAAGCGCTTTGGAACCGCGAAAAACTTAAAATATAGATTTCAAAATCATGATTTCGCACTAACGGATAAAAGAAGTTAAAGGTTTAAATGGTTCTTATCATCTTTCCGGTTAATTACATCAGTCGCCTCTTGGTTTCTTTGGCGCTCTAGCTAGTAACCAATTGAGTTGAGAAATTCAATCTTATTCTGAGACATTTTATGTAGAGCACTGATAATTGTCTACATTTTCACGCATGATTAGTTAGATTCTTAAGATTACGTAAGCAAACGGAGTCTATTTTCCACATCAATTGTCTACATACGACTTCTTGTGTGAGACGTGGACACGCGCATGCAGTTTCTTAAGCTTTACATGCATACTAAGACTCATAGCCTAGGCATGCAGCACATAGACAATCAGCCTACTGGTCAAATTTCACATAAAGTTGCCCTCGATACATTTCTATTTCTATGTGATCTTGCACTAACAAAGTGTCTGATTGTCAAAACTCTGCCTAACTATGTAATATGTGGAGGTTAGACTTTACCGCCGGAAGCCAGCTTTGCAACTATTGTCAGAGCATTGCCCCGATTACCAGCGGGTCATCGGATGACTGCATTCGCAATTAAACCATTGGCAACCGAGATTAATTAGTATAATTTGTTAGAATTCTGACAAGTTTCAAGGACAACTTAATTAAGTGATTGGTGTCCATACAATCCAGCACTGAAACGGAAAAAAAATAGAATGGAGAATGAGATGGATTACCAAAAAGCATATAACAAGGGAATGCACTATCCAATCACCGAATATATCATGCAGTTCGAAACCATTGATCTCCGAATATCTTTTATAACTTGGATGATTAGACTTTCTTGATGTTATCTCAATGGCACCTATGGAATACCTGATCAACACGTACCTTTGAAAATATCAACGACGTTTCAAAAAAAAATATTTAAGTGGTTTTAGAGAGTCGAAAAAAAAACACGTACCTTTATAGGGGCAGCTGGTCTATTGTATCCAATTTGGTACGTTACTAAACTCTCCTCCATGCTAGTAATCTTAAGAAGATTAGAGAGTCGAAACAAGACTGAGGAAGTCATTTTTGGTTCGGCTTTTGTTATAGCTATGGTTTTAGTCCAATTACCCTATAAAGAGATCGACGGCGGGGACCTGATACCATACTATTTGGTGATCATCAAGTTTACGTATTTCATAGTTTCCTTTTAGCAGTGAACTTTGCATTCACAACAGCTGTTGTACGATATATATTCCTGAAGACTTCCCAAAGATAGCCAGAAATACTAGACTTGCCGCTCTTCTATGTACAGCTACCACTTTATCAATATTAACTTGGCTAATCTTAGAGCCCCTACAACTTATAATTTAGCTTCATTTCTCTTATGATAGCTACACAAAAATATAGTGCATTCAGGATATAGAGATTTGGCTGCATATATGTAGTTCTGGAGATGTGTGTGTTTTAGATGCTTGTATACTATTAATGCTCGCTGTTACTTATAATTATGTACTCGCGCAGAACGATACCGAATATTGATATGCTTTGCCCTTCTGTGAAAATCTTCGTGCTTAAACAATTCTATAGAACTTTGACTGTCACAATGCACATCAATGCATTCTTGTTCGACTCTAAAATTCTTGACCAATCCTTTAAGCCAGATTGCTTTCTTTATGGCCTCATTTATAACTATCAGTCCAGCCTCCGTTGTTGATTGAGATACAATTGATTGTAAACAATACCTCCATCTTATAGGACTGTTAGCCAATGTAAAGACATATCTCGTTGCGTATCTGAAACGATCTACATCACCTCCATAATCAGCATCTACATACCCACAGACTTGGGTTTCTACACCAGCAACTTGTTGGTAAACTAAACCAACATTTGTTCTTCCCTTTACGTATCTCAGTATGCCCTTCACAGCTTGTCAATGTTGTTTCCCTGCTACTAACAACACCAACTTCCTGTGCAATGTCTGGTTGAGTACAAACCATGGCATACATTAAACTGCCAACCGCATTTGCATATGGAACACGAAACATGTACTCTTCGTCAGTTGTAGTACTTGGCTTCATCTTCACTGACAATTTCAAATGTCCACCTAAAGGTAAACTCATAGGCTTTGAATTTTGTACTCTAAACCGTTGTACAATCTTTTCTAGATATTGTCTCCGTGTAAAACAAAATCTTCCCTTTTTCTCGTCCCTTTGAATTTTCATTCCAAGTATTTTCTTAGATGCTCCCAAATCCTTCATTTCAAACTCCTTACTCAGTTGAGATTTTAACTTCTCAATATTCGACATGCTCTTCACAGCAATGATCATATCATCCTCGTAAAGGAGTAAAAAAATCAAAGAACCATCTTGTAGCTTCTTTGTATACACACAACTGTCATAAAGACTATGTGTGAATCCTTGTTCCTTCATAAATATATCAAATCTCTTATACCATTGTCTAGGCGATTGCTTGAGCCCATACAGTGATTTCTTTAATTTTCATACATATTCTTCTTTACCTGCAATAACATAACCTTCGGGCTGTGACATATAAATGTCCTCTTCCAAAGTACCATGTACGAACGTTATTTTGACATCGAGTTACTCAAACTCTAAGTCATAAGATCCCACTATAGATAACAAGGTACGGATTGAAGTGTGTCTTACAACTGGAGAGTATATTTCATTGTAATCAACACCTTCCCTTTGTGCATAAACTTTAGCTACCAAACGCGCCTTATATTGTATGTTATTTGTACCCGGAACTGCTTCCTTCTTCACAAACACCCACTTGCAACCAGTTGCTTTACTTCCCTTAGGAAACTTTACTAGTTCCCAAGTTTCATTCTTGTGTAGAGAATTCATTTCTTCCTCCGTAGCTTCTTTCCATTTTTCAACGTCGGAATCTTTCATTGCCTCTTGAAGATTACGTGGCTCATCTCTATAAGTAATAAAAGCAAATGCTACATAATCCTCCATCCATGCTGGTAGCTTCCAGTTGCGTGGTTCTTTACTCTTTCCTAAGGATATTATTTCTCCTCGTTGTTGTTGAGATTCTTCATCTTGAACCTCCTCCTCATCTGCACCTTCTTGAGATGTAGAATCAATTTGAGGATTTTTGTTTTTCCTCCACGGACGCACCATTATGTAACTCCACCTGAGTGTCTACCTCCAGTTGAGTTATAGTTTCTTGCTTAGGGTGTAACAAAAAAAATTCATCAAAAGTAACATCCCTGCTAATAAAAACCTTGTGACTTTCTTCGCACCACAATTTGTAACCCTTGACTCAATCGTCAACTCCAATATATATGGCCTTCTTTTCTCTAGGATCTAACTTACTTTCTCTAACGTGATAGTAAGCTGGACATCCAAAAATTCCAATACATTCATAATTAGCGGGTGTACCAGACCATACCTCCATAGGTGTTTTCAACTCAATGGCAACTGATGGTGATCTATTAATGAGATAGCACGCCATTTTTACTGCCTCAACCCAAAATTATTTACCCAATCCAGCGTTGGATAACATGCATCGCTCTTTCTCCATACAGGTACGATCCATCCGCTCCGCTACCCCGTTTTGTTGAGGTGTCTTTCTCACTGTCCAATTTCTGACTATGCCTTCATTCGGACAATACTCCTTCAATGGGTCATTCTTGTATTCCCCGCTATTATCTGACCGTAGTCACTTCACCTTCTTGTCTGTCTGGCTTTCTATCATAGTCTTTCATACCTTGAATATTTAAACAACTTCATCATTAGTCTTCATAGTCGTGATACCAATATTTCGCGGGGCACGTGTCACGATCTCAGTGGTCGCATACAAGATAATTGCGTATCCCTCGCTATACAGAGTAATCCAAGTGACAGAGGATACCTTCGTAGATCTACTTTATCTCGTCCCAAGAAAGAATGCCTCGACGGCTAAGATGAAAGAAGTAAAAGCATAGTCTATGGAAGAGCAGTTGGTGAAGGTACAGAGCTAGATGATATATCTAATCAGGATTAAATATAAAAATATCTTATCTACACGCATAATCAACGCACATGGAGAGAGATGATGTGGCAGAACCAGATTGGCAGAGGCTGGCGATGAACGAAGGTACAATCTGTACTGAGGATGGGGAGTTCCCGAGGGAACGTGGGTTAGCTGAGGTGGCAGAGTTCGACTAGAGAGAGCACGCGGCGAACGAAGGTACCATCTGTACTAAAGGTATATCAGGAAACGATGGACCCAGAGGCAGCAAAGATATACTTGGAGAAGAAGGGGTTATAAATACCAAGCCTCTCTAACAAACTAAAGGCATTCAATATCTAGGAGAGAAGTCTAATCTTAATCTTATACCTATTTAATGTTTAGAACTTAAGTATTTACTTCAACTTGGGTTCTCTCTATTACTTTGGTAAGCATTTAAGATCTTTGTAACCACCATAACTTAATACAAAACAACCACTCATTACCCCTTGGACGTAGATGAAAGTCGAACCACGTAATTTCTTGTGTCTCATGATAACTTAACAGCTTTTACATTATCTTTGTATTCTTAGTTGTTATTGTGATCTTGAGTACCATTTACTACTTAGCATTATCAGTTCAACAGAGGAATCAATACTACTTAGTATCTGATTCTCTGAGCTGTACACATTACGTAGACTACGGGAAAACGAGTAGTCACAGTTTGGCGCTAGAAAGTTTTGCTCACCAGCTTGAGTTTTTATATTCCGTCATTAACTTTACTTATGCATCTTATTTAAAAGAAGATATCTGAGCTCAACAACGATGAATCTCACTTTCTAGTGATGGGTTCGTCCGTTGTTTTCGCAAGTTCTTTGAGTTCATAGCCTCTAAAGACTAGCAATCTCACATATCTACACAATTTTCCAAAAAGAAAAACAAAAAACCACTCACAAAACGCTAAAACTTTTTTTTTGTACTAAAACAGCCTTTTCCGGCATCCTGTAGATCTGAGTACCTCAAACTACAGAGGAATCTCAGTAAAAGTTTAAGGAAAAAAGATCTTCTAAATAATTTAATAACCCTGTTTTTTGGGAAGATCTGACACACTTTTTTTATTGGTTTTCAACGTTTAAGGTTGTTTCTTCCAAGGGTGTCATAAAAATTTAATACCCGTCTTTCCAAACGTCATTTTATCCCTTTTTCTGAAAAAGCTGCTTACTCGTCAGAGCATTAATTTCCACTTTTGACGAAGGCACCCAAGTAGCAGATTTTTGTCGTTTTTTCTGTGATCGCAGGATAACAAAAGCCGATGCAGAAACCAAGTGATGTACCAACAAGCTCACGACCAGCAGTCACACGAGGAAGATCTCAAAAATCATCTCAAGCAAATCAACGAATGGAAGCAGAGGACGGGAAAAGTGAAAAATCACGAAGGACGATTTCTAACAAACCACCTATTCCCGCTGAATGGATGGGGCAAACATCGGGAGCTCAACCACTTCACGGCATGCCATTATCGGAGCATCCCAATATCACGCAGCCACCTGCGGCGAACGCAGGGTTACCCAGAACCTCAGTTCCTACAAGACGAGGGTTGGGAAACCTAACTCAAATACAGATAGATCCACACGCACCGGTCATAGAAGAAAGAATGGCTAACTATGAGGATCCGGCCGACAGCACTCCTCATGGTGGTGGAATACACAACGAAGAACAAATGGAAGCACAAGTAGCATCTTTTCTACTACGAAACAAGGAGCATGAGGATGCAATACACGTGATGGCCCAGGAAAACCAGAACCTAGAGGATATGCTAGACGTGCAAATCGAAGGTTCCCAAACTCACCCTCCGCTAAAGAGGCGTGAAAACGGAGCTATCTCAGGAAGACGAAGGGTGGATCTCAACCCATCAAAGGCTAACCCAACAGGGGGAGCCAGAAGAACACGCCCCAGATGAGACGGATCCAACATACAAGCCCTCCCAGTCCTACTACGACGAGACATTTTCCAGAGATGCTCACAACGTGAACATGGTTATGCAGCAAATGGAAAAAATGCGTAAGGAGATACAAGGACTAAAAACAGGCCACGCAGGCGCAAGACTTGAAAAGGTACTACTAGAAGCGACAACATCTTCGTTGTCTTTTCGTATTTTGAGGGAACTTATCCCTCTGAAATGCCCTGTGCCTACATTTCAAGCATACAACGGTACATCCGATCCCGCAGCCCACCTACGGTACTACACTCGTGTCCTTTCACATTGGGAAGGAGATGAGGTAGTACTTTGCAGGTACTTCCCGTCAAGCTTGACGGGATCCGCATTGGCATGGTATGAAAATTTACCAGCAAATTCAATTGACTCCTTTGAGCAATTATCTACGGTGTTCTTGGAGACATACATGTACAACAAGTCAACAAAGGCAAGGTTAAATAGGCTATTTGCATTATCCATCGGACCCATGGAGACGTTGATGCAATACACAGACAGGTGGCAAAAGAAATGCCAAGCAATAGGGAAAGTCAATACAGAAATTAACATTAATTTCTATAAGTATGGGCTTGACAGAACCTTAGCCATCTTCGTGGATCTTCACAACCGAGCCCTTGATTCCGAAGGAGATCTCAAGGTTGTCCAAGACCGCTACATGAGACTTGAAGAAATCCAGAAGGACAACCCAAGGGCACAAGCAAAGAAAAAAATAGGTCTGCAACAAACCAACTCTCTGGAACCAATTCCGGAGATACCTAGGAGGAAAAACAAGACCGGGGGCAGAACCAGCTCTCGAGACAAAAGATCAAAATACGGAGATGAAAAAGGTAGAGGAAAAGGAAGAGACGAGTAGGTAGATAAAATCTACACAAAGATAAACACCACATTCTCCAAGGAAGGAGCGAAGCCAGGCTTTCCTTACCCTAACACTAGGGGAAAGCAACCAGATAAAACAAAGGAGGCTAAAGAATACTGCGAGTACCACCAGTACTACGGGCATACAACTGATACATGCTATCACCTAAGGAACACGATGCAGAGATTCATAGACGAAGGCAAGTTCATGGAGTACGTGAAGATACAACCAGCTGATACTGAGGTAGCCCCCAACAAAAGCATAGAACTACCTCAGGACGACAAATACATCAACATGATTACCTTCTCTAGCGGAGGTCAAAAGGAGATACTCGAAGACATCCTCGAGTTAGCTCGAAAGAGGAGAAAGCTAGAATCCCACGAAGTATTCAATCTAAGTGGACCATCTACTAGCACTTTGGAAGAATGGATGGCCACACCATTAACATTCTCAACAAAAGACGTAAATCAGGAGGTCGAGATGCACAATGATCCACTTGTGATCACTCTTCCAATACATGGATGGAACGTCACGAAGGTCCTCGTTGACGGGGGAAGCTCGTTAAATGTATTGTTTTACGAAACCTACCTACGCATGGGTTTGACAATGGAGAAGATGGGGTCTTCCACTTGCACAATATACCGTTTCAATGGAGCAGTCTCTAGACCAAAAGGAGAAATCGTCTTGCAGGTACGTGCAGTACCCTTAGTAACAAATACAAGGTTTTGTGTGGTGGAAGCACCTTCGCCCTACAATGTAATCATGGGAAGGTTATGGGTCCATAGATTACGAGGAACAGCTTCGACATATCATCAGTACCTTTGATTCCCTACAACCATGGGTGAAATGGAAATCAAGGGTGACCAGAAAGAGGCAAGGCTATGCAATCTAGCAGAGGTCAGACTCAACGAAGAAAGAGCTGCTGCCCAGCAGCACGAAATAAAAATACAAAAGGCAAACACTAAAGAAGTGAAGGACGGAGCCTTCTCAGTACCCAAAGCCACCCCAGCTCCGGAGACAAGCACCTCCGCCACTCCAGGGGAAAACGTCTCTGCCAAATGACAATTACAGAAAAGCACTCCTCAACGTCCTCAGAAACAAACCTTCACACTGGTGGAACCAACAAATAAAATCAACATCGGAACGGAGGTGGAACCAAAGATGATCAACATCAGAACTTTACTTGAAGAGGAATAGGAGATGCAACTACAAAGGCTACTAAGGGACTACGCAGATGTCTTTGCATGGTCAATGGAAGACATGCCCGGAATTGACCCGAATTTTGTCTCCCACCACCTTCGGCTCAAACCAAAAATACCACTATTCAAGCAGCGCATCCGTAATGTGGCAGACATCTACCACAAAAGCGGTGGAAAAGTAGTTACAAAAGCTACTAACCGCAGGATTCATAAGAGAAGCCAAGTATCCCACGTGGATATCCAACATGGTGATCGTACCCAAGAAGAAAGGAGGTGTACGCATTTGCATCGACTTTAGCAATCTCAACAAAACCTGCCTCAAAGACAGCTACCCGCTGCCAAACATTGACCAACTAGTCAATGCAACTGTAGGTCACTGATAGACACATTTTTGTGTCTAAGTTGTCCTCAATTTTCTGTTTTGTTGGTACTCGATTTTGTACTTATTATGGTGTTTTATTTTTTTGTAGGTGTTTTTGGAGAAATAAGCTTTGCGGAAAAATTGGCTCGAAAAGTCGTATTTGTGCTCGCTGGAGAAAAGTGCTAAATGGACCCCAATTTTGGATAAGGGGCACCCAGTTGATAAGGGGCACCCTCTTTACTATTCGCACCCACCTGCTATCGGAACCCCATCAGAGGATATGGGGCATCTTTTTCTTCACAGTTTGAAAGAATTTTGGCGGGAAATTCACTTCTCTTTCCTGCGTAACTCTAGAGAAATTTTGGGAAGATTCTGTTGGATATTTTTCAGGGATTTACTCAAGTATTATGTGCTCATTATATACACACGTCTTTCACGTGTTTGAATAATCAAAACTCGGCTATAATTGGTGTACCTCTAAAACAGGGAAGAAAATATTATTCGTCAATCATCTGTTATATATTTGGAGGGTTAGCGTGTGGAATGATCGAGTTCGTCTCTAACTAACCATGTTCGCAACGTGTTTTGATGGAGTTCAAACTATAGAAGACGCATGAGAATGAAGAGAAGAAAAATATATCGAGATATTCTGTTGCCATTTTTGGAGAATTACAGCGTGTTTGACTCCTTCTAAAATCATGAATAAGTGTGTTAGAATGTATCAAATCAACAAAAAAGACGGGAGAATCATCAACAGACGCGTGCTGAGAAATAAAAGGGAAAATCATTCTACGAAAATAGCAGAGAGTAAAGGAGGATTATTCTGGATTAATTACCTAGATTTGGAGTTGTTGTTGGGTATAAAAGAGACGCTAATGAAACATAGAAGGGGATGGAGGGTGAGGGGACGAAATAGAAGTGGGAAATTAGAGTTGCAAAGCTTGTCTCTGCTGCTGCCATTAAAGGAGAGAACGAAGAACATAAGACCCTTAAAGACAGTCATTGTGCTACAGTGACTGTGACAGTTTGTTTCTATCGTTCACTGTAACAATTATTTGTAACTGTTGATGGTGGTTTTGAGCTTAGGGTTAAAATCATAAAACTGTACATCCGACATGACGTCACTATGATCATTAGCACATCTATTGAATCAATCAGCATGCCTACGTAAGAATTACCGGGGTACCTTTTTTTTACATGGGTCATCTTCCACGGCAAAACCCTAATTCTCATGCTACCGCGCCAAGGCATGCCAACCATGTCGCCGCACCACTGTGCCAATGGCAAACCATGCCAGCCACATCTCCGCGCCAAGGCATGCCAACCATGCCGACCGCACCACTGTGTCAATGGAAAACCATGTCAGCCACATCTCCGCGCCAAGGCATGCCAGCCGCACCACTATGCCAATGGCAAACCATGCCAGCCACATCTTCGCGCCAAAGCATGCCAACCATGCCAGTCGCACCACTGTGCCAATGGAAAACCATGCCATCCACATCTCCGCGCCAAGGCATGCCAATCATGCTAGCCGCAGAACTGTGCCAATGGAAAACCATGCCAGCCACATCTCCGCGCCAAGGCATGCCAACCATGCCAGCCGCACCACTCTGCCAATGGCAAACCATGTCAGCCACATCTCCGCGCCAAGGCATGCCAACCATGCCAGCCGCACCACTGTGCCAATGGCAAACCATTCCAGCCACATCTTCGCGCCAAAGCATGCCAACCATGCCAGCCGCACCACTGTGCCAATGGAAAACCATGTCAGCCACGTTCACCGGGCCAAGGCATGACATCCATGCTGGCCGCACCATGCGCCAATGAAATGCCAAACCCTTGGCCCTAGCCATGCTGGCCGCACCATGCGCCAATGGGATGCCAGACCCTTGGCCCCACCATGCCAAGCCAACTGCACCTTGCCTTGTCCCTAGCCATGCTGGCTGCACCATGCGCCAATGGCATGCCAGACCCTTGGCCCCACCATGACAAGCCAACTGCACCTTGCCTTGGCCCTAGCCATGCTGGCCGCACCATGCGCCAATGGCATGCCAAAACCTTGGCCCCACCATGCCAAGCCAACCGCACCTTGCCTTGTCCCTATCCATGTTGGCCGCACCATGCGCCAATGGCATGCCAAACCCTTGGCCCCACTATGCCAAGTCGTCCGCACCATTCTGCCTTGGCCCCACTATGCCAAGCCGCCCGCACCATTCTTCCTTGGCCCCACTATGCCAAGCCGCCCGCACCATTCAGACTTGGCCCCACTATGCCAAGCCGTCCGCACCATTCTGCCTTATTGTACCATGTCGGCCTTCCCTATGCGGTTACCAAAACGAAGGCGTGCGACGATTAACGGCCACCCTTCAATCCTAGATGCAAATCCTATCCGTCCAAGGTCGCCAGACAACGCATGGTAACCTTTGGCCCAAGACCCTAGTTTTGGCCACGCCAAACCGCGCCAAGGCATGGCATGCCACATGTGTCAATGGCATGCCAACCACCTTGCCGCGCCCTACCATGCCGACCTTTCCTATGAGGCTACCAAAACGAAGGCGTGCGACGATCAACGACCACCCTTCAATCCTAGATACAAATCCAAGCCGTCCAAGGTCGCCAGACAACGCATGGTAACCTTTGGCCAAAAACCCTAGTTTTGACCACGCCAAACCGCGCCAAGGCATGTCATTCCACATGTGCCAATGGCATGCCAACCACCTTTCCGCGCCATACCATGCCGGCCTTCCCTATGCGGCTACCAAAACGAAGGCGTGCGACGATCAACGGTCACCCTTCAATCCTAGATGCAAATCCTATCCGTCCAAGGTTGCCAAACAACGGATGGTAACCTTTGTCCCCAAACCCTAGTTTTGGCCATGCCAAACCGTGCCAAGGCATGTCATGCCACATGTGCCAATGGCATGCCAACCACCTTGCTACGCCATGCCATACCGGCCTTCCCTATGCGGATGCCAAAACGAAGGCCTGCAACGATCAACGGCCACCTTTTCATCTAAGATGCAGAACTTAGCCGTCCAAGGTTACCAGCTAACGCATGACAACTTTTGGCCCTAGTTTGGTCGCGCCTAAACCAATCCAAAACCCTAACTTTTGACCGCGTCTAAACCAGGCCATATTAAAGCCATACCGAGCATGCTTTCATGCCACTGGCTACCAAACGAAGGGTTGCAATAATCAACGGCTACCTTTCCTCTTAAGATGCAAAATCTCGACCGTCGAAGGTCACCGAGCCGGCAAGTCTCCCAAGCTCGACTTGCCAGACGACAACAACATGCTACATGTTTTCCATGAAAATACTCGAGACATCAATGCATGTCACAAACTGTGCGGCGTACACTACGCCCGTTATAAGAAAGTATCATAAGGATGAGGCGGTTAGTAAATACATGGAGTAATGGTGAAACACTTTCTTTTATGGAACATCAATTTCAGGCGTTACCGGTTACCACCTCCTCCCATTTACTCACCCGTTTTCCATTTCTTAATGAGACCAGAGTACGTTTCACTTCGACTTGTATAAATCGGAATTACCTATTTCCACCGAATGACAAGTTCAGGTCAGGAGCATACAACACTCAGAAAACATTTGCTAGCTTTCCATCTATTAGATTCCCACTTTCTGATACAAGTCGTAGAAAACAACTACTCTTCCAGAATCAACTATTCTGGTCTCAACACTTTCTTCGCTTTCCTCCCTAAAACCAACCCTTCTCCTTCACTTTGTGACCGAAGCAAGTCTGGAACGGCCATTTCATGGTTTAGGCCGGATTTGTACATATTGATCTCTCGAATCTAAAGTACTCCCTTGCAGTTTATTGTTTAGGGTTTAAATTTGTTTCTCACCCACTCACTCGAAATTACCAAAATCAGCAGAAACCGTTTTCACCCTCAAACAATTGGCGACCACAGTGGGAGATCAATCTCTCGGTTGCAATATCGATTTCCAAATTTCCGATATCACCTTTCACTTCCAACTCCAACATGGTGGAACTCAGATCCGGATCAGCTGCCGAGAACACCAACGCAGAATCTGCTCCTGGTGTTAACACTACTTCCAACAGCATCACTACGCCAGCTACTAACCCCAGTAATACCGAAACCACTCCTTCAGGTGTAACACCTCTGATCACTAGTGTCAGAGCCTCTACCGCCTATAATGTCCCTGCGCAACTTGCTAATACTGGCAGTACTGAAATCGTTCCTTCAGGCGTTACGCCACCAGTCACCAGAACCAGAGCTGCCGCTACCGCTCCTAACGCTTCGTCAAACATGGCACCTCCAACCGCCACTAAGAATCCAACTACCCCACCAACGAGATGAGAAACTGGAGGAACCAGAGGAAGCCGACCGTATATCACCATTGCTGATTTGATGGAATGACATGAGGTTCTCGCTAGAGCCCAGACGGATATGGTTTCGACACAGAAAGAAGTACTCGTCTTCCTCAAAGCCCTGACAGAGATGCTTCCGCCTGAGTCACGCCCTCCAGAGCCGAATAGAAACGCCTCCAACACCCTCGACGCTCGCACCTCGGTGAAACGCGTCTCCGCGGACGAGGAGATTCGTGTCAGAACCCCATTGGAAAGAAGTCAGCCGTCCAATTTTGTCACACGAGAGGATCTGGAGCAACTTCTCCGGAATCGAATCAAGAATGATGAAATAGACATGCATCAACATCAACCTCCTTACCCACCTGAAATACAAAGGATTCCTCTTCCAAGAGGATACTCCTGTCCTCAATTCACCCTGTATGACGATGCCGGAAATGCACGTGAACATGTCTCTCGCTTCTTGGAGTCCCTAGGCGAACATGAATATAATCACGTTCTTCGTCTGAGGGAGTTTTCAAAATCGCTTACCGGAAGAGCGTACACATGGTACAACAAAATCGCGCCAAACACCATCCCCAACTGGGATGGCATGGTTACCGCATTTTACAAGAAATACTTCTTTGTGTCTGAACAAGTTACCTTCTCGAACCTAGGAAGGATGTGTCATCGGGACAACGAACATCCAAATGATTTCAGTAAGAGATTCATGGTTCAAGCACTAGACTGTCATGACCCAAACGTGACCGAGCAACAGCCGGGGAATTCATGCATCAACGGTATGGCTCCTATTTACCGTGCCTTGCTAGAGAACCTGTGTTTCCAGACATTCTATGAGCTCCATGAAGCTGTCAGGCGATCAGCAAAGACAACACCAGCATTATTAGAAAGATCTAAACCAACCAGAGCCGAAGATGTACGCGAAACTCGCGGGAATAGACGTCTCATCAACAAGCAATACAACGCTAGTCCCTCCTCTGTGAGCGTAGTAAACGAGGGTGGAAAAAGGAAAGCTCCAGCTGCAGACCAGCAGCCTAAACGCGATGCACCAGCACGACGAGAAACTCCGCCACGGAAGGCCGACGCTAAAACTCCCATGCGTCATCACGAAGCTGAAGGAAATACCATGGATTTCCCGTTTCCCATTGAGGAGGTGATCGATCTCTTAGAAGCATGGATTCAAGATGATGTTATCATACTACCATCTCCCAGACGCCCACCGATTGAGGCCGAGGTGGCAAACCCCAAATACTTCCACTACCACATATTTGTTCACCACCCAACCAGTGATTTCAACAGACTGAAGCATATCTTCAAAGAAAAGATAGAAGTAGGGGAACTTCAACTAGGAAACGAGGGAGTACATCGAGTCCCACTTCCGGTGAAGAATTGTGGAGTCTCTGGGGACTCCGTGCATGAGACTGTGCGATCCATGATGCAGCACGTATGCGAAATTCTCTACCTTTACAAATTGCAGCGCCAAGATATCTTCACGGCTCTCAATCGTGTCGTGTCGGGCAAACGTCTTTTTCCCTCTACGGAAGCCACACCAAGAGCCCACGATCTCTCAGCGAGCGGAATCGAATAGGACAACTGGGGACTGCTGACCACGTCCTATTTAAGAGGTATTGAATTCGACAACACGCTAATCGACACGGCCTCTGACTTCAACATTGTTACTTTCAAGACTCTGAAAGCTGCGGGATTTACGAAACAAGAGGCTACCCATTCCTCATCCGTGATTCAGAACCCAGGAGGGGAAGCCTTGAACGCGTACGGCGACATTAACCTCGAGATCAAGGTGGAGACGTTAGAACGTGTGGCAAATTCCACATTGTCAAAGAACTGGGTTAGGACATGATATTGGGGCACTTGTGGGTACTCGAAAACAAGGTGAAATAAGGAACATCCCCTCTACCGATGTCAACGCCCGAAAGAATCTCCAACAAACCATCCCACCTGTTGCCGCATCGACGAGTTACCGATGGAACACGGACACCTGGAGATGACCTGTTGGCACTAACTCATAGATTCCAAACGCAAGTAAGTACGGCCTAACGATCTTCTTTACAACCAGTCATTTCTTCCCCTATTCTGTCATGGGGACTCAGCACGATTACTGGCGCGGACGCTGTCAAGAGATGTGAGTTGGGCGCTGGGCCATTCAAACGCTTTGCAAAGAATTTGGAAGCTGTCATCGAAACTGACGAGACCAAGATTCAAACGGTTGCACAACACCCGAACTCATTTCAAATTGGATATATGGTGGTCAAAGTGAACTCGTTTCAAGTCGGGAGGATGACGGTGAAGATAGTTGCTCGGACCGATTCACCCAAGGAAAAAGAAGACGAGCCATATCTGGTGGCAGACGTCCTTTTGGGAGGTTATTGCAAGCTCATCAACACAGACGAGCTGGGAGGCTTGATAATTCACTCGCGATGGCTCAAGCTTTTCAATCCCTATAACGCTGTACTACCCTCTTCCAGCACTCTCCTTTTAGTATTTTCTTCAACAATTTCTCCTTCCGCTTAACATTTGTATTTCCCCAAGATGAATACACCGTTTGTATTCTTCTTTAGGGTTTCGTTTTTATTCAAAAGACTTACATTTCTTTCCGAATGAGTTTTCCAAATCTCAGAAATATTTACCAAACAAATCCCAAATCATTGAGAAGTCATTAACCATCCAATCACAACCAGAAACACCAACTCATTCTAAGGGAAGGCTTGGGTCTTTCAAAAATGAGAAGTTTTTATTCAAAGACAGAAACCGCAACTAGTTTCCGCGAATACAAGGAAGGTAAAAAAAAAAATTTTGCAAAACGTCAGGACAACTAACGAGGAATGGAAACAATAAAGAAGAAGAAGAAGCTAGTCATAGAAAGCTAATGTGCGAATTGCCAATGCCTCGGTCAGAGCTTTTTCAAACACTTTCCCCAACAATCTTTCGAATAGCAAAGGTTCCATCCGGAAGCCACATCAATAATAGCAGCCTCAACATCCCACCCAGAAGCCATCTCAGTAGCAACATCATCCGTCTGTTTACCAACATCTGCCTCGGCAACCGACCTAGCGTATGCCACCACGACTTCTTCAATGTCACCGACAACAGTTTCGCCGTCTTCTCCAAAAGTTGTTTCAGTTTCATAAACCGCAACATCATCATCTTCCTCGGAAGTCTTCTCGACAACCTTTCGAATAGAATTTCCCGATTCATCAGAATCAAGGGTTATGACACCGTCCTGGACAGCGGAGCTACATTGATTTTCCCCTAAAAGCTTCACAAGCTCAGTTTCCCGCTGTTTCAACTGAGAAGTGAACTGTCCCGTCCTAACAGTGGACCGTGAAGAGGTTTTGTTGCACCAAATCCTCGCAACGCGCTGGGATGCTTCGCCGCCTTCCCGTTCATCCTCCAAAGGTATGTCCTGAATGATTTCGCCGACTTCACTAAACAGAGATTAAATTCTATTCAATGCCTCCCCATGAGAAGAAGACTGGTTTTGGTCGGCTCCAAAGTTTCTCCCCAAAAAATTGGAGACATGTCTGTCATTGGAAGATCCCATTATGCGCTACAAAACCAGAGAAAGGATAGAGGATATACATGATTTCAGAACGACCTGCGCAAATGAAGGATTCAAGATCATCTCTTATAACCAGCAAAGCAATAAAGTCCCGAAAAGGAAATCCTCCTACTAGCCGCGGATTGAGGCGTGATATCAGATTCTAATAAAACCGTTTTCTACTAGCGAGGTAAATTAGGGTTTGGTGAGAAAACGTGGAAGTACATGTTTAACACACACTTGCCCGCATTGTTACTCTCTGCCGCCAACACCGAGACTTGGAAAAAACAAGACCAACAAGGTGACGTGAGGAGAAGGAATAACGCCCCCTTTCTACGGACATAACACTTGCGGGGTTTTGAATAAGGCAAGGACTTCCTATTTTAGTCAAGTAAGGAAAAGAGGCAACCAGGCCCGCGAAGACAAATCACCATGCCAAGAGCATCCACGCCATTGCCTTGGCCCCACACGCCAAACCGCGCATGCTTTGCCTCACCAAACCGTGTCATGCCTTGCACCACCGTCTGCGCATGCTTTGCCTCACCAAACCGTGTCATGCCTTGCGCCATCACGCCGCGCCATGACTTGCCGCATCAACACCAACAAACTCGTCAAGCCAGCTTCACGATTTTCCCTAACCCAGCCAAGGTGATGTATGGTCAGCCTAAGCCGGTAATTTTCATCTCACCACTCAACGGTCTGCACTACCAGTACAATTTATGCAAGGCCGCCAACACGGGAAGTACAAATTCTCTTTACCTCTCGAAAAATGTTAATCGTACTTTCCTGACCATCTTATCACGACTTGTTGTTTCGATTTTTTGTCCTAGCCTGTCACCATCTTATGCTTACCTCGCAATGATGCTCCTGTTACGAGCTAAGCAGGGGACTTAATGTTGATGGTGGTTTTTAGCTTAGGGTTAAAATCGTAAAATTGTACATACGACATGACGTCACTATGACCATTAGCACATTTATTGAATCAATCAGCATGCCTACGTAAGAATTACCGGGGTACCTTTTTTTTACATGGGTCATGTTCCACGGCAAAATCCTAATTCTCATGCTACCGCGCCAAGGCATGCCATCCATGCTGGCCGCACCACTGTGCCAATGGCAAACCATGCCAGCCACATCTCCGCTCCAAGACATGCCAACCATGCCGACCGCACCACTGTGCCAATGGAAAACCATGCCAGCCACATCTTCGCGCCAAAGCATGCCAAACATGCTAGCCACACCACTGTGCCAATGGAAAACCATAGCACCCGCATCTCCGCGCCAAGGCATGCCAGCCGCACCACTGTGCCAATGGAAAACCATGCCAGCCACATCTCCGCGCCAAGGCATGCCAACCATGCCAGCCGCACCACTGTGCCAATGGCAAACCATGCCAGCCACATCTCCGCGCCAAGGCATGCCAGCCGCACCACTGTGCCAATGGCAAACCATGCCAGCCACATCTTCGCGCCAAAGCATGCCAACCATGCCAGCCGCACCAATGTGCCAATGGAAACAATGCCAGCCACGTTTACCGCGCCAAGGCATGCCATCCATGCTGGCCGCACCATGCGCCAATGGCATGCCAAACCCTTGGCCCTATCCATGCTGGCCGTACCATGCACCAATGGCATGCCATACCCTTGACTCCACCATGCCAAGCCAACTGCACCTTTCCTTGGCCCTAGCCATGCTGGCCGCACCATGCGTCAATGGCATGCCAGACCCTTGGCCCCACCATGCCAAGCCAGCGACACCTTTCCTTGGCCCTAACCATGCTGGCCGCACCATGCCAATGGCATGCCAAACCCTTAGACCCACCATGCCAAGCTAACTACACCTTGCCTTGGCCCTAGCCATGCTGGCCGCACCCTGCGCCAATGGCATGCCAAACCCTTGGCCCCACTATGCCAAGCCCTCCGCACCATTATGCCTTGGCCCCAATATGCCAAGCCGCCCGCACCATTCTTCCTTGGTCACACTATGCCAAGCCATACGCACCATTCTTCCTTGGCCCCACTATGCCAAGCCGCCCGCAGCATTTTTCCTTGGCCCCACTATGCCAAACCGTCCGCACCATTCTGCCTTATTGTACCATGTCGGCCTTTCCTGTGCGGCTACCAAAACGAAGGTGTGCGACGATCAACGACCACCCTTCAATCCTAGATGCAAATCCTAGTCGTCCAAGGTCGCCAGACAACCTATGGTAACTTTTGTCCCAAAACCCTAGTTTTGGCCATGCCAAACCGCGCCAAGGCATGCCATGCCACATGTGCCAATGGCATGCGAACCACCTTGTCGCGCCCTACCATGCCGGCCTTTCCTATGCGGTTACCAAAATGAAGGCGTGCGACGAAAAACGACCACCCTTCAATCCTAGATACAAATATTAACCTTCTAAGGTTTCCAGACAACGCATGGTAACCTTTGGCCCAAAACCCTAGTTTTGACCACGCCAAACCGCGTCAAGGCATGCCATGCCACATGTGCCAATGGAATTCCAACCACCTTGTCGCGCCCTACCATGCCGTCCTTCCCTATGCGGCTACCAAAACAAAGGCGTGCAACGATCAACGACCACCCTTCAATCCTAGATTCAAATCCTAGCCGTCTAAAGTTGCCAAACAACGTATGGTAACCTTTGGCCCCAAACCCTAGTTTTGGCCATGCCAAACCGTGACAAGGCATTCCATGCCACATGTGCCAATGGCATGCCAACCAACTTGCCACGCCAGGCCATACCGGCCTTCCCTATGCGGACGCCAAAACGAAGACCTGCAACGATCAACAGCCAGCTTTTCATCTAAGATGCAGATCTTAGCCGTCCAAGGTTACCAGCTAACGCATGGCAACTTTTGGCCCTAGTTTGGTCGCGCCTAAACAAAGCCAAAACCCTAACTTTTGGCCGCGCCTAAACCAGGCCATATTAAATCCATACCGAGCATGCTTTCATGCCACTGGCTACCAAACTAAGGGTTGTAATAATCAACGGCTACCTTTCCTCTTAAGATGCAAAATATCGACCGTCGAAGGTCACCGAGCAGGCAAGTTTCCCAAGCTCGACTTGCCAGAAGACAACAACATGCTACAAGTTTTCGATGAAAACACTCGAGACATCAACGCATGTCACAAACTGGGGGATGCTCATTGGGTATTGGTTTGGCGGTTTACAGCGTGCGGCGTACACTACGCCCGTTATAAGAAAGTATCATAAGGATGAGGCGGTTAGTAACTACAGGGAGTAATGGTGAAACGCTTTCTTTTATGGAACATCAATTCCAGGCGTTACCGGTTACCACCTCCTCCCATTTACTCACCCGTTTTCCATTTCTTAATGAGACCAGAGTACGTTTCACTTCGACTTGTATAAATAGGCATTACTATTTCCACCGAACGACAAGTTCAGGTCAGGAACATACAACACTCAGGAAAAATTTGCTAGCTTTCCATCTGTTAGCTTCCCACTTTCTGATACAAGTCGTAGAAAACAACTACTCTTCCAAAATCAACTATTCTGGTCTCAACACTTTCTTCGCTTCCCTCCCTAAAACCAACCCTTCTCCTTCACTTTGTGACCGAAGCAAGTCTGGAACGGCCATTTCTTGGTTTAGGACGGATTTGTACAGATTGATCTCTCGAATCTAAAGTACTCCCTTGCAGTACATTGTTTAGAGTTTAAATTCGTTTCTCACCCACTCACTCGAAATTACCAAAATCAGCAGAACTCGTTTTCACCCTCAAACAGTAACAATTATAAGTGTTACAGAACCCAGTTTTATTATTTTTCTCCCATTTCATTGTTGTGAACACCTTTTTGAGCAATGAAATCACACTTTGAGCGTTTTTCCAATATGATGAGCTAGACCCCATCACTGGGATGACGGAGGAGGCTGTTTTTCGCTCATGTGGTAATTAAAATAATTCTTTTATAACTATTTGCATAAAATTTAATTGTTTTATGATTTCTATTAATTATTTTTTATTTTGTTTGATGTCGCATGCTTAGTTTTAATTACTTTTGATGGGTCATGCTCACAACTTACAACTAATGTTTTATGAAATCTACTTTGCCAAAGATTAGAGTTATTGTTTCTTTTTTTTTGAGCTATAGATGTCTAGGATTAATTTATGAACCCATGAACATGAAAAACAGTAAAACCCCGAGTCCTAGTAAATTCTTCATCCTGTGACCATATTTTGTTCATATCCTCTTTATTTTTATTATTTTAGTTTATTAATTCTTAAAATCAATCTCATCAAGTCCGAGTGAACGACAACCTATTTACCACTATTCAAAACTCGATCAAATTTTTGACGCCGCCGACGCGGACTTGTGTATAGATTTGTTATTAGGTTTTATTTTTATTTTTATTATTTTTGTTCTCTTTTACGCGTTTTGGTATTTCTTGTTTGCATTCAGATTTGGAGTTGAGCCAAAGAAAAAGAGAGAAAGTGCTGAAAAGAAAAGTGAAGCCAAAGAAGGAAAGAGAAGAGGAATCCAAAAGGCGTGAAGAAGAAATGTTTTTTCTATATAGTTATTATTATTTATTTTTATTTATTTATTATTTTTAGAAATTGTTATTAGGTTTTACTTTTTGTAATTTTTTATTTTTGGACACTTTTCGAACTTTTTTTTTTTGGGACATTGGACATTTTTTTTAAAACCCTAAGGAAGGGTTAATTTAAATAAAACTGTTGCAGAGAAGGACGACAGTTACGATACTGTCTCGGCCCCTCAGGTTTGTACACTGACATTGGAGTCGGTGGCCTGAGTCGACTTCAACGGTTCATCTCCCGTCTGGTACTGGAGATAAGACTATATCCACCCACGAACCCTGTCAGTGGGTTTTATTTTGTGTTGAGAATGTCGAACTGGTATTGTAATAGCCAATACAACGAACATCCGACTGAGCAACATGGACATTATTCCTATTATGATCATAGTGTGAATAGTGGTTGGGAACGCCATCCTTTTGAAGGATATGGGTCATACCATGGTGAGCCCAATTACTATCCACACGCGTACCGGTCATACGAGCAAGATTCTTATATTTCTCCTCTACTAGAGTCGGCACGTAGGATACTTGAGTCAACACGTAAGTTACTTGAGTCGACATATGAGTCAACTGAGACAAATGACTTAGTTATGGACGAAATAATCGTAACCAAGAGTGAACCTTCTATACATGATACCATCAGGAAGTCTTGTGAGTCGATTCAGAAGCGTTTGTTAGAGGCGCAGAATGCTCGATATAGTGTTTCCAATAATACCCTTGAAAATGGGGACAATTTTTATAATCAAGATGAAGAGGTTAGAATTGGTAACACTACTTGTTTAGATGAGGTTCGATCATTTTCATGTTATTATAATGATGATCATGATTTGGATAGTGTTGATGAAGAATCTGAAGTTTTTAGGCATAGTGATCAGGAATTTGTTACTCCAATTGAGCTTTATAATTATAGTAATATTTCTGGTTTAAATCCAAATAATTTTAATAATTATTCACCTATTCAAAAGGATGAGGATTTGACTAGAAATACCCCCGTTTTAGACGTAGTATTTCCTTTTTACGAAGCCAATGATGGTTTTGAGGAACGAGTTTATTCTGAGAATATTGTTTTAGAGTCTAGCGATTTAGAAACTTTAGATCTAGAAAAAGAAAATGAACTCGTAGAGATGAGTGAGGATGAACCTGACTTAGAAGAATCAATTGACCATTTCCAGGAATCTGATGACCTAGAAATTAGGAAAGTTGTGACTAGTCTTTCTAGAGACCCTGAAAACTCTAAGTTTGGGGGTGATTATCATTCTCCATGTGCTTTAACTCTTATAAATGTCCCTCACTTGGGACTTGACATATGTGCCTCAACCATTTTACAAGATTATCTTCATACACTTTTTTCTGAACTTAGTTGTGTCCATAAGAAAGTTCAGTTATTAAAAACCCATCCTCTGGTTGATGTGGTTAACCCAGGCTACGATACCTCGATTGACTTTGTTTTCCCACCAAAAACTTTTTCTCCAATTGTGGGAACTTATGAAATTCAAATGTGTCAGATTTTAAGTTTCGAGACTAAACCTAATTACATTAGGAGATTAGGGTTGACACATTTTTTTAAGGAAGACCACCACTTTCATCGTGGTCAATTGTGTGAGTCAAAAATGATTGAATTTAAGGATCCACAACTATTTAGGTTATTATTATGTGTTTCTAAGTTTTTACTTGAGTTTTTCCAGACTCTAATACCTGAATCGGATCTTAGCTATGAGGAAATGAAGTACATGAAAATATTTTATCTAGACCCAGTTATAGAACCTGAACCTGAACCAAAGCTAAATGTAGTTGTCTTAAACAGGAAACTAGACAAGGGTGTGCTTTATTTGTTAATTTTCTCGGCATGTTGGAGATTCCTTTTACTTGTGATAGCTCTATTTGGTTTTGGTGATCATCATTTATTCCGTCTATTACTTTATGATTCTATAAGGTGACTAATCCTTTGTTAGTCTGGCTGAAGACTCTAAACTTAACACTTTTTTGGAGGTAACCCATGCTCATGCAACACGGTAATATCTTTCCTTCAATTTTTTCTTCAAGTGGTAACAGTTTCTCCTTGTTCATGCTTTTAATTTGATCTTTAGAATATTGAGGACAATGTTAGATTTTAAGTTTGGGGGTATGGGAGAAACTTTTTAGTTGCAGTATAAATAAATAAACTCCATAGCCTAGAAATTTATGCCTATTAAGGATAGCCCTAACCAATCTAAGTGGATGGAAGCATCTTGGTTATAAGAGTTGAGGAACCAATCTGATTAGATGGAAACATCTAAAGAGTCTATTCATAAAAGCATAGAGCTCAGGTGTTAGAAAAAAAACATGGTAGTTTCACCATATCTCGTTGAATCCCTTTCACCTTCTGTTTTTATTTTTCTTTTCTTATAAGTGATTCGGTGGGGCACATGATTCAAGTTGTTACCATTGCTAGGGTGAAATAGAGTGATTGAGATACCAAAAAAAAATGAGACTAGACCAATCGGAATAAATTCAATAAAGTCGACCACTGGTGCCCTTGTATATGCCAGTTGTGTTGGCATAGAGTTAGGATTATCACCCGCTGGTTCCCTTGTATATGCCAGTTGTGTTGATATTAGTCAGACCGGTATCTCAGTCCATTAGGATAGGTTCATCCTAGTAGTGGCCTTCAGAAAGATATGGGAAACACCGTTCACCATAGTCAACATCAAAACCATCTACGTTTTTCTCTACATCCATCTTCTTAATATTTCCATGTGATTGGTTGACTCCGGTTATGATGTCCAGAAACTATCTGAGTAGAGCTCTGTCACTTATATATGAATTTTAGTATACTTGAGTGCAAACTCGTGTACAACAATTGGAATTTCGCATCAGGGTACTTCCTCCTATAGTCAATGATTGTATGCCAACCAAGGAGATTCTTTAGTGCCTTCCAAGGTTCTGCATAGATATTTAGGGTCTGGAGTAAAGGTTTTGTGGGTACACCTCTTGTAAACCCTCCCGAGATAACACTCGGCTGCCAGGGCTACCTAGAAGTTTAACGGCTTGCTGCACGTGCTAAGTGTAGCCGTGATGCCTGCGATAGTAAGTTAGGATTTTATTTTCTAGACTAGATTTGCTCGAGGACTAGAAAATAATAATTTTTGGGGTATTTGATAGACACATTTTTGTGTCTAAGTTGTCCTCAATTTTCTGTTTTGTTGGTACTCGATTTTGTACTTATTATAGTGTTTTATGTTATTGTAGGTATTTTTGGAGAAATAAGCTTTTGCGGCAAAATTGGCTCGAAAAGTCGTATTTGTGCTCGCTGGAGAAAAGTGCTAAATGGACCCCAGTTTTGGATAAGAGGCACTTAATTGATAAGGGGCACCCTCTTTACTATTCGCACCCACCTGCTATCGGCACCCCATCAGAGGATATAGGGCATCTTCTTCTTCACGGTTTGAAAGAATTTTGGCGGGAAATTCACTTCTCTTTTCTGCGTAACTCCGGAGAAATTTTGGGAAGATTCTGTTGGATATTTTTCAGGGATTTACACAAGTATTATGTGCTCATTATCTACACACGTCTTTCACGTGTTTGAAGAATCAAAACTCGGCTATAATTGGTGTACCTCTAAAACAGGGAAGAAAATATTATTCATCAATCATCTGCTATATATTTGGAGGGTTAGCGTGTGGAGTGATTGAGTTCGTCTCTAACTAACCATGTTCGCAGCGTGTTTTGATGGATTTCAACTATAGCAGACGCATGAGAATAAAGAGAAGAAAAATATATCGGGATATTCTGTTGCCATTTTTGGAGAATTACAGCGTGTTTGACTCCTTCTAAAAGCATGCATAAGCGTGTTAGAATGTGTCGAATCAACAAAACATACGGGAGAATCATCAACAGATGCGTGCTGAGAAATAAAAGGAAAAATCATTCTCCGAAAATAGCAGAGAGTAAAGAAGGATTATTCTGGATTAATTACCGAGATTTGGAGTTGTTTTTGGGTATAAAAGAGAAGCTAAGGAGACATAGAGGGGGATGGAGAGTGAGGGGACGAAGTAGAGGTGAGAAATCAGAGTTGCAAAGCTTGTCTCTGCTGCTGCCATTGAAGGAGAGAACGAAGAATATAAGACCCTTAAAGACAGTCGTTGTGCTACAATGACTGTGACAGTTTGTTTCTATCGTTCACTGTAACAGTTATTTGTAACAATTATAAGTGTTACAGAACCCAGTTTTATTATTTTTCTCCCATTTCATTATTGTGAACACCTTTTGAGCAATGAAATCACACTTTGAGCGTGTTTCCAAAGATGAGCTAGACCCATTACTGGGACGACGGAGGAGGTTGTTTTTCGTTCATGTTGTAATTAAAATAATTCTTTTATAACTATTGCATGGAATTTAATTGTTTTATGATTTCTATTAATTATTTGTTATTTTGTTTGATGTCGCATGCTTAGTTTTAATTACTTTTGATGCGTCATGCTCACAACTTACAACTAATGTTTTATGAAATCTACTTTGGCAAAGATTAGAGTTATTGTTTCTTTTGTTTTGAGTTATAGATGTCTAGGATTAATTTATGAACCCATGAACATGGAAAACAGTAAAACCCCGATTCCTAGTAAATTCTTCACCCTGTGACCATATTTTGTACATATCCTCTTTATTTTTATTATTTTAGTTTACTAATTCTTAAAATCAATCTCATCAAATCCGAGTGAACGACAACCTATTTACCACTATTCAAAACTCGATCAATCACCAGAGGCTATCCTTCATGGATGGGTACTCAGGTTACAACCAAATCGCCCTTGCAGAAGAAGACCAGGAGCATACTGCGTTCTTTACCCCACGAGGCTTGTATTGCTATACAAGGATGCCTTTTGGACTAAAGAAAGCGGGGGAAACATACCAGCGATTGGTAGACAAAATATTTAAACCATGGATAGGCAGGATACTGGAGGTCTACGTGGACGATATGCTTGTCAAAAGAAAAGAAGCAAAATACCATCTATCAGACCTAAGGGAAATATTCGAAGACATGAGAAGTTTTCACATGAAGGTAAACCTGGAGAAATGCACGTTTGGAGTAACCTCAGGAAAATTCCTAAGATACTTGGTAACTAAGCGAGGAATAGAAGTGGATCCCGTAAGGGTCCGAGCAATAATGGAAATGCCATATCCACAGACATTACAAGGAGTAAAAAAGCTAAATGGAATCTTAGCTTCCATGGGAAGATTCATAGCAAGATCATCAGATAAATACAAAGCATTTTTTGATACACTAAGGAAGGGAAGCAGGTTCATGTGGACCACGGAGTGCGAGCAAGCCTTCCAAAAAATTAAGGAATATTTGACTTCAGTACCCATCCTACAGAAGCCGGAGCCAGGTGAAATTCTCACCTTATACTTAGCAGCAACAAGCTACGATGTGAGCGCAGTATTGGTACGAGACCAAGGACAATGAGAGAATCCCATATACTACATCAGCAAAACACTCAGTTCAGTGGAGCGTAATTATACCAAGGTGGAGCAGCTCATATATGCTTAGTAGTGGCAACACAGAAACTAAGGATATATTTCAACGCACATACCATCTGAGTCTTCACAAAGGCTCAAATAAGTCAAATCCTTGACATCACGGAGAAAATTGGAAGGGTAGCAAAGTGGAACGCCATGATCAAGCAGTTCCACATAATCTTTGAAACTAGGAAGGCTGAGAAATCACAAATCTTAGCAGACTTCCTAGCGTACCTACCTCTCAACAACGAAGCGGAGATAGATGACATCTCAAGAATGGAGGAAGACAAGCAAGAACCAGAAGACCTCTTGGAACCTCAGAATTCACGAAGGTGGGAGATATTCATAGATGGCTCCTCCAATGGAGAAGGCGCAGGCATATGGATTGTAATAACAACCCCTACCGAAGACCGACTCATCTATGCGTTCAAGTTAGAATTCGAACAGTACACTAATAACATCACAGAATACGAGGCGGTCATACATGGTCTACGCTTGGCACGGGAGATAGGCTTGTCAGATGTTCGTTTGACTAGTGACTCACAGTTAATCATTAGGCAAATCGAGCTCAAATATCAAACTTTGGATCCGGTACTATCTTCGTACCTAAAGCTAGCACAGGAGCATGCGTGAAAAATTAACAACGTTACATTCAGACATGTCTGTCGAAAAGATAACAGACACGTAGATGCCTTAGCATTCATATCATCGATGCTAACATATAGAAATACCACCTCCGTGCAAATTGGAAGGGTATATGAGCCTTTAATATAAGGACCAATCTCAGGAGTCGAGGAGGATATGGTTGTTCAAACTCGAGCCATGAGAGAAGCTGAAAAAGAAAAATAGGACGAAGAAGAGCCGTATAATGAAGTCGAAGGATCTGATTGGAGGATTCCAATTCACCAATACCTTGACAAAGGTACCTTACTAGCAGATGTCAAGGAAGCTCGGAAGATCGAATCGAAAGCAGCAATGTACAACCTACGTGATGGGATATTATATAGAAGGTCATTTCTTGGACCCCTGATGCGGTGCCTCTCACAGACTGAGGGCGGAAGGATACTCCATGATATACACAACGGAGATGCCGACAATCACAGCGGAAGAAGGTCCTTGGAAGTCAAAGCCAAGATGCAAGGATATTACTGGCTAAACATGGACGAAGATTCAAAAAACTTGGCTAAGCGCTGTGAGAGATGCCAACGCTTTGCCAGGAAAATTAAAGCACCAGAAACGGAGCTCAACTCAGTTATCAGCCCTTGGCCATTTGTCAAATGGGAGGTTGATATTTTCGGACCCTTGATAGAAGGAACCTCGACGAGAAAATACCTTATTGTGGCTACGGATTACTTCACCAAGTGGGTGGAGGCAAAGGATTTGGCAAGAATTAGGGACACAAATGTCTTTAAATTCTTGTTTGAACAAATCATATGCAGGTTCGGAATACCATCCTCCATTGTCTCTGACAATGGCAAGCAATTGCAAGGAAAGAACATAGATATGTTGTTCCATACTTTCAACATTCAGAAAAGACAAGTCAACTCCTATATACCCTAAGAGCAATGGACAAGTGGAGGCGACTAACAAGACAATAACGATGAACTTGAAGAAAAATCTAGGAGCATACAAGAAAAGATGGTGCGAACAACTGCACAATGTCCTGTGGGCCTACCGAACTACAAGAAGGGCGGCCACGGGAGAAACTCTATTCCTTCTAACCTACGAAGCCGAAGTTGTCATCCCAACAGAGATAATACTTCCCACAACAAAAACAGAGGCATGGGAGAAGAACCTAACAATGGACCTAATGTTAGGAAAGATCGATGATCTTGAAGAAAGGAGGGAAGTGGCTTTGCAAAATATGCTAAACTATCAACGAAGGCTAGCTCGTGAATACAACAAACGGGTCATCCCTAGAAACTTTATGGTCGAAGAATACGTATTACGTCAGATACCACCATATCAAAGAAAGAAGGAGTGGGCAAGATAGCTCCGACGTGGGACGGGCCCTACATCATACACGACATCGCTGGAAAAGGTTCATACTACCTAAGGACCCTCAAAGGTGAAGTATCACAACACCCTTAGAATGCAATGTACCTAAAAAAGTACTACCCATAAGAGAATGGTGATCACTTAGGAGAAGAAGGGAACGGGCAATATCCCACCATGTTTTATCCCTGATCAAAGGTATTATGAACCTTGATAATCAATGAAAGAAACTTTTTGTTAAGAGAAAGTCAATTTTTGATTAGGTACAAATTGGGTTAGAATAGAAACCCTACGTCAGGATTGACGATGAGGAAAGGCAAGACATAACTGCAAATATGTCAATACTCGGATCCTCGGAGTGATATCTCCATTCATGAGGCAATAAGAAAAAGTAATATATCCCCTATAGAGATACCTTGTCGAAGTAAAGCAGCCTTCGCGCTGAACGCGTAGGGTTACAGGAAAACTATTGCCCATGTAGGAGCCCTCGCCACCACGGTACATTCTGGCCAAAGGATACTTAGGTAGGACGATGAATGTTCCACCCAAGGTTAAACATACCTTAGCACCTAGTGATGACTTGAACGTGCAAACATCTATACACAACACGTCTACAAACAAAATATTCATGCAATAATATAGGTATAATAATAATGTTACCAAAATATGACTAACGTGTCTTAAAAGTTGCAGATGGCAGAGATTCAAACCATCACGAAGCATTGTTTCAAATAAAAGAGACGACACAAAGGCCCCTCAGCTGGGGGAACCATACAACAAAGAGTCCAGTTAAGATAGACATGATCAAGGATAAGGGAGACGAGGAAATACCACACCCTCATCTTGGAGCTCGGCCTGTGCAAAGGTGTCATTAATATAATAGATGTCCGACTTCTCAAACTGCGCCTTCATCTGAGCAGACTGAGCCACCAAATCTGAAGCATACTTTTGACGAAGCTCTATCATCTGAGCAGTAAGCTGATCGTTAGCTTGCTGGAGAGCCTCAGCCTTGAACTTAGCAGCAGTGTCAAACTGACGAGATATCTCCATCGAAGATATTTGACCTTCAAGATGGTTGATCTTAGCATTTTCACCCACCATCCGCTCCTGGAGACCTGCGAATACGAAGGGTGTAAGGAATAAGAGGAAACAACAAAAGATACAAAGGATGTTGCTGGAATATAAGGACCCTAGGCTACCTCTTGCGTGGCTAAGGTATTCTTCTAAACTATACTGAGCCTCAGCAAGATCCACCTCAGCGGCCTCAAGATCTTCCACAAGGGTATCACGCTCAGTCCGGAGGTCATCAACATCTATCTGGAGCGAAGCATTCTCTGAGGATAGAACTTGGTAAAAAATTTCTAACTCTTCAAATTTCTTGATCAAGGATGCATGAGACATGGAAGATGATGCGGAGTCAGCCTCAGTAAGTTTGTTCTTAAGAGAACAGACCTCAGAAGACAAGACGATACGCTTTGTAGTAACCTTTTCTAAAGAGGCACAAACATTTTCGAAATCCGCATGAAACTTTTTGCGGATAATTTCTTGGGCTGAGAGGCGTCTCTCAACTAAGGCAATATCCTCATTTTTCTATAAAATGAGACTCTCCTTCCAATTAAGGACTTCGTCACATTCTTTACGAAGCAAAGCCATCTGCTTCACTAAATCCGAGTTATGAGCAGATTCAAGGGAAAGTTGGGCTTCATTATGGACGGTTACGTTCATCAACCTATCATACTTCTTCTGATAATACCAAACATCGGAGGATAACTTGGCTACTTGATCCCGGAGATATCTAAGCTCACCAGAGCTACCAGCTGGCAGGCGGAGGTTGTCTCAGGACTATGCAACCAAACAAGAACAACAACAAAGCTAAAGGAAAGAAGGAACGAACCTATGGCTTTGGAGGACTCAGCATCCAGAGCAGAATCAGCAGCTTTACGCCCATCCTCAGCAACCTTAGCGGCATTATTAGCTCTCTCGAGTGCCAGCAATCAAGCCTCCAAGGATCTCTGATTTTCCTCAGATCATCCTCCAATGAAGATACCCTAGCAAGAGAAGCAACATCACTGGACGAAGGTTGTTGTGTGCTAAAAAGGGCATGTTCTTGACGAGCACGCTCCAACAGAGCACTCAAGTGAGTACACTTAGCCCTATAGAACTTGAATAGGGTGCAGCCAACATCTATCTGTTTGCAAAGCTGCAAACAGAAGTGTAAGAATAAACAGAGAATCAAAAAAAATTGTGAAGCAGTAAGGAGGGAATCACTTACTGAGAACGCTGAGAGATGGGGAAGGAAATCAGCGTAGGTGTCAATGAAAGCCTCTATATCTTGGATGCTACCCCTTCGAATTTCACCAAAGCTATGGCAGGAGCGAAGGCAATCCGGGTCAAAGAATAGACCCTTAGCCACACGATATTGAGAAGACATCACATCCAACTGTGAAGCTACTTCGAAGGAGCTATCCAGATGATGACGATCAACCTCATCAGAAAAAGGACCCTTCGAGTCCCGCATAATAGCTTCAAGAATGACATCATCAGAACTACCAAGGCTCAAGCTCTCAGGCAGCTTACTCTTGCTATACTCAGCAACAACTCCATCAATCGCTTGAGAGTGAACATGGGGCACGACTACTGATCCGTCACCACGACGAAGATACGGCATGGTGGATGAGCTGGGAACCGAAGAAAAAGCTTGAACACCACCTAAGTCCATATCACCAGCAGAAGGAAGATTGCCCAGTACGGTCCAATCTGGTGACGAAGGCGGAGGTCCAACAGCTTTGCTGACATGGGCAGTAGAAACAGACTGAGCGCTCCCTAATGGAGTTTGCATAACATTGAAGGAGAAGCTTCCCAGTGAAATCACAACCTTCTTCTTCGACTGAGTGTCTGAACTGATAACCCTCACCACTGGGTAACAACCTTAGCAAACGAACCACTTGATTGAAGCGAAGTGGCAGGAGACGAAGGAAGACTCTTGGAAACTACAATAGCAGTCCCAGTAGCAGCCGAAAAACAGGCAATGCTCCGCCAGGGGCAAAAAACGAAGGCACCTTTGGAGACAAAGTAGGAGCTGGAGCTTGAACACTAACATGGTTAACAAATGGAGCATAACCACCAGCTACGAGGTTCTCACCCTCCACTGAGCCAGCACGGATGGGACTGGGGTTACCCTTGGAAAAATCTTCCTCAATATCATCCAAATGATGGCTGAGGCCAGTATCCTCAATATCCTCCATATCTTCTTCATCCGGCACCTCCTCACCAGCCTTGGGATCTTCATCCGATGCCTCAAGGTCAATAACAGCCTTCAGCTTGCCCTTTATTTTGGAGGACTGTGGAAAAACACATGCGCTCGCTTATGATCAGGGGAAAGATACTAAGGGACCTACAAACACAAAGGTATGGCAATAATCCTTACCTCTGAAGGTGTTGGCGTAGATGTTTCAGCCGAAGCCGTTCTTTTCCTAGTCCTGGTGGCTACGGAATTACCAGCAAAGCCCGGAGTAGTCCTAGCAGCAGAACCTGGAGCAGTTCCAGCAGAAGAAGCAGGGGCAGACTACAAAAGAAAGTCATCAAAATACCAAACAAAGATATTTAATCAAAACCTTCAATCAGAAACGAAGGTTACCTCATGAGAAGCAGCAGGGTTGAAAACCCGAGGCTGATATCCATCATACTTCTCAGGCAAGGAAAGAGTTGTACGAGCGATGTTGGGATCTGCGGAAGTAAAACCGTTGGCCCAATGACCCTCCACATGAAGAGGTGTACGAGCCCAGCGATCATCATGATCAAGATGGATACGATCAGACTTTGGCAAAGGTAGCCTAGCAGAATAAGGAATAACAATCAAACCAGTCTTATCGATCTCTTCTATCATAAGAAGGTTATTACCTTCCCTGATTTGCTTAGCAGTAACATGGATACGACGAGGGCATACAATCCAAGGAAGAAGATTGCTCTTCTGAATAACATCAACATATGTGGCATTGAAGTTGGTGGGGGTATAATCCTCCATCTTAGACCTTCCATCAGTAAAGGGGTCATAAGACTTCAAAGTGGTCTTTCTCTTACTACGGTACCAACTCTCATGAAGGGCACGCCAGTAGTTACCAGTATGTTGCATAACTCCTCGGACCTGAGTCTTATTCACCAGGCCATCCCTGGTAGACAAAACATCGTAGTAGAAGGGATCCTTTCTACTAAACAAAGGGAGGATCATACCGGCGGCCAACTGACCAACACTAATCAAGAGGTTATTCTCATCATAAGGAAAACTCCGGATCAGGGATTCGGTGAGCATATCGGGGCCATTGACAAAGGAGATCTCGAACTTGTGGAGGCGGAAAGAGTTGGTGATCTCAGCCAAGGACAGATGGGCGTAGCTATCTTTATCACGAAGTTTCAGCCTTTGAAGTTCATAATGAGGAGGAGGAGGTGGAAGATCCTCAACAACAACTTCTTCTACTTCTGGATCCGCAACATCCTCAGGGACAACAACCATCTCAGTACCACCATGTACCTCAGTATCCTGAGGGGGTGGAGACAGCGTAGCATCAGGATGGTCCATCCGCGGAGGTGGGTCAGTAGACGAAGAGGTTTTTTTCCCCTTACGCGTAGGCTTCTTCGTAAGTCTCATAGTTCCTAACACCAACAGAATAATGGCTCATCAACAATGGCGGACTGAAAATCACAGTCGACAAAAAAGCAGATTGGGGGCAAAAACAAGCATACTTTGGGCATGGGTTTTACTAAACCAACCAAAGGAAGCGGTTTAAACTCAACATAAGACAATATCAAAGGTTATTCATCACCATGAGTAAGATTGCATGCGAGGAACAACCATGGAAGAATCATCATCAAAATACAAAATAGGAGAAAACCCAAGTTCTCATGCAACATGAACAAGTAAAAGAGAATTAAAATTCTCACATGCAGGTAGAACAACAACTTCCAACAAATCAAAGAAGAGAAGACAGAATCAAGCATGGAGAAATGCAAAAAGCAACAGGAAAATAGCAAAAGTATCACTTACGTGTATATTATGATCGAGTTATCGAAGGAAAGATCAACAGTTGACGATGGAAGAAAATCTCTGTGAAAGAGACAGAGAGCGACAGTTCAAGAGGGAGAAAATGAGTTAATGAAAATTCCTCCTCTTTATTCTCTTCTTATAGGCGGCTGAAGAATCCAAAAATTTGGATGTCCCGAAATTCAAGGGGAAGTTACTGCATGAAAGGACGTGCATCGACCACCCAATCGGTACGTGCAAAAATGGCGGCGTTACGGGAGTTTTCTTCCAATCCTACCAAACGGTAGGATATGAAAGAAAAAGGGCAAACTGTGAATACCAACATTTCGCGGGGCACGTGACACGATCTCAGTGGTCGCATACAAGATAACTGTGTATCCCTTGCTATACAGAAGAATCCAAGTGACAGAGGATACCTTCGTAGATCTACTTTATCTCGTCCTAAGAAAGAATGCCTCGACGTCTAAGATGAAATAAGTAAAATCCTAGTCTATGGAAGAGCAGTTGGCGAAGGGACAGAGGTAGATGACATATCTAATCAGCATTAAATGCAAAAATCTCTTATCTACGCGCATAATCAAGGAACGTGGAGAGAGGTGATGTGGCGGAACCAGATTGGCAAAGGCTGGCGGTGAACGAAGGTACAATATGTACTGAGGCTGGGGAGTTCCCGAAGGAACGTGGGTCAGCTGAGGTGGCAGAGTTCGACTAGAGAGAGCACGCGGCGAACGAAGGTACCATCTGTACTAAAGGTATATCAGGAAACGATGGACCCAGAGGCAACAAAGATATACTTGGAGCAGAAGGGACTATAAATACCAAGCCTCACCAACAAACTAAAGGCATTCAATATCTAGGAGAGAAGATCTAGTCTTAAGCTTATACCTCTTTAATGTTTAGAACTTAAGTATTTACTTCAACTTGGGTTCTCTCTATTAATTTGGGAAGCATTTAAGATCTTTGTAACCACCATAACTTAATACAAAACAATCACTCATTACCCCATGGACGTAGACGAAAGTCGAACCACGTAATCTCTTGTGTCTCATAATAACTTAGCAACTTTTACATTATCTTTGTATTCTTAGTTGTTATTGTGATCTTGAGTACCCTTTACTACTTAGCATTATCAGTTCAACAGAGGCATCAATACTACTTAGTATCTGATTCTCTGAGCTGTACACATTACGTAGACTACGGGAAAACGAGTAGTCACGATAGCATACAACCATACTATCCTTGAAAAATCATCGATAAAAGTGACAAAGTACCTCTGTCCTCCTTTGTATAATTATTTAGAAGGACCCCATACATCAATGTGTATATAATCCAAAATACCTTTATTACGATGGATTTCCTTGCCAAATTTCACCCTATGTTGTTTTCAGACATAACATTGTATATGACCTCCTTGGCTAAACACGAACGAATTGCAGCACAAGCCTGCACCCATTCTTTATCATTTGTCATATCCTCTAGTCTAACATCATGCAAGGCTTTATGCAGCCCTTCTTGAATCAGCGCATCATTTATCTGAACTTGCCAAAGTCCAAAATTTGTCCTTCCGTTAAACTTCTCCACATCGATCCTAATGGTCGCATACTTTGATGTTGGAGTTTTTGCTGCTGATGGTACTACTCCTGATGAACCTGTCATCTCTGACCAACGATTAAAACTTCCTCCTTGAGTAAATAGAACCGGATAAGCTGGCTCTGATGCCACTTGTTAAAATCTACTTACTGTTTTGGTTTCTCAAGATCAATAAACACACACAAAGATGATAAATATCAAGCAAGCACTTAAACAAAGAAGAAATACGAAAGAAAACTAGAACACAAGATTTATAGGGGTTCGGCAATGTGCCTACGTCCACTTTGGTGGTGATGATACCTTTCACTATATGAAAATATCTGAAGAACAACTTACAAGAACACCTTGGTGTTATCCCCTTCATGTTCCCTCTAGTTTTACAGCCCTCCGAAAGTAATACTCTCCTTCTATAACCTCACCAGAAAAAAAAAAACTCTCGTGTGCTCAAGTTTCTCTCACAACATTAAGCTTTATATCCTCTCGGACTCTCACCCTTATTTATACTGGAAAGATACTTGGATGTCAAGCATAAACTCTTGTAAGACAAGTATCCAATACTTGCAAGACAAGTTCCTGTCCCAAGTATGGAAATACTTTCCTGCCAAGTCTTAGACACTTGCAGACCAAGTTTCTGCTTAAAGGAATTAACAACAAACTTCACAAATCTCCACCTTTGTTGATAATTCTTCAACTGTCATCATTGTTCTTAACCTACGTACATCATCACCCCACCTTGCACCTTACGGTGCCTACACTGATAAAGTATTGATCAGTTCAAACAATGTTTGAACTTACTCAATGGTACTACCTTCGTCAGCATGTCTGCAGGATTGTACTTCGTGTGAATTTTTGGTACTGAAAATTCTCCACCTTCTATATTTTCTCGCGCAGAATGATACCGAATATTGATATGCTTTGCCCTTCCGTGAAAATATTCATGCTTCAACAATTCTATAGCACTTTGACTGTCACATTGCACATTAATGCATTCTTGTTCGACTCAAAAATCCTTAACCAATTCTTTAAGTCAGATTGCTTCCTTTATGGCCTCTCCATTGTTGATTGAGATACAATTGATTGATAAACAAGTAGCTAGTTAGGTAAATCATCACAGATCATCACAAACATTGGAATATCTCATCTCCAGTAATTTCATCAATCTTGGCGACGTGTTCAAGTTGCATCACCGACATGTGGGGTTTAGTTTCATCATAAGAGCATCTCCAGTGGATCCTCAATGTGGTTCATACGTGGAAGTGGTTTAAAGACATCCTATAGTAAAAATGTGACCCAAATTCCTAGTTTAGAAAGTTAAAAAATTTCATCTCCAACTGGTAAGAGCTTAAGTTTGATTGGAAATCTAAGTGGAATAATCCTATTGGTTAGTATTTTAATTGTTAATCCAAAAGATATTTTTGGTAAAACAAAATAACTAACTTGAGATCTTTACATCCTTTATGAGATCATGTAATTTTAGAGGATCTATTAGCGGATGTTTGTCTAACTATCTGACAACTCATCCTTAAGAAGAAATTTCGATAAAAAGTGATTAAATCCTATGTGGCCTTAAATTTAGGAAACTAAAACATCTCAGTTGGAGATGCTCTAACTTTGGTTATAGTTGCTTTTCCGCTTTATGTGCATGGAGAAATCCAAAATGCAACGGGATACTCCCAACTAGTATCTTTTACGCCAGTGGTATGTGCTTGGCAAGGTGCGCGTGGATAAATCAGGCGTTAGGCCCTGGTTCCACCCCGATGTTTTGTAGCGTTATCCTGACAATTAGGCATAATCAGGAGGCAGAAGTTGTTAGATCAACTCTAGGCAGTCCCCACGAAAACTTGTGACAAAAGTTATACAGAACACACTATATAAGACGATCACCGTAAGTCAGTCTATGTATCTATCTCCTCAATTAGGGTTTCACTCAATTAGGGAAAATATCATCATGGGTCAGGAAAAGGCTTCAGATTATTTTTTGAGGGGCTTCACTTGGATTCTTAGTGTCCAAAAAAGTGGTTATGGGATATCCTTCACTTAGGTACAAAATATCTAGAATACCCTTTAACTAAAATAAAAACATAAAAACCTAATCTTTTCTAATCTAATCCTAGAAAAAAACTGCTCCTCTTCCTTCTTTCATCTTTCTTCTCTTCCTCTCCTCCACAGTCAATTTCAATTCAACTTCAATTCACTTCATCGTTTTCGATTAATCGGCGATTCGAAAACTCAACATCGTCGGATTGAAATCTCTACTAAAGATGAGGAAGAAGAAAATTGATTCCAGTGATGGGAATCAGCCTCTCAATCAACTACCAGGCCCAAATCTTCATCTTCAACAACCGGTTCAAGCATCTCAAGAATTACAATTTCAAACTCCTCAACAACAACCCATGGTGTATGTTAGGTAATAATCAAACAAACCCATCTTTGTTAACTCGTTTTTATGCTTAAAATAGGAAGATTGAATGAAATAGGAGTAAAATTAGGGTTTTATTTAGTTATAGTTTCTAAACTGCTAGTGCTACGTCTAGCTTCGCCAACCGTAATTTCAGTTTTTGAAGAACTTACGTCCAGGTTTTGATTAATTCAAACCGTAGAAATAGCTTGCATGTTGGTTTACGTCTGGGTTCTCTTAGTTTCAACCGTAGAATTGAATTTACGTCTAGGTTTATCTTATAGGTTAACCTAGACGTAATTGTGCATGTATCTTTTGAGAGGAAATCTCAGATTGGAATACGTCTAGGTTTTTTGAAGCTATTTTCCAGACGTAAGCTAGTACGTCTAGGTTAGTGACTTGTTTTCCCATACGTAATTTTCTACGTCTAGGTTTATCTTATAGGATAACTAGATGTAATTGTTCCTGTATCTTTTTGAGAGGAAAGCTCATATTGGAATACGTCTAGGTTTTTTGAAGCTATTTTCCAGACGTAAGCATGTACGTCTAGGTTCGTTACTTGTTTTCCCAGACGTAATTTGATACGTCCAGTTTCGTGAAGTTTTTATCTGGACGTAATTTTGTACGTCTGGGTTTTTGCAGTATTTTTCCCAGATATAATTAATCCTGAATCCTCTAAATTTTTTTCAAACTTATTCTGTAAGATCTATTTCTTGTAATTTGCAGGAATCCTGATAGAGTAAAGGCTAAAAAGAAGAGAGGAAATGATTTAACACCAAAAGATACTCCTACGCCTCGCCATGAAATTCATTGTGGGGTAGAACATAGAGATCTCCACAAGGATGCTAAGAAGAAGAAGGATATGACTCAAGGAAGTATCTCAAGATGTCCTGAAGCATCTCAAGAGGAAAATAATGTTTTCCAAGATCTAGAAATTGAAAGGGAACAATTTCAACTACCGGTGATATCGGGAGGTACACTCGTGATTAGAGATACACCAAATCGACAAGAAGAATAAGAAGTTGTTGTTCAAGGAAAAGGGAAACAAGTTGTTGTTGCTTCACCTGAAGCTACACCTAAACCTCAAGTGAAGGAAAAGAAGCCGAGGAATAAACCTTCACCAAAAGTCAAGCATATTCCTAAAGGCATTAATTTGTTGCCTAAGAAGAAGAATGGTGCATTTTGGGGTGAGGCGCCCGATAAATCTGCGGTCTTATTTGGTTATACACATTCATGGGTTGCTAAGGTTTGCGAAAGCAGGGTAATAATCTACAATGTTCTCTTATTTTGCATGATTTTGTTCAACTTGATATATTGTTTATTTGGTATAATTCAGACATGAGTTTGATTCTATTACTGCCTTAACAACTTTCTCTTAACAAATTTGTCGTTTATACATTCTTTGTAGGATCATGAAATTGCGATAAAGAAACTGGAACATAAAAAGGCTGGTTATTGGTCGTTAGGTGAAGAATGTAAAGAGGTTCGTGATCTTGTAGTGGATACAAGGCTAGGTAATGGAATTCTCAACCATCAGCATGAGTTTGATTCTATTACTTCATGTGCCTTTAGAGAGCGATATTGGTTAGAAACCGATACCTTTCATCTTCCATTCGGCGAGATGACAATAACACCGGATGATGTGAAGCAAATATTGAACTTAAACGTTGAAGGAAAATCTATTTCTGAAGGTTTTGACAACAATATGAGTTGGGAAGACCTTTATGTCCTTGTTAAAGACACACTTGGATGGGAGAAAGCTGAGACGGAGAAACAGTTTAAGTGGGATGGTGGAGATAAACCAACTGAACCAAGAGAAGGTCCAGTTATACCTGTCAAAAAGATACTGTTGAAGAATCTGAAAGATATGTTTGGAGGAACACAAAAGGCTGTAGTAGAACGTCATGAGGTGATAGATGAAACAAGAGCTCGTCGTACAGCCACCGCATTCCTATTGCATTCCCTTGGTACCATATTATTTCCTGATAACTCGGGGAATCGAGTTAATGCTCACTATCTACAATGGTTGAAAAATTTCTAGGAGACCAAAAAGTATGCTTGGGGCACTGCCACCCTCGCTTTTTTACTTGATAGTTTTCGAAAAGCTTCGAGGGTTGGAGCTACTGAACTTGCTGGGAATGTTGGTCTTTTTCAGGTAATTTATATAGTTTCGGTTTTGTTATATTTATCATTTTTATTTTATTGGTTTTATGTATATAGTTTTTATGTTTATATATAATTTGTTAGGCATGGGTATATGACCACTTTCCGACCATGAGACCTTCTACATCTTGGTCAGACGATGAGCCTAGGCGTAAGCCTGACAGAAAGTGTTTCTCAGAGTTACGCCCTGGTTTATTTTCTATCTAACCTGGACGTAACCATGACAGAAGCCTTCTTTTCTTGGCTCATATGCTTACGTCTAGGTTCGTGTGCTCTAAAACCTAGACGTACGTCGTTTTTAAAGTGAGTTTGCTGTTTTTTTGTCCCTATTTGGTTTGAAAATAGAGCGTTGGGAACTTATACTACCTGAAAATAGAGCCGTTACACATCTTGGTTTTATATATAAGTTGAACATACATGCCCAACCATCTTATTTTTTGCTTATCTAGACATTCCGTCTTCAACATCAACCATCTCCACCTAAACTCTTATTATATTATAGAAATAAATATACTAGATTATGGGTGAACCTGGTTTTACTTTGGATGAAGATTTGTGTATTTGCTACAACTATGTACTATGTTATCCAAAAAGATGAGAAGAACGACGTCGAGGTGGTTTTGTGAGTACAAGTTATTGGAGAATCATTTACGAAAACTTTTGCTCTGAAACCGGTAACCCTAATAACCGTGATGGAATTAAGTTGTATTGTCGGTACGGAATGATAAGGGATCAAGTTAAAGAATTTATGGAATTAGTTCGTATTATTGGTCAAATACGACTTAGAGGTGAAACTAACTTAAGAGAATATCTTCAAAATCTTTTATTCCTAGTGAGTCATTCAAAATATTTTCACCACCCTTCACGAACGTTTAGTCATCCTCATCATCGCTCATCAATGCAAATGAGACATTACTCCTTGATATTTGTAATGCCTTCCAAAATTCAAAACTCTCCTCGAATCTAATACACCAAGACTTGGACCATTCGTTACAATCAAATAATGGAGGTAAAAGGAATCCTTCACTCATTTGGAGGCCGACTAAATGGTTTCCGCATACGTAACCCATCACCACTCTTCTTGTTTTATCCGATTCTTCGTCAAATGGTATCCTTGTCGGTGCAAATGTGAAACTCAATGCATTTGAGATATAATGGACAACGCTATTGAATGCATTGGCGAGTAGTTGTCCGTTTATTGGCATGGACATCCAATACTCACTTGTCAAACATTTATTGTCGTGTAACCGCTTTTCTCATGCGACAAACCTTTCGTTTAACACCGTCTCAGACTCGTATTTTTCAAATCTCATCATTGGTATGTAATAATCTCGGTGCCCACGTAGTTCAATTAAACATTTTTGCCTTACATAGTCAACTTGTGAGCAATCTCAATCTTTCGCGTCTTCAAATGGACCAAGTTGATCAACGAAGACGTGGTAACCACAATTCCCATCTCCATTTACCTCATCTGTAGCCTTAACATAGTCACGAACAAAGTCCGGGAAAAAAGGAAGGAAATTTTCATATATGATATATAAATTCCGGAAATATCAACCCTCCTCATCTTTAGGGGGTGATTTGTAAGTTGTGTTTGGAATACGAACCGTACCGTTCCTTTCACTTGAAGGAAATATTCCAACAATCGGACTTTTTCCTATATTTCTTGCTAATTGTTTAACATCGGCTTTACCGCCAAGTTTTTTTCTTGTGCTTCCTTGGGAGGGAACTTCGCAACCTTTTCCTTTAACTTCCCCGTTTTTCGTTCCACATGCTTTGGAATCTTTTTCTTTAACTTCTCCAATTTTTATTCCGCATTCTTTGGAACTCTTTCCTTTAACTCCCCCAACTTTTGCTCCGCATTCTTTGGAACATTTTCCTTTAACAACTTCGCTTTTTGCTAGTAGTTTGGAACGAAAGACCGGACCTTTTCCTTTAAAATCAACTTTTCTTGTTGAACTTTCTTGAGAGAGAGGCTCAAGAACTTTTTCTTGTACATTTCGATGACTAGGTTCTCCTTTTTCCATTTGACCTCTTCTTCGTTTGTTTCTACCTTGAACATCCTCCTCCATCTCATCCTCCGCTTCATAGGCTTTTCTCAACAACTCATAACCCGAAGGATCTCTTTTCTTTGATTCTTCCAACAATTCCTTTGTCGTTTTCCTTACTACAGTCCTCTTTTTTTTCGTAGAAGGCCTCCCCTTTCTATTTCTCTTTCTCTTAGGTGGTTCCTTCATATTGTTCCTAGTTTGTGGATATACGAAGTTACTCAAGTTACTCAACCATATTTGCCTTTGCCCCCGTGTTAATGTATCATATTTCGCAGCTAGCGCTTTTCCGATCTCAGTATCGGAAAATGTTCCTCCAAAATCTTGATCGACTATTGTTTCATGGAATGATAATTGTTGCCAAAAGGGATCAACATCTTGTATCGGAATAACTTTGTCATTGTAATTGGCTATGACATGCCGACATGGGAGGCCCAAACTTGTCATGTTAGGACAAACGCACTCTCTTCCGTCATAGTTACCCGCCTCAAATTGTATCACTTCTTTCATGATCAAATCAATTGCACGACGCGACACTTTATGATTAATTCCATGAAGCCAAGCATTGTCTTTCCATTTAGTGTGTCTACTAGATCGGTTTTTTTCAAAAACCTCCCTAACTCTATCGAGATCACGGAGGAAATAGGCGTGCATGGCTTGGAATACCTTAACAAATCCACCATCACCACTATGAAGCTTCTTCTTCAACCGGTTGTGAGACGATTCCACCGTACTTGTAGCTTGGTTGTTGAAGTGTCTATATTGGTTTGTGAATGCGGCTACGAACTTCTCTTTGTGCGGATCCAACCAATTGTCCACCAAGTATTTCACCATAGTTGGATAACTTCTCAAACTAGCCAATACCATACGAGATCGTTGTTCATAGTCTCCCACGGTGAGAGAATATGCCATGACTTCCCAATCCTTTTGGAAACTATCCCATCTTAGTTCCGCCAACCCATTATGCTTCTTAAATTTCTCTTTGGCTTCCTTTTGTTGATCAATCGGTAGTTTCTTTATTCTTTCCATTTGACTTTTCTTTGTTGGACGAATGATGGTCTTACATTTAGTCTCAATGTTATTCCATAGGTGGAACGTGCAAAGAAGGTGATGAGCATCCGGGAAAACCTTCTCTATTGCATTCAACAATGCTTGTTCCTTGTCGGTGACAATCACCTTTGGAGTATATCCCTCCACGTAGAATGACTTCACTTGTTTTAGTGCCCACACATAACTCTCTTCAGGCTCATTTTCCAAGAAGCAAAACGCGACACTAAACGGGGAGTTGGTGGAAGTTTGTCCAACAATGTTCAACACCGGCATCTCATACTTGTTGGTCTTGTACGTGCAATCCATTAAAAGTACTTGATTGGAGCACCGCGCCAATTGTATAAACTCGGGATGAGCCAATATGAGATTCTTTATTTGTTCATCCTCATCTTCATTATGGAAAACCGAGTAATTATACTTCTCCCCCAAATGCCTTAATTGTTGCATTTGATTTCTATTTTCCCATTGTTGATTTTTCAATTTTGTTTTTTGGCGTTGTAGATGGTTGGAAAAGTAGAAACATTCTTTGGGTTTACGAGCTTTATATGACCAAGTATATCAAGAGGTTTCATACGATTTTCCGTCATGGAACTTACAATGAGTTTTTCTTCATCATTAAGCCGCGCCGCATAAGGATGGGATATCAAAGTATCCGGTATGGGATGGTTATGACGATCGCATACAACTTTCTCCAAATACCAATACCACTCCTCACTTTTCACACTTTTCTTGTTGTGCTTGAATTGAAGCTTGAACGGGCATTTAGTCTTCTTAGTGAAAGTAGTATTCTTCCTATTCGTCTTTGGTTCATATACGATACCCTTTTTCACATGACTTTTACTTTCTCCACTACACTCACAAACCATTTGAAAGTGGCGGTCATTTGTTGATCCATTACAAACTATAACACACATAATTGACTTGCCACATTCTCTAGCCCATTTCTTTGCATCTTCTTTATCTTTCCATCTCTACATGTTCCAAAAACTCAAAGTTAGTAAAAAAAACAAAAACATAGTGAATGAGCAACATATCTTTCCATTAGTTTCAAAAAAGAAAAAAAACACTTACCAAGTCATTCAAATAGTGATGGGATGAATCTTTGGTTAGAATTTCGTTTGCATTAAGTTGAGAAGGCATCGGGCTAGGAGGAAGCACAATCTATCAACCAAAATATCACAATATTAGTCAAAAAAAAAGAAAGAATACTAGAATTACGTCCAGGTTATAAGGTACACGGACCCGGACGTTTTAGGCATAGGAAAGGTTACGGTTGAAAAATTCAACCTCTAACCTAGATGTTTTCAATTACGGTTGGAAACGATGAAAATATAACCTATACGTTCTCACTTACTTTTGGAAATCCAAAATCCTCACCAAGATGTAAAACAAGTAATAAATACCCATGCAAAAACTATTTACGTCTGTGTTTTGGATGAATCTAACCTAGGCGTAATTCTCAAGTTTTGTCCTATTGGAAATCAGTTACGCTCGGATTTATCCCAAATCTAGGCGTAAACCCAACTTACGGTTGGAAACGAAGACCAAACCCTCTTCCAAACCCAGGCGTAAAACTAACTTACGGTTGGAAACCAAACCCAACCCAGACGTAATCTTCCATGAAAGTCTAAAAATTTGAAATTTTTTACGTACTTAAGCTAGTTTTGAGCGAAATTGAACTCATAGGAGATAGTTTAGAGGTGTACATGTTGATTTTCAACCATTGGTTCTTCACTTTGTTGATTTATTTCTTCTATTGGTGGAGATTCGTCATCACTTTGTGTTAAACCCTCTCTACCATCTAACAAATCATCAATCTCTTGGTCTCCAACATGAGGAATGTAAAATTTGTTTTCTCTATCATACAAAGATTCACCCACCTCGAATTTGTAACTTGTTTCATCCATTTTTGTTGAGTGAATCAAACAATCTAGGTTTTGAAAAAAAATCTCCAATTTTTTCTTTTTCCTCCTCTCTAGTTTTTTTCCCACATAACTTTGTCCCAGACTTTACAAATACATATCAAAATTCATCTTCTTAATTTAATTAGATAATAATTAAAATTAACTAAATAAATAAGAGTTGTTTGGTCATTACACAATTATTTGAGATAAGGAATTTTTGAAATTACTTACGGATGACCCGTTTTTATCCTATTAGGTGACGCCCCTCTAATGGAATGTGACGCCCCAATAATAACTTTCTATTTTTTTACCATGTTTTTTCTCAACAGCTGGAATTTGTCTTGGTCTTTCGAAAGGTGCAGTTGGTATTGCTTTTGCTGTTATAGTATATGATGAATTGAATGAGATAAACAAGGAGAGAAAAAGTCGAAGAAGTCGTGCAGCAGCAAAAGTGAAGGATCTATCTAAACAATTGAATGCTGTTATTGACAAGTTGGAAGACAAGTTGGAAGATTTGAAGCAAAGGTTCGAGAGGAAATAATGATGCTGCTACCAAGTCTAAATATTAATGTGAACGATTTTTTTGGTGCTAGACCTTTTTTTATTTTTATTTTCTAATCAAGTATTAGTTTAATTTTGGTGATTTTGATGTTTTTTTTTTAATTTAGTTTAATTAATTTGATTGCAAAAGTAATCCAAATCATATTCGCACAAATTTATTATTAACAAAATATACATATTGTTTATATTCCACCAAAAAAGTTGTCCTTGCACAGAGACGCTAATATATGGAGTACAATTTGATCTGTTATTCTTCAAACAATTGAACGAACTCTATAGAATAATATGAATGAAGGGAGAGCATCTTATAGAACTATCTATGCGTCAGGCCTGATACGATTCCTATATTTACGTGCGTAAGCCTGCTCAATTCCCAATTCTATTCAGTAAAATTGATATTGATAAGAGGCTGGATAACAAGTTTAAGAAGGTCTACACGGGTGCTGCCCTGTTTCAAAGCACTTGCAAAAATTTGAAGTTATATTTCAGGATCGGTTTTACTTACAAGGCGCAAACCTTTTTAAACTTTTTTATTACTATTAGCAAGAAGAGATGAAAAGAGTGTATACTGTTATTGGTGACGGAGCCAGGACTGTTGGTGCGGTCAAAATTAAGTCCCTTTCAGAAATTTACTTCTTCGACCCCCACATATACCCGCAACCGTTTATGCATCGTAATCAGCTGACTCTGCCAATTGTTTTCCCTTCAAATATTTATACTGCTTACTAGAGAAGAAAACCAGAGCCGATCCTGTGTGTATTAGGGCCCTGTGCGAACTTAATCGCAGGGCCTTCTTACGTTCAATTTTTTTTTCTCCACGACAATTTCGAATAACAATAAAATGAAACTAAGACGATTAATATATATATATATATATATATATATATATATATATATATATATAACTAGGATTACAATAAATATAACAAGTTCTTTACCGTTATAAGCATTGCTTTCATACATATTGTCTAGTTCAACACAAAAAAAGGGTTCAAAAAGAGATTGTCGACTTGTTTTTCTAGTATTTACCGTCCGTATCTTTGTAAATGACTTCAAGTTCTCCCATCTGTGAGTTAGTTAACAAAAATAAATGTACCTGAAAGACATATAAAGACTAAAGTTGTTAGTAAACCAAAAATACACAAGCCATTTTCTGTCATATTCTTCACCATTAGGTAAAATTCTTGTAAAACTAGTTGAAGAGAAGTATCTTGATCGTTTATCCTTGGGACCTTTCTTTATATTTGGGTCTCTAAGAGGGCCTTTTTCCACTAAAAGATCTCTAGAGTTTGTGTCAAGACGACCCCAGTATCTAGGATCATATATATCCACATGTACTCGAGGGGGAGAAAGTGGAGGTTCACATTCAATATCATCTCTACATATATCTTCCCTATCAGAAACATTTTCATTTTCGTTGACAACTATGTTAGGAACTTCTTCATGAACATTCTGAGTGAGTTCCAAATCATTGCCTATTTCATCACGGTCCAAATTGGGAACAACATTTTCATTTTCAGTTAGATTTGGAACTATTGTAGGTGGAAGCTTAACAACAAATCTATCCAATGCTCCTCTTTGTGACTCCTTAAAGGCTAGATCTTTTTTCTGTTTTATGCGCTTATCATGACCAGGAGTTTCTTTTCTTATACTCTTAACCATATTTCAAATAGCAGCAAGTAATGATTTTAATTATTTATTACCCGATTATAACCGATTAGCCGTAAGCAAAATCAAATAAAAACAGCAGCAATCATAACTCAAGCCATTAACACCTTAGCTTACTGTAAAAAAACAAAAAAATAGAAAAACAATTACAAGTTAGAACATTAAGCAATCCTCCAAATTTCAAGTAGCAAAATCCCCCAAATTTCAATTTCAAAATCAACACTAACCCAAATTAAAAATACAACAACAACCCAATTTTCCTAGATCATCTGTGACATATAAGAAGTAAAAATTTAGTTTTATTAGACAAATCAAAACCCTAAATTGAAAAATTAACCTAAAATTGGATAGTTTACTTACATTAAACATGAAGATTTGCTCCCTTTTTTCCATACTAGTAGTCTAGTATAATCACGATTATACCTTAGCTCTTCTATGAGTAAATTTGAGGATTTATGTAAATTCTTGTCAAACAGTATAGATGGGCAATGGACTAGTTAGGACGAAGGGGAAACTGGAAAGAAAGAGAATGTGATAAGGTGATTTTTGCGTCTGTGTTAGAAGAGTAAAGTGTGAGAGTGATATGGGGCTTGATTATTGGGCTTAAATAAAATCTGAAATAGAGCTAATATGTTTTTGTGCCAGAACATTTGTATTAACTTATGGGGAGGGGGGCATTTGTTTTCTAGATAAAAGGCCCTGGCCAGAGTCGGGCCCTGTGCGGTCGCACACCCTGCACACCCTCGGGCCCGGCTCTGAAGAAAACTGTCATGGGTGCACGCATGCTACCCAGCACATGCTGTACGTATTAACAGTCAGCTTACTTTTAGTTCCATAGTTGACCATTTCTGAGTAACTATTGCAGTAAGTACGGTAGAGGGGAGTGCCTTGTGGAGAAATCGCTTGGAATCTGCAAGAGACACTTATCAGTCTTCTTGCACTAACAAAGTATTTCATGGTCAAAACTCCGGCTAAGTGGGAAATTTCGGATTACTCTAAAGCCATTTGAAGTCTGCTTATCAGAGACTGCAGAAGAGTATTGCTAAGGACTTTGCAACTTTTTATTTCAGAGACTCAGAGTATTGCGAAGGACTCTCCAATGCAGTTAACCATGAGTACTAGCAGATAATCACCTGATGCTCCATTGCAGTTAACCTAGCTTGACATTCTTATGAATTTAACCGATCCTAGAAGCGCTGAATGCAACAAAAAGAAAACAAAACAAGCAGTATACAGTACATTATTCCTAGATTTTCTCCGTCGTCAAATTTTATTTGGTTGATTCGGATGCCTATATTGACAATGACATGACGTCCGCGCATGGCTATGTTGCGTAAGTAAGCGCGTCACTTACCGCGTTAACAGGTATGACAACATAGCACTAATTAATGGATATAAACTAGTTATATGTTTAAATAACAAGTATGTCCTCTAAATGAAAATGAGAACTGGATCTCATTCATTTTTCCGGTTACATCAGTCGCCTCTTGGTTCTTAGGCAGTGCAAATCCTAGCTATCGTTTCAATGATCAGACTCAACAGGAGGTGATTTAGATTTGCACACCTGGTTCAGTACATCCAGTCTGGTACGTGAGTTCACTGTCCGCCATGCTGATAATCTTAAGAAGGTTAGAGAGCCGGAACAAGACTGAGGAAATCATTTTTGGTTCGGCTTTTGTTGTAGCTATGGTTTTAGTCCAGTTAACCTATAAAGAGACCGACGGCGGGGACCTGATACCAACCATACTGTTTGGGGATCACCAAGCTTGTGTATTTCATAGTTTCCTTTTAGCAGTGAACTTTGCATTCACAGCAGCTGTTGTTACAACATGTAGCCGTGAAGACTTCCCAAAGATAGCCAGAAATACTAGACTTGCCGCTCTTCTATTTACAGCTACCGCTTTATCAATATTAACTTGGCTGATCGTAGAGCCCCTACAACTTATAATTTAGCTTCATCTCTCTTATGATAGCTACACAAAAATATAGTGCATTCAGGATATAGAGATTTGGCTGCATATATGTAGTTCTGGAGCTGTGTGTGTGTGTTAGATGCTTTTATACTACTAATGTTGTCGGTACCGAAATATTTCCTTATATTCAAACGATTCAGTATCTAATTTATGTATCACAAGTTTGTGGCTATCTTATTTTGTTTGAGAAATCCAATCTTATTTTGACATGCTGACATTTTCGTTAGAACACTGAAATGGCGAAAAGCTAATGAACTAATTTTCGGGAGACATGATATTATTTCTTGAATTAGATATTTGGGCACCCAAAAATCAAGTTCATCAATAATTGATGGACAACAAGGTTACAAATAGTAGGGAGATAGGTTATGCGAAAAATCCATTCCCACATCATCGAGCGTGTTCTAAACCGTCAGATTTCATATCTCTTTATCAATAGCAAATCTTACGCTTTAAAGGACGGTTGCTTATTGTGCGCTCGAGTACGTGATATCACTAGTCCACCCAAGTTCTAAATTTTAAGCGAAATCTGATTAGTCTGGAAAGATGCAAAACCACACCATGGTCGAGGAATTTCTCATAAAACCGTTCTATGTAACATTAGGGATTGCGAGTGGAATCTCAATTGGTGTTTTCATTGGTTTTTTACTGATCGGAGGTTTGATGGAGCTGAAAGATTGGAGGAAAAGACGAAGCCTTGCGGATAAACACAAGGTTAGGGAATTAATCAAGGAGGAGATAAACAAGGCACAATTCAAGGCGGACGCGGACTACAGGTGCTTCAAATTCCTGTGAATCAAGCGTATGAAATTCTGAAGCACAAAAAATCTGATGTTTTGATGGAGGGATGATAATTTTGATGCTGCGGTACCATCCACAAACACAACGACGTATGTGTACGCTGGATCAGTGACCTGATTTACTTGTGTCAATAACAATGACGGATGGTGATCAGCCTGTTAGGGTTTTAATCAGTTTCATAGGATTTTTCATGATTCCTAATGCTTTCCTATAATTCATTAGTACATTCCTTTTGGTCTTTCTATCTGTTATTCACTTTTTTTAGTTTATCTGTCAAATGCTTCAAAAAATAAAAAACAAAAAAAAAAATTCTATCAATTTTTCATCAATGATAGTCAGAAGCATGGCAGCAGCAACATCCATTTTTATGCTCTGCGACTGCTGATCCTAAGTAATTTCATGCTCAACTTGTTCTTTATACTGGGAACGCTTCCAGAATGCAAACTTAAGCTCAAGCCTAAACCTTAATTGGCATCAGAACCAGTTAATAAGAAACAGAGACTATATTGACGCCCCAATTCCAAGCACATCAGGGCTCGGTCTTAACTAGATCAATATCTGTAGCCTTGCCAACTGCATGATTTCCAAGTTTCCTCATAAGAAAATTCTCCACCACTTGCACTGAATACCATATTAAAAACTTATTACAGAGCATTTCAAGTCAAGTTTAAAAATGTATACGGGAATGTCGGAAGGAACGAGGGATTGCCTCATAATATCATACACTCCAAAGTACTTAAATCGACAACTGACAAAACATTCTACACAATTGCATCACTTTCAGTTAGTTGATCAGGTATTTATTTCAAAAATCTTATTCAACTGTTGTGTATGCAGAGGAAAAAGCAATAACACTCTTCTTTGGAGGAAGTATATCCGATCAGGTTCTTGGAGAGTGTGTTTTACCCCAGAACAAAAAAAAATGTAAACAAAAAGACACCAATATGCGCCAGTAAGTAACCAGACATAAACAGGTAACTGTTGGAAACATTCATAGGAAGTTTCTGATGTCCAATGACTTCACGTCAACCATTGGCTCGTCCTTGAACTCCTCCCTGAAATAAACAAATGTCAGGAATGATATTCAATATTCACAGGACATTCAAATATCAAATACAAAAAGCAAAACAGCATACCTTTTCTTCTGTGTTTCCATTGCCTCAAGAGCATTTTTCTTGAGGTCCTCTAGCTGGGCCTTTGCAATGCTCAGCTCGAGTTGCTCTTCATACTTTGGCAGCTCTTCTTTACGAATGCCAAGACTAGTTTAAAATAGAAATGAGCAAGGTAAGAAACAGAACCTCATATGTAAGGCATAACCTAAAGTCATAATAAAACCCCTTATGACAATTAGGTACGAAAATATTTGTAAAAGATAAGAAAATATGATGGAAAAATTAGCGTATCACTTACGTCTTGTTGATCTTGTCAAACTCTGCTACAAGAAGGGCCATTCCCTTTTTATCATTCCTCATAAGTGGCTTTTTCAGGTCTTTCTCAATTTTCTCCAATGCATCCATCATCAAAGCCTCAGCACCAAGGTCATCAGTGAGACCTCTCCTGCAAAAAAGAAAAAACATAAATGACTACGCAAGTCAATCTGAATTAAATAACATTTAGCAGAAGCAGAATACAAATTTGTACTGAACTGTGTAACAAGGCAAGATTTAGAATCAAATCAGTGATAAAGAATATCCATGTCTTCACACAAACATCTTCTGCAGCTAGTATTTTGTTTTGTAAAGAATAATGTCCAGTTATATGATAGATAATGGACCTTAGTTTTTGCAGTTCCATAATAAACTATGGACAGCTTCTCAAACTGAGACAACTAAATCACTAAATCAGTCTTCATGCAACTACTAAAAATGCTTAGATGTGCAAACTTCGAATGTCCAAGATATTTATATACATGTGTGTGGTCAAACCAGTAGGAAATTCAGTCCTAAGCAGCAGAATGGAAAGTAATCAACTTCATATGTAAAAGGAAGGGTTGAAACAGCCACATACTTAATTCGGATATCCTTCAAGGTCAATAGATATGTACGTGCATCTGGAATATCTTGAGTCTTTTGCTGAATGGTAAATTGGATCCTCTGTGATTCTGAGAACAAATCTGCCCTGCAGGTCATTAAACACACACACAAATTAAAAAAATGTTTCAAACAGATAGAAAAGCCTCCTCACGATTTGAAGATCTAGAATACTTCATCCAAGACAAATAGCAACCATTTCTGACAGGACCAGGTAAACCAAAAACCTCACATCATAACAGTATGTCTAGCAAAATAGCAATCATATCATGAGTCTGGCAACTGTGGTCAGGATGGTATCTAGAATTTCAGCAAAGCAATGCAACTGGGATTTACAGGATTAACATTGAAAACATGAATTTGTAAAATAAGTGATTAATAAGGAAGAGGATGTACAACCATCATTACATCAGTGAAAAATAATAATTCATGGAAAATTAATGGGATACTAATATGTGACCAGTAAGGTACTGATAAGTCATTATACATATCTTCTTGAAGCAATATTTATACAATCCCGGGCTCTATCTGGTTTAGTATCTAGGTGATTGTCTTTCCATTCCTATATAAATGGCTCTGTGCAGCATTTACACGATATTGTTATGATCAATTATTGGGACTTGGTCGGAAAGTGTTCTTGCCTCTATCATTCAACACATCTGTTCAGCTTTATTTTTGTTGCGAAACATAAACATACAAGGCCTCGGCATAATGATACAGAACATCCCATTCTAAAAGCTAGAATACCAACATATGTGGACTACACTTCAGAACAATATACATGGACACAATACATTTCAACATTGATCATATACTGATGTTTTAAAGGTCCACAAGTCTTCCAAAATGGTTCTACTTTTGCGGAGGATGATATGTATGAAACTTACAAAAGATAAGATAACATTGATATCTATGATTCTATATAATGCTACAACTACAAAGCAGTATGCTCCCTCTTGTTTACAATAAAACATCTGTTTTAAAATTCATCCCATGAAAGCTACTAATAGATAAACATAAATGACCAATAAAGCAGCTGAATGTCTTACTTTTCTCTTACAGTCTTCATGACTTTTGCGTACTGCGAGACTGCAGCTGGATCCTCTGGATCAATTGTGATCTTTTCCGTCCGAAGTACACTCATGGCAGTCTCGAATTTGTTCTTAACGTCCAAAAAAATGTTCTTCAGCATCTCTTTCAAACAAACATATTAACAATAATCAGTATGATACATCACAAATTAATAAACATGTATAACTATGAACAAAAAACCTACATAAAGAAGCAAACATCGAAAAGAAACAATTAAACTGTGCACTCATATGATGAGAAATAATTGAGATGTTAATAGGAAAAACAAAGCTTTAGTTCACAAAAAGTTATTCACTACAAGAAATCTTCCCATACGAACCTCCAGATTAAGCTTATGTGCCTAGTTGTATGGACAGATACTAGAGAATTGAAGGAGAACATCAAAAAAGGGGTGGTGGAAAACAAAAATGAACATGAAAAGAAAACTTACGATCTCCCTTCAGGTCTGTGGCTGGTGCAGCTTCTTTAGCAAATGAACGGACTTGACCAGCATGTCCTTGTTGTAAGAGGATCTGACCAGCATACAACTGCACAAACCCAAATAACCATTAAAAACAGAAATGCAAATACAATTAGTTGGAGAAAGGGATCAAACCCAAATGGTCATTAAGAGCACTACAATGAATAGGAATAAAAGACATTGCCATTAACTAAACACATTTAACAGACACACAACAACAACAAAAAGAGAGGGAGAGAGAACATGAATATCTCGTATCTGTAAGAACATTTGTAAATTTCTAGGAATCATCAAATGCCGAGCAGCCATTCTATTCGTTGTTTAGTAGATTATTATCATCAATCCAACAAATTCTGTCACTACCAAATCTCAACTGTTCAACAATAGTGTTTACACCGTCACAAAATTAACACACATTGAGACTGACCATGCCAGGTGACTCTCAAACCTGCCGATTCACAGTGATAATAATCTAACACTCTCACCTAAAACATCTCTAAAACCAACCTATCAAAATCAAACAGAAGAATCATTTCTTAATCAAAATCCCTATATAGCCTAATCAACCCTCAAATAACACATTCAAAAAAATCCCAATCTAATCTAACAGTAGCATCATTTTCTGAGAAAAACACTAAAGTATATATATCACAAATCAAACATTTCAAATCCCTACAGAACAACGTGGAAAAAAAAACACCAAAATCAAAAGAAACGAACTAGATCATAATCTAATAGAACTCAACTCATTCTAATCAAAGAAAAATTCAGATATAAGAAAAACTGAAAAGTGAAACCCTAGTTTTCGATCTAACAAAAACAAAATGAAAGTCAAAATGGGTCGGGGGGAAAGAAATTAACCTGTCTAGATCTCGACACGATACGAGAAGCCAACGCCATTATGAAAATCGTCTGTGTACTGATTTGCTCTTACTAGAGAAAAGGAGAAGAAGGGAGTTTCTTCGTCTGTATGATTTTGATAACGAGGGATCTACTACTGTTATCCCTTTTGTTTGCCCTAGCAGTACTAATGCGAAATTACAACTCCCATCTATTTTGTGTAAAAAACAATCAGGATATCGGGTTGAAATTACCAAAATGGGCATTTCGAGAGTTGAGATCTTCTAAGTATGACACTGTCATCGAGATTACAACAAGCATATCTCAAAGAGAAGCTTGCACGGTTGAGATTCTAAGTTTGACACTCTGACCGCTAGTCAACTGTAAGACTTTGTTTTTGTTTGCCTAGCAACAGATGGGGTACTTGTGAGTTGTGACATTTGAGTTAATTATCACGGCTTAATTGGGGATCCCGAAAAATAATCAGGGCCGCACATTAGAGAACAAAAAACGTCACTAAAACCTATTTTGAGTCACCCCTTATCCAAAAAAGTTTCAAAATGGCTAAATTGCCTCTGATGGATTAGTTTTAATAAGTAATTAAGTTAAGTTAATAAAATAGTACGGTTAGATTAAAATGAGATTTAAGAATTAAAATTTGGGGAAAAGAAAAATAATTTTATGTATTTTTGAGTTGAGAAGAAGAAGAAAAGATTTTAGAGGGATCATAGATACTACGTCACAGTTCAGAGAAAGAGTCGTTAATGTCGGGGATCTATGCCTGCCGACTCCGAAATATCATCACTATATATGAAACGGTATCAACACTTTAATACAAGCTGGTATCCCCCTTATAAATAATCATGCAATCGAGCGGTGTTAATTATGTCTCTCATCTATCAAAGAATTTTAACCAACATTATCTCAGGAAATTTGTATTTGTGGTGTCAATCAATTAAGCAAGCAACAGAGAGTGACATTTCATTTTACCCTTTAATACAAGTAACATTATCCAAGGAATTCTTAAGTTAGCAAACATAAGAAATACTTGGGAGGAGGAGATGGATACTCATGATGAAGAAGAAAGATTGAAATATGGGAGCACATGTTTGCATTTGTGGAATCAATGGCGTTGAAATGTGCAGTTGAACTTGGTATACCCGATATCATAAACTCTCATGGTCGTCCTGTCACGATATCAGAGATTGCCAACAGCTTACCAACAACCACATTTTCATCATCATCATCGTCTCCAGACATCGGCTATCTTACCCGTGTAATGAGGTTATTGGTTCGCAAACGCATATTTTCTTCACAAGTTGATCAAGTAAGCAATAATCAAGTTTATTATGATTTAACTCGGTCGTCCAATGGTTATTGAGAGACTCTAGATTTGATTTATCACCGTTTGTTTTAGTGCAACTTTACCATGGCTACTAAATCCATGGCAATATATGGGAAATTGTGTTAGAGAAGGTGGTTCACCTTTTAAGAAGGCTCATGGGGTTGAGGTTTGGGATTTTTCTTTAGCTAATCCACAATTTAACCACCTTTTTAATGATTCAATGAGGTGTGCAACTGAGATAATAATCCATGCGATGTTGGTCAAGTACAAAGATGGATTTGATGGTATGGAATCGTTGGTTGATGTTTGTGGTGGGACTGGGGCAATGATCGCCGAGATTGTTAAGGGTAATCCACATATTAGAGGTATCAACTTTGATCTGCCTCATGTAGTCGCTACAGCACCTGAACACCAAGGAGTTGAGCATGTTGGTGGTGATATGTTTGTTCATATTGCCGAGGCTGATGCTGTTATCATGAAGGTAAGCCCACTTTTTTTCTTTTGTTTATGAAGCCAAAATTTTATAGCTGATTTTGCAGTTGGATGCCATATATAGTCATGTTAGTCCAAGAACATAGAATCTTATATATATATATATGTGATGTCTGATGTATATAGTGGATACTGCATGACTGGGGAGATGAAGACTGTGTAAAGATCTTGAGAAATTGTCACAAGGAAGAAGAATGGGAAAGTTATTATTGTTGAATGTGTACTTCAACCAGATGGAGACGGCTCATTCGATAACATGGGTTTGGTATTTGATCTAGTGATGATAGCACATACTTCGGGTGGGAAAGAAAGAACTGAAGTCGAATGGAAGATGTTGTTGAACAATGCAGGCTTCCCTCGCTGCAATGTAATTCAGATAACTGCATTTCCTTCCATCATCGAGGCCTTCCCAGAATGACAGTGAAGGAATTATGGGAATCAATGTTTGGTTTGATGTAATTGTCTGTTTAATGGATTTCATCTGTCTGTTTAAAGATAGAAATATGATTTCCATGTTCATTATTTGGATTCAAACCCATTTCACATTGTTCAGTTGGCACCTTTAATTGTTAATTTGCTCTCATCTGTGATGGATCCAGTAAAACATAGCATATAAGAATACACATTGCCAAGCAAAGGAAAACAAGATCATTTTGAGATGACTCTCATGAACCTACTCATTGAAGAAAATATACTGGCTGCTTGACCGAAAAGTGAAGGACCTTTTTCTGATTTTTCCTCCACTTCGCCGAATATTATCTGCAGAAGAATATAAAAAATAAACCACAAATGTGAAAACAGTTATTAGCGCAAACACAAGTAACTTCTAATGCAGTTGGGCGGATGAAATAAACCATCAGAGAGTGAATTTAGACCAAATCCTTGTGACAGGCAAAAAAGGTTTTCGAGGTTTATATAAAACTAACAACACTACGTTATCTGTTTACGGTCAGGGTTTACTGCACTTTTTCTTACTATGCAAGGAAAGTCATAAAACAAAGAATAACACCTCTTGGATTCTCATGGTCAGTGCATATGTGAAACATAGAGAAAAGGATTTAAGGCATGTACAGTTTTGACGACGTTTGATTATGGCTGAAGATATATTAATTTATAACAATTGAGAATAATTGAGAATAATAATAGTTAGAAAATTATTTATTGGCATCTTACCTCAAGTTCCTCTGAATCTGGACGGCTAATTTGCTCTTTTGCTAAAAGATACCGGTTCGGTCTATCCTTGTCATCATAGAACACCTTCCATGACCTGATAAAGAAGATGAATAACAAAGAGCGAGTTATGAACACAAATCTACATCAAAATAACGAGAAAAGAGGACGAATTTTGAATGTTGGTTTTAGAAAAGATTAGCATTTCATTCTCACTCTGGATAGCATCTGAACACTGCTCCATTAGGCAGTGGTCTCATTGAGTACACTGTCGTGAAAGTGCTGCAAGTAGATGAAGCAATAATGCTCAGTAAGTAGCATTGTCAAATTATGCAGAACAGGTACATGCAACTCAAATTTCAGATATTGTAATCTATCTTCGTTTTTCAAGAAACCAATTCAGAAAACAAATAAGCTACAACGGAAACCAATAGGAGAAACAGACAGTACAAGTGCAAATAAAATCAACGCAGAGAAAAGCAAAATGCTGTACCTTAAGAAATATCGCCGTAATTTCCTAACATTGAAACCGACGCCTACGTCCGCGCTGTACAGACGTGGATTCCACATGATGAGAGGCCTTGGCTGATAACAGAAGAATTAGGAATCTAGTGTAAGGAAATGCAGCCTTCCTAGCCTGAAAACTGTACAAGAAAAGATATTGATATGGATACTCCTTTTTGAGAAAATTCAGAAACAAATAGCCATGACTGATTCAGTTACATATGTGATGTTCATTACACATCATTCGCTCTGCACAACATTGACTACGCAAAAGGGAAGGTTGTAGTTTAAGTTCCATCAAAAGTATTTCTGCGTCTTGGTGCTCTCACTTCCATTACCTTAAGAGCTAACGGATTTTCAAAGTTAACATGTTTATGAAAAAGGTTGTGCATTAGGAAATCAACAGCAAAACAAATGAATATGTAATGCAAGTAGATGTAACAGGGTGTAATTATAAATTTAGTATTATTACTTCATCTACGTCAGGATCATCTGATATATTGGCTGCGATTTTCTCTACGTATTCCAACATCTGATAATCAGGAACCACCATAACCACAATTTCATCGTCTTTATCTACAGGCTTTCTATCACTTAAGCTGCAGAAAAGAAACAAAATTACATGTTCAGCACAGAAAGCCGCATAGTTGGATAAAAAATATAAACCAAATCATATGCTACATTTGCAATAAAAGAATGCCACAAGAGTAAGATGTGATTTATTTTTAAGGTGTGTTATTTCACAGTGTTCAGGATTAGTATGTATTTTCAAGTTTCCAACGTCTCAGTTTGGCTCCTTTTGTTTCAAAATGTTTCGATCAGAGCCTAGATGTTTCTTCTTATCTGTGTCAGAGTGTAATAGTAAATAAGTTCATCATCCAACCAACACAATCAACAACCTGAGATTGTAAAACAGCTGAATATATCTCGGGATTGACACTTTTTAATCCCGGCGGAATCAACACAATAAGTTCTGAGGTGAGGGCCGTGAGGCTCATATTAATTTGCTTTCTAGATCCGTGCTAGAGATACACAAACCATAAAGCCAAGGAAATTACATGTTAGAGATTACCTAGCAAATCCAAAAGCTGCATCTTTCCACTGATATTTCAGAAGTGCAGCTGCTCCAGCATCAGGGTACACTGCTTTTACTTTCTACAAGTACAAACGGGCATTACATAGTTCAATAGAAGCACTTATTTTAGATTAAAGGGATTATATTAGGTGTACAAAGTATAAGTTCAAGTTCAAGTTTTTAAAGTAAATGTCAAAAGAAAAACTTATATATAGATGATTGTTGGCCACCTAACCTGACACCCTGTTTCTTCTATTAACGTATCCACGAAAATCCTTGACAATTCCCATAGCTCAGCTTGGGCCCCTTCCTCATCAAGAAACTCCAACTGTGGAATTAAAAGCTCAACCTGCAAAGGGGGCAAATTTTCCAGGATATAACTACAATATCATGAAATAACCAAAACTTAAAATTATATGACAGAGGTTTACAACTGAAATTGCTCATGGAACTTTCTCCAGAAAGATAAAAAGTAGAATGTTGAATGATCTTCACATGGTGGAAAAAAACGAGCTGATTAAAAAAAAATCCAACAGCTTAAGATGGAATGCTTACTATAGCTCTTGCTCCTCCTACAGAGACAAACTCCGCAGCTGCAACACTTGATTGCCGCACCGCACCCACCAAGTCAGAAGGTAAGCAACTGTCAAGAATAAAAATTAGATGTTTTGACTTATGCCATTTGTTTACAACATCTCATACAAGCCTTTTGTAATAATCAAGTCCTGTCTCTAAATCCCCTTTTACGGTTCTTATGTCCAACTGCTACTAGCATAAGATACTAAAGCATTATTTTGTAAGTTAGAGATAACAATGAAAGTTTTCATTTAATCGAAATGTAACTTTAATAATCATTTTAGCATGCAATCTAGGTGTTCTGGAGGTCCTGAATGCGCTTTACAAACACAAGTAGCTAAACTACAACTCAATTCTGCAATGGATACTTAAAGATGAGTTCAACTAACAATCTACACAGACTCTTAGCTCTAGAGTTAAGATTTTTGGTGCACCACAGCATAGTGGCCAAGGATTTTATACCTGAATACTTAACCCAAGATGGTGATTTAGGGTCAATATTGACGCTATAGGTGTGCCTAGAAGGATGATTACAGACATTGTCAGCGATGCTTCAAAGTCCCTACCAAAAGGAACCATACATTTCACCCTTGATCAAAACTATCACTCAAATTTCCACTATCTTTTACTCTGACATTTGACTCTAAATTACTTCACAATTCATAACTAAAAATGACTCTTGAACCCCCTTTGAAGGGCATCAAAATTTCCAATCTATATAACTCAAAATATCACTTAACTAAGACCATTATTATTCACTAGACTCAAACCTTCACAAACAAGAGATAAGCTTTCAAAAAAAGGAAAAACAAAATTACCTATCATCTTCCTCTTGAATATCAGCTTCTTCATCTTGTTGGATTTCTTCAGCTGTTGATACTTGAGAAGTTTCTTCACCTTCTTCACTTTGAAATTTCTCAAATTTAGCATGGGTTCTTAGTTGAATTTTGTTAGAAGAGGGGGAGGACCCATAAAAACTACTACTTGAAAATGAAATTGTTGTCAAGGGATAAGAGATGTTGGTTCTGTTTGTAGAATTTTGTGAATGAAAAGTGCCACAGATTCTGGGAATTGAAGATGATGAGCAACAATTAGCAGCCATTAAAGAGGAAACCCCAAGAGGAAGAGAGGGAGAGGAAGAGTATTTTCAAAATCAAATCATCACCCAAGTTGGAGTTTACACCACCACACTTGTTTGATGTCTCTCCTTATCAAATTGAATCGGGTGAATTGATAATCGATAGCACGACAACTACTAAGGGCAAACCTTTGTTGTGTGTTGGCCTTGTTGTGGAACCTTTCACCGGTGGCTAGGGCTGAATATGGTTTCGGTTTTTCGCTGGAACCAGACCGAACTAGACCAATTAGAAAGAAACCAAACTGAACCATTTACTAATGGATTGGTTATGGTGTAGAAAGTGGAAAACCGATAGTGTTGGTTTTGGTTTGGTTTGACCTCTAAAATCGAACCAAAAACCATTGGAAAACCGATTAATTTTTAAACTTAGTTTCTATAGTTGATTTACAAGTATTAGATTCTACCCATTGATTTAGAGGATAAATAGAAACCCTAAATCTAATATTTCATTATGATACTCTCCCTCTATCTCTTTCTCCTTCTCCACCCCCAACTACAGCAGCCACTGCTGTTACTCGACTTTCTTCTTTTCGTTTTCCTTCATTTTTGTTTGTCATTAACTAAATTAATATATATTATATATATTCTTTCGATCTCTAGATTTAGAGTAAGCTTTAACTATTCTTGATATTCTTTTTATTTATTTTTTGTCTGTAAATTTTTGTAAACCAATACTATCTGCAGCTACGATTTTTTTTCTGTAAATTTGTGTAATTTTTTTTTTGGTTGACATAATTATTGGTTAACCAAAAACCACTGGGACAAACCGAAACCGGCTGGAACCATTTGGAAACCGAAACCAATGGTTAATGGATTGGTTTGGTTTAGATTTTTAGAAACCGATAGTATTGGTTTCGGTTTTGGTTTGGCTAGAAACCGACCATGAACAGACCTACAAGTGGTGGCAAACCAAATAGCTATAGGCATTGTTTGATTATTTTTTTTAATACGAAAAATAATTTGAAGGATACTGTTAAGGTTTTGATGGATATTTTTTGTACGATCCAGATTAGAATTTGTATGCCTGGTGTAAGAAAACGTGTCTGCCACTAGACAATTTTAGTCCAATTTGAGAATCTTACTCAAATTGGACTAAAATTGGATAGTGGCAGATACGTTTTCTTACACCAGGCATACACCCTCCACCAACCAAAATCAGTAACAAGGTAAATGATCAACATGGTAAAAAAGTAAGAACAACTCAACCCCACTCAACTTCATCCTTCATTAATGTTTTAGAATCCAGTACTATGTTTTTTGACAGGTCGTAGTCCAAAGTTCCATTAGCCATGGTCGACCAAGTCAACAAGCTCTTAGCTGTCCCAAGTACAAGTACGACTGCATAAGCATCTCTACTGCATATACTATTATGTTCAGTTACGACATGGTGCAAATTCATCCCGTGAAATTTTTTCAAATTAAAGCTGGTCACATCAACATCACCTTCATTGTCCTATCCTTTACCCCTCCCAACCAAAGTAAACCTAACTCTCTCACCCATTTCATTATCTGGTTTCATTTCTTTTCCACAATGGACTCCTCCTCCAATTCTAACCCACCTTCCATTGAGAACCTAGTCAAGAAAATGAATACAGCTTTATCTATACCTGAGGATTTATTTCCAAAGTCTTTATCAATTCTGAAAACATCAGAACCAAACAAGCCCAGGATTGGAAAGGATGCTTCATTGGAAAACTGTGTAGTAATATCTGCTTCCAAATATCCAGAGTTAACAACTTCATCAACGCTCACTAGGAGATGATTGGCAGAATTGAGGTTGAAATAGGGAGCAGAAGAAGAAATTTTTACATCCTCAAAACCACTAATGAAGAAGATTATAATACTTTGAGAGCTGGAGGCACTAGAGCAGTTTTTGATAAGCTGATGGTTCTAGTAGGTGTACCTGCTAAGGGTCCAGAACTTATTGATAAAGAATTATTCTCCAAATTTATGGTCTGGCTTCTAATCAAGAGAATACTTACTCACATAATCCCAGACATACCAAACATCATTCAACCAACTGGAGTGTTTCAATGCTCAAAAAAACCTTATGGTAGAGACAGATTTGAAACAAATGTGGAAGTCAAAGTTACCATCAACGTAACCAGATCTCTCAAATTTGGAATAAAAGCCTATGAAACCCCTACCCTTTCTCACTGGTTAGAGTGTGCTTATGCTCTCAATGGCATCAAGTTCTGCAAAGTTTGTAGAATTCTTGATCATCCAAGTCCCCCTTGTCCTACACCTCCAAATAAAAACACTCATGATTACCACCACTTACCAATCCCCCAGCCAACACATGCGCCTATAACTCCCAGACAAAAGTTGGTTCAAGCTGGGAAAGATATTATTCACAGGCATTACTCTAATGCTGATGCAGCTGTTGTGTTTGAAGCAAAAATAAAAATGGCTAAAAGGTTGGAGCTTGAAAAGTCAATTGCAAACATTGCATCTACATCTAACAATCACATCATTTTTGGAGTTCAATCTCATTCCGCTGAAACTCAGCCTCCTACTGCTGAAGCTCATGATTCCTCTCATCCATATGTCTTAGCCTGTCAAATTAAACACAAAATATTAGACTTGGAAAAAATGTTAGCTGGCTATTACAAGAAAAAATTACCAGAGTGGAAAGCTGTTGCTAGAACTACTTCCAACAACAACAACAACAACAACTTGAGTAAAAATGATGAGAATACAACTGTTGCTGATCTAGCTGCTGCTGAGCTATTTTTCCCAGTCATATCTAAGCCAAAGTTCTTTCCCACCCACTCCCTTCCTACCTTAGCTCAGATCAAAGAAAATATGGAAGCTGAAGCAACTAAGAAGAAAAAAGCTGCTTGGAAAGCTAAGAAAAATGATCATACCTTTGAGAACCTTGATGACATCTCTCTCAGTACCTCCTCCACACATTTTACTGATACCAAGAGGAAGAAGGCCATACCAAATGAAGAAAATGCATCTCTAACCAGCAGGGACATGACAAGTGCAAAAAGATACAAGGACCAGACTGACTCTACTCAGGAACAGATGGTCACTCATCTGAATCACTTGGCTAATGGCTCTTTGGATTTCTCTACTGCTGGAACAAGGGTATACATCCTCAACCTAATCTTTTACTGGCTTTTATTAAATCTTGCTTATACCATCTCCCCTGTGATTTTTTTACCTCATAAGCATTATGATAGTATCACTAGAAGACTTGTCTCAAAGTATCCAGAAGTGTCTTATTATTGGGAATTTTTCACTTCCTTGGCATGGAATTGTCAAGGATTGGGCACTAGGGATGCTAAGAGATACCTCAATGACATGCTTAATAAATTAAACCCTGACATCATATTCTTGTCTGAAACTAGACAAAAGCATGATAAACTCAAGAAAACTTTACATGATTTAGGAGTCATCAATTTCTGGAATGTTAATCCAGGAGGGGAAAGTGGCACTGTTGGTGGCTTAGCCTTGGTATGGAAAAGCAATCCAAATGTGGAAGTCTTAGATTTTTCTATAAACCATATTAATGTTTTTTTTTCAGAACTGTCAATAGCCCCCTTGGTTATTTAGAGGTTATTGTGGTAATCCTTATGATACTCAATCCAAGTTAAAATCTTGGAAAACTCTTGAGCAGTCTGCCATCTCTAATAAATTACCCTGGTTGGTCATTGGAGATTTCAACTTCATCCTTCATGATACTGAAAAGTTAAGTACTCACCCCATTGATGCCAATAAAGCCTCAATCTTTAATGAAAAGATTCAATACTTGGATCTCATTGACCTTGGTTTCTCGGGTTGCCCTTTCACTTGGTAAAATAAGAGAAAAGGCCATGCTCTAACTGACCAAAGATTGGATAGAGGTCTTGCTAATGATAGTTGGTTGGATATTTTTCCAAACACCACTATCACCAATATGCTAGCCATTGGTTCTGATCATCACCCCATTCTGCTAAATTCTAATCCTCACTGCAAGAATGGTAAGATTTCATTCAAATTTTTTGGTCCATGGTTAGATCATGCTGATTGCAGGAAAATTATAGCTGAATGCTGGAACAAGGTCACTCCAGGTTCAAGTGCTTTCTCAATTTCCAGAAAACTTAAAGACATCAAATTACAAATCAGAGTTTGGAACAAGGAAGTATATGGAAATATCAAAACCAACATTGAAGAATGCAAGCAACACTTAACTTGGTTACATACTTACTACTTCAGAACTGACAGAGGACAAGCTCTAGATGATGCTAGAAAGCAACTCAAAAACTGACATAACATTGAAGAGAAATTCTGGAAAACTAAGAGCAGGGATCAACTTATCAAGATGGGATATCAAAACACAAGTTACTTCCACAGAGCCACAAAAAGTAGAGAAAGAAGGAATAAAATTGAAACTATTCAAACTGGAGAGGGTAGTTGGATCACTGAACACCAGGAGGTTAAAGACTGCTTTACCAATCGTTTTTCACATATGGCAACTGCTGAAATTACTAAACCCTCTTCTGAAATAATCAATCTCATTCCCTCAACCATATCTGTTGAAGACAATATCACCCTCAACAGAAGACCAGAACATGAAGAAATTAAAGCTATCTTATTCAGTATGGCAAATGACAAAGCTCCAGGTCCAGATGGATTCCCACCAAACTTCTTTAAAATCAACTGGGATATTATAGGTAATGATATTGTTTCAATGGTTCAACACTTCTTCCTCTCTGGACATCTGCTAAAAGAGATGAATGCCACCTTCATAGCCCTCATCCCCAAGGTAGATAATCCTACCTCTCATAGCCATTTCAGACCTATCAGTCTCTGTAACACAACCTACAAAATCATCTCAAAACTTCTAGCACAAAGAGTGAAAGCCTTCCTTAACAAAATCATATCCCCTTACCAATCCGCATTCATCTCTGGGAGGCAAATATCTGACAATTAGCTATTGCTCATGAAATTATACACACCATGAGATCCAAAAGAGGAAAAAAAGTAACTCTGGTTCTATGGGAATAAAAATTGATATGGCAAAGGAATTTGACAGAGTGGACTGGGGCTTCTTGATGACAATTATGAAGAAAATTGGCTTTGATGATCTATGGTGCAACAAGATTTATCAATGCATATCAACCACCACATCAGCTATTCTCATCAATGGATCTCCTAACAAATTCTTCAAACCCTCTAGAGGTCTAAGGCAAGGTTATCCTCTATCTCCTTATCTCCTTTTATTCTGCATGGAATCCCTCTCAAGAACCTTATTGCATGCTGAGGAGATGGGCCTTATTCATGGGATAAAGATCTGCAAAGCAACTCCTTCTATCAGCCACCTCCTATTTGCAGATGACTGCATGATATTCTGCAAAGCAAACACTTTAGATGCGCAAAATATCATGCAGTTATTGCAGACCTTTGGAAGTACTTCTGGGAAGCTAATCAACTTTCATAAATCTGGTGTCTTCTTTAGCAAAAATACTAATCCTGAGCTAATTCCTCAAATTAGCAATTCTATGGGAGTTCAAGTCCTTCAGCTTGATGATAAATACTTAGGATCACCTATTTTCACACATAGAAGCAAAATCAACTCTTTCAAGCATGGAGTAAAAAAATTGAAGCTGAGACTAACTGGTTGGAAACATACTCCTCTTAATCCTGCTGGCAGAGAGGTAATCATCAAATCTGTCACCTCTTCAGCTTTCATTTACCAAATGAACTGCTTTAAGGTTCCTAAGAAAACTTGCAAAGACATAAATAATCTCCAAAGAGACTTCTTCTGGGGGTAAAAATATAGAAAATACTTCAGGTTATTACCCTAAGGCGTGGACAGCAGTTTGCAAGCCAAAAGCTCTGGGAGGGCTAGGATTCATGAACATGGAATTATTTAACAGCTCCATGATAACAAAAATTGGATGGAGACTTGAGCAGGATAAAGATTCTTTATGGTACAAGCTTATGGATGCCAAATATCTTCTAGGCATAAATGTTCTCAGCATGGATACTAAATACAAGGATGGGGACTCTTGGATATGGAAAGGAATTATAGAAGGTATAATAAACATACAACAACACTGCTCCTGGAGGATTGGAAATGGCAGAAGGATACAAATTTGGGAAGACCTATGGATCCCAAGTTCTACATCAAGACTTCAAAACCCTCACCACTGCCCCTCTTTATATAGATAAGTTAGAATCCTTGATACTTCCAGATGTAAATTGAGATGAAGTTCAAATCTCTAACATCTTTAGCATGGCGGAAGCTGCTGTTATAGACTCTCTTCAGACACACCCAAATGAAGAAGACAGAATAATATGGAATTTCAATGACACATGAGCTTTCTCTGTCAAGGATCTTTACAAGGCAAAAATTGATTATACCTACAGAACTGATATACCAACTGGAAATTGGGAAGCCATTTGGAACATGGAGGTGGCTCCAGTAATCAAAATTTTTATTGGGAAATGTGCACATGGAATTCTCCCACAAATGCCAAGACAGCTAGCATACTTCATTACATCAATCCTATATGCACTGTCTGCAATAGTGGGGAAGAAGAAACCATGTCTCACATGTTCCTAAATTGCACTGCTGCTACTTTAGTGTGGCAGGAAATACTTGGCACCTCCCATGCTCTCTTTGATAACAATATTATCTTCATTGATTGGATGAACTCCTGGTTTCAACTAGGAAACATTGACTGCAGCATTTATGCAACCACTTGTTGGTACATTTGGAAAACTAGATGTGATTTTATATTTAAACAAATTCAGCCTAATGTGGGAGTTATTACTATCATAATAAAGAAATACTTGTGCACCCATCATAGAATCCATGCAATGCCAAATCATATCATGAACAACTTTCCTCTGGTACCAGAGGAAACTGACATTGCTAGGCAACAAGCTAATGCTCGTTATACTTGGAATACAGAAACAAGATTTGGGAAACATATCAGCATCTGCACTATACAAGATTCTGAGAACTCTGTTTATTACACTGCATTAACTATGACAGATTTTGCAGGAAACACCATTGGCTCTAGAGGACATCCAGGACACTATGGAGAAGGGGGAGTCACAAGAGGCGCAGAGCTAGCTTTCCAGTGGGCCAAAGAGATACAACACACAAACATTGCAATATCTGCTGAATCAATGGACATTCTAGACCGTTTCAAGTTCCTCTACAATGAAGCTGCTCAAGGAAGATTTCATCTCAATTACTATGAAAGAAGGCACATTCAAGAAGACACTAGTAGAAGTATGGTCATAAATCCCATATCTTTTGTTGTATTAAACCTTAATATTGTTACTCGTATTCAAAACATTGGAGACATTTAACTTAGCTCTATTTTGTAAAAACAACACTGGCAGGTTGTGTGATGCATCCACAACTGCTGCCACACAACTCATATGTACTGCTTCTTAGTGCCTTTCTAGGCCTAAGCTTTTCCTGTAAAAAAAAATGCTCACAAGAATTATGTCTTCACTACGGTCTAACCTAGGTTTTTGTTACTTTGTCACCTGCTTTCAAGGAAGGTGGGAAGAGGAAGAAGAAAGATGTACGTACTTCTGCACCTTTGAAAGAAAACAAACTAAGTTTGTAATTTTATTCTTAGCAACTACTATTTTTGGTTGAGAAGTATTCGGATGTTTTAGGTTCTTATTCAGATCTTTGTTGATTTATTCAGTTTTTCTTTGACAAAAACAACTGCTATCCGTTGTCTCTGGGCGGGGTATCCAAGGCAAAAAGTTATCTAGATTCTAGAGAAGATATGGTGGCGTTGGTCCAGAACATGATATACTCGATTATGTTGCTTCTCTTGTGGAAGGTGATCAATCTTTATGGAACGCGAGTATGAGTAAATCAGTATAAGGGATTTAAGTTATCTTTGCTATTTTGTTTTTATGTGGTGGACAAAATTCAGTTTATCAACTTTAATATGATGTTTTTCATTTTGGTTTGAACATGTTTTGCATGTTCAATAACCTGGATCAAGAGTGCACCAGTGGAGGAGGGGGAAGAGGAGCCTCATAAGAAAATCACCAAAGATTCTGAGGAGCATGGCTCCCCCATCCACTTAATGGGAAGGAATACTAGGTTTTAGTAAGGTTCTCACTACTGCCTGATCTTAAAATAGTTATCAAGAGAAATTTTTAATCAAAGCTATCAAGAGAAAGTATTGATAAAATCAACCCTATGTGAAGGAGAGAAAAAAGACGAAGAAATAGGAAAAATACTCCCTATGTTTGTACCTAGAATCAACTTTGTTCATGTGGCTTTTGTGTTTACTTAGACTTTGATTGGATTTTTTTTCCTAGCATTTTTAGGGGCCACCCAAAAGGAAATAGGGGCCAATAATAAGACAAAATAGGGTCATCCAAACATAAATTGAAGTTAGCCCTTATCTCGTGTATTTCGTAATGGCAAAATCGTCCTTCCACAATCGGTAGTAAATTGTGTTACTTTAACCTCCGAATATATTCAATTTTCAAATTTTGGTACTACTATAATCGGTAGTAAATTTAACTTCCGAATGTATATTAGCTCCAAAATGAGATTTTCCCAAAATCCTAAAATTTTCGAACTTTGGTACTACCATAATCGGTAGTAAATTTAACTTTAACCTCCGAATATACTCAATTTTTGAATTTTAGCACTACCATAATCGGTAGTAAATTTAACTTCCGAATGAATATTGGTCCCAAAATGAGATTTTGCCAAAATCCTAAATTTTTCGAACTTCGCTACTACCATAATCGGTAGTAAAGTGTGTTTCTTTAACCTCCGAATATACTCAATTTTCGAATTTTAGCACTACCATAATCGGTAGTAAATTTAACTTCCGAATGTATATTGGCCGCAAAATGTGATTTTGCCAAAATCCTAAAATTTTCGAACTTTGGTACTACCATAATCGGTAGTAAAGTGTGTTATTTTAACCTCTGATATATTCAATTTTCGAATATTAGTACTACCATAATCGGTAGTAAATTTAACTTCCGAATGTATATTGGCTCCAAAATGTGATTTTGCCAAAATCTTAAAATTTTCGAATTTTGGTACTACCATAATCGGTAGTAAAGTGTGTTATTTTAACCTCCGATATATTCGATTTTCAAATATTATTACTACCATAATCGCGGTAGTAAATTTAACTTCCGAATGTATATTGGCTCCAAAATGTGATTTTGCCAAAATCCTAAAATTTTCGAACTTTGGTACTACCATAATCGGTAGTAAAGTGTGTTACTTTAACCTCCGAATATACTAAATTTTCGAATTTTAGTACTACCATAATCTGAAGTAAATTGTGTTAATAAGTGATGCTTATTATCTACCGATTGTGTTCATGGCCTCAAATTAAGTTTTTCGAAACTTAATAAAATTTCAAAATTTTCTACCTTCACAATCGGTAGTCAATGGTGTTCATTATCTACCGATTGTGCGTGACTTTTAGTGCAGAGAAATTTAATTTTTAGAATCAAGAATAATCGGTAGATAACGATCAATTTACCTACCGATTATGGTTGATGTTCTTAAGAAACGAAGAACATCAATCATAATCGGTAGGTTACAGTAGATTATTATCTACTGATTATGTTTCTGCTAGTGTAAATCCAAGAACATTAACCATAATTGGTAGGTAAAATAGATAGTTATCTACCGATTATGTTTCAGCTACTGTAAATCCAAAAAAAAATTCGGATCAAATTTTCGATTTCAAGTAATCAAATCCTAATTTTGAATCACAACTACTATCATATATTTGTTTTGTTTGTTGAACTCCTTTTTATTTTCTTAATGTTCTAAGTTTCAACTTTAAGGTTAATGAATTTTGGGTTTTAATT